>NW_026622897.1:16697500-17310000 GCF_023065955.2 Ursus arctos
TTGCTCTTACCTGCTTGCTTTTTTGGACACTGTTTTGCAAATTCATTTTGTCTATGGGCCACCCTTGGCGCCAGTCAATCTTTATTATTTTTGTTGTCTGCTCCGAACACATACAGGACTGTCCATTAGCCATGTGTAAGATAATAATACACAAAATAAGCTACATTTATTAAGGGATTACTGTGTCATAAGCACCACACCGATGTGCTCTGTGGGCTTGAATAACGTCTATTAATCTTCCCAAAATCCATGTGTACTGTTAATATTTCCATTTTCTAGATGAGGACATGAAAGTTGGGTTCATGTTTCTACATCACATGTTTAGTAAGTGGTAAGAATTTGAACCGTGACCTAATGGACTTCTGAGCTTGACTTCAATAAAACCTTTAGGTTCTGCTTCCTTTATCAGCCCTTGTTGGAATAGCAGTGCTCTGGTATATGACAGCGGTACAGAAGGATTAGATTTTGATTGATTCTTGTTTGTGATAAAAATTCTGTTCACTTGGAACATTTGTCCATTTGGGTTATTTGGTTATAAATAGACGCCTTTCTTTTTTTTTTTTTTTTTTTTTTAAAGATTTTATTTATTTATTCGACAGAGATAGAGACAGCCAGCGAGAGAGGGAACACAAGCAGGGGGAATGGGAGAGGAAGAAGCAGGCTCATAGCGGAGGAGCCTGATGTGGGGCTCGATCCCATAACGCCGGGATCACGCCCTGAGCCAAAGGCAGACGCTTAACCGCTGTGCCACCCAGGCGCCCCAATAGACGCCTTTCTTAATCTTTATGTCTGGTGGATTTTTATGTAGTGTCACTGGGATCTATTCTTCATAAAAAGTGCTTTTTCTTTAAAGAGCTTACTTTGCAAAGCTGTTGATATATCCAGTTGGTGTTGCAATGAATTAAAATATTTTGGAGCTCTGGGAATTGTCCTTCAGAGTCTGCATGTAGCCAAAATACCTACAACGAGGGCAAATACTTACTCTATGGAGTGGATTTGATCTCGATAATTGTCAAGGGTAGAGATAATTAAGCAAGATAATAGCATTTCTGGAGGAATTTTCCGAAGAGGAAATCTGAATGTGTTCTGAATCTGCCCCACGGAGACATCATGCAGCTGTTTGATCTTCAAAGGGAACATCTTTGGAGGTGATGACTGTCACTTGTCCACTCTTCACATCTGCCTGCCTTGCCTCCCCGAGACTCCAGCGTCCTGTATAAAGAGTCTGTGGCCGTGTTCTGGGTGGAGTTCTGCTGAGTACTCCTTCCATGCTCTCCCAGGTCTCTGGGGCGTACTGTGGCTTTGTAGCACCCCATAAGCTCCTGCCCTGCCTACCTCCTGGGGTCAGTGACTTGGTCTGTGTGGTTTGGGGTTTGCCCCTGGTGACTGCCTCTCAGATTGTATACATCTTGGTCTAGACCACCCTCCTGAAATACTGCACCCTGTTTTGGGTTCTGTACTTCTGGCTCTTGCTACTTTGGGTAGGAGCATTTGCGCCCCATGTGAAAATGTTAGTCATGTTATTTTACAGACCTAGCCCCTTGTGAAATTACCATCCCGTCCCCGAGAATTTTTCAGATATTCTGTTATTGTTCAATTTCTTGGGACATTAAGTGAATACGTTGTCCTTTGAATACAGAGAACACGTTCCAGATCCTTTTGGAGTTGTTTTCCATTAGTCGCAGCTCCGTGTTCCTCCCTGTGGCCGAGGGCATGTGTCTTCCGAAAAAGCAACGGCCTCTGCCCGTGGAGCAGATCAGGGTGAATTGATTTCTGGCGTTTCTGCTCCCATCAGCTGGTTATTCTGCTACGGTATTTCTGCCGTTGGAGTGGATTGAATTATTTGTAGAACCCGTGTGAATGTCTCATCGTATGGATTCTCCTCTGTGGGCGTGTGTACGTCATCTGTTTGGTAATGCTTCGTACTCTCTGGTCTTTACCATCAAAATAGCACTGGTGCTGTATCATCACAACTTTTATTTTAATTTTTTAAAAGATTTTATTTATTTTAAAGAGAGAGAGTGCGTGTGAGCGTGCACGTGCGTGAGCTGGAAGAGGGGCAGAGGGAGAAAGACAATCCCAAGCAGACTCTGTGCCGAGCACGGAGCCCGACGCAGGGCTTGATCTCACCACCCTGAGGCCCCAACCTGGGCGGAAATCAAGAGTTGGATGCTTAACCGACTGAGCCGCCCAGGCACCCCTGCAATTGTTATTTTATGTGTGTGCCAGTTAAACACCGATGAAGCGCAGACACGTGCAAAGCTACTGAGTGTATCCTGACCCGTATCAGTACTGATTGTCATTAATGAACCCTGTTTTCCAACCTGCAGGTCACTGTAGGCGTGACATAGCTAAAATCTTGGCTGGATGGAAACCGGTCGCTTGGGTGTGATTCCTGATTCGGGGAGGGGGTGGTTTCTCTGTCCGTGAGATAGCAAAACAAGAACCGTCATCAGCTTTTTATCAAAGCATTTATGTTTATTTTCCCTGATTTTGATGACGAACAGTCACAGCCAAAAGAACAAGCACACGTTTCATAATTTAAGTGGCTTTCATGTTGCTTGATAGTTGTACTGTGTTTCCAGTGTTATGAAGTGGTGTGTGCATCCTCTCCCCTCCTTCCCAGAGAGATGTGGGGGATAGGAAAATACCTTTTCCATCACTGTTCATCCACAAAGGTTCTCTCTCCAGACTACAGTGAAGGATTTTACGGACTTTTATCTGACCCCCTCTTTGGAAAGCTGAACCAGAGACAGGGACAGGTCCACATTTACTAGTCCTCGTGTGGGTTTATTGCCTGACAGATAGGACTGAGGCTAATGAGTGCCCTGTGGTTGGGTCTTCGTTCAGCTCGGCAGCTGCACTCGGGCACAGAGGAATGGAGAAGCAGAGACCCCGATGTTTGTCAGGGGCCCTGTCATGACTCAGGTGTATGGTTCTCAGTTAAGGGCTTTTGGGTCGTAGGAGCCGAACCCCACTCACACTAACTCAAATAACAAGGGCTAATGAGAGCATAAAGGGAGATTGTAAGGAACTCAGAGATGAAAAACATAGATGAGCCTGATGGGGACTGGTGCTGGCAGTGGCCAGGCCGCCCCTTCCTTGGCTCTCTCGTTCCTTTTCCGCCCTCTGGAAGTCGGCTGTGTTCTCCCGACTCCCTCTCTTGAGTTTGTTTCTGCCTGGCTTTGACCTGTACAAGGTTTGGTTTGCCCTGCGTCACCTTTGACACCCATACTCTGTGACCTTTCTCCCAGCTCCAGCTCCCCAGTTACTCTGTTGTTTCTTGTCATCCCAATTCCGAATTCCCAGGACGAATGGCTGATGCCTGGCCTGGTTCCAGGGCAGTCTGATGGCCCAGAGGCCCTGTCACCTTTCTCTTTCTGAGCTTTGCACTGTCGGGTCTGTAAAATGAGGGGTTGTCTTGGATTTCAGTCCCCCGTTTGGGGTCTCCCTGGTGACAACTAACCTGGACGCCGCTGCTGTTTGTCTTCTCCCCAGGAAGCAACGCCTGTGTGTCCAGGCCGTGCAGCCTGCTGTGCCTGCCCAGGGCCAACAACAGTAGAAGCTGCCGGTGTCCAGACGGTGTCGCCAGCAGTGTCCTCCCGTCTGGGGACCTGATGTGTGAGTGCCCTCAGGGCTACCAGCGGGAGAACAACACCTGCGTCAAAGAAGGTGAGTCCTGTCTTCTTCTCTGTCCGCCGGCCTCCTTCCCTTCTTCCCTCCCCGCTCCCAGCGCTCTCTATTCCCCGTGTGTTTGGGTGATTGAAAAATGCCCTCGGTAAAAATAAAATCCACTAGATACTTAGAGACATCCCAGTCCAGGTTCTAAGGCTTGTGCTTCTCAGTCCTCAACGGAAACAGCCCTGTGTGGTTTATTTAAATGTGATAATTGTGGTTTGGGTTTCATGTCTCCTCCTGCGTCTTCCTCTCCTCACCTGTCCCTTCTCTTGCTTCCTATAAGTTGGGACCAGACCTGACTTGGAGAAAGGACTGGTGGGGCTCCTTCACAAGCTCACCGAGGCTCACCCAGCGGTTCTCCCCCATGCCCCCCGCCAGCCCAGAAACGTCCAGAACGTTCAGAACAGTGTTGCAGACTCTGAGGCTTCACTTCACGCTGTGACCAGGTGGCCGTAGCAGCCTTACCCACCCTTCCTTTGAATTTGAATACACAGATTCTAAATTTTTTCTTCTAAATACCTGTCTTCATCTTTCTTTCCTGTCTGATTTGTATCCCCAGCCCTAGCCTCACATTCTTGTCAGTGCGGTGAACCTCTGGAAGGGGGGGCCCTGCCAGGAAACGCCCAAATCCCTGTGTGTGTTTTTTTTTTTTTTTTTTAAATTCTCGAGGCTATATTGGCTTTGGAATCGCAACGTCCCTCCTCACAGAAGCCTCTTAGTCCTGGGTAGGGGAGCACACAAAGGAGCTCTGTGGTCCCTTTTCCATAAGAAACACACACGGAGAAAGGATGACCCTTCCCTTCTTAGACACAGGAGATTCTCTTTCCGGCTCCAGACATCATCGTAAAGCTATTTAGAAAGAAACAGAATTAACACTTAAGTTAGAGAAAAGCTTTTGAATATTTTCCTTTAGAATGCCTTTGGTGACCCAAACTAGAGGCCAGCCTTCATGTGTTTTGACTCGGTTTATTGAACAATGCATTTTTCTTTTTCTGTGCACATGGGTGTTATGTGTCCTTTGTCATCTACGTGGCTGAAAAATGGAATATATGTGAATATATGCAATTATATCTACAAAATACGTATAGCTACAAATATATTGAATATGTATGTTTTCGTACCATGTAGATAGAGCCCCTTAAGCAGTTCCTTGTATAATTAGTGTTTTATAATGTTGATGTTTGAAATCTACCCATTGGACCCAACTGGCACCATCGCTGTCGTTCTTCACTATTATAACCCCCCTGACACTTGTCCAGCTGGCCTCTTATCCTTTAACTGTAATTAGAAGAGGAAAGGAGGAGGATATACTCCTGTGTGCAGGTGAGCTTGGCACCCCTCTTCCTCTTTACCATGTAAGGCATGTGATTTGAGGAAGAGAAATGGAAACGCAAAAGCGAGAGTCTTGCGGTCCAGCTGTAAGAATAATGCATGTCTTGTTTCCTCCTTCGCCCGCCCCCACCGTCCAGAGAACACCTGTCTCCGTAACCAGTATCGCTGCAGCAACGGGAACTGTATCAACAGCATCTGGTGGTGCGACTTTGACAATGACTGCGGTGACATGAGCGACGAGAGAAACTGCCGTGAGTCTTCCCGGCTCGGCCTGGCTTTCGGGATGTGGTGCACGGACTATACTCGGAAGGCTGGCCAGCCAGCTCTGCCCGGGGGGTGGAGGGCCTACAGCCTGGGGTGCCGGCCGTGGCCCCTCGTGATTCGTGATGCCCATGGAAGCTGATGGGGCTTGGAGAACGGAGAAAACACTTAGGTGTAGGTTATTATTGAAAAACCGACCCCCGCCTGTAAGGGAACTACTTGTCACAAAGGGTTTACCAATAAGCATGGCCTGGCTGAAACTGAGCCGACCGGGGAGTCGGGCAGTCTGAGCTGTCATTGTGGCTTTGCCACTGTGATAAAGCTGGGGACCAGGTGACATCCCTTGATCTGTAAATTCAGCCCTTTCAGAGATGGGAAGCAGGTTTCATTTGGTATGCCGTCCAGTCAGCGGATATTGGCTGCCTGCCAGGCTCCAGAGAGATGGTTCTAACTGATTGATAATGCCTCGTTTGGCTTGAAACGTGGGGACGTTGATCTGTGTGCATGGAAACATCTTTGGACTGTATACTTTCTCAGGGTCACTACTAAAGCATGATTCTGTTCAGCAGAGTTTAAAGACAAATACCTACTTATAATGAGTAATTTATTTACTGCAGGGTTGTGATAGCTTCCACATTATCTTCTGAGGCGGTGCTTTGCCCTCCGAGAGTGAGTAAAACATTCATACATTCACTCAGCAAGTACTTGTTGAGGACTCCTTTGTTCTAGGCTCTGTGCTCGGCCTGGGGATACCAGGTGATCAGGTGGACATGGAATTTACGTAGGGGAGCTGTAAGAGTAGAGAGGCAGTTACAGTAGAACCAATGAGTGCTGTAATGGGGAAGCGCCATATGCATACAGGAAGAGCACACAAATCAAACTTCGGTAGGTATTTATGGAGAGCCTGAAGGGTGGGCAGAGGTGAACCAAGCAGAGGTGGAAGGAGCACAGTTGTCAGCAAGAGAACAGCAGGTACGAAAGCCCAGAGGTCAGAGTGTATGTGGCATGGTGAGAAAGGTAGTGTGGCTCATTGATCATACGAATATGGAAAGCGTGGGGCAAGGGGAAGAGGGGCTAGTGGGGATGCCCAGTGTGGCAAATGCCCGTGGACTTTATTCAGTAGAACCATTGAGAGCCACTGAAATAATACGATAAGATTTTTGTCTTTGGAAAGGTAAGCAGTAGGCAGAAGGCACTGGATGGGAAGAAGACCAGAAGCGGGGAAGCCAGAAACAGGTGCGAAGGCTTCTCTTGCAAATATTTTCCCATTGGAAATCCAGGAGATCATTTACCATTTTGTGTTCCGAGAACAGGTTAGGGGGTGACTCCTGGCTCCGTGGTGGACATAGGTAGCCAGCCGTCTGCGGAGTCTGTGCCAGGTTCCCACAACCCCTCCAGCCTTAGAAGCAGTCAACTCCCTGAACTCATCCTGGGCCCAGCAAAACTATGTGCTGCCCTTGCTGGCGCCCAGGTGGTTATTTAACAAACCTTTTCTTCATCATTTTTCCTTGGTTTCAGTGGATGCCGTTCACACCCAGGGAGAAGGGCTTACCGAACGGCAGATTTGGGGAAGCGTTAGGCTGTCCGTGTGTTTTTTCTTCTCTGCAAAAAGGACACTGATAAAACCTTCTTTGCCTCCCAGAGTCTCAGGAAGGGGTGGTATTTGTGGGGGAAGAGCCAGAGCTCCTTAAAAACAATAAATATTAACAACCCCGCAGCCGAGCCTGGAAAGGACTTTATTATATAATGGGGGTGGGAGAGGAGCCGCTTCTTGGAATTAACACACTGCACGAAGATTGCCCAGACGTGATTAGCCTTGGTGGAAACAGAGAGATGTAAACTAGATGACCTTGTGTCCGATAGATGGGGATTCTACTCAGAGGTTTTTGGTTCTGCTAGACGACAAGCTGGGATCTTTTATTGGTTCAGTGTTGTGAGAGAGGGAGTTCCCTCTGTCTTCAGGAGGGACGCCCCCCCCCCCCAGCCCCCGAGCTCAGCGCTGACCTCACAGGCTTCCACACACAGTTCACGCTGCTCTTCTGGGGCAAGTGTGTAGCTGGCTCTGACCTCCTCCTGGTTTGGTGTTAGCGTCAGCTGGGATCACCATTCCCCGGGACCATGGGAGTTGCTCCCGGCTCTGCTCTCTCTCCATTCATTCCACTTGGCAGAGGGGAGGTGGTGAGGAGGGGTGCAGGGTTTAAACCGTGGAGCCTGGGAACCAGGAGAGCGGTGCCTGTCTGCGCCTGCACGAGCAGCTCCCTTATCGAGCCATGCTTGTCCTGATGGTGGAGGTGCCCTGTCCACGGGCAGGGCTGCAGGGAAGGGACAGGCTGCGGCTGGGCGCTGCTGCTGTCTGGGGAGTGAAAGGCAGCATCCCGTCAGCTGCAGGGGAAGAGAAGGGGAGTGGCAACCGGGGAGCCGGGGAGGGATGTTGTCAGCACATCTCCCTCCCGCGCACATAGACTCCAGAGCTGGGTAGTTGTCAGGCGCTCCGGGTTTTGACGTGAATCCCCTGCAGCCTTGTCATTTTTGTCTTCATCCTCTGCCTCCCACCATGAGCTCAATTACAGAGAAGAAATGGAGCCTCAAATAAGAGCCGCTGGGATGTCTAACTGTATAGCGTTGCCCTTGGCTTTCCATTTCCAGGCACCCCCACCCCCCCAGGATTCTGTTCTGTCACATTGTACCTTATGCGTCAGCCGCTCCTGAGCGCAGCCTTCCTTCCCAAAGCCTTGCCTGGAGGGTCTTTTGCTGGGTTCTAGGTCTTGTGCTTACCCCCAAATAATTTCCGTGTAGAAGAGGGAGAAGAATCTACGTCTTTACCCATTCTGGTACAGGAGGGCAGAGGAAGGACAAGAAGAGACATGACATTTGTTGGGAGCCTAGTCTGTTTTGCAGCTTTTGTAATGGGCTCTGGTCCCAAACCTGTTTGCTAATTTACGTTCATAATGCCGCCCGGGGGAGGTGTTCTGTTACCTCCGTTTGATAGTAGAGAAAACAGAGGCACGGATCTGTTAGGTTACATAAGTTATAGAATTGAGATCTGTATCTAGTCTTTCTGTCATCGCAGCACTTGGCCACATGACCTTATCCTCCTCCTGCTGTGCCGGAAACAGGCTCACGGAGGTTAAAGTTAATTGCTCGAGGCAGAGGCAGAGTCAGGATCTGAAACCCAGTCCCGCCTGACGACAGGGCCCAGGTGCCCGCTGCAGAATTCTTCCCCGACGCTCCCTGTGTCATTGGTACGAGGAGGTGCCAGCTTCTCGCGTGGAGTTGGGCTTCTTCATGGCGTTGTCCCGATGACGGTATCTCTGCTGCCAACTGAAGGGTCGTTTAGGTCATCCAGCCCGTCAGTCTGTCTCCCAGCTGGAGGGCAGTTGCTCACCCTCCCAGCCCGGCACCCATCTGGAAGCTGTCCACGGAAAGATAGGCTCTTCTCTGCCTTGGTTGTCAATGTCAGGTTCTCATGAGATCGCTTTTTTTTTGTCTTTTGCTGCAATTCAGATCTGCTTCCTTCTCTGTTTTAGTTCGTTTTCCATGGGGATGTGTGTATTGGCGGGGGAATCAATGGTTCCTCATGAGTATGTCGTCTCTTCCCTTTTAGCTACTACCGTTTGTGATCTGGACACCCAGTTCCGCTGCCAGGAGTCCGGGACCTGCATCCCACTCTCCTACAAATGTGACCTCGAGGATGACTGTGGAGACAATAGCGATGAAACTCACTGTGGTAGGGGGACATGATGTCCAGGAGCCCCACGTCTGAGTGGGGTAGCACCCTTGCTCACTGGGCTTCGGTGGGTTGTGGATGGAGGATTTTCAGAAAGCATCTTGGGGTTTTCTTTTCTTTTCTTTTCTTTTCTTTTCTTTTCTTTTCTTTTCTTTTCTTTTTTTTGGAGAGAGAGAATGCACATGTGTGCGCAGGTGGTGGGGGGAGAGGGGAGACAAGGGAGAGGGGGAGGGGCAGAGGGAGAGAGAGAGAGCACTCTAGAATCCCAGGTAGGCTCCTTGCTGAGCATGGAGCCCAAAGCAGGGCTCCATCCCAGGACCCTAAGATCATGACTGGAGCCGAAACCAAGAGTTGGACGCTTAACCGACTGAGCCACCTAGATGCCCCCATTGGGGTTTCTGATACCCAGCTGTATGACCGCCTCCACCCCCTTGGTAGGAATGATTCATCTGAAAGATCATGGACCCTGCTTTACTGTGCAGGGATGCTGTAAGCATGAATGTGGTAGTAAGGAAGATTTCTTACTGAATTTAGGTGGTTATTAACAGCTCTCTGTGGCATAGACTTGGCCCGCACGTCTGGGTGCCTATGAGATTAGCCTCCTGAAGACACCGATCTATACCTTTGTGAACGTTGGGTTTTAGTTTTTTTTTTTTTTTAAACCAATCTAATTCAGTAAACTCTGTTGGAAGCCAGCAGATGGTAGAAACATTCGAACATCTGTTTTCTGAATGGAAATTTTTACATTTAGAAAAATAGTGGGTTGGAATTGCCAGGAGTGATAGGGGTTCTCTAGTTCAGTCCTCTTAATTTCCAATTAAATGACTGAGGGCACTTATTCAGGGTGACACTATTAGTTTGTGTCAGGATAGGGACCCGGAGCCTGTGGTTCCCAGCCTCGCTGCTGCACAGCCCGGCCCTGGCCGGTGCGGGAGGCCTGTCTTCGGGAATGGCTCTGGGACCACACTCGGTGATGCCGATCGTGCAAGGAGGAAACGTCACTCGGTACACAGAGCGCAGCAGACTGAAGGGGTCCTGACTGAGAAGGGGAAGTGAGAACAGAGGCCAGACGCCGACCCAGACAGCGTGATGCGTTGGTGGCTCTCCCTGCCCACCCACGGGGCAGGTTCGGTCTAGCTGCGCATGTGTTTATGGGTGGAGCCTGGCTTTTCACCAGCAGGTAGTTTGACCCCAGGGACTGAAACGAGGGGGGCAAGGGAAAAACTCCTTGGCTGGCTCTCACAGGAATTTTGTGTGTACGGGGGTCCCATCATTTTCGCTCATTTTTGTAAAAGTAGAAAATTCTGGAAAGCAGTCTTTGGGATTCAGTGCTGTTTTCCCTGTGTTCCACCCATCTCCTCCTTAGCACCTGCGCAGGGTTGAAGGGCACAGCCCAGTAGGAAGGAGACTCCAGTGATGTCATCTCACTCATGAGCTGGGCTCGCGTCAGAGTCCCTGTTCGCAGCCTGTTCATGCTAGTGTCTCCTGAATCCATCCCAGGGTCTTGGTCCCTGATAATCCTCAGAGCCAGGTACTCTTCGTAAGACTCCAGACTGTTTCCTCACAAATATCTGAATCCCCAACGTCACCATCAGCTTGTTTTCTGAATGATGCAACAAAGGTGGCCACCCTGGGCCCCAGGCTTGGCTACCCCTGTTTCCATAGAATCTTTAAAATTCCATTTGGAAGTTCTGTTTTAAATGACATTCCCAGGGTCTATAGAAGATGTTGCCAGTGTAGCCTGCTTGCAAGTCTTGGTCAGGCTGCACGGGTTCATTTGCCTCGGGACCCCACCCTTCTAGAGACAGCCCGCCAGCCAGCATCCCTGGAGCTCTGCCCACAGAAGGTCCCCAATTTTCTCTGTGTTGGGAGCTCGGCACTGATCTCACTTATCCCGATCTGAGCATCTCATACTGATCAGCTCACTCAGAGTTCTCGTTACTCCTTTTCTGAAACACAGGCTCTGTCTAGAAGGCTTGTGTTTCTTGAGAATTCCTGAGGATTCTACTTTCTGGGCAACTAGAACATTGCCTCCTAACCTTCCCATTGCAGCAAGCATGGACAATATTTGTGAATGGCACTGAGATACAACTGGAGACAACCAGTGGCAAGGATGTGAGAGTGTCAGGGGCACCTGGGTGGCTCATTTGGTTAAGCATCTGACTCTTGATTTCGGCTCAGGTTATTATAATCTCAGGGTCCTGGAATCAAGCCCTGCATCAGGCTCCATGTTTAGCGTGGAGTCTGCTTGAGATTTCCCCTTTCCTTCTTGCTCTGCCCGTCTCCCTGCTAGTGCACACGCACGTGCGCACTCTCTCAAATAAATATATAAAATCGTTAAAAAAAGAATATGAGGGTCTCAGTATCTTAGCACATCTGGAGTCTACCCTCCGTTAGCTGGCAGGCCTGGGTAAAGTCCATGCTATCTCTGGATAATCAGTGATAATGTGCATAATGCTTGCATCTCTAGCCCTTAGGAACGCCGATGCCTGAGCTCGGTTTGAGATGGATTTCTGGGTAAGATTTGTCCTCACAGCTCTGTTTGTGATCTCACCTGCAGAAATGCACCAGTGCCGGAGCGACGAATACAGCTGCAGCTCCGGTATGTGCATCCGCTCCTCCTGGGTGTGTGATGGGGACAACGACTGCAGGGACTGGTCTGATGAAGCCAACTGTACCGGTCAGTATTTCCTGCTCTCCTTTGACGGCACCTGTGTGTGTGTGTGTGTGTTTGTATGTGTGTGTGTGCTGGTTAGCCCTGCAGCCCTGTGCGATCGTAGACTCTAGGCTCTGAGAAATGGACCTTAGCCATCAGCTAGTTGCGCGCGGCTCGGAGAGCTGGGCTTTGATGACCTTGTGCTGAAAGGTAAAGCGACATCCTGCTTTCTTCATTGAGAAGGTCTTGCTGTGGGTCTTGCTGTGAAAAAAGTGTTCACTGAACTAAGCAAGTGTCCCTGAGTGATATGGTCAATTCTCATTCTGGCTCAAGCTTATTTCTTCAGGATCAGTAAGACACGGTTTATAGACGGCCCCTGGTCTGGGGACCACACGTTGAGTAGCATTGAACTAGCTCCTGCTTTCGAATGGAGCATCAGAGAGTTGCCCAGATAGTGCAGACCTACACTCTGCTTGCACCCGTTTTGGGTAAGATTTCATGAAAAATAAAGTTGGGAACAGCGTGGGAATATGAGAGGAAGGCTAGGTGGTGTGAGGTGGAGGTAATGTTCTAATTATTGTCGTGGGTGATAGGTTCACTCACGTTCATTACACCGCTTTATATGAATGAACGAATGAGACCCATTTTACAGTATGGTGGAATGGGGAGAGCAAGGAATTGGGGAAACTGGGGAGAAATAAAAACTGATCCCAGTACCTGATGAGTATATTTTCTCTGCAACCTCTAGAAATGATCACTCAGTTCTCTCTTAAATCCCTCCAGTGATGGGGCTAAGGTTATTTCATGTAACCATTTCGTGGTGATGGCAGATCTGCTTCTAGGCTTTGTTTTGCATTCACTGTGACTGCATTAACTTGCCATCACTCTTGCGGCAGGCCTCCCAAGTCCCCTGTCTTAATCTCCCTTGACCCCACATACCCCACCAGTTCCTACACTGCCCAGCACCCGGGAGCTCAAAGCATGCCTACTAATAATTTGCAAAAGCAAATAAAAAGACGGCTGTTGTTGTGCTTTGGTTTAGATTTGGTTCCTGAAGAGCAGGAATGACCTTTGACTCCTTTGTATTCTCTCATTGCCCAGCACCTGGCAAGAACTTCTGTCGATTGGGCAATTTAATACTCCTCAAATGTAGTATCATCATACAGGATGATCTGTGATCTTACCAAATTCTGTCTCCATATGAACTTACCCTAAACTTGCCCCTGGTCCTTCCTGGGGCAGTCTCAGTGTCTTTGTACCTCTGCTTCTGGAAGGATTGCGGGGAAAGGCTTCTCTCCAGATGCAAACGTGGCTGGTGGAAGGAGGAAAAGCCAGGGGCCGTGAACGAACTGCCGCCAGCCCAGGAACCACAGAGTGCTGTTTGGAAGCTTTGGGCTTGGGTGGACAATTGGTTAATAAATTAGGGGGGTGCACTTGGGCATTTCAGTTTGTAAATTGCAGAATGATTGAACATCTTGTTAGCACAACCACATTAGTCAATTTTGTGTTTCAGCAGTATGTGCCGCTCCTCCGGGGTGAATTAACAACTCATTTCTATGGGTGGGTTCGTCCGAGACTCTTGGTTTTTCTCTCCGATTTTTTCTTTTTTTTTTTTTTTTGGCGGGGCTATCTGCAGAAAATGTAAAGTGCTTGCACGTCACCTGCTCCCTTGTTCCAGTGACTGTTCTTCCAAACCTATAAAGATGATCCTTCTTCCCCGTCATCTCAGAATAGTTGGCAGTCAGCTGTGAGCTCATCAGGATGTGTGGCTTGTCCCTTCCTTTCCTGACCTAATAAACTAAGTCATCTGCAAAGCCAGAGAAAATCGGTCAGGGTCGGCGGACTCCCTGTCGGCCTCAGCTCCTGTGTGTGGTCTCTGTTCTTCTCCTCCCTGCCTTTTCTTTTCCATGAGACTGACTTCTCTGTATTCCCTTCTCCCCACCTCCCTGCATTGATTTCGAGCGGAAACACTTGGTTTTTGTTCTTTCGGCAGCTACGGTCAGACACCTTATGTGTCCTTGTGTAGTACCTTTGCCCTCTCCTAGACCTGCAGGGACTTGAGAACGGACTCCATACATATTTCGTATTTTAGTTGTACGTTTTAAGAATCCTAATATTCATCATTATTATATTTTAGTAGCCGTTTGCTTCTTGTACGTGATGTCTCCTTTCCGCGTACATCTTCCTCTGTTTCTTGCAACAGGAGTCTGTAAGCAGTAAGCTCTCCCAAGATTTTGTTTCTATAAATGTGTCTTTATTTCACTTTCAGTAATGAATTCAGATGGATCTGGGTTTCTCGGTTGGTAGTGATTTTCCGTTAAGTATTTTGATGGGATTATTCTGTTTCCTTCTGGCCTCTTCTGTGTTGATTTGAATTCTCCTGACAGGTGATCTGTTCAAACAACAATCAGATGTTCTTTTCTCTCCAGGTACCTGTAGGTTTTTGTTTGTTTGTTTTTGTTGTTATGCAGTTTCCCCTCCCTAGGTGAAATTATTTTTATTCGTCCTGCTCCTCTTGTTTTCCTTCTAGAGGCTGAGGATTTGTTTTTTCACCAATTCTGGGGAATTACAGCCATGATCTTTTCCACTCTATTTGCTACTTTCTGCGGTCCCGTCTTCAGTGGTTACTTTCAGCCATCTGTTGGGCTGTGTCCTTCTATTGTTCATGCTTCCTGTTTTTGTATTCACAGCCTTTTTATGACTCTCTGCTAGAATCTGAGTTACTTCCTCAGTCTTCTCTTCCAGTTCAGCAATTCTCTTTTCAGCTGAATCTAACTGGCCGTTTCACACATCCCCTGAACTATGTTTATTTCCACAACTGTATTTTTTTATCAGAATTTCTGACTGGTTCTTTTTCAAAGTCTACCTTTTATTTTTCAGGGCCCTTTCTTTATGCTTTATGTTCTTATTTTGGGGTGATTCATCATTCAAGTTGTATTGATAGTTGCATCCCCCCCCCCCTTTGGCTCCTCGTAGTCCAGTGCTTTGTAATGAATGCGGGCAATGCTTTCTCACCATGTGAATTCATCCAGCTCTTCTGCCCTACTTGTATCTGGTTACTGCTTTGGTCAGGTGTTCCAGAGGGTCTTGCTGATCAAGGAAGATCTGTCCAAGTCAGAGCGTAAGGTGTAGGATGATGGCCTCTATTAGAAACCCCGATCCTCTAATTTCATGGTCATTTACCCCATTTGCCCATCCTTTCTCACAGTCACAATGATTCCTGTTGTGCGAAGGATTCTTATTTTTTTTCTCCCACCATTCTTTAGTCTGTATTAAGGTCAGTCTCTTCCGTCCTTATAATTAAAAGGAAAAGGTAATAATTGAACATGTATTACCAGACACTCGGTGTCAGGGAGCTAATAAGTTACTCAGAATATGGGAAAATTCAGAAAAAGAGAATGTTTTAATAATTCCATTCATACCTGGCCACTTAAATGAAATTGTACAAACTGATTAGTCTTTCCGAGCTCAGCTTCTGTGATAGATTTTGGAGATCTCAAGCATGCCTTCCAGAATGGTCATTTGGAAACTCCATTAGCACTCTGAAATTGTTTCCAGTTAAAAGTGAAATGCATAAGATGAATAATAACAAGTAGATCAATATGGCAGTGAGCTTAGGCAACACTATATTTTATGAAAGGGAGCAAGGCTTTGCTGAGGAATGTTTTCAAGGGCTCTCAGACTTGTGATACCTACAGATCAAAAGTCTTCCAGGCAGTGGCTGTTACTGATGCAAAAACTCACGTAATGTGCAACGTATACATTCTCCTCTTATCGGAGATATAAATATATTTTAAAAAAGATGTTTGATGGATTCTGAGTGCCAAAGGTTGCAAAATATTGAAACTTCCTATCAACCCATTTTCAGGCTACGCATATAGCCTTGATCTTCAGAGAGATAAGACAACAGGTAATGGACCAGCACTTGTTTTCAAGTGGTTTGAAAAATCAGGTTCTTTGTATTTCAGACTGCTGCACAAAATAGCCTCAAATTCAGTAGAAATTCTAGAGGGCATTGGAAGCCAATTTTCCCAATCCTTGAGTAGCAATTGCCAACCGTCTTGATTGAATAAGTAACTATAGTACTCACTCAATAACCCACTTTGGTTTGTTCTGCCTCGTCTGCTGCAAAGACATCCTGTCCACACGGTTAAGCTAACAGAGAGCCCATCTATCTCGGTTGTATTATTTTATGTCCGTAGTAAACAAGGCCAGCCCGGGCTTTCATTCAGCAATGAACAGACACAAACAGCTTTCTGTTTTAGCAGAGGAAGGGGAAATCTAATGGAGAGGTGGTTAGTAGCGCTGGCTGGGTTTGAGGCAAATACTCTGCATTCGACTAGTCTTTGACCAGGATTTTGAGACGTTTCTAAAGGACTTCCAGGTGGCCTCAGCCCATGTCTGCAAACAAGGCTGTGGGTGTATAACAACGACACTGTTTCACTTGCGTCTTTTTCTTTTAATGATTGTAGTGGACACCATGTGTTGTGGGCTAGTAGAGGTCACTCCTGAGTGTCCAGAGAGTTAGACAAGTCGAGGAGGTCCTGGGACCTTTCTGTGTGAGTTTGGATAAGTCTTCTGTGCTCTCTGCATCTGAGGTTTTCCACATTTGAAATTGGGTCGTTTATTGAGAATTAGGAAATCAAATGTAAGCCTTTCGGCGCTTACAAGGGTCTTTATATGTCAATATAGATCATGAAATTGAGGCCCCCAGAGAGTGGTTGGACCCAGTCGAGAGCCGGTGTGCGGAGCACACACCTGTCCTTGGCCCACAGAATCTGGATGAGTTGCAGGGTTTATGTGAGAAGATAAAGTAGCAGGACAGAGCAGGAGCCACCCAGGCTTTGGACTCGGAGAGTCAGGTGCTCTTATTGCATCGTCTTTGTGAATGTGGGCAAGTTTCTTCATCTCTCTAAGGCTGTTTCTTTTCTTTTTAATTCTTTTTATTTTATTTTTTTTTTAAGATTTTATTTATTCGAGAGAGAGTGAGAGAGAGCATGAGAGGGGGGTGAGGGGCAGAGGGAGAAGCAGACTCGCCGCGGAGCAGGAAGCCCAATGCGGGGCTCGATCCCAGTACCCTGGGATCATGTCCTGAGCCGAAGGCAGGCGCTTCACCGACTGAGCCACCCAGGCGCCCCTCTAAGGCTGTTTCTTATCTGTGAATGGGGACTACCCCTCACGTCGTAGGTGGTTTTTAAACCTGTACATCTCTGCGTGTGTAACTTCACAGACTCACAGAGTCAGGTGACTTGCTTAATTAGGAGGTTGCACCCCACCTTCAGGGCCACCCCGGGTGCCTAGCTCCTCCCCAGGGAGGAACTCCGGCACTCCGGTCCATGCCTAATTATTACCCAGTACAGTCTTTCTTCGTTCGGCTCCATGGTGGCTGGTTGAGGAGCGGAGGTGAGGGTGGCATTGACACTTTCTCTCTTCTCTCCTGCTGACAGCCATCTATCACACGTGCGAGACCTCCAACTTCCAGTGCCACAACGGGCACTGTATCCCCCAGCGGTGGGCTTGCGACGGTGACATGGATTGCCAGGATGGTTCTGACGAGGACCCAGTGAACTGCGGTAAATGCCCATGCTTTGGCCTTCACCTGGAGCGTCCCTAGTGTCTGCCATTCGGGAAAAGAGGCAACAGATGGGCCAGGGGTTGGAATACTGTTCGGCTGTGCCCAGGTGCCCACGTGGACAAGCAAACACACCCTCTCACTTTCTATATGGCACGGCCAGAGGACGTCGAGGGTGTGTTGTGTCGACCTCGTTGGCAGGCACGCTTTTGCCTCATTGCTTTTCCATAACAACTTTGAAGCAAAGGAAGGGAAGCCAGTGTACCCACCCAGAGTGCTGAATACAGTCACCACACACAGAAGTGACCAGTGTTCCGCCAGAAATTAGCCAACGATTTCTGTGTAAATTGCATGCTTTATGACTAAGAGTTCTTACGGTCCTGTGGGAAAATGGCTTACCACCCCAAAAGCAGGACTTTCTCAGCATAACCGATGGCAAAAATAACTCTAGGGTGGTCACTTACCTTCATAAAATAGCCACCACAGAAACACAATATATAAAATTTTTTTTTATACCAAATATTTTCAAGTTTCTCTGTCGTTATCCTTTTTCCGTAATATCGGTAGGAAAAAAATCCCCGTGTTTCTCCTGTGCTGTCAGTATCTGCGCAGAGAGTACATTCCAGGGCTTCTTGGCCGCCACACGTGAGTTTTCCACACCAAGTAACTTTCCTCAGCACCAGCTGGGGGTCCTCCAGTTAACTCATGCCTTATGCGCTGTCTTCCTTGGAATGGGGTCAGGGCTTACAGGCGAAGGGCGCCGTCCCCAGCACTGCCCACCACTTCCCATGCCCGTCACCAGCCTCAGTTGTCACCTCTACTTCCGACCGACCACTTATATGTCCGGGTCCCCCCCTTGGGTTCAGTGATTTACCAGAGCGTCTCACAGAACGCAGAGAAACACGTTTCCTAGTTTGTTAGAAAAGGATATGATAACGGCTGGGATGAACATCCAGAAGGAAGAGATGCGTAGGGCAAGGAATGGAGAAGGGCTGTGGGACTTCCGTGCCCTGTCCAGGCCTGCCGCTCTCCCAGCATCTCTGTGCTCAGCAACCTGGAAGGTCTCCGAGCCCCCTACTCTTAAGATTTTTATAGCGGCTTTATTGCATAGGTATGACTGATCATTAACTCAGTCTCCATCCCTTGCGTCTTCGTAGAGGATCTGGGGTGGGGCTCAAAGTTCCAAGCCTCTTATCATGGCATGGTTTTCCTGGTGACCAGCCGCCATCCGAAAGCCACACAGGAGCCCAACCAGAGTTGCTCCATTAGAACACGAGACACTCCTGTCCCCTGGGGAATTGGAAGAGTTTCGAGTGCTGTGCCAGGAACCAGGCAGAGACCTATATGTATATTTCCTCTTACTTTCCACCATATGTTCCAGATCTTCATGGGACTGAAGTCCTTGTCCACATGTTGTATACCCTATTGCTCTCATGTCAGAGTATTAAACAGAGATGTTTGCCTGTGTCTGTATTTTTCTGTGGTCAGCGTTTTCAAGGCACGTGCATATTTCCTTTGTGTTTCTCTGACTTAGTTTCTTCCTCGTCGGGCATTTGAGTGTTTTTAGTTTTACACTACTACACGTAGTAAAGTTATCCATTTCTTTGGAAATGGAGGTTTATTTTTTCTTGAAGCTGCTTCCTAGGGTATGTTCCTCAGTATGGCATTGCTGGGTCAGATGCACCATATTGTGTTTCTAAGTGATACCCAGAGCATCTCTCTCAGTAGCATGGTGTCTGTTTCCCCAGTCTCCCTTGAGCTTACATTTTATCTTCTCAGCTGTTTTCTCTGATTTAATGAATGGGAGTTTGTCTTGTGTAATTTTACTTTTATACTTCTTTTAAAAAAGCTTTTATACTCAGTGACATTAAACATTTCCCTGACTCATGGTACTCAGTGTTTCTGTTTGATGTCCTTTGAATAACTTCCTATTCCATGATGACTTTTTATGGGATTGAAACACGTTTTCTTGCCTTACATCTGACCCTCCTGGAACCATTCTCCTAAGAGCTGGGTTTGCAGTGGCCATGACTGACCTGCAAGAATTTACTTTTAAGCCTAACGTCAGGCAGTAGCTCTGTGTTCAGGAGAGAGGGTTACCTCATGCTAAGAATTCTCTACTAAGTGCGAAACCTAGGATTCTTAACATTTCTAGGATGGACTTTCTCCAAAAGGGCTTTGGTTTAGAATTCCCGAAGAATTAATGGTGATTTATGAGAGCTTTAAAAGACCAAGATTTATTATCAGGATTCATGTCCCCTTTTTTTTATTCACTGAAGCTTTTCTTAAAAAATATGTGCTCATGAGTAGGTAACACGTTTTTGTGGTTCAAAATGGGAAAAAAAAGCATCAAGATTTGTATGGTAAATATTTTTCTCCCCATCTGCCAAATTCTGACCCTGTCCACATAGGAAGTTATGGTTGTATCCCTTTAGGACATTTTTGTGCATATGTGCAAATTTAAATGTACTGCCTATTTTTGTTCTCTTTTATACAAGTAGTATGCTAGGCCTGCTGTTTTGTACCTTGTTTTTTTCACATAACTGTGTATCCAGGACACATTTTCACAGAGTGCTTCCTCAGTGCCTTTATGACGGTCTTGTGTTCCATGTACAATAAGGCATTGCACAGTTCCCTACTGATGGACACGTAGGCGGTTTTCTCTGTGTTACAAAGAGCATTGCAATGAATAACCTTGTACTTATCTTTCCCTTGTGTGGGTAGATTACGTTTTTACAATGGCATTGTTGGGCACAGTGTGCACGCACGGGTAACTGTGGCCGCGGTTACCAATCACCCGCCCTCCTTAGGGGTGTGCAGCTTTCTACCCACACGACGCATGTGAGTGCCTGCCTGTTTCCTGTCCGTCATTTTCTTCCGGTGTCGAATTGCATTTCAGAGAAGAAGTGCAATGGATTCCGCTGCCCGAACGGCACATGCATCCCGTCCAGCAAGCACTGCGACGGTCTGCGGGACTGCTCGGATGGTGCGGACGAACAGCACTGCGGTGAGTCCTCTCCCCGCCCCAGGAAAGCGCATATATTGGACTACCTCTTAGCATTTCCTCAGTAAACTGCCAGGGGTTAGCTTTTAACCGAGTTCAGGCAGGACTCTGAGAGGCCGTCAGCAGCAGGGCACCGTGGTTTGGGTGAAGAGGAATAAGGGGGGTAGCAGTGGGGCGATCGCGGAATAGGTGGTAGCTCAGTGAGCGCTGTTGGTTAGTTGCAGTACGTTCCAGGAGTCGACCCGTTGTTTTGAATTAAACACTTATTTCTCCTACTTTATTGGTTTTATTAGTGTTGCCTGGGTAACATTTCCAGCCAGGTGACTCTTTTGTCCCAGTTTCCTTTGGACTCATAGAGGTTGTCTTGGGTCAGTAGTGCTCATCTGTGAGTATACTGTGCTTGGGTCGCCCCCCCCCTTCCCCCCCCCATTCTGATGTAATTCATCTGGAGCATGGCCCGGGCATTGGGATTTTTTTTAAAGTGCTGCAGGTGAATGTGACGGGCAGCCCAGCTTGAGAACGATGTCGCGATGCCGGGGTTGGCAGACTGGCCTGTGGGGGAAAGCTGGCTGGACGTAAGCTGTTCTAGGGAATGGATTTTTCTTTAAACACAGTCACAACCTGCTTACGTGTCATCTCAGGTCACATCCGTGCAAGAGCAGCAGCGTGGAGAAGTCATTGACAGAGACTGTGGGACTCGTACACCCCGGAGAATTCACTCTCTGGTTGTGTCAGCCAGCATTCTCTAGAGAAACAGAACCCCTGGAATGTGTGTATCTCTAGGGAGAGACTTATTTTCAGGAATCCGTTCGTGGAGGGAGAAGGGCTGGCCAGTCCAAATCTACAGGGTAGGCTGGCAGGCTGGAGACCCAGGGGCAGGCTGATGTCGCAGTTCGAGTCCAAAGGCCATCTTCTGGCTGTGTCCTGGGTGGCCTTTTGTCTGTACCCGCATCCCCGGTGTCTCTTCTTGGAAGGACACTGCCCCTGTTGGATCAGCACCTCCCCCGCCATGGATGACCTCATTTAACCTTAATTAGCTCTTTAAAAGCCCTGTCTCCAAATACAGTTATCCCGGGGATTAGGGCCTTAACATGAATTTTTAGGGATACGATTCAGTCCATAACTCTAGTCCTTTCTAGAAACAGGAGTAGAGAGTCTATTCTGTGGCTAGTGATTAAGATCGTTGAGTGATGACGTCAGACAGGTCTGGATGTCAGTTTTGGCTGGGTACTCTTGGCAAAATGCTCAATGCTGCCATCGCCTCTGTTCTCATCGTGACACCAGGACAGTAAAAGCTCTCATAACATTGTCTTGAGAGTTCAGTGATGAGCTTCTGGGTCAGGAGCTGTAGCTCAGGGCTCGGCACACAGCCAGTGCCCCCTAAATGGTGGCTCTTCCTGCTGTCTCCTGAGGGCGCATCTGTACCAGGGCGCCTTTGCTCAGGGTTTGCGAGGGACCTCCCCAGTCCCAAGTGCTCACGGCCCTCTCCCCGTCCCGGACCCTTTTCAGAGCCCCTGTGCACACGCTTCATGGACTTCGTGTGCAAGAACCGCCAGCAATGCCTCTTCCACTCCATGGTGTGTGACGGGATCGTCCAGTGCCGTGATGGCTCAGACGAGGATGTGGCGTTCGCAGGATGCTGTGAGTGGGGGGGGGACGGGGAGGTGACCGAGGCCCTGGAGACACTGTGAAGGGCTGGGCCCCTCTGGTTCATGGGTCTTGCTCGAGGGTCCAGTCTGGCCCTTTTCTGAGAAAGACTTGCCTTTGTTGCTCTTTGGTTGTTGGTGTCCATATGAGGGGAGGGTGTGGAAGGACTGAGGTCTTGGCCCAGATAGTCTGTTCTCTGACAGCCCTTTCCACACACCCATCCCTCTGTAGCACCCTTGCCTGGCTCCAGGGGTCTTCCCCGCTCTAGTCACCGCTTTGCACACTGTGTATGTACTGGATGGCCTGTCTCTCCTTGCTGGAGTGTGGGCTTCACGAGAGCAGGGCCTTTGTCTGGTGCACTGCCGTAGCCCCGCTCCTAAAACGGCCCTGCCTGTGGTAGCCACTCCTGCCTTCTCAGCGCCGTCACCAAAGACTGCAGCCTGGGTGGCTGACACAACAGAGATGCATTTTCTTACGGTTCTGGAGACCACAAGCTTGAGGTCAAGATGGAGGCAGGGTTGGTTCTTCTGTGGCCCTCTTCTTGGCTTGCTGATGGCTGCCTTCTTTCTCCCTCAGTGTCCCATCTGTGCCTGTGTCTTGCTTTCCTTTTCTTTTTTTTTTTTTTTTTTTAAGATTTTATTTATTTATTTGACAGAGAGACAGCCAGTGAGAGAGGGAACACAGGCAGGGGGAGTGGGAGAGGGAGAAGCAGGCTGCCAGTGGAGGAGCCTGATGTGGGGCTCGATCCCAGGACTCCGGGATCACGCCCTGAGCCGAAGGCAGATGCCCAACTACTGAGCTACCCAGGCGCCCCTTGCTTTCCTTTTCTTATAAGGACACCAGTCCTATTAGATTCGGGTCCACCCTAATGACCTCATTGTAACTTAATCACCTCTTTAAAGACCTGTTTCCCAATATAGTCACCTTCTGAGCTATTGGGGGGTAGGTCTTCGTTGGCTTTTACCATCAGGGAACCTGTGGCCGGCGTATCTCTTGGTGGAGGACAGTTGCTCTTTGTCTTGTTTCCAAGCAGTGTCCCACTTGGAGCTCTTCAGTATGGCAGTAACCTGGAATTTATGGTGCTTGTTCCTTATCTAGCCCAAGACCCCGAGTTCCACAAGGTTTGTGATGAGTTCAGTTTCCAGTGCCAGAACGGAGTGTGCATCAGCTTGATTTGGAAATGCGACGGCATGGATGACTGCGGTGACTACTCCGACGAAGCCAGCTGCGGTAAGATCTGGGACCTGCAGCCTCTCGTCCCTAATCTCTGGTCACAGTGATGCCTGTGGTTCAGGAGGCCATTCTCAGCCCACTCCAGTGCAGGCTCTGCCTTGTCCTTCCTCAGCACTGGTTCCTGCCAGCTCTTGAGTCTCTGTGTAGAGAATTGAGTCTGGAAGTGGCAGCCTGCCCCCAGTCAGTGTTGGGGGATGCGTATTCTGGTTCCTTTTCTTTCCCTCGTTGGGAAGTTCACATGATGTCTAAGAAATACGGGAAAGGAATTACGGTAAATCTTTGGAGAGGGCTTCCCTCTCCTCCCCTAAAAGTTGCAGATTTCACAACTTCATAGAGTCGTTGTCACTGTTGGGTTAGAGTCAGTAGATATATCATTCCTTTGGTAAAGCGTCAGAATTAAAAGGTTGGGTATTATTCGTAAGGTCCAGATGCCTGGCTCAGAGAAGCATGAGTTGGGATCCGGGAAGTTGGGTCCAAGAACTGCCTTACCTGTGTCTGGTCGGATTGTGCAGGCTGCCCGGGGACTTGGGCCTTGAGGAGGCTGTGTCTGTCTGGTTGGTGTGTTTGTTCACACTGGTGCAGGGCAGCTGACTGACGGTGCGGTTCATCTCCCCAGAAAACCCCACAGAAGCCCCGAACTGCTCCCACTACTTCCAGTTCCAGTGTGACAATGGCCACTGCATCCCCAACAGGTGGAAATGTGACAGGGAGAACGACTGTGGCGACTGGTCTGATGAGAGGGACTGCGGAGGTGAGGGTCTTGGGACACACCAGCACATACGGCCCCCTTTCTGCATAGAATTGAATTTGGTCTCCTCGGGGCTGGGCTCATTCAGCGATTTTGGGGGCACAACCCTCTGAGTTCTTTTCTACCCCCTCCCACTTTAAAAGCAGCGTGGTTGGTTTCTCCTGTTTTTAGGGTCACATGTGCCGTATTTTGCAGGCACGGTGAGCGCTCTGGAGCCTGGCAGCTCCAGGCGTGGCCTGCGGACCAGCAGCTCCACATCTTGGAGCTGGTTAGAAATGCAGGGTCTCTGACCCCCACCCCAGGCCTCCCTTCTGAGTCCGAATCTGCATTGTAACAAGATCCCTAGGTGATACAGGGCCGGCCATGTTGCATGCCAGGAGCACTGGTGTGGAGCGCACGCTGCTTACCTTCCTTTTTGGTGCCCTCCTCCCTGAACTAGGTCTTAGGGGAGCTGTGGTGGAGTTGTAACCAGCAGTGTGTAGCCTCAGCGTGAGCTCTCCCATCTACTATGCGCATTGAGTCATCTTCCTTCCCTCAGCCTGCAGAAACATCGAGCCCCTGCTGAGCCCCTGCAAAAACAAACTCAGATATTAGCCCACATCAGATGAAAGGGGTTAGGTGCATCTGCTCCAAAAAGGGAAGAGGCTGCAGTCTATTCTGATACCCCATTATAAATGAATTTTACATGAGCTGCTATTCAGAACCGTGCCTGACGCTGGCCTCCCTGGGCTGGAGCAGCTCCAGCGGGGACGTCCATGCTAAGTTTGGGGCACATTTTGGTCTGAGATCAGGCGTCTTGTCACACTTGGGGCATTCTTGCTTGCTTGTGTTTTGCTCAGATTCACGTATTCTTCCGTCCCCCACTCCCGGGCCTTCTACATGTCTGCCCAATTACTACCGCTGCAGCAGTGGGGCGTGCGTGATGGACAGCTGGGTGTGCGATGGGTACCGGGATTGTGCAGACGGCTCGGATGAAGAAGCCTGTCCCTCGCCGGGTGAGTGCTCCCTGCCCGCTCCTGCGGCACCTGCCTTTGTAGAGTGGACCTTCCAGGGTATGCCCTGGGCACAGAATGGCCAGGCTCAGTGCCCCCTGCCTTCTGGGACCCTGTGCTCTGTGGCCCGGGCTGCTTAGCACCTCCAGAGCAGGGAGACCCGGGGCACTCGGAGCTGGAGGGTCTCCTCTCCTCTAACCGCCTTCTCATCTTCCTGTATGAAAAGGCCAGTGACTCTGCTTTCCACCCTGGCTGCGGTTGGGCCACCTTTGCTTCCTTCTCCACAGGAAATTACAATGGGAACGATGGGGGAAGTGTTTGCGTGTGTGTGTTAGACTCTCAACGGGGGGAGAGCCTGATTTTCCTGCGGGCTAGTTGGCGGCCATCCTGCTAAAGGAGGGTAAGCACTGCCATCTAGTGGCCGGACCCAGAGAGGCATCTGAAGGCGTGGGCAGTAACCATGTTGCGGGAGGCAGGAGTCTACCCTGAGACCCCTGACTAGTGCGCTCCCTTAACTGCAGGCAGAACAGAGGTAAGGGTGCTGGATCCTTTCCTGAGCAGGATTCTGTTTCTGACTTGGTTAGAGTAAGAGAATAGACAGTTCTCTATGCTTTGCAGATCCTTTTCCTAGCAAACTTCTAGACCAGCAGTCATCTTCCTCCTTTAAAACTAATTCGCCCCATTGCTTCACTGTTTGAAATCATCAGTGGTTTTCCCTTGTCCAGAAGATAGATCCCAACCCTTGAGTCCTATTTTCAAGATCCCTCTTACCTGCCATTATTTTGCACTTCTGCCAAGGCGGGCTCCTCATCCTCTCTGGACAGACCTGCTTCTTCTCTGTTGATACTCCTTCAGCAGAGTGTCTGCCTTATCAGAGACCTCTGCCCTCCTCGACCTTGCCCTCCCACTTTCCCCCTCTGTGAAACCCACTGTCCCATCACAGCAGACAGAGGCATGGGTTTTGTAGCTAAAAGAGCCCTTGCTGTGTCACCAGTGTTTATCAAAGTACGGAACGGAGACCACCTGTAATGGAATCACTTGGGGTGTTCATAAGAACTACGGAATTAGGATTTCTGCATGGAGCTCAGGAGCTCCCCACGTGACTGCTGGGTCCACTAAAGTTTGAGATTCCCGCTTGGAGCAAGTACACTGTTATTTTCCCTTGCAAGCCCACCAGCACGGAGCTTTCACTGAGTCCTAGGATTGGCACTGATCTCTTTTCCAGCCTCATACGTACCTGTTGTCTCTTTGATTCTTCACTACGATCTGCCATGTGCTGCTTCCTGGTCATCTCATGCATGGGAATCTTTCTTTTCCAAGCGATTATACGGACCTCATGTTTTGGAATCGTGACACATACTTTGAATCCCCCACTGTGCTTATTACAGTAATAGGCAAATAGCATCCTATAAATGCTTCTCGAATTAAAACAAATTGTAAAAAAAAAATTTTTATCTCTGTCCTTGGCCCCCAAGGCTCACCTGTTTAATGATTCGATTCTCCTCTCAAAATTGTCTTTAGGTTATTGAAATTTCTGAGCAGGGTATTAACAGGCTCTAGCAAATTCTGCCCAATGCAGGGTGCAGATTCCTATTTCCATCTTTCCTTTAGCTTCTGTGATTTCTTTTGTATGTACGTCATCATTGCAAATTTAATTTGGGTCGTTTCCAGCTCTCGGATCTGGTTTCTGCACTGCGAGTCTCCTAACTGGTCTCTGGGCCGTGTACCTCTCCCCTTGGAGTTTACCTCCCAAGAGGCTGCGTGTAGATGCATGATCCTGCCTTCCTCGGTCTGGAACCTTTTGGCGGCCCCCTTACTGTCCAGGCATTAGTGCCTCAATGCGCCTTGGCTTGGCTTTCTAAAAGCCTTATTTTTTACTGCTTTTCCCCATGCACCCTGTTTTAGCAGAGGGGTTCTAGGCGTAGGAGAGGCCCCTTTGAAAATCCAGTTAAAACCATGGGATGCACACAACATCCCAGAATTAGTCATTGGTTCTTGTTTCATTTGTTAGCTCAGGTCATTGTGCGCCATCTGCTAATGCTTTCCCCCTCTCAGTAGCTTCTGGGGGGTCACTTTCCGCAAGGTCACCATATCAGTGATTTCTTAGCCCCAGAGTTTCTCTTGAGGGTATCCCTTCCAGCAGCCCGGATCCTCCTCTCTGGGCCCAGTGTTGACCAGGCCCACTGCCTGCACCTCCCCTGGGCCTTCACCACCCTCCTTGGAACTCCCTTTGCCTTTCTCCTGGTTTGGAGTTGCTGTTTCTGGGGTCTTGTGTCTTGCTTTTGTTGGTTTGCTCCCTTGTGTTGTTGGAGTACACCCCCCAGTAGATTTTGTCCGGTGACTACGGTGGCGCAGAGGCCAAGGACGCAGAGAGGACAGCCTTCAATGTGTTTGTCTTCTGAGTTTGCTGCTTGGGGTTTGTGCCTGTTGCCCTCTATGCCTGGGCCACACGTGCCTTGCGGGGTGTGGCTTCTCCATCCTGAGGACTTATTTGACTTCTCTCCTGTTGGAGATCCTGTTTTGTGCATCCCAGATTTCTCTCCCTCATCCTTCCTTTCCCTCTTTCTCTCTCTTTTTTAGTTTAATCCCATTTTTCGGTAAAGCACATTTTTCAGAACGTTCCCTGGGAAACAGAACATGGGAGGCATCGCTGAGGTCTTGCTTCTCTGAAAGTGTTTTTCTTCAAGGTCTTTGGATTGAGTGATAGTTGTTGGTCTGGGTTTGGGATTCTAGGTTGTCAGCAATTCTTCAGAATTTTGAAGGCATTGCTCCAGCGTCACCAAGCAGCGTCTCTTTCTTCCTGGAACTCTTGTCATTCATACGTTAGATCTTCTGATGCGGTCCTGTCACCTTTCTATTTTGTAACTGATCTCTCTTTTTTCCCTCTGTTTCCTGGAAGATTCAGCTCTGTCTTCCAGCTCTGCTCCTGAGTTTTCCGTTACGGTTACCATGGTTTTAATTTTTGGGGCTTTGACATGTCTAGTACTCTTCCTTTTTCATGGCATCCTGTCCTTTTTTCATGCAGAAATAGATATTTCTTCATTCTGAGCGTATTAAAGATATTTATATTTGAGGTTTTCTTCTTACAAAGTCTCTATTTCCTCCAAATGTTCTTTTTTTTTTTTGCAGGGAAGGGGTCTGTACTCATTTCTGTCTTTCACGCCAGAGGTTTTTCCCCAGATAATTCCGGTTGCTTGCTTGTGTTGAAGGGTGGGGACAAAAGCACAAGCGATTCTGCACATGGGTAGGCTTGTCAGCTTTGAGTTTCACGGTTGGGCTGTTGGTCCGGGAACTCTTGATCTGGGTTGCTTGAGGATTTGTTCCCAAGCCTGGTCAGTTTCCCTAGAGAAGATTTTACAATCTACTGCCTAGGGAATAAAGGTGTCCCTGCCAGGGCTTATGAGGATGGGGGACCAGGGTTCCTCGCATTCAGCAATCTGTGGGTTTAACCCCCTCTCTTCAGTATGGCGTTCTTGCTCTTCACTAGGCCTGTCTAACCAGCCCTTTTTTACCCTCCACGTAACAATCCTCCAGGCTTCTGTGGGGGTGACGTCCGGGGTGATTGTCTCGTGGGGCTGGTAGGGGCGGGGCACATAGGGAACCTTGCTGCTACTCAAACATTCTTCCATCTGTTCCCTTACTGTCTTTTCTCCCTCTTCTCTGCCAGTTCAGAGAGCATTTTCCAGCTTTTTGAAGATTGTGTGATGTCCATCTTGTGGGTTCTTTGCTTTCTGCTGTGACAGCTTAGGATGGGACTTGGCCTCCACTGGTCCCTTGAGTCACTTACCGCTGTCTGCGGTCCAGCTTTCAAAATCAGATGACTGTGTCGGATCAATCTGCCTTCCCTATCCAGAGTTCACATTTGTCTCCTGGCCCCTGTCGTCATTCTGAAAGCACTATCATTTCCTACCACGTTGAGTTGGTTGCTCTCGCTGATCAGTACCAAAAAGTGAATTTTCAAAACCTTTTCTTCCAGCAAATGTCACGACTGCCTCCATCCCCACTCACCATGGGCGCTGTGACCGATTTGAATTCGAGTGTCACCAGCCAAAGAAGTGTATCCCCAACTGGAAACGCTGTGACGGCCACCAAGATTGCCAGGACGGCCAGGATGAGGCCAACTGTCGTGAGTAGTCTCAGGGATTCACCACTCGGAGAGGGTTTCTGGAGAGCAGGAGACCCCATTACTCGTGCTTCGTTTCTCATAATAACCTTGCGGTTTTGGGATTATCTCCATTTTAGAGATAGGAAAATCAGCTTCAGAGATCACCTCGTCAGTACCAGACTGGGATATTTATTTAGTTGTTGTTTTTTTTGTTTTTGTTTTTTTGCACAAGGTTGTGACCTTTTCATCATGCTACGCTCAAAGTTCTTATAGTGGAGTACTCTGAAATAACAGAGGGAAACAAGGGAGTAGGGTAAAATTGAAGTGGACCTTTGGGACATCAAAATAATGGTCAGATCGATCCCGCATTTGCCCAAATCATAATAGGAACATTTCAGCCAAATAAGTAACTGCACAGTAAGATGAACACTGAAAATAATTAACAAGGAAATGAAATAGGACCTAGCACCTTCCTCCTTGGTGAGATTAATTCATTAGTCGGCATTCTTTAAGTTTCTTTAACCTGTTCCAAATCAGCCTTATTCATAAGGATGTTGCCTGGTTAATGGTCTTAAAATCAAGATGTGTTGTATCTCCGATCTTTCTCAATCCATGAATCTGAGAGCCCTATCAAGAAAGGAAATGAGATTAGCGTGGCACGATCCTTCTTGGAGAAGCTGGCCCCTGAAGGCCACCACGTTCTCTTCCAAGTGCCTATTAATCATCTGTTTAATTATCAGCTTAAGGATTTTCAGAGATTAATAACAACCGTATTCTCCATTTCTAAAACCTGTTTTCCCACTTTAAAAAAACATTGAGACATGTTTCATAAAGAAACCTCAAACACCCACCAGCTTTACTACTCACCTGTTATTTGGATATATTCTACCACGTGGAATAATTCGGGAGGGAGATCTTGGTATTTTCCAGAACAGTGCTCTTCATAGAGTTTCTCACTGACTATTCTGTATGAAATGACCCCTGCCCATCATTCTGTTACTGTTCTTCTCTTTATGTTTCTTTGTGGTTTTTCATCACTATCTAAAACCACAGAGTTGTTTGTTTACTTGTTTGCTGTTTCTCTCAATAGAAAGTAAGCTCTCTGAGGTAGGTCCTTTGTTGTACACATCACCATATTCTTAGCATCTTGAACAGTCCTGATTCATGGTGGGCCCTCCATGAATATTCACTGGTTGGGAAGATGGGTGGTTGGATGGATGGATGGATGGATGGATGGATGGATGGATGGATGGGTAGATGGATAAATGAAGGAGTAGATGGGTGGATAGATGGCTGTCTAGATGGGTGGGTGTTTGGATCCTGGGTAGGCTTGTTGAATGGATGGGTAAGTGGGTGAATGGGTGGGTAGGTGGATGGATAGATGGAAGGACGAATTGCATCTTGGGTTTCTTATACTAGTGGGTCTCCAACGTTTTCTAAATGCTGTAGTGCAATTTCATTTGTAACCAAGCCCCCTCTTCCAATATCCCCAAGGCAAACCAATTTCAGTTCTGCATGTCACAGAGCTCTATAATACAATGATTTTCCAAGAGCTGGGGGATTATAGTTTATAAAAAGCCTCACATTTCCTTTCTTTCATTGACATTTACTGTAATAGGGAGCTCTTTTAAAAGTATATTAAATTGAAGTCTGTACTTCCACAGTAGCGATATGCTAAGTCTTAATTCGTCATTCATGTAAGCACTCACCAGCTGAGGGTAGTTGTTAAAACATTCCACCCCACCCCAACCCCCTGTGTCTTTTTGTCTCCGGGAACATATCTCTAGATTCGTTATCCATTCCTGTTGACCAGGTGGGTTCTCTCACGAGAACATGACCCAGTTTTTCTACCTCCATCTCAAAGTGTGGTTTTCAGAAGCGGATGCAGTGCCTCAGAGAGAAAATGGGATTCCTTGTTCTTGTTCTAGAACAGAAGTTTTGAACGTAGGCCAATTCCAGTGAATCACTGTGGAGCCTGTAAATTACTGCATCCCCTCTAGATCATTTGACCCCAAAGCTCTTCCTTTTCCTGGAGGCAGATTCCCGTTGTTCATGTCAGACAAGGAGGCATCCCAGTGCCACTTGTGGGGGTTACTCCTCCTCGTTCCAGAGGCGTATTTTGAATCAGAAGCCGATTAACACAGACTACGTTTCCTAAACACAATCAACCGTTACCACAACGTGCCGTCCCCTGTGTTGCAGCCACACACAGCACCTTGACCTGTATGAGCAGGGAGTTCAAGTGCGAGGACGGCGAGGCGTGCATCGTACTCTCTGAGCGCTGTGACGGCTTCCTGGACTGCTCGGACGAGAGTGACGAGAGGGCCTGCAGCGGTGAGTGCCTCGACCTCGACCCCCCGCGGGCACTCTGCCGAGAACCTCGTGAGCCTTTCCTCAGTCTGAGGGGAAACCGCTTTTTGCCCAGTTTTGGAGCGCCCAGTGAAGGGAGGCTTGTCCTGCCTCTGATGCAGGTTGGCCTCATCCCTGTGAGGGAAACTCTGGTCTTGGATTTGTTTTTTGTGGACGTCCCACCCCGTGTGGGCGCACCATGCTCCCAGAGCCTCAGGCTTTGTGGCGGGGTGAACACAGTTCTTCTGTCTGGAACGCTTTTAGTAATCGTCCTAGTCCTTTTGGGCTGCTATTAACAGAACACCACAGACTGAAGGGCTTATGGACAACAGAAACTATCTTCTTCCAGTTCCAGAGACTAGAAGCCCGAGATCAGAGCACCAGCACATTTCACATCTGGTGAGGGCTAGCTTCCTGGTTCATTGACGGCCATCTTCCCTGTGTCTTCACATGGTGGAAGGGGTGAGGGAGCTCTCTGGGGTTGCTTTTATGAGGACACTGATGTCACTCATGAGGACGCTGTCCTTATGACCTGATCACCTCCCAGAAACCCCGCTTCCTAATCCCATCACATTGGAGATTGGGTTTCAGCATATGAATTCTGAGGGACACACAACATTCAGTCTGTCGCAGTAATGGATCCTGTGATGACATCGTTGCCAGACCTGTAGAATTCTGTGTTGAGCAACAGGCTTACCCCTGTGTAGACAAGGAGGTGAAATGAAAGGAAAATACCATGACTGGAAATTTAGGAGACCCTGGGCAAAGTCATATAGGAAGGTTTGGATTCTTTTTTTTCCTGTGATAAGATATCTTAAGATGCTGACTGTGGCCTGACAATCTAGATCATGGTAGGTCTGCCTAAACATCACGGGACCTCTTGGGTCCTTTGAAACCCAAGCATTTGTGAGAGACCACTTTCTTTCCCTTTCCCCCTTCATCTCTCTAGATGAACTAACTGTATATAAAGTACAGAATCTTCAGTGGACGGCCGACTTCTCTGGAGACGTAACGTTGACCTGGACGCGGCCCAAGAAAATGCCCTCTGCTGCTTGTGTCTATAACGTGTACTACAGGTGGGTCCCATCTTTGCCATGAGAGAAGAAAACGAAGTTTCTACCAGCACTGGCTGTTGTGCAAACTCTCGTGGTGTGCACACAGAGCAGCTCTTCATTACCTGAGCCCAGCGTCCTCTGCGCTGCCATGCAGCTCTGATGTGACGGTATCTTTCTTCTTTCGGCCAGGGTGGTTGGAGAGGGCATTTGGAAGACCGTGGAGACCCACAGCAATAAAACCAACACCATATTAAAAGTCTTGAAGCCAGACACCACGTATCAGGTCAAAGTGCAGGTCCAGTGTCTCAGCAAAGTGCATAACACCAACGACTTCGTGACTCTGCGGACGCCAGAAGGACGTAAGTGTTCTAGTTTACGTTTGTGGCGTGTCTAAGACCTTCGGTGGGATTTGCAGAGAGTTTCCCAAGGATAGTCAGGAGAATAGGAACCTAATGACATGGGCCGCATATATGCAGAAGGTTTGTGGCCAAGCTCAATGGCCCTGCCTGAGCTGTTGTGCACGTATTCCTAATTAGGTCATGTAGTGTTTTGCCACCTTCGGAAGTTAACTTCGGATCGTGCCCAATGTGGCTGCCTTTTGCATTGCTTTTCTAGCCCCTATCTCTACCTTCAATCTCCTCGTACTCGGTATTTGTGAGATCATCATTGTTAAAATATGAGGCATGTCAGGAGTATTAAGGCTCCGTTTTCAAGAGATTTATCAAAACTCACGTGTCCTAGAGGTTCCCTGCTTCCTCGCCTTTCACGGTAGCTGACATCGGGTGACTGCGTGCTTATTCCAGTGATCTTCGTCCCCAGGGTCTTGTGAAGTTCGCATTTGCGAATGCCTGTGCGTACATTTGGGTTATGGTTGGAGACCTCTGCATGAACTCCTCTCCATCTTAATGTACGTGCAGATGCTCACGTGGAAAACAGTTTCAGATATGGGTCCACAGGCAGGCTGGTATCACACAGATAATGGTTCCTTGCTCCGTCAGCCGGGAAGGCCCACACAGATGACACTTCCGTAGCAGATCGAGGCTTCTGTGCCATTCTTCAGGAGAAAGAACCAGGGCTCCTTGAAGCAATGGTTGATTCCAGCACGAGGGCAGGATAGCTACGGTGGGAGTCTGGAGAAAGCAAGGAGGTGCGAAGTGCAACAAAACTCACCGATACCTGTGTGTTATGATCTTGTTGACTCTGGTTTAGTAGAGCCCGGGGGTGTCAGATGGTCAACCAAAGCCTGCAAGGGAAACTTGAAATAGAGAAGCTTATCATTCCCAGTTCCCGGAGGAAGTACCTGCCCCATGTAACCCCTGGGGCACAGGTGAAGGCAGGGGGCACGCAGAGAGAGTACAGGAGTTGGGCATGTGCCTTTTTTAGGGTTCATGGTTGCGGTACATTGGGATTCCTGTGCGAAGACTGCGTTGGTCAATGCAAGCCAAAAAAGAGGGGGTTTTGGTACAACTTTGTGGGGCACCCCAGGGGAAGGTCCTGGGAGGCTGGGGAGACTGTTTATCACAAGGGCTGCTGGGAAGTCGTATCGAGAGCTCACACTGGCTGGTGAGTCTGCAGGCTGCCGTCCGGCACACACGCTTGCATGAGGGGCTAGTGTGTTTCAGACCCCTGCAGGCTGCTTGGCCAAACACAATGGCTGCGGAGGCAGCGACGCCGTGATGTAGCTTAGCTGAATTCTTGACTGTGGAGCTGTCTTTGAAATACTCCATTCATTGGTTTTCTTTCCACAGACCTTAGCAGCACCTGGCGTTGCTCAGCTGTTATGTTAGATGTTGGAGATCCAGAGACGAATGAGACCGGGTCCCGCCCTTGGAGGGCTCTCAGGTCTCCGACTGTTGATGAATATTCATTGTATTAGGTTGCTGGGGCTGCCATCGCAAAGTACGGTAGCCTGGGGTGCTGACACAGCAGAAATTTATTTTCTCACGGTTCTAGAGGCTAGGAGTCTGAGATCAAGGTGCCAGCAGGGAGGTTTGTTCTGAGGCCTCTCTCTCCTTGGTTTGTAGGTAGCGTTGTCTTTCTGTGTGTGGGGAGGGTGGGGGGCAGCAGTTCAACCGGTAGCATTTATCTTCTGCCGATTATCTACATGGATAAATTCTCTGCAGTCAGAACGAAGTTTGACTAGAAAGTGTCGTAATGGGTTTCTCGTGTGGAGCTTCCAACACGGCTCTGAAGGCAGTCACAAGAGGGAAGATCCAGAAATGTCTTGACACTAAAAGTCATTGAGGAGCCTGCTTTGAAGGTGATCCCATTCATTTAGGTATAGAAGTTCTGTGCTGTTAGAAAAGAAGTCTCCTCATTCCTTCACGGTCATGCCCGTGATACTGGGGTTGGATGAGAAGTTGAGGCAGCAGGCGTTGTCCTTGGCAATTAAGATCTCAGCATTAGAGGCCTAGTGCCGGCAAGTGATTCCTTCCTGCAGCCCTTGTGAGCCATAGACCTATGTCACACCAGACCAAGCCCCGGTCTGATGTGTGCACAGCACACCTCGCATTCTGGAAGAAATTTTGTTGATGTGAAGACCAAGCTTATAGCCTTTGCTAGTGGATAGGTCCCAATGCTGGCTCTGGATTCTTTCTAGTCTTTGTTTCAATCTCAGGAAAGTTCCTCCGGTTTACCAGCATGCAGATGGGTTTTAACTCTGGGTTGACTCTTTTCTAGTGCCAGACGCCCCCCAAAATCTCCAGCTATCACTCCACAGGGAAGAGGAAGGTGTGATTGTGGCCCACTGGATTCCTCCCACCCACACCCATGGCCTCATTCGAGAGTACATCGTAAGTAACTTCTAGGAGCGGTGGGCCACGTCTGTCTGTGTGACCGGATTTCTGGGTCTGCCCAAGCAGAAGCGTGTTCTGAATGGCTAGGACTTGATCTGGTGTAGCCTGGTAAATAGTGATCCACCCATTAGAACACTTTGCATCTCCCCTCCCTCTCTCCTCCTGCCTCCTTGTAAGGTATCAGGATGTCCCAGACCATTGGTTACCTTACTAATAATTTCTTTTTTTCACTTTAGGTGGAATATAGCAGGAGCGGTTCCAAGATGTGGGCCTCCCAGAGGGCTGCCAGTAACTTTACGGAAATAAAGAATTTACTGGTCAACGCTCCATACACTGTCAGAGTGAGTGTTAGCCCCCATTTCAGCCATCTGGGCAGTCTTAGAACACGAGAACGCCATGCTTACCTTTATGAGATACTTACTAGTAGTCTGCTCAAAACGTAACCCCTTGCTCTGAGAGGTCATCATCATTTCAGTCTCTTAAACCAGTACCGCAGAGAACTTGAAATCGGATTTCCCTCAGATAACCGAGAATTTATGGTAATACAGCTTTACCTGCTTTTAACCCAGATTTTCTGCTAGCGTTCCAGCTCCTACACTCTTGCACCTACCACTATCCTGCTTATCCTGAGCTGCAGGGTGATGTGGAGCTATGAATGGCATTTAGAAGCCGCTGTCGAGGGAATCTTACGCAATATGTTATCAATATGTTTAGCAGAAAAGACAGATTTTGTGCAGAACATGTTTGTTGGGACCATTAACTGTGCACATAGACTCCATGACGCTGACGATTTTCTCAGTCCCCTTTTTCGTATACACGTACGTTTATGTGTGTCTGTATGGACCCACAGGCGCACATATGCCCCATTCCCCCCCATAGAGAAGAACCTCAGAACCTGTCAATAAACAGAAATCCGTCATGTCTGCACTGTCACAGCTCCCCTGGCCCAAATTCCTCCAGTTGTCTCCTCCCCCCTGTTATTGCAGTTGCTGGGGCCTCTGAGTGTCCGGGATCCCTCTGCGTAGACCGTTTGCCACCCTCACTGCCAGAGTCCCAGCCGCATAGCTCCTTCGGAACCCTTGCTGTATGGCGCATTGCCTTTATTTTATACTAATTCACTGTCTGATTTGAAAAGGTGGCTGCGGTGACTAGCCGTGGAGTAGGAAACTGGAGCGATTCTAAAGCCATTACCACCGTCAAAGGAAAAGGTAAACGATTCCAGCATGTGCACATTGAGAGAAGATAGAAGCCCTTTGGAAATGACTTTCAGCGTGACTGGCAAATGGGGAGGCGTCGATGAGCAAACTTCATGCAGCCTCCTTCCCCCGCCAGCATGCACACATTTCCAGGGGTTTCCGTAGTGCTTTAGATACAGAGTTTCTTCAGGGGCTGTCGAATGTACTTCTCCTCCTCCTAGAGCCGAGCCTTTCTCATGGTGCAGACATCCAAAGGGATTTCCAGAGGCCGTCACGCCCAGCTCTTGTGCTCATGCGTAATAGCCAAAATAAAAGGACTCCTTCTTTCTCACAACAGCTACGGATGATTTTGTATGTGTCCGTTGATGGCATTTGTAAGAGTGCTTTGCTACGCTTGGAACTTCCCCAGTGGCACTGACCAACGATGCGTAGGTGGTAGTTTCTAGCTCTAGAGCTGACGATCTCCGTGATCGCTGACTGCTTGCCGAGTGCCGGGCACTCGGGAATGCTCGCAGCTTTGCACCCATCGGCCCAGCTCACTGAACCCTTAGCACCCTCCCAACAACTCTAAGGACAGATAAGGAACTAGAAAGAAGTGAAGTCACCTCCTGCACGGTCAGTAAATGGCAGAGAGCTGGGATAGGGGCTGATCCTCCTGATCCCAAAGCTTGTGCCTATAACCGCCAGGCTGCCCAGCTTCCCCTGGGCTGAGATGCACGCTCCCGTGGTGCTGTCCTGCCTGCGTCTGTGCCTCGCGAGGGCAGGGGTCTGGTCTGGTTTCCTCCACTTTCTCACCGGTGTTGAGGGGCTGCCAATGAAATCGTTGACGAAGGAGTGAATTAAAGCAATTAAAAGGAAGGCTTCTGGCACACTTAGGGAGATGGACTGTAGCTTGTGTTCCCGAGTGGTTTCCTGAACTTGGCCTTGGCACTTGTGGCTTTCGTTTCTGGACAGAAGTGTCGCATGGAGTGTGGTTGGAGGGTTTTACCTTAACCTGAGCCTGTGAGAGATAGGCTGTGGGTTATGGAGAGTCACTATAAAATTTGGGCTCCTTGAGATCAGGGCAGGAGGCAGCCAAACTTAGTGAGGCCAGCCAGTCTTTGTATCAGGGTGCTTGGGGGTAATTAGAAAAAGCATACCGAGTGCACACTCTCCTAGAGTTTTTATTGTGTTGCATTGTCATTTTCCTCTATGAAATCGATCAAAACATACATACTGAAAAGAAGGGACACTGGAAGATCAGCAATAAGACATGTACCTTGAATTCACTGAACAAAATCACACCTGCCTTGAAAAGTCTCCTACACTTCCTTCATCTGATTTTGATGGTGAGCCTCGGCTCTTCGTACGGGTGTTGGTTAGGGTACCTACAGGAGGCCACGGTGTGCAGCGTCGGGAAGTGCGCCTTGTGTTCTGTGAGCCTGTGTCGCCATGACGTCACACGGAGGACACATGCAGCACTGGCGTCAGCCAGAAGCACAATGTTCATTAGTGGAAGTGGGGGAATAATAGCAACGAGAGAAGCAACCATTTATTGAGCACTTATATACTAAGCCCCGTGCTTCTTGTTTTACGTGAATCAATCTCCCTTAATCCTTATCAATCCTGTAAGTATTGTTATGCTCATTTCGTAGCTAAGGAAACTGGGCTTTGGGAAGGATTTTGAGCTATCCCCAGTCACCACGGTTATAATTCAGGTTGGCTTTACGGCAACACTTTCACTATTTCGCTCAGTTGGTGGCCTGGAACTCCTAATATCCTTTCTTCTTCTTGCCCTAACATCCTTTTTACTTCCTCACGCCCACTCTTACTACATGGCTGATCGTCTGGAGGGACTCTGCTAGATTTTGGTACGTCTCTTTGGCCACCAAATCTTATCCACTCCTTTGAGTGTCTCTTGCCTTGCCTGTATAAGAGGCTGATGTGTTAAACGGCCCAGTATACAAGTTGTCATTTATATACTGTCTTCTGATAACAGTTACCCCATTGAGCCCTTTGGATTGTGGCTGGCAGAGCACGGTCTGCCATCTTGTGGGCAGACCTTCCGAGTGACAAGCACCATGCTCTCATCTCTTGAACTGAGAGGGGTCTTGTCTCTCTGCCACTTTCATCGTGCCCATGCCAGTGACTTACCAGCTCCTCAGGCTTTATCGGAAACGGAAAGGAAGGGAACGTTGGTTGAGTTGACATTAGTATGAGGATAAGTAACTTCCATGGTTGTCTAAGTGTCCAAATGGGACTTTGAACTCAAGTTTGCCAGACTCCAGAGGCCACGTTCTTTCCATTTTGCCACACATGTATTTACAATTTATGCCCTCCGATTTATCGTGTCCTCAGCCTTCGAGGAGGACTTGAGGCCGCTGGGTCTTTGTTGGTGCCGGAAGAGGTGGTGCCCACTGGGATGCCTGCGTGTTTCAGAAGGAGGCTGCAGCTGGGCTGTTCGGGGCATTTACATCATGGAACTTTTCTGCTCGACCCAGTTGCCAGGATAGCTGAGGGAGCCCAGATAGCTGTGTGACCCACCCTCAGCTTCAGGACAAGGGCGGTAAAAGAGACGAGTGAGAACAGCCAAAGACATGCCCTTTCCTCCCCCACTAAAAGATCGCTTTGTCTGTTGAGTTGAGAGCTGCGAAGTCCTGCCTTCCTCACCTTTCATCACATGGTTTCTCTTTTTGCATTCCGTTTTGTTTTTAGTGATCCCACCACCAGATATCCGTATCGACAGCTACAGTGAGAATTCTCTGAGCTTCACCTTGACCATGGAGAGTGACATCAAGGTAATGCTGGGATTTCAAACTCGCTGTTGGGTGGGGCTCTCCTTGTGATGGAACCGGTGTAGCCCAGGACGGTAAGAGGAAGAAGGACCAATGACTCGATCCAGTAAAAGCAAAATACCACAACTAGGTTAGTTCTTCCTCCCAGTGAAGAACAACTTGAGCCTTCTCGTGAAAGTATTCTGCCTCAGCCTGGCGCCTTTTTTTTTTTTTTTTAAACCATATAATTAAATGGTTCACAGCTACAGTGGAAATAAAGAGATGGTGTTAACAGAATATGTATGCCCTATAATTTTCAGCTTTATTGGATTTCCTGGTGCGAAGCACTAATGCAGAGGTTCCCACAGTGAAAGAGAGTCAGATCCCTTAGAAATATACCCACTTACAGCCACTGTGCATCCTCCCCTTCCGGCCCCACCGTCCGCTCTGCGTGGCCCGTCGGCAGAGCCCGCTCCACCATAAGCCTCTGTGTGCCTGTGGTTTTCCAAGTTGAGATGCACCTTCCATAACGTTCGTTCTTTCTTATCTGTTTTTCCTCACATCCATCCCTGTCTGTGAAGCTGTGGTGGGATCAACAGCCTTTGGAGCCCTTGTGCCACTTAACTGAACCACAGTTTGGTGGCCTGCCCTTGGCTTCAGAGACCGTTGCTGCAAGGGATGGCCTTCCCATAAGCCCTGTCTATATAGTCTTTGCTCTTGAAAGCAGTTTAATTGTTTTGTTGTTGCCCCATATTTAAAGATCTTCAGATCAAATCCTTTTATGAGCTCAGGACTTAGAAAAGGTAGCCTTTCCTGAGGCCTGGGTATATTTGCTCCTGTTAAGACAGTGGGAGCTAAGCAGGCCCCTTTCGTATTGACGTCTTGGCCCTGACTGCAAGGATCACCCGAGCTAAGATGTATCCTTCAATACCATAATGTAATTCTCTTTAAAGTTGTTCCTCTTTCTGCCTTTATGAAATTGACCCTTGTCCTTTTATTCTGCACCATTTTTAAAAATCACATCTGTAGTGTATATTATAGTCTCTTGTTTATTTTTAGGAGTAGGTGCCATACAACTAAATATTCAATGATTGCACACGGGGAACCCATCTAAAGATCAAAAGAAACAACCCGTCCATTGTAAGAAAGGAGATGCCTAAAGTAACAGTAGCAAAGGGGTACCTTTTGTGTTTGCTGCCCCCTGGCTGTGTGCTGTTCCCCTAACGTGTTTCTTGGTTCCTGGCAGGTGAACGGCTATGTGGTGAACCTTTTCTGGGCATTTGACACCCACAAACAAGAGAAGAGAACTTTGAACTTCCGGGGGAGCATCTTGTCCCACAAAGGTAACACCTTGGAGCTGGTCGGTGTGTGAGCAGGGAGGGGTAGGCAGATGGAGAGTTCCTGGCAGCAGAGCTTGTGTGGGGGCTGCCTGGGAGAGGGGGCTCTTCTCTGGCTGCTATTCTAGGTGAGCAGAGTAAAGAGACTGTAAATGACTCCTGCCTCCGGGGGCGGGTCCACTTGCTGGCTCCTCAGCCCCCTCCTCTAGCTCGTTGGCTCTTAATGGAAGTTGGAGGCTTAAAAGAGGAGAAACTGGAAAGAAGCCAGATTAACCCTATACCGATGATCTTTGAGCTCCAAAAGAAAGTTCCGACAGTGATTTGCCTGCCCCTCCTTTCTGGTGTGGTTTGCTCCTCCTCTGCTAATAAAAGTTACACAAGATATGGTGCGTAGTTGGTATTCAGGGCACATTTGTTGAGTGAATGGACAAACTGAGCTAAGGGAGGAGGGAAGGTCATGCCCCAGTCCCTCTTGTATCTGTCACCTGCTGTGTGTAGGCATTTACCTAGCTGTTCTATGTGTACCGTTTTATATCACCCCAATCATAATTCTCTGGGATATGCTCATTTGACCTGATGAGCACCCAAGGTTGAGAAATAAAGTAATTCTCACAGAAGGTGACATCGTCAGGATTGGAACCCACATCTTTCTAATTCCTGACTGTGATCTCATTGTCTTAATGTTGCACCGATAGAAATTGGCCGAATCCAGAACAATAGTCTTCCTAGCTGTTGCCTGAAATACATGAAGGGCCAGCTCGATGCGAGGCATTGTGCCAAACACTTCACAGGCTTTTTCTTTCTTAATCTCTGAAGCAGCAGCTGCTGTAAGTGCTGTTGTATTTTTCAGTCTTACAAACAAGGAAATGGACTCAGTTTGAATACAGTTGACCCTGAATAGTTGGGGGTTAGAGGACGCTGACCCACTAGAAAATCTGTATATAACTTTTGACTCCCCAAAAACTTAACTACTCACAGGCTACCATTGACCAGAATCCTTACTGATAATATGAACAGTCGATGAAGACATATTTGTATGCTTCATGTATTCTGTACTGTTCTTATAATAAAGTCAGCTAGAGAAAAGAAAATATTCATCTGTCTATCTATTTATCTATCTTTGACGGGAGGGGGTGAGGGGCAGAGGGAGAGGGCGAGAGATTCTCAAGCAAACTCTGTGCTGAGTGCAGAGCCCAACGTGGGGCTCGATCCTGTGACCCTGGGATCATGACCTGAGCCGAAGCCCATGAATCAGAGGCTTACCCGACTGCGCCACCCAGGCCCCCCAAGAGAACATATTCTTAAGAAAATCATAAGGAAGAGAAAATATACTTACAGTAGTTGACCTTAAAAAAAAAAATTAAGTATAAGTAGACCACATAGGTTCAAACCCGTGTTGTTCCAGGGTCAACTGTGGTTTGGTAGCCTGCCTTTTTCACTTAAAGTTGTAAGAATTTTCTCGTCTCATTAAATATTCTTGGAGACAGCTCTTAGTGGCTGTACAATAGCTCATGGAATGCACATTATTTAACCATTGCCCTGTCTCTGGGCAGTCGGATTATGTATGTAATATGTAACATCACGGCCCACAGATGTTTGCGTGCTCTGATTCCATGGGATATCTGGATTAAAGGGCAGGAAGAATTTCAAGATGTTTACCCAAGGCCAAATGGCTCTCTAGGAGTGATGTCCCAGTTTATATCCCCAGATGGTCAGCTTTGAGAGAAACTACCCAGTGCCCATGCAAGTGTCTTATTTGTAGTAGTCATCAGTAAGTAATGCTGGGATGAATTTGTAAAATAATGGAAATCCAACATGTGGGACTCCCTTAAATTGAGAGATCACAATAAAAAATAGGGTGTCAGTGCACCTGGCTGGCTCAGTCGGAAGAGCATGCAACTCTTGATCTTGGGTCATGAGTTCAAGCCCCACACTGGGTGTAGAGATGTTTTTTTTAAAGGCTTAAAAAGTAGGGCATTGTATATCAAAGCATAATTCTTTTTTTAAATTAATTTTTTACTTTTAATTCCAGTATAGGTAACATACAATGTTCTATTAGTTTGAGATGTACTGTATACTGATTCAACATTTCTATAAGCACTCAGTGCTTGTCAAGATAAGTGTACTCTTAATCCCCTTCATCCATTTCACCCATCCTCCCACCCACCTCCCCTCTGGTAATGTCAGTTTGTTCTCTCTAGTTAAGAATCTGTTTCTTGGTTTGTCAAGACACAAATTCTTGACTGACGCCTCCAGCTCCCTCCTGGCATCTTCTTGTTCCTGTTTTCACAGTTGCCAATCTGACTGCTCATACGTCCTATGAGATTTCTGCCTGGGCCAAGACTGACTTAGGGGATAGTCCTCTGGCATTTGAGCATGTCACAACCAAAGGAGTCCGCCCACCTGCTCCTAGCCTCAAAGCCAAGGCCATCAATCAAACCGCAGTGGAATGTACCTGGACTGGCCCCAGGAATGTGGTAAGTCAGCCAGGATGACCGTTGCAGAGACAGTCCGGACTCCCCCCGATGCTAGGCCATGGGGCTTTCTCCTCTGTGACTGCTAACACAAACTATCCTCGTGGTCAGTTCTATATTACCTTCTAGAGGTATCTGCTGTCCCTTTGCACACCTTGGCCTGGCGTCTGAGCGAAAGTTCCCATGCTCTTTGCTGTTGAATAGACCCTGAGTATGGCGAGGGGGGCATGTTCTGTGTTTGGGGATCACCTTGGCTCGTAGGCATGGTGACACATTAGCAGCAGTGACAGGCCACTCCCGTCTCTCTCCACCTACGTGATCCCCCACCTACAGGTTGCCTTCTTGGGCTGCTCCTCTCAGATGTGCCCACCGCCCTTCCTCCCCGTGTCCCCGCTACACGCTAAATAGGTCCTTTTTTGGGTCATTATGTATGCATTTGGATGCCCCACAATCCGATTTGTGCTTTTTTGAATCTGGTTTTTACTTCCCGCACCTCCCCAATATGTACCTTCCTTTGCTTTTAGGTGGGTCTTCCCGAGGTTCTTGGCACATTTTCATCCCCTCTTGCCTCTGCACCTTGGCTTATGCTCTTTCTCCTCCTGGAGCCTTCCTGTCCTTCTGCTCTGCAGTCAAATCCCACTGGCTCCTACTTGGTCTCTTTCCCTTATAAACTTCCCAAAAATTTAAAGTTGGTGCCATTCAGAATACTGTTTCATTAGATCCTACTTTATCCTATTTGGTATTTTCTGGTGTTATTTATCTCCCTAACTAGTTCGTAAGTTCCTTGAAGGGAAGAGTTGTTTTCTGAGTTTTCCAAATGGAAAAGCTCATAGGACTAAATCTGTTAAGTGAGATTCAGTGAGTCCTCACAGTGACTGGTGAGGGAGGAGGCCTGGTCCTGTCTTCTGAGTGCCTCTCCGGCATGCATTTGGAGCAGGACCAAGCGGTAGGGAATGAACCGATGTTTGCACATAATTGTAAGGTCGGCCTTGAAGAAGGAAGAAGTAAGGCACCATGAGACCCTTCATACCTATTCCACTTAATCCGGTCATCAGCTCGGTGGGGTGAATATTCTCACTTTACCAGTGAGGAAGCTAAAGCCCAGAGTTGAAGCTGTGGGAAACCATAAACTGTGTGAGCTCAGGTCTGGCTAGTGTGATAGCCTCTGCCCCTTTGTTGCTCCAGAGCCCAGTCCTGAGGCGGGAACAGAGATGAGATACCCAGAGCCATGCCCAGGACTGGCCTGTCCCTCAAAGCAGACTCTACTCACAATGGGCCTTTCTCGCTTGTATACCAGCTGAGGGCATGACCACTTTGTCACACCCAAGTGCGTTCGCAGGGTAGGACCTTGTGTACGGCACCCGGAACACCACTTGACTTTAGGGTCTCTCATTGCGTGTGAACTTGGAGAAGTAGCCTTGCTCTGCCTCATCCTTGATGATAGCCTGGATACGCTCATTGTAGCTTTCAGAGGGTGCCAGGGCCTGTGAAATGGCCTGTGGGAAGTTCTCAGCTTCTACCCGGCTTTAGTCCACTGAGGACTCGGGTTGCTCACCCCCAGTCATCCCTGTGCACCATGAGAATGGCCGCAGCCACTGTCCATTTCTGGGGACCTTCCTGCATCCTGGCCTCCTTGGCACATGGAGCCCTCTCTTGGCCCCTGGCCAGAGCCCCACAGCAGCCTCAGGCCTGTCTTCCGGAAACCAGGCCTGCTTCTGAGCCCGGAGCCCCTGTTCCCATCTTGTGCCTCAGTGCCCTCGGTCCCCTATTCCTGCTCTGTTTGCTTTGCTTTCTGACTCCCTCGAGTCCCCTAATTCTTTCTTTCCACACTTCCTCCCAGCTTATCACCCCCTTGGGGCTTTCGTTTCCCTTCCCTGTATGCTTCCCATCGGGGGCTCTGGCTGCCAGCAGCTTAGAGAAAATGCACAGCTGTTTGGGACTCGGAAGTCCCTGTGCGGGGGCCCGATCCGTGCTCTCCGTTCTCACAACTTCTCCAGACTTTCTTCACAGCTTTCCTTCAAGTCCCCATCTTTACCTGCCTGTGCTCGCTTCTGTGCTGCCCCACAAAGAAAGCTTCCTTAGTGCTTACCCCCTGTTATAAACCGCACGGCGGCCAGCCCCCGCTACGCCCATCAATTCCCCGGACCCTGCTTTAAACTCCTGGTTTTCCACATGGATCAGCGGCGGATGAGAATGGCTGCATAGAACGGAGCTGAAAGTGGCAATGGCTTTAGCAGTTTATTTCCCTCCCTATTAAAAGAAAGCGGAATCCTTCAGCAGGCCTGGGCTTCTACAGCTGCAGGTTGGATTGGGGACCCAGGCTGCCTGCGGCCTCCGACTTCCAGGTCACCTCATGGTCCAGGAGGTCTGCAGCCCCACCATCTTCCGTGTTCCGGGCCGCTGGAGGGCAGGAGGAAGGGCTTCTCCCCACATTCCCCAGAGCGCTCACTGAGCTCCCACGTGACACCTCTGCTTGCAGCTCATTGGGCAGAGCTTTGTCACGTGGCCTCTCCCGGCTTCCGGGGAGGTGGGATTTTCTTCTAGGGGAGGCAGTTCTCACTAGGAAGCAGGACTGTACTGAGGAGGAGAGGACGAGTGGGTTTCTTCTGGGCATCTCCCCACGTCTGCCCTGCTGCCCTCCCTCCTCAGCCTCCCTCCACAAACGCACTGGCTCCCTCCCCAGCTGCCCTTCAGCCGTGTTTTGCAGGTCCTGTCCCGCCTGCCCTCTGAGAACCCCGCTCTTCTCCCCGGCTGGTCGTGCAGTCTTTTCCTCCGGTATTTCATGTTCTGTATATGCAGCTCGTCATTTATAATCGTTTCTTTCTTCCCTGCCCCTCCTTCCTCAAAAAGGAGGGCTTTAAGGGGCGCCTGGGTGGCTCAGTCAGTTAAGCGTCTACCTTCGGCTCAGGTCATGATCCCAGGGTCCTGGGATTGAGTCCCGCATCGGACTCCTTGTTCAGTGGGGAGCCTGCTTCTCCCTCTGCCCCTCCCCCATGCTCACAGGCGCACTCTCTCTCTCTGAAATAAATAAATAAAATCTTTAAAAAAAGAGTGCTTTGCAGAGAGCACACCATGTTTATCTTGGTGGGGGTGGATTCAGTGCCTGCCCCAGTGTACTTCCTCTGTAAATAAATGCTGAACGAAGACTTCTCTCTTTTGAGCTCTCCTGAAGCCCTTCCCAGGGGCATCACTTAGGGATTTCAAGAGAACGAGGTCACCGGCCATGGAGCTGATGTCCTTTTCCATCCTCTCTGTTTGCCAGGTTTATGGTATCTTCTATGCTACGTCCTTCCTTGACCTGTATCGCAATCCGAAGAGCTTGACTACTTCCCTCCACAACAAAACAGTCATTGTCAGTAGGGACGAGCAGTATTTATTTCTGGTAAGTTTCCCTTACTGGGAAGTCCAGAGGGGTTTCTATTTTTTTAAGGATGGCTTAAATCCTGGGCTCCTAGCTCAGACCCTGGACCCAGGGAGCTGGAGGTATGACTCCAGGATCCGTGTGTGTGCAAGAGGGTGGTTCCACTCTTCTGTAAAAGCATCAGATTCCTGCTTGAAGAACAGAATGAATGACCTGGTAACCAGCTGCAGCTCTGTGGGGGATTGGGAACTTGAAAAATGGATAAACATTCACAGGAATGGATAAACTGCTTTTGTCAGATTCCCCTTCCAGGACTAGGAACTTAGGCCACATATGTTTACACGTGTGCCAAAATAGATGGAAAAAGGTGCTTGATATACTATTGCTTGTGACCACAGAAGATTTGAAACCAATGGTTCTCAAGAGAAGACCGGTTAAGATTACAGGGAAACCCTTCAAAAGAAATAGAACTGAGGTGGAAAAATCTTCATAAGAAATAGTACTGAGGTGGAAAAACATCTATGCTATCTTATTAAGTGAAAGAAGTGAAGAACCTAAAAATATGTGTAATATTTTATTTGTGTAAAAAAAATTAAAAAACAGGCTACGGGGAGCCTGGGTGGCGCAGTCGTTAAGTGTCTGCCTTTGGCTCAGGGTGTGATCCCAGAGTCCTGGGATCGAGCCCCACATCAGGCTCCTCCGCTGGGAGACTGCTCCTTCCTCTCCCTCTCCCCTTGCTTGTGTTCCCTCTCTCGCTGGCTGTCTCTCTCTCTGTCAAATAAATAAATAAAATCTTTAAAAAAATTAAAAAAGAAAAAAAACCCGGCTACATGTACACATACATACACATAAAAGTATGTATCTGTATGCACACACACGTGTATCTGTGCTTATAAAAGAATAGGACATTTATGGAAAGAAGCACGTTAAGCCATTACTGATTCTGGGAAAATGGATTAAAATGGGGTAAATGGGGAATTATTTCACATTTTATATCTTCTTTTGTACTGATTGAATTTTAACTCTGTACACCTGTCACTGTTTTGTTAAAAAAAAAATGGTTTTGTGCCGACTCCATGCGTCCCCATGGTATTGGTTTCAGGTCCGGGTGGTGGTGCCCTACCAAGGGCCATCCTCTGACTACGTCGTGGTGAGGATGATCCCAGACAGCAGGCTCCCACCTCGTCACCTGCATGCGGTTCATATCGGCAAAACCTCAGCTGTCATCAAGTGGGAATCCCCATATGATTCTCCTGACCAGGACCTGGTAAGAGGGCCAGGTGTCCAGCCAGCCATTCCTGTTCTTGGCATGGTTGGGGATGGGGCAGGGGGTGCTGTCATGGGGCAGGAAAGCTAGGCCTGAAGGTGGGAGCTCAGCAGGAGGTCTCGTCTCCATATCTGTGTGCCCAAAAATGGGGTCCTTATAGATGCCTCTTCTGAGTTGTACCTTCTCCATTATTTCCAGCTGTTCTATTCGTTTGTCCCTCTTTCTTCTCTGCCTTCTCACCTTCCCTTCCCTGAGCCTCTAAAGCAGGTTGGCAGACAAAGGCCTGCCGGCCAAGTGCAGCTACCTCATTGCCTGTTTTTGTAAATACGATTTATTAGCACCAAGCTCTGACCAGTCATTTACATCTTACCTGTGACAGCTTTCAGGCTACAAATGGCAGAATTGAATAGTTGTGGGAGAGACCATTTGGCCTTCAAAACCTAAAAGTATTTTCTATCTGAACCCTTACAAAAAAGTTTACTGGCTCTTGCTCTAAAAGAAGAGGCGAGGGGCACCTTGTGGGACTCAGTTAAGCGTCCGCCTCTTGATTTTGGCTCAGGTCGTGATCTCAGGGGCATGAGACTGAGGTCTGTACTGGGCAAGGAGCCTGCTTGAGATTCTCCCTCAGCCCCTTCTTCCCCCTTCAAAAAAAAAAAATTAAATTAAATTAAGAAATAAATAAATAAAAGAAGAGGCATTAATTCCGGAAAATGGCTCTCATTTTCCTTTGGCCCAGGCTGCTTTTCCCTCCAGCCCCTCCACCCTCTCCCTCATCCTAGGGGTGGGTGGTTTTCAGTACTCGGTTGCTCAGCCTCTCCTTGACTCTCCAAATCTTCCTGATGATTGAGTTTCCTATACTTACCACATGTCCCTATGTTTGCCCTTGCCTCCACATATGTAAAAAGCAACCCGGAGACAATAAGTAGATTTTGTTGTCCTTTCATTGTGTCGTCTGACACCACCCAGAGCTATTACAGCTGGGGAGACACACTGAACACTGAATTTGAATTGCTCTAACCTGTTCCAGTCTATGTGCCATGCCACAATGAATGTGACTTTCCCTAGGCTCATTTTTTGGCTTGAATCAGCAATTCCGCATAGTTCTGGGAGTGAGTCCCTTGTTCCAAGTCTGGACCTGCCCACCCCAGAGGCTTTCCAGAGAGCAGAGTCAGGCTGCGGGGCTCAGAAGGTGGTTGCTGTGGGTCCCAGCCCCTGATACACTCAGGTTTTACATCGTCCACCGTTGAATTGTAAAGAGTAAAAAAGCGCCAAGTTTCTGGTTACCATTAAGGTCTCTTTTTCTTGTCCCAGTTATATGCAATTGCTGTCAAAGATCTAATACGAAAGAGTGACAGAAGCTACAAAATAAAAACCCACAACAGTACTGTGGAATACACCCTTTCCAAGTTGGAACCTGGAGGGAAATACCACATCGTCGTCCAGCTGGGGAACATGAGCAAAGATTCCAGTATAAAAATCACCACAGGTAAACGGGAGAGAGATTCGGGTCCTTCTCACACAGCAAGGGGCCCACAGGGCTGCTAGGATGCCTAGACCTTAACAGCGGGAAGTACAAATACCCCCTTCAGTATGCACAGCGGCCCCGGCGGGGTGGGCTTCCAGTGCTGGGGCTGCAGGGTGGTGGCCTGGGGGACATGCTGTGTCTTTTTTCACTCTCCTTCTGTCTAGCTGGTTTGGACACTTTTGGGGGAGAAGAGCAGGAATGCCCAAAAGAGTTAGGAAATAAACGTGAACATTTGCCTCGAGAGCCAAGGATGGGAACTGGGGCTGAAGTCACATGGTTCCTCGTGGCAGGGTGATGTGTAGCCAGGGAGGGAGACCAGTAACTGCGCAGTAGATTGAAGGGGCCTTGCTGCAGCCCGGGGTTGGCTCAGCAGTCAGGGTCTGGTTCAGAAAGCAGCTAATGAGCTCGGCTGCTTGGGCAGCAGCAGACAGTGTCAGAGTGTCCGTGATGGAGGCTCAGTCCCACCGGGCCGCCGGTGTGAGCAGCGGGCCTGGGCGGGACTCACAGTGTCACTCCAGGGCTCTAGGTTCAGGCACAGGCCCTGGCTCCTCACTGAGCTCTGGGTCTCCTCAGGCCCTGGGGCAGGATGAGGGAGAGCGGGAAAGCAGACCGGAACCAGAGCAGAAGTCCAGCAAGGCTTGGAAACTGTGGTCCATCCCTTCCCTTCCCTTTTTCCCCCACCCAATTTGGTTTTGGCCATCCGTGGCTCTGAGGGCCATTAAATTAGGTTCTGTCCAAATTTCTTGGCTAAAGTGTAACAACAACAAAAGAGATGCCAATTAGAGAGTGTCTACCGTGTGCTAAGCTCTGTGCTAAGCAACACGTGTGTTTTATTTCTTTCTTAACCTAGCCTTTCAAGTTAGCATTCTTTTTTCTTTTTTTTAATATTTTATTGATATTTAGAGACTGCGTAAGGGGGGTGGGGGAGGGGCAGAGGGCGATAGGGAGGGAGAGAGAGAATCCCAAGCAGGCTCCTGAGGTCATGACCTGAGCTTAAACCAAGAGTCAGATGCTCAACCTGCTGAGCCACCCAGGCGCCCCTCGAGTTAGCATTATCTAATCTGTCTATCTACTCAGACAAGAAAACAGCGATTCCAGTCTGTAGCCACTAACTGTGTCCTGTTTCATCTTTAATTTTCAGTTTCATTATCCGCACCTGATGCCTTAAAAATCATAACAGAAAATGACCACGTTCTTCTGTTTTGGAAAAGTCTAGCTTTGAAGGAAAAGCATTTTAATGAAAGCAGGGTGAGTTCCTCCCTCCTTCTCAATGACTTTGGGCATCTAATTGAAATGCAGTTTTAGAGATGAGCTCGTTAACAGCATGCTGGCATAGATAGGGGAAAAAGACAGAATAGGGCAAGGGAGTGAACTTGAGAATTAAAGGACCATTTTCTGTGGGCTTGCTAATTAGTGAAATGTTTATACTGCCCATTAAAGATGAGAATCTCTGCACTAAGCACTTTTCATTCCTGAACTTGTCTTTCCCTAAAGACAGGGAAATGGGCTGGGGCCCGCACTGTGCCTGCTGAAGCTGGATGGGGCTGGGCATCAGAACCAGGGCCCCGTCCTTTGCAGCCAGTCTGAGAGCAGCGCTGTGGCTCCCGTGCCGGGGGCTGAGCTGCAGCCTCAGCCTGGCCTCGTGGTTTCTTTCCAGTGATGTTTGAGGGGGCACGACGTGCTTGAAGATAGTCTGTTGACCTATGGAAAATACTGTTTTGTTTTGTCGTTGGCAGACCAGTTACTGTATTCACAACAGGAAGTGGGAAGAGAAGGAGAGTGACATCAGGGAACAGATCTGCCACCCAAAGGTGGACAGATTCTTGAGTGGACCTGGCTTGTCCCCATGGTCAGCAAAGCATGAGCTAAAGAGAGACACAATAAATAATCCGTGGCTATTTCGGGGTACGGTGGTGGCGAAGAGTGCTGGGGTTGTAAACAGTCACAGTGTAAGGCCAGAAGCACAACTAGATTAAAACTCGAAAATTCTCACAACTCTTCCAACCGTGACATGTAAATGTTAATATACTCGAATGTAAAGGAAGCTTTCAAAGCAGTTCGAAACAGAAATATCCTGGTTTTGGAAAGGGTACGGGGAACAAAGTAAAAACTATAGTAGCTGTAAGTGAAAGAAAAGAAGGACCCACCTCACTAATAATCGAACCACAAAGAGAGGACACGTTCACATTAAACAGGCTAAGTTTTGGGGGAAGAGTATTACCAGTACGAGTTGTAGCTGGGGAGATTAGCACTCTGGAAATACGAATTGGAAATGCCTTCCATAAGGCACTTTGGTAAGATGTATCGGAAACATGAAAAGCATTCACACCCTTTGACCAGCAATTCTTTCGGGATCTTAGTCGAAGGAAACGATATACATCAAGAATTTATGTACAAGGCTGTTGAGGACAGTTTTATTTCTGATAGCAAGAAAGGAGAAACAACTTTAATGTCCAATAGAAGAAGACTAGTTAAATAAATTGTTGATGTTCGTGTCATTTAAATGTTCTTCTTTATACCTTTATGTATTTGGCAAATGTTCTACAGCAAATATATATTAGATAGAAAATGATTAAGGCTAGCTTCCAATGGAGAATGCAGGAATGGGCTTCCAAGCAGGTGGCATGGGGAGGCCCAGTTTGGCCACCAGCTGTCATCAGGGGTCCCTCCTAGGGGGCAGAAGCCTGGCTTTCAGGTTGAGATGGCAGGTCGATACTTTGCTCCCAGTGGAGGGAGGGTTTTCACATAAGCAGGTGGCATGTCCTTTTTTCCCCCCTGGGGGCTTAGAGTTCAGAGAATAGGTCAATGAAATTGGGACCAAGAGACTGTGAGTATGCAGTGGGGCCCAGTACATAAGAGAGGATGTCTTTTTTTTTTTTTGCCGCTGACGGGGTGGGAGTTGGTGGCTTTGACACTGGCGTACTTAGAGATTAGCAGAGAAGTCCAGTAGTCAGTTCTGAACCCAGCCCGATCTTGAAGTGCTTTCTGTTCAAGGCCAGGTTAGTCTGGGGCCACCATCAGCCTCGAGGACCTGGGGAGTGAGCTGCGGGCTGCCGATGGAGTTCCCACACGCTGTTCTACCGAGAAATGTCCTGACTTTTCTTACCCCACTGCTGGAGTCCACTGCGACCTGGATTTATTATTGGTCAAATCCCATTATGGTGAACTATTGCTGACTTGTCCAGATTCTTTGTGGCATTTAATATTACTTCAGACAAGTGCACTGTTGACCAGAACTTTGAATGTGTACTGGAATATTTGTTAAAATGGCTTTTATTAGGGCTACGCGTTTCACTTCCACTTTGCAGCTCGTAAGTGGGCGTGGTAGTTATTTGAGACATTTGGGATGGGAAAATTACCATTTTCTGAATCCACTATCTCAGTGGTAACGTAAAAAGATCTAGGAAGAAAACCCAAAGTGCTTTAGCATCTATAAAAGCCTGCAATAAGGAGCTCACATAAAGTTGGAACCAGTAATAGAAGCTGTCAGATTCCTTATTTAACTTCCTGAACAATCTCTCATGTCTTTGTTTTCAGGGCTATGAGATACACATGTTTGATAGTGCCATGAATATCTCTGCTTACCTTGGGAACACTACTGACAATTTCTTTAAAATTTCCAACCTGAAATTGGGGCATAATTACACTTTCACTGTGCAAGCGAGATGTCTTTTTGGCAGCCAGATTTGTGGGGAGCCCGCTGTCCTGCTGTACGATGAGCTGGGGTCCGGTAAGTCACTCTTGGGGCCAGTTTCCGTCTTCAGTTCTGGGGAAATTGATGAAGGATGTAGCATGGTGCGATGAATTTGGGTTTTTGGGTTTTTTTTTAAAGATTTTATTTAATTTTTTAAAAGATTTTATTTATTTGTTTGAGAGAGAGAAAGAGCACGCACGTGTGCTAAAGCGGGGGGGGGGGGGGCGGAGGAAGAGGCAGAGAATCCCAAGCCAACTTTGTGCCGAGCGAGGAGCCTGATGCAGGGCTCTAGATCATGACCAGAGCCGAAACCAGGAGTCAGATGCTTAACTGACTGCACCACCCAGGCACCCCAAGATGTGTCTTTTTCTAAAGTGCACTTAAAATATTCTCTCAAAAACAAAACAAAAAAATTCTTTCAGTTCAAAAGAAAGTCACTTATCTATCAATTTAATCAGGCACTGATTTAACAAATACTTCCTTACCCAGGAGTGCTGTGAGGAGCTGGGGTTACAAAGTGACCACATTCTGAACGTAAGGCCCAAGAAAGGGAATAGGTTACAAATAGGTTTTGTTTCGAAAGGAGAGTCTGCTGGGGAAACACTAGGTTAGTGTGAGTTTTATTGTTTGTTTTTTGCAGGACTTTTCAGAGCCTCCAATATGCTAATGTTCTCTGTGGTTCTTCCAAGTCAGTAGATAACCTCCTTCCTATAGAGTAAGCAATTTTATAGCTCCCCCTTCATCTTAGGGGTCAGTGCAGAGCAGAACCTGAATTTGTCCTGGCGTCTTGTCTTCTGAACAGTCCCAGATACTGGTGCTGGGTCGTGCTGATGGTGGAGGAGAGGACCCTTTCCTTTACATGGAAACACTGCTCCTATCGTAGTGGCTTGGCCAGGATATCAACAGACGTTTTGCCACTGGTCTCTTTCGTTCCTTTGACTCCCAGCCAGGAAGTCGCGGACGCTCAAGCCAAGAGCTTGCGTTAGGGCTGTCGTATGCTCCAACATGTCATGCTTCCCAGGCATCTCCCTAAAAGGAAAGCCTTGCAAACCGCATCCCTTTGCAGAATCACAGCATCCTAGAGGTTCTGAGAAGGTCTTACAGAAAACAAACAACAAAAGTCTTGTTAACCTAGAGTTCCCTAAAAAGAGCCTCCTTTTTAAGTAAAACCAATTAGCGACTGTGAAATAGACTTTGGGAAGAGTGTTGCCTTCAAAATAAAACCAAAATCGTCAAGCAGAAAGAATCTCTCTGTGAAGCCTCGATTAGTCTTTATCTTGTCCCTTGATGTTTGCTGTCCCCTCAGAAGTGGGGTGCGGGGGGAGGGGGTTCTCCCTCGCCCCTGTTGCCTGCACCACACTGGTTTCTGCTGACTGCTCCAGCCAAAGGCATCCCCCGAATTTACCACTTCACAGTTGGGGTTAGGTTGGGACATACGACATAAGATCTTGCCCCAGCTTTTTCTTGTAGGTCAATAATGAGAGAAAGGCACGGATTCTGAGTTGTTAGATTGGGCTTTGCAAGCAGTGGCTGTTCTCTGGCCCATCTTGATGAACATCTGGTTGGGATGAGTCCCTGGGTAACTACTGAGCCTTCCCCGTGAGGCACAGGCCTGGCCTGCACCACTTTGCCCTATCCCAGGGAGTGAACTCAGGCCTGATGAGGCTCCTTATGGGACCTGGAAGGTCCACTGTGCTTCCGTAGCTCAAACTGACTCCCGGGTTCCACTTGCTGCCCTCAGGCTCAGACTTTCCCCAGCATTTTTCAAGACCGGCCCAAACCCAGCCAAACCCAGCGGTGGGGGATGGCTTTGCCCTAGAGGCCAATTGGGGCGGATCTTCAGCACATCATCATAGAGCTGGAATTTGTTAAAGACATGGGGAAGTGAGCATCATTGTTAGGTCATAGACACCTGACTGGCTCTGCAAAGAGCATTTTAAAAATGTGAAATATGTATGGAAAGGTTTTGTCTCTCTTTTATCTAAGTAAAAAAAAAGAAAAGCTCATAAAACTTCACGAGCTGTTAAGTCAGTGTTGCAGTAAAGGAATCTCGTTTGTATCACTTAATGGGGCTTCAGGTAATTGCAGTTCAGAGTGACTTTGGTGCCAAGTAGGGGGAAATAATTGCAATCTCGTTAATTAGTGGTCTGATTCACATCCTCTTATGTAAGGCAAGCAAGTGGTCTTAAGTAATAATGCTAATGAAATCAATGTTGATACCCCAACAAAGGTCTCCCTTCCAAGAGATTATCTAAATAAACAACAAGGCCATGATTAGGAGGCTAATGTAATTACCGTATTTGCATGCACAAGGCCCGTGGTCTGTCAGCTCGTGGCAAGGCGTCGGAAACAGTCGGGCGTCCCGTGCAGGCACACGCCACACCAGGCAGGCGGCTTGGGTAACTGTTTGCCGACTCGTAGGCTTTTCTGGAGGGTGGGGTGTTGAGTTGCTTGGTCGGCTCCCCAGCCCCGGCGCGCGAGGCTTACGTGTCGGCATTTGCCTTGGCAGGTGGGGATGCGTCAGCGTTCCAGGCCGCCAGATCCACTGACGTTGCCGCCGTGGTCGTGCCCATCTTGTTCCTGATCCTGCTGAGCCTGGGGGTGGGCTTTGCCGTCCTGTACACGAAGCATCGGAGGCTGCAGAGCAGCTTCACGGCTTTTGCCAACAGCCACTACAGCTCCAGGCTGGGCTCGGCCATCTTCTCCTCGGGGGATGACCTGGGTGAGTGGGGCAGGTGCTTCCTTCCCGCACAGACCCCTGCAAAGCCCGTTCCTGGGTTAGGACATACCTGTGTTAAGCGCATCTTTTGACAGTAGAGACGGGATTCATTAACCAGTGATCTCACTGCTTTAGGTGAAACCAGTTGAAGCCCTTTGCTTTGATCTTGCTTCTGTGTTAAAATACTCGTATTCTCTTCCGTGGTGTGGTCCTGGCCTGAGACCAGGAGTGGTTTTGGGGAAGAACTGGTAGGAGCTTGCCTTGTACAGGAAGGATAGGAAGGCCCTGGGCTTTGGATACTCCCAGAATATCAGCAGATTTTCATGAATTTCTAAGCCCTCTCATCCTTCACGGACCTGGAGGTTTGTTATCTTGGAAGAGCCTAGTCGGGAGAAAAAGTCAGGCTTTCCCAGATGACTTCTGTCTAAAGAAGGCCTTTTCGTCTGGCTGGCTGTCTTTCTGATACTAGTGGAACCGACCTCCTGCCCCCCCCACCCCCGGCCATTCTTCTTTCCTGTATCCACAACATGATATGGCAAAAAGAAAGATCCCTTTTAAAATATCTACATGCTCAAATTACTAAATGCTAAGAGAGCTAGTAGACCACTTGATATAATAAATTAGGTGTTTTGGGGGCCCTTCCCCAAACGCAGACTGCTGAATGTCATTTTACATACCTATTTTTTCTGTAAACCAGTCATAATTTTTTTTGTTTGTAAAGTACTTGTGTATTCCCCATTCACGGATCATTTGATGTTAGACTTGCTCCTTCTTTTTTCTTAGTTTCTTGTCTTGTTTTGTACACATATTTGGTCTGCTTTGCACGAATGGGGTGGGTTCTTTGCTCTGTTACAAAAGGCGTTTGACCCATGGTGATACCACACAGTGACCACTGAATGTGGATCACAACTGATTTGCACAAGATTGTACCAGGGGCCACAAAGGGACATCCATTAGTCTAGGAAGCTGTCCTCAAGAAGCTTAAACCCCTCTAAAATCCCTTCCCTCAGAGCAGTGTGGGTTCAGAGAAAACAGATTGTGAAGTTTCACTGTGTTAACATAGGGTGTGGATAATTGAAATTAGGGAAGCTAAATGACCTGTTGGGCTTTGGGGTAGGTAATAAGATTCTCCTTCCCAAGAGATTTACTTTCCATATTTGGTTAATAACATTCAAGCTACCATTAAAGTAAGCTTGGCCACCCATGGATGGGGGAGAAGTTGACCCAAGAGTGTCAGAGGGGAGCTGAGCTGGGGTTCAGCTTTGGCTACTCACCTGGCGGGCTGCGGTCCTGATTTTCCAGGCTGGGGCTCATGGTGGCGTTGGGAGCAGCTGGGGTGGAGTGGTGGGAGCTGGGGTTGGGTGCATGCGCTGGAACTCACCAAGGACCGACTGTTTTGCCTTTAGGGGAGGATGATGAAGACGCTCCTATGATAACTGGATTTTCAGACGACGTCCCCATGGTGATAGCCTGAAAGATCTCCTCACTAGAAACCAAATGGTGTAAATATTTTATTTGATAAAGATAGTTGATGGTTTATTTTAAAAGATGCACTTTGAGTTGCAATATGTTATTTTTATATGGGCCAAAAACAAAACAAAAACAAAAAAAAAGGAAAGAAAGGAATGAATAAACTTTGTAGTAATCAACTGTGAACTTCAAACCAGGTTGATTTTAGTAACCAAATTGCTTTGATTTCGTATTAATGTAGTCTTACAGGGCTGTGCTTGCTGGGCATGCTTTTAAGTCTGTGAGATAATTTTGGTTCAATAAATTGGCCGTTCTTTTTATTTTTCTAAGACACAGAAATGTATTTAATAAAAACTTCAAGAGAGGGTGATGGGTGGAATCCCTCCCACCCACCCCCCATTGAAAGTGTGCTCAAATTTTAAATTTTGTTTGGATTTAGTTTATATGAAAGTGTTTGTGTGTATTGTGGGGGAAGGTTCTTTTCTGTAATTTTGTTAATTTATTGGGACTCTGTATAAGGCAAGGCCTTCGTGGTCACCCAGCTCTGCGCGTTTCGAGGGGTTGCAGGGTTGAGGGGTGGGGAACAGAAGCAGTGTTGTTGCCGTTCCGGAAACCGTCCGTTTTTAGGCACTCGTGTGTCACATAATGGTCTTTGGCAGGAGAGCACATTGAATCATTGCTCGGTTTCCGTTCAACAGAGCTGCATCAGGAAGCCCTGCCAGCAACAGCTTCTTCCCTTACGTTAATGGATGGAATCTTACCGTCTACGCCTCTGCACAAGACCTAGCTCCCCACGCTACACGATGAGAACACTGCTTTATTATACACTGGGCTCGTGGCCATCGCAACAGGTGACTCTGCTTGCGGGAGCGTTCTAGGTCTGTGCCACGGGAGATACACTGGCAGATGGAGTCCCTAATCTGTCCTTTGTGGATACTTTGTTTTTCCTTACCGCTGAAGAATCTCGAATGTAAAGTTTTTTTTTTAAAGATTTTTTTTTTTTTTTTTTTTTTTTTAAGAGAGAGAGAGAGCAAGTGAGAGAGCACAAGCAGGGGGAGTGGCAGAGGGAGACAGGGAGCCTGATGCGGGACTCGATCCCAGGACTGAGATCCTGACCTGAGCCGAAGGCAGACGCTTCACCGGCTGAGTCACCCAGGTGCCCCTCGAATGTAGAGTTTTGTATTTGTGTTGAGGTGGCCGCTTACTGTCTTTAAAACTCTATACCTGATATATGCAGTCATTTGGAATTGGGTCAGTGCCTTCTCTTTTTTTTTTTCTTTCCTTCCACCTCCTTCCCCCGCACCCCTGCCCAGTGTAAAGAGTGCTGTTCACTCCGACAGAGATCCAGGAGATGGACGAATTTGAGGCCATTCTGTCTGACTTACAGTCGCAGCGACACTAGAGCTTATTCTCTCTATCACACAAGCTGAGCTTTTATTCCTTATGCCTTTAAATGCCACCCCGGTATTCAAATCATGGCCACTTGATAGGTACGTGGAATCCATCGTGGACTGATGCGCGCCCTTTAGGCTTCGGGACGTAGACACCAACGTCCAGCGCCGTTGTGACTCCTGCTGTGTGAGCCTCACTGCAGAGCTTCTCAGCTGAGAAGCAGGGAGCTCGGGGGATACTCCAAAGTCATGTTTCCGAGTAGGTGTCGTTTATATGCAAGCTTTGTAAAGACCCCATGTCCTCTGAGATGCACCACATCACCTTCTCACAAGTATTTGCTTTCTTTTAACCAAAAGTATCATTCTTGGGTGAAGAATATAGTTTTGTTCTTATCTAGTGATTGGGAAACAAAGAGCCAATTAAACTTTTTAGTTTTAAAATTTTTAATTTATATATATATTTTTTAAATGAGGAGTATTTTCAACTGTAGACATGTAGTGTGTCTTGTGGGTAAGGCTCCGTTTTATTTTACCAAGCAGTGGTCGTGATGAGCCTCCTTCCAGCCTTTTTTCCCCTTCTTCTGCTCTCTTTCCTTTGTGACTTTTGTAAAGAATGGAATTTCTTTGGCTTTATCTTGTCTTGGGGTTTTGTTCCAGACTCCAAGCGCCACCCCCCACCTCCACCCCTTTAGTAAAGCTCTTTAAGTAGCTGAAAGATTAACAGTCTGGTGGGAGGCAGAGTCATTCCATTGAACCACTAGAAAGTATATTTTCTTCTTTTCTTTTCCTGCCAACTTTTTGTTGGCGTTCGTAAAAGCTAATCTAAAGGCTCTGAGACTTTGTTTTCCATTTTCCGCGGGCAAGCCTTTCTGCAGAGCCTGTGTCTCCAGTCGGCAACTGGAGACACTTCTGAGCATCCAGTTCTTGTTACCAGTGCCTCCCAACGCTTAGTGCACCGTACTGTATAGACTGGCCATCACCCCTCTCCTCGGAAAACGCCACTGTGCTGTTGGAGAAAAAGCAGCCTTTTCGGGCTAGAGTATTTTCTATATACACAGAAGAGCTGCATTTCTGAAGACTAAGCTAGGCAGACGCAGCTACGTGTAAATTGTATATTTTTATGAACTGTCCGAGCACGCGCTCTTCCTTCCCTCTGCATAGCTTTGTGGGGTTTCGGTGTCGATGTGCTGTCTGCGGAGAGTCCAGAGGTTGGAGTGACCATAGGAGATGAGAACAGAAAGTATGTGCAGCCTTTGAAAGTGACCACGTAATTGTCTTCGCTGTGACCAGTCGGAGCCCCTGGTTGTTCGTGAAGAAGGGGCTTGTTTGTACCTCGTGGAGATGCCACCTCAGAAGTCCACACTGTGCAGGGAAAAGGTATTGTTCTCTCCCAGCGCACGTTAGCATGTCGGAAGCCCACAGCCACGTGGACCACGGTGGGCCACTAATGGACCACTGAAATTGGGCAGGCAGGGGGCATGTGTCCAGATTTTCTCTGGAGGGTGATTTTGCCTCTTTATGTATTGAACGCCCCTCGAGCTTTGTGAGACACGGGTCCAGGCGGATGAAATGACAGAGTAGAATTCTGCAGAGGCGTCCAGGGAGGAGCCACATCTATGCAGATCTTTCCAGACAGGGGAGAAGCTCCAGTAACGACTGGCTGCCTGGCATACTGGGTACAAGGTTAAGATGCTGGGTGACTGGTTGAAACTTTGGACTTGGGGAAGAGAGAGGTTCCTGGGGTTCCATCTCTGCTCATATCACTAGGGACATTTGGGTGGGACAGGTGTGGGACACACAGCTCTGTGGTCTCTCCTGCCCTTCATCCTGGCCTACTAGATTAAACTGTGCTTTAGCCATTTAAGGAGTGTACCCCTTCTCAAACGGTGGCTGTTTTGGGGGGAACAGGGGAGAGCAATGGTGTGGTGAGGCTCTTAGAGATAATCACCCACTTCCCTTTGGAGAATCCTGTCTTCAAATATCCACCCAACGGTCACTCTATCTTGTAAGATTATCGTCCTACTGTTTTCTTAAGGGCAGAAACCTCATCTTGTTAGGTTTGATTGGTCACTTCCCTACTAATGTGGGGCATGGTGAATCCCTGAGATTTTTCTCTTCCTTCGACAGAGCTGGGACACCCCTCAGAGAAAGGTTCTGGGAGATAAGTCAACTGAATACCATCTCCATATTGATTTTCAGAATTGACTCTTAAAACTTTGTGCAGAATCTTCACTTTGTTGGGATTGTATCTTGACATTCCTTGTCTGTTATTTTTATTAACTGGAGTGTGTGCTGCCTTTCAGGTACAATTTTTGTGTAATAAAAGCCAGTGCATTAAGTTTATATAGACTACTTTCTATGCAAGACTGAGACATGGAGTAGATAGCAAGAGATATGGGTAGTTGGGTACACAGACAATGAGCTCGTTCTCAGAATGGTAACCACCATTGGATGCGGGTTGAGAGAGGATAGATGGGTTGTGTAAATGTTTCTGCCCACTAATTTTGAGCAGCCATATTATGAACTAAATCCTCAGAGCCAAGTAACCCAAGAATGGTATTCGTTTCATGTATACTAATGCAAATGGAAGAAAGTATGAGTGCCGAAGTGGGACACTCTTCTCAGATACCCCGTGTCATTTCTCATTTAAAGACTCTTGTTACGAATTATTGAAACTTTAGGCAAAATCGAAGTATTGGCAGCAAAATAAAGGCCTACTCTGCTCTTATTTAAAGTGAAACACTGTATACTTGTTTCTCTCCAAAGTGAAATTAGGCATTTATGATTTCAGTTGCCTTGATACGTTTCCAAATCACCGATTTCTGCTGAAGATTTTACTATATTGTTGCACAATTTTACGATAATTTTTGTCTCAATGTCAACTTTTTTCACTGAATAAAAATGTAACTGGGTCAAGGAAACACCTCTATGAAAATCCACTCTCTACGTGTGTCTCGAGTTGTTCTTTTGAGTGCAATAAATTAATGCGGTCTCCGAACACCATTCGATTTGCCTGTTTTAGAAGGAAGTTTCTTTCGTAGATGAGAGAACACTAAGATCTGGAACAGTTTTGGTATTAACAAGGTGGTCTCAGGCGGTGGATCCTTGAAGAACACGATGCCTTTGTGTTGGTTGAGGAGTGGGGAGATGTCAAGGCGGCTGTTTTGAAGTCAACAGAGTTATTCCACAGGAGCCGTGGCTCCCTTAAAGCTGTCACTACGTCGGCTGAGGCGCCGTTTGCTGCAAAGGCAGAAGAAAGCAGAGCGGTGTGGTGCGCTCTGTGCCAGAGAGCACTTTGAGGGGGTTCCCCTGGGCAGTGGAGTGGCGAGGAATGCTGCATGCTCCCCGGAAGGGTGACCGAATGGCAGGTGGACCCGTTGATCAGGACCGGAGCACGTGCAACAGGAGAGGAGGGAGGCAGGTGTTTTTAATTCAGATCTGCGCCTTTGCTGCTTTTGTGGACATACTGAGCCAAAATAGAACTCCGAAGGACTGTCATTCCGTTTTGTAGGAAGGGGAAAAGGGGCTCAGAGAGGTTAAGTCACTGGCTTAGGGGAAACCAGAGCGTGAATGGCAAGACCAGCCCCCGGTGCCAGGGATTTCTAACCCCAGACACTGCCCCCTGTCACCGGTCAGAGTCAGAACACAGTCCCAACACATCACACCCAGAGGAATCCCAAGCGTGCATTTACCTGGTCACGGCCTAGCCCTGAGGTTTCTAGGCTTGGATAATTTGTCAGCACCTCAGTGAGTTCATCTCTTGTGGGTAAAGGCACTTTAACCAAGCTCGTGAGACTGATCTGCAACGAAGTAATGCCCGTTTATTAGCTCATCCTGGGAAACAGTCCTGTCACTTAGAATGTGAGCACGGCCAGTGCATTCTCCCCCCGTGGGGCCGTCTACCCAGGCAGCCAGACAGAGCTAGAAGGTTGCTTGGTGACATGGACTCAGCAGAAAGGAAACGGGAGGGGTCCAGGCGAGAATGGTGTTGCCCAATAAATGCTGAATGAACGAACAAATGACACTGCACTACGAGAACGATCTGCACGTGAACTTAGTGTTCGAAACCTTCAGGTCGCGGCTTCCTGTATCCCTTTCTGTTTACGAAAGTCTTGCCATCGGGGTCTTGATCCTTGAAATCTGTTCGCTAAAGGTTCCCCTCAACAGGGCTTGGGTACTGCCCACGACTGCCACTGACTCCTCTTTTTTTGGGTTCTGTGGTTGAACGTACTCCTCCCCGTCCACTACAACATCATATAGTGAATGTTAATAAAGTCAGACTGGGTTACAACAGAAGCTCTCTGGCATGAGAGCCGTTGTATCTGTAAGATTATGCTGCCCATTACGTGTTGGTTTTAAAGTTGAACTCTGGGAGGACCTTGTTTCTGAGTCCTAGGGGACACCTTGGCGTAGCCACAAATTCTGACTTCACCTATGAGCTCTAGCTCATTCCCCAGTTCACAGCAAATTAAAAATGGGAAGACTGCTAAAGGCAGAACAGCCTGATGATAAAAGAAAAGCTAAGAATAGTTAGGGTATCATAAACCCTCTATAAAGGAACTCGCAACAACTTGAGGCCATTCACCCTAAGCCCCACAGACCCCACAGGGACAGTCCTACACATTTAATGGCTCACTCGATTAGGATAATAGTAGTGCCCTTCTATGGAGCCCCTGTGCTTTGCCAGTCACGGTGCCAAACTGGAAACATCTTTTGTTAATTTTAAAAGTGATCCTGTGATTTAGATTATTAATCTTTGTTTTAAAAGATGAGCTAACTTAGTCTTAAGAGAGGGGGAGAGGGAGAGTAACTTTGAGCTCAAACATGTCAATGGCAGAAAAATCAAGATTTGAACCTAGACTTATTCCATTCTTGTGTTCTTATTCACCATGCTGCTTTGCCCTTTTGGTTTCAATATGAGAGGTCTATAATAGTAATACTATCTGATTAGGGAATATAAGGGCACAGGTAACACGATTTTAAAGGATTTCCCCCAGAAAGATGACAAATGACATTTGGAGACATAAAGAGATCTACTTAAATTTCTTTGCAAAATCATTTACGTGGAACTCAATATTCCCCAAGATGCTAGATCAATGAAACCTTTTTAAAAAAAAAAAATTGGAAAATGTTTTTCTAAAGAATTTAGTCCTTAGGAACACAGAGAATTCTTTTCCTTTGTGACAACCCAGTTAGATTTTATCAAAATCCCTTGCATTTAGGGAAAAGAATGTTTAACACACTTTTTATTCACTGTTATTTATGTACACGGTGGGGCACACCATTGCCACGTGTTCCTGTAGGGCGATAATTGGGCTAGCACGAGACCATTCTGGTCCCAGCAAAAGGAGTAGCTGCTATTCCTTTCATCCAGCCCTAACTGGCTTTGATGCCAGTGCCCCATTAATTTTTTTTTTTTTTTAAGATTCTGTGTAGGGTAATTTGAGCCTGCAATAATTTACAGAAGAACAATGATGTTAACGCTTTTAAAAATGCTAATGTTATCATTGTTAATGCCGCAACCTTATTTAATGCCAAAATGACAACTGGTAATGTTTGGGAATATTTGTATGAAAACAACGACATTTCATACTTAAAACTTGGCATCAGCCAACTTTGAGGAAGAAAAAAGGCTTGGATTTAAATGTAAATCATCCTTCTATGAAATTTGCCTGTTGGTCGTAGGCTAGTCGGTAAAGCCCTCAGGACCGATTGAATGAAGAGGTCTCATAATTAAAATGTACTTTTCAGTCTCTTGCTAGCAGAAGCCAGACCTCTGAGTTACCCAGGGACTGATCAAGCCCTAGATGGTGCTGAACTGTCTGGGTGTGTGTCCGCGTGTTTTTATGGAATTCTTCATAGGACAATAGGTGAACAATGTAGGGGCGTTAAGATCTTGACTTCAGATGCACACCTTATTTTGAACCCCAAATAGGCTTGATCACTCCCAGGAACTAGCACTTCCTCAAAGGAGGAAATGGGATCCCATTGTATCCACACAAAGTGATTCAGGGGAATGTGCTTAAGACCCTGAATGCAGTGCTCCCAAAAGGCGGTTCCAGAAGCATTTTGAGCAATGGTGGGACCATGGCAACGAATGGTAATAGCAAATATGGAATTGCTCCCTGCTAGGCATTATTCTGAGGGTTTCTTCTATATTAACTCATTTAAACCTCACACCGGTCCTTTAAGGAGGATACGATTATTCTTATGTTATAGATAAGGAAACTGAAGCACAGAAAGGTAAAGAAATTTGCCCGAGTTCACAACAGCTAGGAAGGGGCAGAACTGGGATTTGAACCCAAGTAGCCTGGTTCCGGAGTCTGTGCTTGTAATGATTTCACACAGCCACTCCAAATGACCCTTCTGATAGCCCGATTTAGGTGTATACACTTGGAATTAATTTTAACCAGCCAGTTTATCTTCTTATTTTTATTTTATTTTTTTAAGATTGTATTTATTTGAGAGAGAGATAGTGGGAGACAGCATGAACTGGGCGGAGAGGGAGAAGCAGTCTCCCCGCTGAGCGGGGAGCCTGATGTGAAGCTTGATCCCAGGACCCTGGGATCATGACCCGAGCTGAAGGCAGACGCTTAACTGACTGAACCACCCAGGAACCCCTAGTTTACCTTTTTAAGTAACACTTTATTTGGGGGATTATAAAAGGAATCTGTATCCACTATAGAAATTTCGGGAAAAGAAAAGCCCCGAGAAGAAAATGAGATTTTCCAGTAATCCCAGTGAAAACCACTGTTAATATTTGGTGTGTGTCCTTTTATCATTTTATTCTGTACGAGCAATTGCTTCTGGTTACAATTCTGTTGTCATGAATATGACTGAATTCATATATGGGAGTTTGCCAAACCCTTGCTACCTTTTTTAAAAAAAGATTTTATTTATTTATGTAGAGAAAGTGCATGCTGTGGGGGGAGGGGCAGAAGGAGAGGGAGAGAGAAATCCCAAGCAGACTCCGCGCTGAGCTCTTAGCTTGATGCGGGGCTCGATCCCACGACCCTGAGACCAAGACCTGAACTGAAATCAAGAGTCGGATGCTTAACTGACTGAGCCACCCAGGCGCCCCAAACCTCTGCTACTTCTGTTAGGACCCGGTTCCAACCAAAAAGGTAAATGTGAATTCAGATCTCAAAGCAGAGTGATATCGTTTTTCCCTTAGTCCCTATAACCACTTTTTTTTTTTAAAAGATTTTATTTATTTATTTGACAGAGACAGCCAGCGAGAGAGGGAACACAAGCAGGGGGAGTGGGAGAGGAAGAAGCAGGCTCCCAGCGGAGGAGCCTGATGTGGGGCTCGATCCCAGAATGCCGGGATCACGCCCTGAGCCGAAGGCAGACGCTTAACGACTGTGCCTCCCAGGCGTCCCCCTATAACCACTTTTGATATAAACTTCCTCTGAAGAACTGTAGAACACGGGGATTGTCGCTTCATTTTCTCTGGCTCACTAAGGTTTCGCCGTTCAGTGTTTAGCTATTCAGAACATGGGAGAAGCAGCTATCAATACCTCCCACCAAAGAAAATAGCGTGAACAGACATAAGAGAGCATAAGACAGAGGCACACGCAGAAAATGGGTTGCAAATATGGTACAGAATAATCTGGCTAGCCGAAAGGGATGTGGGGTCTGGGATCTAAGAGAGAGAAGGGAATGGTCTAAAGATTGCTAGAGGCTAGGTGGTTTGCTTGTGTCTGTGTGCCGGTGTAGGGCATGGAAAGAAGGAATTGGGAAGAGCTCTGGAGGTATTTAGTGTTGGATAGTGAACTTTTTCTCCACTTCAACTGGGAAGAGAATGTGTTAAATGGCAGAACAGTTTCCCTGGGTGTTAATTTGCAGCATACAGATAGCCCAGAGCTAGAGGGCAAACAGTGTGGATTGTATGTGAATAGACGCAGAGACCCCTATAGGAATCACTTCTAAACATCTGCATTCTCTAGGAGAGAGAGGTCTCCAATAGGAGGAAGAGAGAGTTCTGAGGATTGGGCCAGCTCCTGAAGAAATTAAAAATTAACGTCAGGTCTCAAGCTCTAGGCTGGCAAGATTCGAACCTTCCTGGTCAGGAAGGCACCTACGTGATTCATGGATCCTAGAGCAACGTTCATTCAAGTACTTACTGAGCACTTCCTCTGTTCCAGGTCCTGTATCAGGCATTGGAAGAACAGCGTAGAACACGACAGATAGGATTCTCGTCCAGCACAACAAAGGATAGAGCCTCCGTGTGGTGAGGCCATTGTGAGTCTTGTGTAGGTGAGAGCAGTGATTTTATAAAAGAGGAGGCCGAGGCTGGGAACGCTCTGTGGCTTGCCTAGCAGTTGGGCTCATCAGTTAGCTATCGGTGGTACGTACCTCTCAAAGCCTGACGTCAAGTCTACGCTAGTGCAGCTCCTGATTCCACTGGGGGAGGTAGGAGGCTCCAATTTGATACTGAGCCTAAGCCCGAGGCCCCAATTCAGCTTCTAAGAGAAACTCCACTGGGGATAGAAGAGTGTGTCATTGGATGCTTACCGAGATCGAATTAATAACGTGATACATTATTTCCTTTGGCGATTGCTTTTGACACAGAGACTTCCTCAACTGGAAGAGAGGAGGGGTGGAGAATGCCAGTCCCCAGATACTATTCTGTAACCTCACACTCTTCTTTTACACTCAAGAAATGAAGGCTAGAGATAATGCTAAGTGAAATAAGTCAAGCAGAGAAAGACAATTATCATATGGTTTCACTCATTTATGGAACATAAGAAGTAGGAAGATCGGTAGGAGAAGAAAGGGAAGAAGAAAGGGGGGGTAAACAGAAGGGGGAATGAACCCTGAGAGACTATGGACTCTGGGAAACAAACTGAGGGCCTCAGAGGGGAGGGGGGTGGGGGAATGGGCTAGACCGGTGATGGGTAGTAAGGAGGGCATGTATTGCATGGTGCACTGGGTGTTATACGCAACTAATGAATCATGGAACTTTACATCAGAAACTAGGGATGTACTGTATGGTGACTAACATAATATAATAAAAAATTATTATTTAAAAAAAAAGAAATGGAGGTTGACTGTGATAACTTCAGCAAAACACATGAAAGGCAGGCCATCGTTTTTATTTACAAAACGCACAGAGAATACAGTCTTGAAGAGTCCACCTTTTAAGATTTTCCCAGGGCCTCTCAGCTCCCCTCCTTTAGCAGGGATGATGGTGCGCAGGGCCTATATCCGACTTAACCACTTAAGTGATGAGATGCACTTCCTACGCATTGATACTGAAAATAAGCCTCTACAACATAAATGAGCAGGTTTCCTGCTTGCTCTGGACCCCACGGTGGGATTTCTTCCCCTTGCCTCCTCTTTCAGACAGCCCTGGAAACATCGGTGGAGACAGCTTCGTCCTCACCCCCAGTTGGCCTGTTGGGAACGTAGCGTCATTCCTCATAGGACCACGGAAGAGTCACGATGGCGTCCTTCCCTGATTGTTGGTGTTGGTCAACTCTCTCCCAGCAGGAGAGAGAGCGAGAAATACAGCCCTGGGTCCAGGCTAGCCCCTCGCCATGTGTGCCATTCTTTATTCGCAGGGCAGATCTTTTCTGTTCCGCTCCAGGTCGGGCTCTGTGAGGCACTGCCCCGGGCGCACGGGGCCTAAGGCATGATACGGCTTATTGCGGAGATAAATCACAGGGGAGGATTCCTCAGAGAATTAATTTTCTGTTTGCAGAGATCCATGGCTATGGGAATACGTTGACAGGAAATCCACCTTACCTTCTTACTTGGTAAAAATGCCCGGAACTTCTATTTTGGATGGCAGAATTAAAGTTCTCTTAAATTAAAGGCCATATCGTCTACTTCTTTTCTGTTACCCACTCTTACTACCCTGCTCTGAACTCCGGATTATTTTGGAAAAGCGTGTTCAGTGGACAGATGGATGAGTGGATATCTCCCACTTACTGAGGACCAAGGATGTGTTGTGCACGACCATTTCCTTTAAGACGAAAACTCCTTGAAGTAAATATAATCTCCTCTCATTTTACATAGAAGAAAATAAAGCCCATTTTTGAGCCGAGGTCTGTTTGACCCCGAGATTATTAACCCCCACTACTCTGGTTGATGGATGGTCTGATTCTGTGGAATCAACGCCAGCTTTCTGAGTGCTTCCTGTGCTCAGAGCCCTAGCGGTTCCAGGGGGAGGTAGACAGGAAGGGAAAACAGACCAATTGTGTCTTCGAGGAGACCACAGGGCACGGATGGAAGAGCAAATCCAGAGATTTATGTGACGTCCCTCTATCCCCACTGAGAACAAGAGAGAGATTGATTTGTTATGTGCTGCTATATGACCTGTAATATTCCTTACAGCTACAAAAATTGATGATACATTGAACAGATGAGAGTGGAGGGACATATTTCCAAGATGTAGCAAACTTTCTGAATATGGGCCAGACCGAGGCAGTCCTTTGGGGGCTCACTCGTCCTTAACAGGCATTCCAAGTTCAGGTGGGTTTGCGCCTTCAGGAAGGTACCTAGGCCGGAAGTGGCCGTGAGAGTCCCCTGGTGGGAGAGGCTGCACAGAGCGTGAGCTCCCCGTTCCAGAAGCGTAAGTTGGCCTTCTCCTGGAGGCGGTAGGCCTGGAGGGGGGAGCTCAGAAGGAAAGCCCGGTGATCTCGCCAAAAAACCAGGTGGACTGCTGTGGAGTAAAACCCCGTCATTCATCGTCCTGGATCTCGGGTGCCACTTGGGGCAGGGTGGGAGTGAAGAAGCAGACCATACAGAATCTTTGAGATTGGAGCCCCCCACTTGTACTATTTCCACAGAGCCTTGAACATTCCTTGACACTTAGTAAATCTGTTGGGTGAGTGAAGGAATGAGTTAACCTGTTCTTGAAGAATGAATCAGCAAGTCTGAGGTTCAGCGGTGAACAGCCGAACCCACACGGCCATAGCTGGGAAAGTTCGGTTGCTTCCGTGTAAAAGAAGCCCTGTGGCTGCTGTAGAAGCTTCAGCCTCTACAGATTCAGAATTTTCCGGTCCTTCCGCTCTGCCGTCCTTTGCCCGGTTTTCTTCCTTGGGTCCCCTCGGGGTCCACAGTCTCTCCCGGCTCCCATGCTAGCCATCACATCCAAGGTCCGGGCGTCAAGGAAGAGGGAAGGGCAGAAAAGAACCTCACCGCTGCACCGACTCCTTTGAAAGAGTTTTCTTAGAATCGCCACCTAACCAGTCATGTTCCCTTTCTGCAAGGAGTCTGGGAGAGGTCGTTCCTGCGGCCTGGCTCATCGCCACAGCCAACGACAGAGGGCTTCCTCTGGAAGGAGGAAGGCAAGAGAACATACTGGCCGGCAACGAGTGATCTTTGCCACACAGAGTCCTGGGTAGGTAAAAGTAAAACCAACGAAGAGTTGGAAAACAGCACAAGTCAGCTCAGGGAGAGGGCAGGGCAGAGAAGCCCGCCTCTGGGGGGGCCACAGGGGAGAGCCCGCGGGCTGAGGCAGCAGCCTGCGTCTGCAGTTCTGGCTCTGAGACCGTCGAGACAAAAAAATCTCCGGTGCCTTAGTTTTCTTGTCCCTAAAATGGGTCAATGTGAAAGGCGACACCACTCGGTGTGGGGCCTGAAAGCAAGAGATATACACGAGTTCTTTTCTTTTCTTTTCTTTTCTTTTCTTTTCTTTTCTTTTCTTTTCTTTTCTTTTCTTTTTTCTTTTCTTTTCCTTTCCTTTCCTTTCCTTTCCTTTTTTTTAAGGATTTTATTCATTTATTGAGAGAGAATGTGAGTCAGGGGAGAAGCAGAGAGAGACAAGCGGACTCAAGTGTAAGCCCAACACAGGGCTCGATCTCACAACCCTGAGGTCATGACCAGAGCCTAAACCAAGAGTCGGCACTTAACGGACGGAGGCACCCAGGCGCCCCTGCCAGTGCCGTTCGGCTGGAAGATGTGTATGAACACAGCCGCCACAGGCGCTCGGAGAAAGGAGACGGTGTTCAGAGAATGGTGATCGTAGCCCAGACTCGTCTCCCTGTGACCGATTTCACTGCCTTGTGCCCCACATCACAATATTCAGTCTTCCCTCGTCCTCCGGTGTCTCATTGAGGGAAGCTGCTCTCAATCAGGTCCTAAGGGATCTCCTAGAGCACAGAGATGACCGGGACCCCCATTCACGGAGAACTCCGTGCGGCCAGCGCTGTCCCTAGAAGAGAAGGGGCTGGAGGAGAGCGAGGTTCTGGATGATGTTGCCACTCCCCGCCTGTGAAACCCTGTGGCTGCCGGGTGCTCGTGACCAGGCTAGGAAAGGCAGGGCACACCATGGGGGCGGGCAGGGCAGGTAAGTCCTCTTTCGGACATGTTGAGTTTAAAGGATTAGCAGCACATGCAAGAAGAGAGGAAAAAAATAAACAACGGATACAAGAGATGACTAAATGAGACAATATGTTTGAAGGTGTTGGTGCTGTGGGAGGAAATGGAGCTTGGAAAGAAGCCCTGGACATCTGGGAAGGCGGTTGGGGCGATTTCTGGAGCTCAGGGACCGCTGGGCTGGGGATGTTTGCTGGAGGTTTACGTCTAGGCTGGTGGTAGTTAGAGGGGTGCGTGGAGGCAAAGGCTTGCAGAGAGTTATGTCAGGAGTGAGAAGGGATCCCCAAGTAGCACCCATATTTCAGCAATCTCCCGAAGTCGAGGAGCCGGGGACAAGCCAGAGGTTTGTGTGGAGACCGAGAGCACTCAGACTCCAAGGAGCACAGTGGTACGAGGAGGGAGCATTCAGTCCAGTCAAATACAAGGCAGAAACCATGACTGACGTCAGTCGATGGACACCAAGAAGACTTTCATGCAGAATCTTGGCGCCTTCTCGGTGCAGAATTGCATGCAGTCAAGGGTCTGGGCTCACAGCCTGAGTTCAAATCCTGGCTGGGGAACTGATGATCGGGGTGTCTTAACCTTTTTGCACTGAAAGTTCCTTTTCTGTAAATAAGGATCCTTTCGCACCTACCTCATAGGGATGCTGTGAGGATGAAACTGGGTAATTAGGCGCATTAGGTAATGCACGTCAAATGCCATGACTTAAGAACATTACCTAGGAGAGCATCCCCTTCCGTCCTTCCCACAGCTGCTGCGGGAGAGACCCCTATTCTGCTCCTCCCAGCCCCTGGCTGTGGCATGCAATGGTCCTGGGTCAGGGCAGGCCTGGGGAAGGAATGGAGGGAGAGGAGCTCTGCTCTCAGGAGCAGCCCTTCTCGTTCCATATTTACTCAGCAGTCCCCACCCTCAGCCCTGGGGACATGAGCCAAAGGAAGCACAAGGCCACCTGTAATCTGCAGGCCAGAGGGCACCAGCATTGCCAAGTCCTGTGACGGAGGCGGACACACAAAGAACTTAAAGGGGATGAAGCAAGCCTTAGGTTTGGGGGAGTTGGGTAAGGCGCCAGGGTGGAATTGGCATTAGGCCTGGGCCATGTGGCATGAGTAAGAGTTTGCCGAGTGGGGAAAAAGGTGAGGGTGAGTGTGTGGACCTTGGTCTGTGTCCCGACGTATGTTTGCTGTGGCTGTTCTAGGTCGTATGCTGGCGGGGCTGGGGTGAGGGTCAGAAGGACGGAAGGGACTTTGTGGGAGAAAAATCTCCCTTCTCTCTTCCTTCTGCTCCTGCCCCAGTGTTTCTGGGGAACAAAGATCATGACGATGGCTGGGAACCCAAGGTCTTAGAATAGTGTATCTGGTTTATGTAATCACCCCTTCACCTTACACCATAAGAAACTGAGGCACGCCTCCCAGACATGACAGGCCAGTATGTGGCAGAGCTTCTGGAAAACCTTGTGGAATCTTCTAGAACACCAGCAGCGTCCTCCAAGCCCAGAAGGGAGCATATTGGAGCAGCCTCCTGTTATTTTCACGGCGGCCCAGAGAGGCAACACGGGCTCAGAGAATCTTCACCTGGTACCGAGCCTTTGGAGCTCACCACCACGTGTTCTGACCTCCATCCACTGTCTCTGTCTCATGGTCAAAGTGCTTCCGAGCCTTTCGGAGATGGAAATGTGGGAGGGGTGGGTCGAGGAGTGCAGATCGAGTACAAATATGCCATGTTTTCTGCACAGATGCATTCTGGAAATTTGTGTGTCAATCTGTTTTTCTTTTTCTTTCTTTCTTTCTTCCTTTCTTTTTTTTTTTTTTTTTTTGCAAATTCAATAGAATCTTAAAGCGATGAGAGGGAGTTGTCATTTAATGGAGTTCAAACCTGCCTCTTTTTATCCCATGAAGGGTCCTTTTGTCATGCAAATAACATCTCCCTTCCGTGAGCAGCGATTCTGTCTTGGCTTTCTTTAAATGAGACACACCCCTATGGGGCAAAATGCGGGGCTTCTACGCAGCATTTTAGATGTCGGCCAGCGTCCAGCCCTGCCTTTGTTGCAACCACTTGCTTTGGTGCTTTGTTTACAGCAGGAATTATTCCGGCCACTGGAGGGCCCTCCAGATAGAGAATGACTGGAGAATTCCAAATGTGCTCGGGAGCCCCGACTTCAGCTCACACCCGGATTTTTGAGCACGCAGCATTTCTTGCAAATCGGATTTAACTGGGGGAGAGTAGCAATAGCATTGATGTCCCTTTTATTTAGGAATTTAAGCATAAAAGAAACCTCTATTTAAAAGAGCAGCTCTTGGATTACAGTCTATTTGGAGCTGGGAAGGAGGTGCTAATCTTGAATGTGGGGAGTGATCTTGCAGAATTCAGCGCGGCTCAGGAGAGCAGAGCTCCGAACAAAGGTTACTTCCCTGTGTGAAGAGAATCACACCAAGATATACAGAGTGAAGTGGGGCAACAGAATTTATTTTTCTAACGAGGAAAAGAGAGTTTAGCTAGGACTCGAAGAACAGTGTGGAAGGTTGGCGTCTTACACCTAGCAGAGCGCAAAGTCACTGCTGTTTATCTTCATGCCACCTCTTTTGTTCTGGAGTTTTCCTACCCTATTGCTGGAGTCTAGTTCAGAGCTTGTGTTGTGCTGAACGTTGACAACGCACCCTAACTTCTGAGTACACAGATGTCCGTGCAGCCTGAAAAATCCCACATCCAGCCCCCACTGGATCAAAACACCGGTCTGTTGCAAGACCAGGTAGAAACGAGAGAAAGAGGGTCAAAGAAAGAGTCCTGGGAAGACATATGGGTCAGTGACCAGATTTCCTGAGTTTATAAAACAAAGAAAATTCATCCAAACTCTCCAGGGCAGATCAATATCAAAGCAGAATCAAATGGAGTCTCCTGTTCTAATCTTTTAAGGCCTGAAACACAACCAGAAGTTGGCTGGATTGATGTGCGGGGTTCCCCTGAACCAGGAGGTTCCCAGCACCGGTGCAGGGCCGCTGCAGGTGACTGGCGGACTTGCACGCAGCTGTGAGGATTACATCCTAACAATGGACGAACTTGAGTCTTATTAAAACAGATACGGGCACTGGGGATATAGCTCGTGTATGGCAAAATCCGTAAGGACTGAGCCGGTTCTCGTATTATTTGTCCAGCTGTACAATGGGAATAAATCTTTTTTTTTTTTCTGACTCATCCTTTAGATGATAGTCAGGTTTTCATACCTACCCAGAGGACAGCTCTTGCTATACTTATCTGCAGGTAAAGCAGAAGAACAGAAAGGATTGGGCTCCATTAGAGAACTTTAGGTTCCCTTTGAACTTGGGAGTTTGTAGGTAAGGTGGGCAAAAACGAGCAGACAGATTGACTTGAGTTCAAATTAGTAGACTTCTCTGAGAAACTCAGAAGCAGGCAGCAGAGAGCTGAGGTGGCATTCAGCAGAAGATGGCAAAGGGAGGTAAAGGGACTTAATGAGATCTGCCAGCCTGGACCTCGACATGTGACCGAAGTTCTTTCTCCTTTAGATTAACCCCTCATGGCCCCATGAGTTTTTGGGAAACACCATTCCTGAGGGTCTATCTCAACATTTTGCTTCTGACCCAGGGACGATGCCTGGGAGTCCGGTATAGGACCCACCCAGTTCTGATCGTGGTAACAGGATGCAGTTGGGACGGTCCCCTAGCAGTGATTTCCTCTGGCAAGGGGCTCCCCAGGAACTGGCAGGGAAGGATTGAACTTTAAGGCCGGGAGGACGAAGGCTTATGTAGGGTGACTGAAGGCAGTTATGTAGGGGATTAGATATACAAGGGGTGACTGGGAGAACGGACTTCTCAGAAATGCCCCCAAACACAGAGAAAGGGCCGGATCAGGGTCTGGAATCCTCTCTCTGCCTCTGAGCTCACAGCTGTCATTGTCTCCAACACTCACTTGACATTCAACATACATTTTCCTCTGACATATTTGTATTGTTTTCTAAACTGTGTGACAAATAGTTGTGCTGAGTGAGTGCCGGGCACCTAGCAGGCAGGCAGTAAATATTTGCTGAACACTGAAAGAATGCGGCGGCTTGGCTGTCAGTATGGCTCCTATTCAGAACACATCCCCAGCGCTCCATTCATAGGAGGCTGGGTGGATCTCCTATTAAAGGGTTGGCCAAGCCCTGCCTGACCAGAACGGTCTCTGTGAATACTGGAACATTCTCAGCCATGCTGAGTAAAAGCCACCAGAGCAGGCAAGAGGGACGGCTGGGGGAAGTGCAGCCGGGAGTTTTCCTAGAGACGCCGAGCGGCTTCTTTGTTCTGGTAGATTTCAGCCAGAAGGAACAGCAAATTTTACTGTCTGCAAACCACCCACGAGCTACTCCCTCCGCCTTTACCTCCGTCCTTCCCAACCTGGGAATTCAGGGGCTGCTTCTCTCTCCTCCTCCTCCTCCCCTGCCCCCGAGCAGTCCCCAGGGACAAAGCTCTTTGTTGCGAACACCCGAGACAATATGGAACTGCACAGTCCCCGGGGCGAAAATCGGGGCTGTCCTCCAAGGAGAGTGTGATCGCGGGGCAGAGACCCCCCCCCCCAACCTGTTGATCGCCCCCTTCCCCGGGCGAGCGGCAACCTGCATTGTGCTTCGGCCGCGCGCGTTTCTACGCCAGGCTCAGCAGATGGCGCTGGTGAGCAAAGCGGGTCCCCTCCCTCGCCCGCCCCTCCCCGCGGCCAGAGCCTCGCTGGTCTAAAGCGAAAACAGATGTTTTCATCATTTCTGGCTCTGGCATGTGACTTGCAGTTCAGCAGTGTGCCGACATAACCCAGAGTTGTGCGTTCTCTTCATCGCCCGCAAAATAAAAATTCTTAACTTAAACGAGCCTTCCTCCTAAGTGAGCCACCGACACATGATCTGTTTAATCCAAGGGGCACATGTTTAATCGAGCTCCAACTACAACCGCCTTTGTAGCCAGCCCTGGCTCTGTAATTGGGAGGTTGTCTTTTTTTTTTTTTTTTTTCCCAGAGAAAAGCCAGGGCAGCCAGACTAGCTATCTTTACACCAAGGGCTGGGGAGAGGCGCTAGATTTTTAAAATAGCCCTGGTCTGGCTGGCTGGCTGGTGAACGCGTCTGCGTGGGAGCCCGTGCGTCCTGAACAAAACAGGAAGGCCGGGCGGGCGCGCCCTGTTCCCCGCGCCCGCGGCAGGTGGCAGCATTGGCCCGGGCTGGCCTCTGCCGCTGGCCAGCCCCAAAGCGGGGCCCTTTTACTTTCGGTGGCCTCAAAATTATTAGTTCCAGATGAGTTCTTGCAATTGTAATATTTGGTTTAACCCAATCTGCCCGATTGCGTCAGCACACGTTCAAATACAGCCGTCTGAAGCAGACATCAGAGGCATGTTCCAGGGGGTGTCAACATTCCTTACCCTTTGAAAGAATTAAAAAAAAAAAGAGTTTGATTTATCCTAAAAAAAAAAAAAAAGCACGAAAGAAGGGTGAGCCTGCATGCGGCTGGGGTGCCCAAGAGGCAGCCACCAGGGGAAATTCAGGGAAAGCGTAACAATAGAACTTTGTAGGCTGAAGGCCGCTAGAGTGGAACTGCATTTATTTGTTGAACTAGGAAGGGACCTCTGGGCTCTTTGAACGTTAGAGCAAATAAGCAGAACTGGTGGGCATTCGGTTTTCTAAGAGAAGAGCCCCTCAAGTCACGTAGCTCCTATTGTCAGATACAAAACTCCCACTATCTGTCTGTGCCTGGGCCTCTGCTTACACTTGGCCTGGCTGCTCAGGAAGGGGCCGGGGAGGAGGGGCGGCCCTGTTTTAACACACAGCTTTGAGGGGTACCCCGAGTTTTCATGCTAAGGATGCAGACCAGGTTTCCTAAGGACACCAGCTCAAGGCAACGGGGACCCCGTTAGAAGAGAGAGGCCCTCCGTTAAGGCTCCTGGGGAGTGGATCTGCAGGAATCCTCAAGTGTCTTATAAACAGCCCTGCGGCACCCAGTCCCCGCTGCACCCTGCTACTTGACTTTGGGGAAGCCAGGGGACCCACTCTGGTGGTCTCCGGGTTTTACAGATGTGTCAGCTGAGGCTCAAAGACTCTCTGAGCCCTGGGGCAGAGGAGCAAAGCATGCAGAGAGACAGTCCAGGAATCTGCTCTGATGTCCAGCTAAGAAAGGGCGTCTTGCTTCCTCCAGCTGGGGTGCAAGAAGCAGGTATGAGGAGCTCCTCTCTGTCATGCCGTCCTCCCTGCCCCTGCCTGCACCCCCCTTTTAAACCTGTGCTCAAATTCTTCTAGCCCTTCTCTCAAGGTTGCAGAAAGATGCCTGCTAGCCAAGCCAACGACAGGGAGCCTGGCCGTTTCCCTGCAGGTCTCTGACTTGACATGGTCGTGATCAAAAAGCCCGCACCCGTCTGGCAAATGCTTCCAGTCCTGCCTCTCGGGAGCCAGGGGCTGGCGCTGGCGGCAGGCAGGCAGGCAGGCTGATCGGCCATCTTGTGGGATGTGGTTGGGACCTCTCTCCCCTCCTCCCCGCTCCAGTGGCCACCCCACTGCCTGCACGACACCCGGAAGGGTGGTGGGCCCTCCGCACAGCTGGCCAAACACCTCCAGAATGTTTAGGGATCCAAGCCTCCTGCTGTTTCCCTTTCAGCTAGAAAAATACATGTGTCCCCACAGGTTGCTGGGGACAGGCTGACTGTCAGGGGTAGGATGCACCTTGATCAGAGGGGATGCTCCGTTTGGAGAAATAATCAAACAGACAAGCGAGCGCAGTGCTTACCACAGTCTCCTTACACCAGGGCCAGTTAAGCAACTCCAATAGTCCTTCTCACGGCCACACGGACTTTATTCCCTTTTGCGAACCAGCTTTTCAGGATCCTATAATCCAGAGGATCTTAACCCTGGCTACTTAAGAATCACCTGGCCCCCACTCCAGAGCTGTTGAAATCAGAATGGAAATGAGGGGAGGGGTAGGCATCATGATTTCAAACCACTGTTCCCCCAACCAGGTGTTTGTAACGTACATCCAGAAGGAAAGAAAGAAAGAAAGAAAGAAAGAAAGAAAGAAAGAAAGAAAGAAAGAAAGAAATCACTGCAATTCTATTCCAACCTTCCTTGTTTTACGATGAGGTTCCTAAGAGTTAAGGGGTTAAGGGGCTCAGCTAAGGTCACACAAGTTCAAGTCCAAGCCTGGAGTTTCTGCATAAGACCTCTGGCTCCTCTGCGATGATTGAGCTTTTCCTCAGTCTTCAAACCATTAGTGATGGAGCCAGCCATTTCGTCTATGCAGTCACTTTTCCTTGTTCAGTGCGGCTCTCCAGCAACCATATACCTTTGTTGCTGCTGCTATAAGAAATTTGGAAGGAACAAATGCTTTTTGAAGAATTTTCAGTTTTTCTGGTTTAAATACATGCGTATACTCTGTTAGAAATGAGGACCACCCCTTACCGATTTCCCTCATTTATCACATCTGTTTCCAAAAGGGATTCACACCTGCAAATGCCCCTCATGGTGATAACTGGTCCAAAATGATCTGTTTTTATGGGTGAGGCAATGGGTCCTATTAAAGCTCACCGACGTGTTTGGGGGCAAGGTGAGCATGGGGCATCCTGTCCCTCAGCCCCAAGCTCTGCCTAAGGTGCTGTTTGCTTCTTGTTTTTTTCTCACGGGAGGCAACAAACACCCTTCGAAATAACTCCATGCTGCATGGGCTGGGAACAGTCACTGGCTCATCCCTACGAGACAGACTTTCTGAGAAGACGTTTGCCTTCAGTACTTTGAGATCTTTGATGCTTGAAGGTTGAGTGAATTACCATCCATCACTGGGAACAAGAGAGACAAAGAGCCCAGATATTGTCATGGTGACCAGGTAAACTTGAAAAGAAGCTGAACAGGGAGTGACGGGCAGAGGTTCCCCGTGGGACCTTGAAGGAGCTAACCGCACCTTTCTGGGTCTGAGTCCCCTCCCCTTGGAAAGCCAGGGGGATAGACCTGATCTCTGAGGCCTCTTCCCACTCTGACTTTCCATGAGACAATGAGTCCCTGCTCTCTGGGACCTTCCCATCTTCAGTCAGATGTGAGAGACCAGATTCTCTTCTCTCTTAAGTCAATTAGCCTTGAACCATTTCCCCAGTGGTCTAAGGACCAGCTCATGGCTATTAAAGAGGAAGCCTGGAGATGGGCAGTTACAGAAAGACAGTGACTCAGAGCCTGGTGATTTCACAAAGGACACTTGCTGTAAGTCCCTCTGGTAGAATTCTGTCCCTTCTTGGAGGAACTTCCAAGGGATCTTACATCGCTGGGGTTCATTTGTCCATGCACCCATTTCCTCCATCACTCAACATTTATTAAGTACATACTATGTTTAAAAAAAAAAGATGAGTAAGAAATGCTCACACTCAGAAGTAACTCTTCCGGACGAAGAGAGACTAAAGCAGCATTATAATTAAATGCAGTGTGTGAACTTTGAATCCTAGATCCAAAGAAAAAAAAAGCTATAAAAGACACTTGGGAGACAATGTGGGAAGTCTGCATGTAGACTGCATAATGGAATTACTGATAATTTCTTAGGTGTGATCATGATATTGTGGTTTTATAGGAAAAGTCCTTTCCTTAGAGGCACGTCCAAGTATTCAAGGTTGGGTGTCATGTTTGCAGCTTCTCTTCCAATGATTCAGGAAAAAACAAAAAACACAAATGTGCCAGAACGTTAGCAATGAATGAATCAAGAATGGAGTATATTGCTGTTCATTGGCTAGTTATTCAACTTTTCTGTAGATAAAACACTTTCAAAATAAGAAAGCAAGACAAAAAAGAAGTATCTCTCTCCTCGAGGAGCTTACCATTTGCTTACCACCTCCTCCACCAAAAAGGGCAAAAGGACATGTGAATCGCTGTGTTTAATTCAAGGCAGAACAGAAAGGATGGCCTGTGGAGGTATAAGTAATAAACCTTGGGGGATGAATAAAGAAAGATAAATAAAGAATTGCTCATTTTCCCTAGGGTGTTGGCGGTGGTGAGGGATGTCTTCCTAGGTGGGGCAGCCTTTGAGTTAGGTAGAGAAAGATGTGTACTATTTCAATAGGAAAGGGCAAAGCAGGGGCTTCCAGGCCGAGGGGACAATAGTAGGAAAGTATAAGCCTGAGGCTCTTTGGGGAACAAGCATCAGTCCAGGGTAACTGGAAGGTAGTAGGCGGTCAAAACGATGCACTAGGATTTAACTATTGGTTTATGTCTGATGATTGGTGGCCTTGAATGCCATAAGAAACAAATTCAAACTCTAGCCTTCTCAAAACGAGCTCAACCAGATGTATACTTTATTCTCTACCCAGAGCTGTCTGCCGCATAACCTCCCAGTCACTCGGTTATCTAATTCGTGAATTTCTATGGCAAACTCCTGCAGATTCTTCAAAACCAGCATACATGACCCATCCCTCAAGTTTTCCCCAACCTCAGCAGAGACAGTCAGGTGCTCTGGCCTTTTCCATTCCTGGCCTTGAAACCCACTCACACTCATTGCCGCTGTCGTGGGGAGTATGCTCAACCAGCCTGACAGTGGCCAGTTCTGACTGCTTTCTCTGGAATGAGCACCCTGCTCCTTATTCTTATCCTTGGGCTCCACAGCTCAGTTCCCCGACTGGCCTCAGGCTTTACTTGCTGGGGTACCGACCACGTTCTCGGGGTTCTTTAGTTTCTTCATGTTGGCTTGGTTTGCTGGCTCCAGGGGTCAGGACTATAGGAGAGTGGCCTGGCTTCTGGCCCGGTCATGCCAGGGACCTACCTCCGCTGGATTGCTGTCAGTGGGGCTTCACCAGGGCAGGAGGTAAGAGCCTTCCTCCTCCATGTTGTCAGAGCAAATCTGCACAGCTTCTCTGTGCATGTTACTTTCCATATTGCGGTGCGAGTATTTTCTTTGTCCATTTCCCCTGCTAGATCATGAGCGCCTAAAGGGCAAGCCCCTTGCCTGAGTCAGCTCTGAGTCTCCAGGGCTTAGCACACTCCCTGGTGCTTAGTAGGTGCTCAGGAAATGCTTATTGAAGAATGAGTGGATGAATGAATGGACAGAAGAAGTATCTTTTGCTAGCATCCGTTTAGATTTCTGCACCATTAGTTCCTTATTTGAGTGCATAATTGAGAATTGGCTACTTATGTAGAAATCAACAGCCATAAATAGGTCACAGAGAGTCTACCTTACTGAAGCTTCAGCTCTGTGTTTATTTGTATTAGTGTGAGTTTTAAATATGGCTCCCTAAGACAGTGACAGTCTCTAGTGGGAAGCTGTTTATCCGATGCATGTAAAAGAGATCAACTCTGCCTTTGAAATCGCAGTGGGATTTCAAAATGTATCAACACAGAGCTTGGGAAAGGAGTTGAGTCATAAACCATAATAATCAGACTTCGCTCCTCCATGTGGCCCTTTTCACTAGCAGATCCGGCATATACGCAGCAAACACTAATTAAATCAAAAGATTGCTGGAGTAGTGTTCCTGTCCAGTCTGTATGGCAAACACATTCTCATCACATCTGCTGGGGCATGGCCGTGTCACCTCAGTTTCACACACCAGTAAACTGTGTGCAGAGAGTCAAAGGCACCAGCTTCGGAACACAAAGCAGTTTCCATGAAGAGCCCAGGCCAGGAGCCACAGGGTCTGTTCTGCTCACTAAATACCTCTCCTTAGTCCATATAACAGATGGCGGGTAATTGTGTTGGCTTGTGTGTTTTGTCCTGGCAGTGTTTCCTTGATTCCTGTTTTCAAAATATTCTCTCTGTCCCGGCCCCCCACTCCCACGCCCCAGCCCCTCTCGCTGAAGGATAGGACATGAGTCTCTAGTTACTTTCATAATTCAGGGCTAACCTGACCATGTTTGAGAGATTCTCGTAGGAAACAAGTTTCATGCTGAATCAAATAGCAGCTTAAATCTCACGTAGGGAAGCTTGAAGTGGCTTTGGTGACGGGATTCCCCCGACAGAGAGTGAGCACCTGGGGACCTGCCTGGGCGAAGGGACCCAGCCCTTTGATAGAGAGAGCTTCTTATCTCTTTATTCCACCTCCTGAAACCAGAAACACAAGAATCCTCCCCCTACCAATGACTAAGTCTGTGACCAAAGCGTCACATGCCACACCCCCTTCTGAGTACTATTCATAGAGTCATTTTGGCTCATTTCAGTTCAGTGAGATTCAGTGATTCTTTATTGAGAACTCTCAGGGAAAAGATGCTGCGCCAGGGGCTATAGGGGCCGGGGATTATATGTTAGACGTGGCTCCTCCTCCTCAAGGCCTTCTAGATCTCTACCCCATCTCTACCCCAATTCTTGTAGCACCGCAGAACTGATTTCATCCACAGATTCTAGCCGATGAACTGACGTAGAGGAGGGAGATCCCAGGAGGTAGGAGCATGGGTAGGGTGAGAGAGATTATAGTCAGGGGAGTGTCTTCAACGAAAGTCGTTATGTAAAAGGATGGGCCAGGGGTGCGTGGATGGCTCAGTTGGTTAAGCCCCTGACACTTGATTTCGTCTCAAATCACCATCTCAGTGTTGTGAGGTTGAGCCTAGCCCTGGGCTCTGCGCTGGGTGTGGAGCCCGCTTAAGAGTCTCTCTCTTCCTCTCCTTCTGCCCTTCCCCCGCCCCCGCTCACGCGTGCTCACTCTTCCTCCCCCCTCCCTCTCTTAAGAAGAAAAAGAAAAAAAGAAAAAAAAATAGAAGAATAGTCGGGTTGTAAATTCAATTTCCTAAGACCCATTCCCTTAGAAATAGTATCTCTAAATTTTCTGGCTTCAGAAAGAGCCCTCCTTCTGCCTACCATTCAGAGGACTGATGATATGAAGGCTATAAATGGCCCACTTTCATTATTCTGGGACATTTCTCTTCCCACGACTCTGATGCCAACCTTCCACAGCCATCAGAACGGAGAGCTGGAACTGTGGGCATTGGGTAAAGACCCACCACGAGAGAGATGGATAAGCAGGATCTTCAAAGTGGCTAAAAGAAAATGCTAGTAAGCTTTATCTATGAGAGCTCAGGCGTCTTCGATGAAAGGGAGTGATAAGTGTGAAGTGAATCTTGTTCAACTTTTCCAGAGTTCTTTCCTGCAGGGGCTTTTTCTTGCGTTACGGTGACGCTAGAAGCTTCTGTGTAATGAAGAGACTTCCCAAAAGCCACTTCTTCCCACTATTAATTCTGCTGTTCATTAACCCACCAATTCAGGTTGGATTTATTAAATATCTGCTGGGTGTCTAAGCGTGACGCTCGTTGCTAGTCATGAGGGGGCCAGCTCCACCCTCAAGTGCTGATTATGTCACTTACTTGTCTGTAGAAAGACTAACAGCTCTTGCAGTGGGAGGTTTTAAGGATTAAGTAAGATAATGCATGTGAAAGTGTTTTCTAAGCTCTTAACTGCTGCAGCGCTGATAGCCATTGTGGTTATGGTCACCCTCAAAGAGCTTACAGTCATGCTGCAAGGCCATGACACACACCTGTGAAACACTTACACACAGTACATGACTAAAAACCCAATGTTCCAGGGCCTTCTGTCAGGACCTGAGGCCCCAGTGTCCTCTGTAAGTACCCTAATGCTCCAGTGACCCACCTAATTCCCCAATGCCCCAGTGCCCTCTGCAAGCACCCCCGTGCCCCAGGGTCTTCTGCAGTACCCCAATGCCCAGCGCTCTCTAAGTGGTTTGACCTAACCCATATTCCTTCTTCCAGCATAAAAATGGGGCAATAAACGAGGCTGCCTGGCACCTTTCAATGATTTAGTGGGTTTTTGAAGATCACCAAATTATCCCTCCTGCCAACTCAGCCAATCCTGCCATTGTTTGAGCACTGTTTCCACCACTCTTCACCTCCCAGCCGTGGCTCTGCTATGCCCCTGGACAATCGCTTTGCTCTAGCCACGTGAGGTTGCTTTACTTTTCAGCAAACCTACCTTGTCCTGCATCTTTGCTGATTCTGGACCCTAAAGTTCAAACTGGCTTCTCCTTCCTGTCCATCCCCTTCACTGTGTTATTGACTCACTTTCTCTGTATGTTTTGTCTGCATCTTTGTATTCCAATGATAACCAGCACAGGGCACTGCACATGGCATGTGTTCAATAAATATTTATTGGATGAATGGTTAATTTTGTCCTCTATATTATATTCGAAAAGATTTAATAATGGGATTAGCAGTACGAGGCACTGTGCCAGGTGTCCTACTGAGATAATCACATGAAGGATTCCTGTCCCTAAGTAGCTTAACATCTAAAACTGTTAAACAGATATAAACATTCACTTATAGCAGCCAAAGACCTGGGTTCTTGACCTGAAATCTATTGACAACTGCCTCTCCCTGGGAAGCTTCTGGAATTATGTGGGAAAAGGTTGTACGTGTGCATATTCTGGGGATGGGGTCCACAACCACTGTGAGAGTTAGAGGGGAAGAGGTGGTAAGAAGCAGCAAATTCTGGACTCGAATCTGGATTTATTGAGGGACTGGAAGAAGAACATTGGAGTAGGGACAGAAGCAAAATTGCTCGTGGGTTTTCTATTTGAGCAATTGGGTGGCTGTCCTGCCAGGGACCGAGGGAGTGATGGTTCGGTGAGGGAGGCGGGGGCAGACGTGGGAGAGGGAAATTAACAAGTGAATAGGGAGTAGGCTGGAGGAATCTATTAGGCATCCATGCACAGACGCCTGTGAGCACACATGAGCAGTTGTGTGTCTGAAATGCAGAAGTCTGGGCTGGAGATGGAAATTTGGGAACTGTCAGTGTGTAGATGATATTAAAGTCACGGGGTGCGGGATCACCCGAGGGAGGAGAGGACCACAGAAGGGTCCTGGGACTTTTCGAAATGTAGAGATATGGAGAAGGATCCAGCAGAGGAAACTCAGATGGAGAAGCCAGCGATTTCAGAGGACATCCAGGTGAGCATGGGATCCTCGGAGCTTGGAGAAGACGGTGTTCAGAGACAATCAGTGGTCAGCCACGTGAAGGGCCTCTCTCAGAAACTCTATTGCCTTAATACGCTTATTTACTTGTCTGTCCTTCTGACTAGACTGAATTTCTTGAGCGCAGCGATCACATCTTGATTATTTTAGAATCAGCTGGTAGAGCACAAAGCCGGGCAACTCATTGGCACGTGCTCGTTATGTAACGAACGGGGGAAAAGACCTCAAAGGCCACGCAGGAGAATAAATTCGATGGCTGAGACTGCCGTTGTGTCACATGCTTGGGGGACGGGGAGGAGTGGGTGTGCTCGGCCACGTCCCCATACCGCAGGAGGCAGGACCCTGGTGTCGCTGTGTCAGAGAGCTGGAGCCTGGGTAAGACACTTCACCAACAATGTCATTTGTGCACAAGGGCACTTGGCTGGGAAAGCAACCGCCCTTCCACCTCCACCATCTGCTTAGCTAATTCCCAGCCCACTGGCTCCAGTGTCACTTACCTCTTAATTACCAGCCTTGGCTCCCACCTGGCTTGAGAGATCAGCTTTGCTTCCCCGTTGCATTTTGAAGCAGTGACCTGATGAACCCATCTCTCCTGGCTGAGATTTCCTTTGGTTGCCTTTAGCCAGCCCTTCCGCTCTGAGCTATCTTGAACTTGCCCGCGTAGGGGTTCAGAGCAGCCTGATGTCCTGGTGGCGCCAGCAGCTCTCAGCTACATTGGTCCACTCAGGGGCAATGCCCCACAGGACCCACGGGCAGTTAGAGGCTCTGTGAGTAACAGCGCAGCTGAGAGATGCTTGGGACCAGTGGCATGTAATCTACCGTACATGGTCTCTCCGAGTCGGGATGAAGGTGATGACCTGAATCCTGGATCCTCTGTACAACGTTCTCACATCCTGGAAAGGATCCCAGCTTAGTTAGCTTATCTCACCCCAAGGATGTCTATTCTTGAGCTATCCTCCCTCTAAAGTTCAGCTTCCTTCCTCCCGCCCCTTTGTCAAGTGGGGGAGGTAGCTAATGGGTTTATAGCATCTTGGTTTTATGGCATGACCTCAGACTGGAGAGCTTCCCCCAGCTGAGTTAACACAATTTATCTCCTCTTAACTAAGTAAGTTTTTTTCTTAAACCCCAACCAATAGAGAAACCCCAAAGTTTACCCTTATCCTTCTAAACTAAGCTGATTCTATTCCATAGGTATGGTAGTTTTTCTCTGTATGGGAAAACTTTCCATGACCCTGACAGTGAAGGGCAGGACATTGCCTGGAGTGTTGCAGTCTCCTTGGGAGCAAGAACATAGACTCCAGATACGTGTGACAGCTCAGAAAGGTAGATTTTTCCAGCACATTGGTGTGAATGTGCTAGGGGATAGGAGCCCTTATTAAGAAGCCAGCAAGAAAGTGCATTTTCCCTTTGCGTCCCTTACTCTCCCAAGGGGGAAGGAGAGAGAGAGGAGTCTTTGTTCCTCCCCTTTCTGCAGATGGCAACTGAGATATAGAAATGATGAGTTACCCCCTTGGCAGATCTGGGACTTGAACCTGGCTCCGGAGATCCCACAGGTTCTTGGAGAGTGGGAAGAGTCACATGTGATTCCTGGTTGGTCCTTCTGGGATGAAAGTGGCAGAAAACGGCACTATGATGGGGGCCCAGCCAGCTTTCTACCCAATCTGGTGCACATCAGAATCTTCAGAGTGGGCACAGGACAGACAAAAGGGGTACTTTACAGAAACATAGTCATTATACTTTCATGTTTAGAAACTGAACACTTATATTATAAACCACTTAGCAAAAGCCCTAACAAAAGCTTGACTAATGAGGTATGGGTTAAAAAACATTAAAAACCAGCTTTAGCTCATCTCTTTTGTCCTCTGTCTCCACAGCTGGGACAGTCGCCGCACAGCTTGGCCATCATCTCACTGGGCCCCAGCGAGTCACAGAGTCAGAAATACCTGCTAAGGAAATAGTTACCCTGGGAGCTTGTCCTGCCAGACTGTGGTCTCAGATCGAGTGCATTCTGGTGATCCGGTAAACTGAGGCTGACCCTTCACCAATCACCAGGTCTTCTTAAGCACACGCCGAGTGCTATGCTAGTCCCTTTGGCTGACCGAGAAAGCCCACGAAGAGTGTGCATTCGAGGGAAGGAGTTAGATTACAAAGCTTGAAGTTGGATGGAGCAACATTCGACTATGAGACACGTTTATAGAAAAGAAGAATTCTGTACATTGTTCATGCAGCATTTGAATATTAACTACCTCCTAGGTGCTAAATCTCCTGCATCAAGGGTTGAAAAGGAGGGGGTGGTGTAGCAGTCAGGACAAGCTCGGCTGTCCTCCAGTAACAACAGTCCCCCAATCCCAGAGCTTTTTTTTTTTTTTTTTAAAGATTTTATTTATTTATTTGACAGAGACAGCCAGCGAGAGAGGGAACACAAGCAGGGGGAGTGGGAGAGGAAGAAGCAGGCTCCCAGCAGAGGAGCCCGATGCGGGGCTCGATCCCAGAACGCTGCGATCACGCCCTGAGCCGAAGGCAGACGCTTAATGACCAAGCCACCCAGGCGCCCCCCAATCCCAGAGCTTTAACACAACACGGGTTTATTTCTTGCTCACGTAACACACCCAGCAAGGGTGGCCAGGAGTTGTCCGTCCCACACAGTCATTCAGGGGCCTGTACTGATGGAAGCTTTCCATTTTGTAGTCGTACCTTCTGGGGACATGTGACCAGCGAGGGTTCCAAAGGAGGGAAGAGAAGGATGGAGGGGTACCCTGGCTTTTGTCCCTCAGCCCAGATGGGACATCGGCCACTCCTGCTTATAATTTGTTGACCTCAACTAGTCATATGACCCTCAGGTCATGCAAGGGAAGCCGGAAAATAGAGAGCCGTGGAATATTTGATGAACACTGGCAGCTTCTGCCGTAAGTGGGGAGCGGATGTAGAATGTAGATAGAGCCCGACCCCCAATCCCTGAGCAGCACCATGACACGGAGCAGATGGTGCCCCGCAGCTTCGGGAAGGTGCGGGTGAAGTGCTGACAACGTTTAGGGACTGGATAGCTTCTCGGAGCTGAATCCAGGACAGGATTTTGGAGAACATGGCATTAGCGGGGGCCCCTGGGGACTGGTAGGTTTACTAGACTTCAGGAACAATGGATGTTCGTGGAAAAGCGAAGTAGAGTAGCGAGGAGTTTGCTGGAGGGCAGGATCTGTGATGGGGAAAATAACATGAATGACAATGTTAATAAGAAACACTTAGGAGAGCACCAAGGAGCAGGCTCAGTCCTCAGTGCTTCTGGTTCATGCACCCTTGCCATCATCTGGACCATCCTGAGCTGCAACGGGGGCTCAAAGACGTGAAGTAATTGGGCCCAAGCCACGCTTGGATAGCAGAGCTGGGGTGCTCAGCTGGGCCGTCTGGCTCCAGAGTGGGGACCGTGGAACCCCGGTTGGAGAAACAAGCCAGGGCCAGATTCCAGAGGGCGATGAACACCAGGTAATGTGCCTGGACGTTGATTTTGAAGTTGCAGTTGAAGGGTTTCAAGCAGGGCAGTGATGTGATCCGGTTTGCAATGAAAACATAAGCGTCTGGGGGGCCGCAGCGTGGGGTTCGGCTCGGAGAAGGTGGAAGCCTTGGTAGAGAAGGGACTCGAAGCTGAGTGCTGAGAGGTGAGGGGGCTGGGGCCCATCGGACAGGCATAAAGGCCAGTCCGGGGCGCGGACAGCTGACTGGGGAGTTGGAAGAGGGACGGAGTGCCGTGTGGACTTGCCCGCCAAGTGGGTTTCCTGGGGCGGGGACCGAAGGGGGGAGATTTTAAAGTCAGGCCAAGGAGTTCTATTTAGTAGGAAGGAAAGACACACTGACTGCTTTGAAGATACAGCCGCAGAATGTGTCAAGAGGAGCCTCTTTGCCCTTCGCTGTCCCCAATCTGACTGGAGTCACAGGCCCCAACACACCTGGCATTTCAAAGCCTGGGGGCCTTTTCAAAGTACACCCGAAAGGCTCGTTGTCATTCTTCCAAAAGATCTCTGCACGACAAGCAATAAAATAATTGAAGTCAGGTTGTTGTTTTTTTCTTTCTTTTTTTTTTTTTTATTTTTACAAGAGCCATTACAAAGGTGTGAAATATTAGACACTTACGCATCTGTGAATAAGATTGGAGGCTAAGACGTGTGAGTTCCTGTCTCAGTTAATGAACTGGAATATGGTTTTAATTTTTGAACTGCAAAAATGTTCTGCCTTTTTTCATGGTCCCTGAAGAAGACTCCGTAGTTTAATAATTCAGTGCAGCCTAATTACTTTAATTAATCACCTTCTTTTCAGAGATGTCAGTGGGCTTCCTTATTTTCTTCTTACTGTAGGTACTGTTGGGAGTTTTAAGAAATTTAAAAAATCAGATGGGGGAAGAACACAGGTTAACCCTTTCGTGAGGTCTGAGATGTGTGTCCTTTCCCTCAGAGCGCTCTGTGGTTCTCGAATGGGAGGTGAGGCTATACCCCACATTCCCGTCTCTTTCGTCCCATTCCCTGCCGGTGACCGGTTAACAAAACTATCTCTGGTCATTCTGAGCCTTAAAAACTGCCGTCTGGAGACAAAAGTAAAATGCTATTTAGAGCAAGTCAATATTTTCGCATCGTTCTGAGTCACGATGAAAATACTGGGAATGACAATAGCTTTTATTGTACAATCAATATAATTTGCTTCCCTTGCAGGAAAACATAATTAGCTATAGTTCACGCGGTGGCAATGAAAATGTGCTCATTTCTGAAGTTTGTTTGTGGGTGGAGAGTGTCCTTTCTGGATCAGAGTGGGGGCCGTGCCCTCCTGGCTCCTGACCCAGGCTGACTCGGTGTCACTAAGCAGGTCACTTAACTTTGGGGACCTTTGTTAGATCTTTTCACCAAGGAGTGACAGTGCTTTTATACAAAGTTAATAATACATAAGTTGCATATTTAGAGGTTTAAATTTAGAGCCTGGCCTTCAATACAATCCATATGGCTTCAGTGACAGAACTGTATTATTGATTGTTAAATTGGACCAATCATTCTCTCTCTTTTCCCCATGAAAAGGACAGTTTATGATTTTTATTCATTTCCACAATAAATGTAAAAGGGCCCCTAATTGGTGACTATATTAAGACAGAGGGAGAGAAGCCATTACGGAACCTCCCTTTGTCTTTCCCGGGACCATTCGTCCCCGTTGGTGGCTGCTTGGCCCCCCAGTGCCCAGTGTGGGCCGGCTGCCTGTGACATCGTTACCATGCATTCTACACTCCCTGGCACTAGTCCCTAGGGCCTCTGCTTAGTTCAGGCTGGGCAGCTTTGTAAGCAGTCTGAGGTTTTATGAGAACTCAGAACAAAGTGAGGTTTGAGTGGAGACCTTGTGTGAAGTACATCTCTCAGGATTCCTGGTAAAAGGCTGCAAGGAGGCCTCGTGTTTGGGGCTCAAGGTTCAATGCTTTTATTTTGAAATGCTGATTGTCTGAAATCAGATTTACTCAACCCCGACTTTGGCTTTGAACTGAAGCATACACACGCTACCTGTCACCTGAAGGGTGCAATTTAGGGTCTGCACTTGGAGTTGTGTTTTCTATCAATGCTGAGGGGTGGACGTGAGCGGAGCCTGGCATTTGTTTGGCTGAAAGAAAAAGAAAGAGCGATTAAAAAAAAAAATCTCCCTTTTTATCTCCTCCCATTTTCTGTCCACGCCCCACCCTACGTCCCCCCAAATCTTCAACAGCCTCAGCACACCCAGAAATCTAGAAGAAAGAAATAGATAATCAGATCAATTCTTGCCATGGATCCAATAAAGGCTTGTGGTCGAAAACCCTCTTGGTCCTTCTGAGTCTCCTAAAGTCTTCGACTGCAATCAGAGATGTTAATTGGTTGAAACTGCCTGTGGTCTTAGGAAGTGCTCCGATTACAAGGAGAAATCCTTTTATGTTGCTGGATTCCAGCCACAGAATCTCTGAAGTAGGAATCTGGCAGAGGTTGAGCCCCCTCCAGGGTGTAAATAAACTGGCCAGGTCTATAACCCAATAAGAAGTCAATTTATTGCATGTGTGTTTCAAGTCACTCTGCCCAAACCCTGCACATTTATTAAAGAAAAGGTGTGGGTTACAGCCAGAGCCCAGACAATGGAACATGACAAGGGAAGTGGATGATTGTCAAATCTACACAGTTAGTGGAGGAAAAGAGGGGGCCCTGCAGGGATCAAAGCTTCTCTCCCAGCCTAAGTTTTCAAGGAACTTTCTAGAATCAAGCAGCTGAGCATGACTGGCACACAAAACTGCTTACTTTCCTAGCCTGGAGCTGAGGCTCAAACGGCTTAAGTGGGTGAACGCTTTATAGCCCCGGTCTGGAAACCTGGGGGTGACATTCTTTGCCGCACTGCGCACACGCGTGGTTGTTATCAGAACTGGAGGTTTTGCTGGGCCAGATCTTGCCTTGACCCACTGAGATGCCAGGGCAACGTGTTGGGAGGCGGCTCCAAAGCCTTGGGCTGGGAACGTGCTGAGCCCCTGGTTTACGCACACAGAGCCGTTTCACTTACATTGCAAAAGGTTGTTTGGGGTTCACCTAATTGTGATCGGTGCTAGAGGAAGCACCAAAGCCTCCCCCCACCCCGCAGCTCGAGCATAATTATGTTCCCTGAACGGTGTGTGGCAGCAGGGTGAGGGTGTGAAATGTGCCCAGCCTCGTTTGCATACTGCTGCAGACTGCCGGTGACAGTGAGCTATTAGTGAAACCTAGGACAGTGCGAACAAAGCTGCCTCTTAATTGCTCATTCTTCAGCATTAGTCCATCGGACAACACTACCCACCTACGAGTTAAAAAAAAAAAGACCCAAAAAGCTCCCATAAATTTACAGGACCCCGCTTTACTTTAACATAGCAAACACAATAATAGTCCAGCCAGAGTCTTTTTTTTTTTTTTTGGTGGCTCCCCCCCCAACTCCATCCCCTTCATTCCCATTGGCTCATGTGAAGTCCCAGAGAACCAATGGGATTCCTCTTCTCCATTCATGTCCTAGCAACAAGCCCTGTTCCAATCTTTCTCTGCCAAACTAACACCTGAAAAATTACATCATGAATAATGGCAAAAGCAGCAAGGGCCAGAGAAGGACCTTTTTTCTCCCTTTTTCTTTTTCTTTTCTTTTTTCTTTCTTTCTTTTTTTTTTTCATCTGTCTGCTACAGAGTTCATTTAAGGTGTTTTAGTCTAGTTTCTTAAAGTGACGACGTCCTAGATTTTTGCCTATTTTTCCCCCAGCACATAGGCTCACATGTGAAATATAAAAATGAACAGTAATTAAATATAGTGAAAGGTCTTTAGGTGAAGTGAGGGGAAAACATTTCATTAGTTGTGTTCCCTGAACATTCCTGTAACAGTCCTCTTGCAGGGAAGCCCTCAGAGTGGAGAAATAGATTGTTCATATAGTATATTCTTTGGGAAATGACTAAAATATCCCAGACCGCAGAAGCTGCCCACCCACTCTCCCGTACGAAAATACAGCCCTTCCTGGTGGCTTCTCTTGCTACAGTTAACTATACCCAAGGCTCTTTCTATTCCGACTTTGGAATAAAGGGCTCATTCTGTGAAGGGGGTCTTGGAGCCAGGGAAGGAACTGCCTTATGAATCTGCGAAAGGTGTGGGGTTGTCGCGGTAAGGGGCTCTGGGGTGGGAGTGCCGTGAGCACGTGTGTGTCTGTGCACGTGCAGGGCTGCAAATGCAGACAGGCAGCTGGGAAAATGCAAGAACAACGAGATCCAGATGACCAGGGAGGAAGGAGGTTGGTAGAAAAATCAGGAGGGGGAGGTGAGGCGATAGGGAGGGGGGAGTGGGGGGCGGCGGCGGAGGGGACCGGGGAGGGGAAGGCCTCTGCGCATGCAGGCTTGTTCTCTCCAAATGTGCAAGGGTTTCTAATGAAAATGTCCACCCTTCTAGGCATTTTTCAAGACCGAGACGTTGATTTGCCGCTTCCGGCTTCCCCCACCCCACCCAGTCTAGCACAGACAGCGATCGGAGAGCCGCAGACACAAAGAACTGCAGCCTTGTGCGCGCCCGGAGAGGGAGAGGGCGGTGGTTAGCACCTGCTTGTGTCCACGTGCACCGGGCACAGCCAGCCCCGTACCCCCCATTCCCCCAGTCCTAGGCACTGAGGCCCACACACTCTGGCAGGATATCCTGGGCTCCTTGTACGCATCTGTGGAGTGCCTGTGGCATGAGTGGGAAGGGACCCAGGGCTCTGGAGGCCGTCTCGGGTGCCTCGCTGGAGAAGCAGAAAATAGATCTATTTGGAGTCTGGCTCAGACGCGGCGTTTGCAGCTCGCCTCAGCCATCGCCTTGGCAGCAGAGCGGTTAGAGGTGCTGGCAGACAGTCTGCCTTGGTTGGTACTTGTGAAACCGCATGACTATATAAGGCCCGGGAAGGAAAGAGCACCGTGCCAACCTGAGGGATGGGCTGGCAGGGGAGGGGAGAGAATTGCAGGGGGCTGAGCTAGACACGCTCCCCTTATCCATCCCCCCACAAGTTGCAGGGATAATAACTCCTGCAGAAGTTCTGTGACCAACTGTGGAATAATTAAGAAATCATCAAGGGTGGGGGTGGAAGGGTCGGCTGCAGGAATAGATGCTCTTTCCCTGGAGGCGGGCTGAGAGTCAGCTGGCTTCGGGGTGGGCTATGAAGGAGACCCAGAAGTCCAAGGCCTGAAATGTGTTGGAGTAGACCACATTCCGTGGTGGAGAGAATTTGGGTCCCTAATCCGAGGGGGCAGTTTTGAAGAAAGAGATGGCTGGGCAGGCTAGGCTAGCAAAAAGGCAGTAGGGGGAAGGAGCACTGGAATGGGAGTCAGGTGTCTTGAGTTAGTTCCAGCTTTGGCAGGCGATCTAGAGCAGAGCTTCCGCTCGCCTACCCATTGTTGCCGTCGGAGCATCAGATCTGATGGTTCGCGGGTAAAGTGCTTAGACCAGCATCTAGAATGTACAGTAAGTACTCAATCATATTAGACATTCTTATTGCCACCCTTCCACTGGCCTTATGCAGGGGTCTGGAACCTTGAGTTAGAAGGGATGCCGTCCCCAACTGCATCCTCCTTCAAGTGCTCTCTACCCCTCCTTGGCTTTCGAGGTGTAACATTTTTCTGCCTTTCTTCCTCCCTGTGGGACCCTCCTTGTCATTGTTCTTGGTGGCACCTGTGTCCTCTGGCTGGGCCTCGATTGTTGGTTCTCCTCTGGGCTCTGTCCTGGGCCCCTAGTCTTCTGCCCTCACAACTCCACTCACGTGATCCTGTCCTCCCAAAGGTTTGGATGACTTGTCCTGCCCTGATGGCTGCCCTACCACAGCTCCAGCCCAGACCTTCAGGTACGTGAGCTTGGGTAGGCCTCTCATCTCCTCCTCCCACCCCCAATTTGCTTCTTCGCCTATGTACTGTTACCTCAGTGAAGAATGTTTCCAGCCATAGAGGTATCCAAGGCAGAAGCCTGGTCGTCATCCTGGACCCCTCTTTCTCCCTCACCCCACCCCCCTCTCCGATCCTTCACCAGGAACTGTCCGTTTACCTCCTGTTACCACATCTCCACCTCCCTACTGCCATCGCCCAAGTTTAAGTAGCCAACCCTGTCTCGTGGACTGCTGCATCCATGCTGGCCCCGCGGGCACAGGTCTGACCTCATCACTCTTGCTCAGGATCCCTTGCATTGCTCCCAGGTCATGGCTTTGACCGGGCACCCTGCCTTCCATACTTCAGCTCATGCTTCCTTCTGCCCCTTGTTCTTAGGGCTTCTGCCACACTGATCCCCCTTAGTTCCTTCAAAATGCTTTCCTCTCCCACCCTGGGACTTTGTAATGCAAAAGTTACCCCTCAACTAGATAAGTCCTACCCACTTGTCTTTAAGCTCTCAGTTGGGTGGGAGCCTCGATCGAGGTATCTGCCCCTGCCCCCTTTAGACTCGGCCACCTTCCTTTTTCCGTGGTCTCATAGGGCTGTACGGCTTCTATCGGCTTAAAACTGCACATTGCACTTATTTGATTACTGTCAGCCTCACCCGAGGACTCTAATGCTGTAAGAATAGAGACTTCATTTTTTTTCTTCACCATTATAGCCCTGACTCTCTAGCATATAGTGGGTGCCTAAAGAATATGTGTTGGGTGAATAAATAAAAGAAACTCTCCCAACTATGTGCCACTCGTAAACTGCATAAATATAATTTCTTGCTATAAAAGAATGTAGACTCCAGTGAGGTTGAGAACAAAGCCTTGCACGTTTAATTCAATTTATGTAATCAATTTTGATGATTGAAGGCCAACGTTATTGAGGCATACAAGCATACCTTGTTTTATTTCGCTTCGCTTTATTTCACTTTACAGATATTTGCATTTTTCACAAATTGAAGGTTTGTAGCAACCCTGCATCAAACAAATCGATTGGCACTATTTTTCCAACAGCATTTGCTCACTTCATGTCTCTGGGTCACATTTTGGTAATTCTTGCAATATTTCAAACTTTTTCATTATTTTTATATTTGTTATGGTTGACCTGTGATCCATGATTAGGATTCATTAAAAGCTCAGATGATGGTTAGTGTTTTTTAGCAATAAAATATTTTTTTTTAAAAGATTTTATTTATTTATTCGACAGAGATAGAGACAGCCAGCGAGAGAGGGAACACAAGCAGGGGGAGTAGGAGAGGAAGAAGCAGGCTCATAGCAGAGGAGCCTGATGTGGGGCTCGATCCCGGAACGCCGGGATCACGCCCTGAGCCGAAGGCAGACGCTTAACCGCTGTGCCACACAGGCGCCCCAGCAATAAAATATTTTTAAATCAAGGTATGTACATTGTTTTAGACATAAGCTATTGCACACTTCCTAGACTACAGCACAGGGTAAACATAACTTTTGTATGCACTGGGAAACCGAAATACTCATTTGACTCACTTTACTGCTGTATCTACTTTATTGCAGCGGTCTGAAACCCAACGGCAGTATCTTTAAAGCATGCCTGTAATTTACATGTAAATTACATACATTAAAATGAACCCATTTTAAGTGTACACTTTGATGAGTTTTGACAAATGCTTGCACCCATGTAAGTGCCACCACATCAAGATATAGAACGTTTCTACCTCTTATGATGCTTCTTTGCAGGCAATCTTCAACCTTCCTTGGACCCAGGCAACCATATATCTGTTTTATGTCACTCATGATTAGTACGGTACTGTGTGTTCTAGAATTTCATAGAAAGAAATCATACAGAGTGTATTGTTTGTGTCTGGCTTTGTTTCCTGAGTATGTTTTTGAGATTCACTCATGGTGGTACATATTCGTTTGATCTTTTTATTGCTAAGGAGTATTCCATTGTAAGGAGTTATCACGATTTCTTTATTCATGCATTGGTTGGTGGACATTTGGGTTATCTCCAGTTTGGGCTATTATGGTTAATCCAGTCTCAAACATTTCTCTACAAGCCTTTGTGTGGTCATATCTTTCCCTTCTCTTGGGTAAATGCCTAACAGTAGAATTACTGAGCCATAAGGTAAATATATGCTTCACTTTATTAGAAACTGTCAGTTTTCTAAAGAGAGATCCCATTCTGTTCTCCCTCCAGCAATGTCTGAGAGTTCCAGTTTGCTACATACTTGCTAACACTTGTGACTGTGCGTAGTAGTATCTCATTGTGGAATTAATTCTAATTTCCATGATGACTAATGACGTTGAGCTTCTTTTCATGCTTGGCTATTCATATATCTTTATTTGTGAAGTGTCTGTTCAAATCTTTTTTGTTCATTTTAATTTTTTAAAAAAAGTTTATTTATTCAAGTAATCTCTACACCCACTGTGGGGCTTGAACTCACCACCTCGAGATCAAGAGTCGCATGCTCCTCAAATGAACCAGCCGGGAGCCCCCTTTTGTGTCCGTTTTTAAGTTGGTTGTTTGTGTTCATTTTCTTATCAAGTTGTGAAAGTTCTTACATATGCAAATGTATAATATACATATATAAATTTATATATTATATACATATAAAAATAAAAATAAATACATACAGTCTAAATATAAATATATATATTGTTATATGTATGTTGTATATATATGTGTGTATATATATATATATACAGTCTGATTCAGGAAACAAACATATTTCCAACCTCCACTCCCCTAGTTTATGGCTCTTCTTTTATTTTCTTAACAGTGTCTTCCAAAGAACAGAACAGAAATATTAACTTTTCATGGAATTTACCTTATCGTTTTTTTTTCTTTTAATACTTTATTTGCCCTGAGAAATCACTGCTATCCTAAAATCTTAAGATTTTCTCCTATTTCCATCTTAAAGTTTTGCAGTTGTAAATTTTAGGTTTAGTTCAATGATCTGTATTGAGTTACTTTTGTGTCTGAAGTAGTGTCAAGATTTATGGTTTTCCCCCAACATTCCAGTTATTCTAACACCATTTTTGGAAAAGACTGTTTTCTCCCCCATTCAATTACTTTGGTAATTCAACTGTGTGAATTACCTGACCAAAAAGCAACATTCGCAAATCAATCAGTGTCATAGATTTTATCCAGAAGGAAAAATTCAAAAATCATATGATTCTCTCAATAGATGCAGAAATAGCATTTGACAAAATACAGCATCCCTTCCTGATCAAAACCATTCAGAGTATAGGCGTAGAGGGTACATTCCTTAATCTTATAAAAACCATCTATGAAAAGCCTACGGCGAATATCATTCTCAATGGGGAAACTGGAAGTCTTTCCCTTAAGATCAGGAACATGACAAGGATGCCCACTCTCGCCACTACTATTCAACATAGTACTAGAAGTCCTTGCAACAGCAATCAGACAACAAAAAGGGACAAAAGGTATCCAAATCGGCAAAGAAGAAGTCAAACTGTCTCTCTTCGCAGATGACATGATACTGTATATGGAAAACCCAAAAGAATCCACTCCCAAACTATTAGAAGTTATAGAGCAATTCAGTAAGGTGGCAGGATACAAAATCAATGCTCAGAAATCAGTTGCATTTCTATACACGAATAATGAGACTGAAGAAAGAGAAATTAGGGAATCCATCCCATTTACAATAGCACCAAAAACCATACATTACCTTGGAATTAACTTAACCAGAGACGTAAAGGACCTATATTCTAGAAACTATAAATCACTCTTGAAAGACATTGAGGAAGACACAAAAAGATGGAAAAATATTCCATGCTCATGGATCGGAAGAATTAACATAGTTAAAATGTCCGTGCTACCCAGAGCAATCTACACTTTCAATGCTATCCCGATCAAAATACCGATGACATTTTTCAAAGAACTGGAACAAATAGTCCTTAAATTTGTATGGAACCAGAAAAGGCCCCGAATCGCCAAGGAACTGTTGAGAAGGAAAAACAACGCTGGGGGCATCACGTTGCCAGATTTCGAGCTGTACTACAAAGCTGTGATCACAAAGACAGCATGGTACTGGCACAAAAACAGACACATAGACCAATGGACCAGAATAGAGAACCCAGAAATGGACCCTCGGCTCTTTGGGCAACTAATCTTTGATAAAGCAGAAAAAAACATCTGGTGGAAAAAAGACAGTCTCTTCAATAAATGGTGCTGGGAAAATTGGACAGCTACATGCAAAAGAATGAAACTTGACCACTCTCTCACACCATACACAAAGATAAACTCCAAATGGATGAAAGACCTCCATGTGAGACAGGAATCCATCAGAATCCTAGAGGAGAACATAGACAGCAACCTCTACGACATCGGCCAAAGCAAACTTTTTCATGACACATCTCCAAAGGCAAGAGAAAAGATAAAATGAACTTGTGGGACTTCATCAAGACAAAAGCCTCTGCACAGCCAAGGAAACAGTAAAAACAACTAAGTGGCAGCACACGGAATGGGAGAATATATTTGCAAATGATGCTACAGATAAAGGACTGGTATCCAAGATCTACAAAGAACTTCTCAAACTCAATACGTGAGAAACAAATAAACAACTCATAAAATGGGCAGAAGATACGAACAGACACTTTTCCAATGATGACATACAAATGGCTAACAGACACATGAAAAAATGTTCAAAATCATTAGCCATCAGGGAAATTCAAATCAAAACCACACTAAGATACCACCTTACGCCAGTTAGAATGGCAAAAATTGACAAGGCAAGAAACAACAATTGCTGGAGAGGTTGTGGAGAAGGGGGATCCCTCCTACATTGTTAGTGGGAATGCAAGTTGGTACAGCCACTCTGGAAAACAGTGTGGAGATCCCTTAAAAAGTTAAAAATTGATCTACCCTATTGCACTACTGGGTGTTTACCCCAAAGATACAGACGTAGTGAAGGGCCATATGCACCCCAATGTTCACAGCAGCATTGTCCACAATAGCTAAATCATGGAAGGAACCGAAATGCCCTTCAACAGATGACTGGAGTAAGAAGTTGTGGTCCATATATACAATGGAATATTACTCAGCTATCAGAAAGAACGAGTTCTCAACATTTGCTGCAACATGGACGGCACTGGAGGAGATAATGCTAAGTGAAATAAGTCAAGAAGAGAAAGACAATTATCATATGGTTTCTCTCATCTATGGAACATAAGAACTAGGAAGATCGGTAGGGGAAGAAAGGGATAAAGAAAGGGCGGGTAATCAGAAGGGGGAACGAAGCATGAGAGACTATGGACTCTGAGAAACAAACTGAGGGCTTCCGAGGGGAGGTGGGTGGGGGAATGGGATAGACTGGTGATGGGTAGTAAGGAGGGCACATATTGCATGGTGCACTGGGTGTTATACGCAACTAATGAATCATTGAACTTTACATCAGAAACCGGGGACGTACTGTATGGTGACTAACATAATATAATAAAAAAAATTTAAAAAACGTTAAAACTGACCAAACATCTACTGACATATTATATGTGAGTCTATTTCTGGAGCCTCTATGCTCTGCCCTGACTGGTACGCCTGCCCTTATCCACTGACACACTGTGTTGTTTAGTGTAGCTTTATAGCAAAGCTGAAATTAGATAACAGGAATTCTCCAGCTGTGTTCTTTATCGAAAATGGTGTTATATATATTATAGATCCTTTACATTTCCATATAAATTTTAGAATCAACTCGTCAAATTCTGCAAAGTCCGTAGATGGTTATATGATTTTCTTCTTTATATTGTTGTGGTAGTGAAAGTCAGTGGTTGAGTTTCAAATGTTAAATTAACACTGCATTCTTCGCATGAACCCCATTTAGTTATGATGCATTATCATTTTCATATGTGGATGAATTTTTTTTAAAGATTTTATTTATTTATTTGACAGAGATAGAGACAGCCAGCGAGAGAGGGAACACAAGCAGGGGGAGTGGGAGAGGAAGAAGCAGGCTCCCATCGGAAGAGCCTGACATGGGGCTCGATCCCATAACGCTGGGATCACACCCTGAGCCGAAGGCAGATGCTTAACCACTGTGCCACCCAGGCGCCCCTATATGTGGATGAATTTAATTTGCCAATATTTTGTTAAGATTTTTGCATTAGGATATTTGTTTGAAATTTCCTTTTCTTGTAATTTCACTATTTGGTTTTGATATCATAGATGGCTGTCCTATCAAATGAGTCAGTGAATATTCCATCTTTTTCTGTATTCTGAAAATTTTTGTGAGAAAGTTATTCTTCTTCCTTTGGTTTGATAGAACTCACCCACATAACCCACTGCGGTTGGAGTTTATTTGGGGGAAAGTTTTAATTTATTCAATGTGTTGAAATATATTTTATAGGTACTCATACATTTACTATTTCAGTGCTCTTCATTTCTTTATGTAGATCTGAGTTTCCATCTGGTGTCATTTTCTTTCAGCTTGAACTTCATTAACTTTTTTTTTTTTTTTTTGAGTGTGGATCTACTGGTGACAAGTTCTTTTAGCTTTGTTTTTTTAAAAATACCTTTATTTTGCTTCTATTTTCGAGGAATATTCTTTTTTTTTTTAAAAGATTTTATTTATTTATTTGACAGAGATAGAGACAGCCAGTGAGAGAGGGAACACAAGCAGGGGGAGGGGGAGAGGAAGAAGCAGGCTCATAGCAGAGGAGCCTGATGTGGGGCTCGATCCCACAACGCCGGGATTGCACCCTGAGCCAAAGGCAGACGCTTAACTGCTGTGCCACCCAGGCAGCCCTCGAGGAATATTCTCAATAAATAGAGAATTTGGGGTTGACTGTTTTCCTTTCAGGACTTTGAAGGTGTCATTCTGGCTTGCGTTGCTTCTGAGGGAAGAATATGGGCATCATTACTTTGTTTCTTTGTATATAATAAGTCTTTTTCCCTCTGGATGCTTTTACAATGATCTCTTTACCTTTGATTGGCAGCAGTTTCATTATGATGTGTCTAGTTTTTTCTTCGTTTTTTCCTTTTTTCTTACTCTTTCTTAAATGTTTGGAGCTGCAAATTTATAATTTTCATCATATTTGGTAATTTTTCACCCCTTGTTTAATATTCTTTGAAGCGTCCTCTCTGGGACTCCAATTACATGTATGTTAGATTGTTGTATATTGTCTTAAAAGTTACTGATGTTATGAGCATCTTTTTCACAATCCTTTTCTTTCTCTGCTTCAATTTGGATCATTTCTATTGCTTGTCCAAAAGTTCACTGGTCTCTTTTTCTACAGTGTTTAATATGCTATTAAGGAAGGCCATTTAGTGAAGTTTTCATTTCAGATATAAGTTTTCAGTTCTGGAAGTTTCATTTTACTTCTTTTCCCTATCTTTAATTTATCTCATTATTTTCATGTTTTCCTTTAAATCCTCAAACACGTGTATATTAGTCACGTAAAGACCTCTGTCCACTACCTCCATTCTTTCTGTATGTTCTGTCATCGTTTTTACTGTTTGGTGTTTCGTTTGTTTTGTTTTGTTTTACTGGTTATGGTTACATTCCAGCATGGTGGTGTTGGGCGTCCAGGTGGTGTTGGAGATTATGACTGTAACATTGTTTAGTCTCTAGATTTTGTTGTCTTCCTTTAAAGAGTGGTGAATTTTGTTTTGGCAGCCACTAAGTCACTTGTGCATCAGTCTGATCCTCTTGAGCCTTTAAATAATTTTAAAAGGTGGGTCTAGAATAGCTTTTACCCTTGGGGTAGGTTCACCGTATTTCCAAAGTATGACCCTTCTGGAGTCTCTACAAAATGCCCCAAGGTTCAACAAACTCTCCATGCTGGCTGGTTGGAATCTGGCTCTCTCCCAGCTCCGTGTGAGCTCTAGAAATGTTTGCTTTACAGATTCTCAGTATTTGTTATTTGCCTGGCCTCATAGAATTTTTCCTGAGCACGTGAAGCTTAGTACTTAATGAAAGACTCAAGGGGGTCACTCTGCAAATTTCTGGATCTCTTTTCCTGTGTAGATTCCTTCTCTACAAATTCCAGCTGCCTCTACCTACGTAAATTTTGGTCTCTGCCTCCCCAGTTCAGCAAGACTACTATGCTTTGCTTGGGCTTCTTCTCCCTGTACTGTAGCTTTGGAAATACTTTCAGATGAATGCCTCGTCTACCTAAGACTCACCTAGTTTGAATCTCTTTCTTCAGGGTCACACTCATGCACTGCCTGTTTTCTAATGTCTAAAAATGATAGTTTCATTGCTTGTGTCTTGTTTTCTAGTTATTTACCACAGGAAGGCAGGCCTGGTGTCAGTTACTCCGTCACGGGCATTGATACATTTTTAACTAGCTTACCTAACAAAATTCTCATTTGGCCTATATTTCTCCTAAAGAAATCACCAAAGAGAGTATAAAGCATTACAAAAAATGAAGATATACTGCCTCTGTATAATCACATTAATTCACCTAACAATCCTTTCTAAATAGGAAATGAAACTAATGGATTTTACTTAGTCATAAGAACCTATGCTAACCTAAAGATATTCCCTCGTTCTCTTTGTAAGTCATCTGCTCAATAATATTGTCTAGGATTCTTCCAGAGTATATTATGTTCACTATTAAGCTGTTTCCAGAATTTAAGTATGAAAGCATATTTCTAGTTCTGCTTTCTTGACACAATAATATTTATAAATAATTTCTATTTCTTTATAGAGTGCTTGCTCCATGCCCGACAGCATGTTAACTATTTTATATACATCATCTTTTTGAGTCATCACAATACGTTTTGTTAGTTTCTTCTATCATCTTCATTTAGTAGATAAGGAAACTGAGAATAAGGGATATAAAATAACACGCCCAAGGGCCACCCAATTAGAAAGAGGTGGAGGCAAAATTTGAATCAAGGTGGTTTGCTTAGAAAATGCCAGTTTATCTGCTGGATGATCTTTACCATCACCTTTCTCTTCATGATTTTTCAGAATTTGTATTATGATGAGACTCTTCCATTTTTCTTTGTTTCTTAATATCATTTGCGATAGCCAAGGAATGGCAAATATGAGCCTTAATATGGGGACCTTCAGTGTGTATCGAATATGCTTTATTGATCAATTTACTTGATCTCTTTCTGCTCATTGTGGGCAAATGGAACAATACGTAGAGCAACAGAAGCATGAAACTGCGGAACTCATTAATTCCGATGCAATATGCGGACGCTCCATAGCAACTCCACGTGGACGTTGTGAGGGTAAAAAAGGAGGAAACGCGTTTTAGATACATAAGGTACTAATAATGAGAATATGCGTTTAAAGTTCATGGATCTATTTGCCACAACAAGAACTATAGTACCTGCATGGATTTAATAAGTGCTTTTCTGTGAAGAAAGTAAAGTACTTCAATATATCACAAAGGATTATGGTCAGTGGCTTTTACGAGGGGAAACCAGTCACCAAACAAAACAGACAGGAAAACCCTGAGAGCCTGACAGGTGCAATGTGTTGAAGGTAGAGGATATCCAAAGGAGAGCAAGATCAGCCTCAGTTGTTTTTTTAAAGAAAGGTGAGAATTTGCCCAGCAGATGGGAATCGTAATGGCTGGAGGAGAGAGGGCATTCTAGGCAAATGGAACAATTTGTATAACAACACAGAGGCATGAAACGGGCCGTGTTCTCTTTGATCAATAATTATACGTATACTTATAAAATTGCAGAGACCATTCAAATAAGTTTGAGATCTTGGTTTTCTCTCTCAAAGAGTTTATAATGTAACTGAATAGGTCAGGTGCAAGTATGGAAGAAAATATTGATAATATATGATGGAAGCCTGATAAGATAAATATTTGTTGAGTGAATGAAAGACGAATATCAGGATGTGCTAAATGCCAGTGACTGGTGTCAACTGTGGGACCTTCAAGGGGACAGGGCAGAGGGCATTCGTTTTTGGGTGAGTGCTATGATCTGACTTACTTTATGACTGTCGTCTGTTCCTGGAAGATGAACTACACAAGAGAGGCAGGGATCTTGTTGGAAGTTGTTAGACTGATGTGCAGAGAAGGATGGTGGCTGGGATTAGGGTGATAATGGCAGACTTGCTGAAAAGCAGATTCTGGATTTTTTTTTTTAAGATTTTATTTATTTATTTGACAGAGAGAGAGAGAGAGAGAGCACAAGCAGGGGAGTGGCAGGTAGAAGGAGAGGGAGAAGCAGGTTCCTGCTGAGCAGAAAGCCTGATGTGGGGCTGGATTCCAAGACCCTGGGATCATGACCTGAGCCGAAGGCAGACACTTAACCGACTGAGCCACCCAGGCATGATTCTGGATATTTTTTGATGGTAGAACTGATGATCTGGTTTTGAAGTATGAGAGATGGAGAGGGTGTCAAGGTTGTCTCCTCTGGCTTGAGAAACCAGAAGAATAAATTGGCATTTACAGAGATGGAGTTATCTCAGGGAAAAGCAGGGTGTGTGTGTGTGTGTGTGTGTGTGTGTGTGTGTGTGTTGGGGGTTGGATGTAAAATGGACATATTACATTTGAGACCTGTAAGAAGAAATATCAAGGAGACAGTTGTATATATGCATCTGAAGTTTAGAGAAGCACTCTGGTCTGGTGATGTAATTTTTGGAGTCGTCAGTGTATAGATATTCTTTAAATCCATGAGACTGGATGAGATCACCATGGGAGTGAGAAGAGAAAAAGCAAGAGGAATAGATGTTCCAAGATCTGGAGTTTGGGAAGCTGGTAAAGAACCAGCAAAGGAGATTGAATACGAGTAAGCAGTGAGTAGGAAGAGATCCAAAGGGGGCGCCTGGGTGGCACAGCGGTTAAGCGTCTGCCTTCGGCTCAGGGCGTGATCCCGGCGTTCTGGGATCAAGCCCCGCATCGGGCTCCTCTGCTATGAGCCTGCTTCTTCCTCTCCCACTCCCCTTGCTTGTGTTCCCTCTCTCGCTGGCTGTCTCTATCTCTGTCGAATAAATAAATAAAATCTTTTTTTTTTTTTATTTAAAGATTTTATTTATTTATGTGACAGAGAGACAGCCAGCAAGAGAGGGAACACAGCAGGGGGAGTGGGAGAGGAAGAAGCAGGCCCACAGCAGAGGAGCCCGATGTGGGACTCGATCCCGGTACGCCGGGATCACGCCCTGAGCCGAAGGCAGACGCTTTAACGACTGCGCTACCCAGGCGCCCCAAATAAATAAAATCTTAAAAAAAAAAAAAAAAAAAAAGAAGAGATCCAAGGGAGAGCAACATTGTGGAGGGCAGGTGAGAGAAAGTGTTTCGAGGAAGAGTCATTAGTTATGTTAAATGCTGATCGTCAGTGGAGTGATATGATGACTGGAAGTAGCTATTGGGTTTGTCAACACAGAGGTCACTGGTGACAAGAACAATGGGATGATAAGAGCTTGGATGATAGTGACTGAGAGCCTAACAGAAGTTGGTTCTGGAGAAAAGAGAAGAATGCAGACACCAAGTATCAATATTTATTTTGAGGACTCCTGTTGTAAAAGGAAGCAGTGGAATGGGGTGATGTGGGGTCGAGAGAGTTTTTTTAATGGGGGGGAGGAGATGTTACAGTTTGTAAGTTTGTAGGTTAATGGGAATGGTCCACGGAGAAGGGACTTTTAAGAAGAGAAAGGGCAGGGTTGGTTGAGTGAGGGTGAGAAGGGAAGGGGTCAGCCTTAGAAGCAGGAGCAGGGACATTTCTATCCTTCTGGTGATAGGAATAAAGGCATGATGTGATTACAGACACAGAGAGGTTAGTAGGTTTGGTGGTGGGCCTTGGAGAGGTTCTCTTGATTGCTTCCACCACAGTGAAATAAGTGAGGTCAACGGTGGCCAGAGGAGGGGGGAGGGGATGGTAGGGATTTTGGGAGGAGGGTGGTCTGTTGGGTTTTGCTCATGTTGAATTTAATGAGCTGATTGATCTTCCAAATGCAAATATCTAGCCGGCAGTCAGAGCCACGTGGCTACAGCTTGGGTGTGAGGGGATGTCCCCGTCGAGAGAAAGCTGGGCACCATGTGCAAAGATGTGGAACCTGCAGGCTGATAGTGACTGAATTCTCCAGTAGACAACTGCCAAGTGGTAAGCCTCTCACCTGTCAGTAGCTGGGGGTAGGATAGGGATTGAGAATTCAGGAAAGGAGGGAGGCCACATCAGGGAAATCCGTGGGATGCCCAGGCCCCTCTCCTTTTTCTGCTCTCTTCCCTCTCTCTCCACAAGTGGGAAGATGGCTCAGAATCCCCACAGGCCTATCCCATGCCCACCACTGTGCCACATAGCCCTTCATTAGTTCTTACAAGAGTCCTGTTATTGTTGCTCTTACAAATGAGAAACTGAGGCAACAGATACAAATGAAAGGAGAGAAGCAAGATATGAATCCCGCCTGTCATTCGTTTCCATTATCCCGGAGAGGGAGAGAAAGCTCCATGCAGATAGAAGGTACTTCCTTAGCTCCTAAACCGCAGCATCCTGAGTCACTTCTGACCAAATACACTATGCATTACCTCTCACAACGGTCTTCACAACAAGAGCAAGACTCCCCATCTGGGTGGCCTTGCGGACATCAGCTTGGTGGGCAGATAGCATCTCCCAGTGGTTTCAAGAATGGTGACCCTCTTTTCTGGCTGACCCTGCCCTGAACAGTATATGGCCTGGGGATAAGAGTCCAAGCTACATATTAGCCCCACCTTACCTCTTTGGCCCTACGGGTCAACTCCCACCATTATCATCATCCTCATTTAAAAAATGGGGCAACAATGCTCAGAAAGGTTTTGCGAGGGGCGCCTGGGTGGCACAGCGGTTAAGCGTCTGCCTTCAGCTCAGGGCGTGATCCCGGCGTTATGGGATCGAGCCCCACATCAGGCTCCTCTGCTGGGAGCCTGCTTCTTCCTCTCCCACTCCCCCTGCTTGTGTTCCCTCTCTCGCTGGCTGTCTCTATCTCTGTCAAATAAATAAATAAAATCTTAAAAAAAAAAAAAGGTGATTAAAAAAAAAAAAAAGAAAGGTTTTGCGGGTTTCCCCAAGTCACGCACATACCAAGGGGCTAAATCAGAAACTTGACTCAAGTTTTCTTTCTAGCTTTGGAACCCACACACTTAGCACTGGCCTCTCTTAACCTCCTCTGAGCCAGGAAGCCTCCCTGGATTTATATTAGGAAGGAGGTGCTGACTTCCTTCTGCCCACCTGTCTAAGGAGATCTTTATTAAGCATGTCCTTTGTGCAAGGGGTTCTCATTAGGGTGCTTGGGAGGCCAAGAGCTGAGCAAGCCATCCGAGCTCCTAGGTAGAGTCAGGAAGATGGTGCCCATCTGAGCGGGCCTGGGATAAGTAGGCAATTTATGCAGAGAAGACACACATTTTGCCAGTGGTTTCCTGCTGTCTGGAGGTACTTGCTTCAACAGGCTCTTGGAGTCAAGTAGCCGGCTCCCAAATGCCTGCTGGAGTGTGGGAAGGGGATGACCACGCAGCCGCATCAGCACCCACACGTGCAAGCGTCCAGACGGCCTCCGTCGGAGGTGCGGAGGCTGGAACAGTATTCTTGCGCACCAAGGGCTGATGTATTGCTGTGCTTGTGCGTCCGTAGGAAACATCCTAGAAATCCATCTGGACTCTTTTTTTGAGCAGTTTTGCGGCCTGCAGAGGCCTCTGGATTTGCAAGTGGGAGTGGTGGGGCCAAGTGTGTGTTAGAAGCAGTCTCTGCCCAAGGAAGGATGGGTGACTGAAGCCTTCTGTGCTCCTCATTAGCAATGGGATTAACTAGCCTTGGTGCCCTGCTCTGTAAAATGGGGTGGTTGTTCCCATTCTGTCTCACCGTAGAGACGTAGGGGCTTACGCATTATGTATGAAAATGCCTTGCAAAGTGTAAGGTACAAATAACACCATTATGGATAATCTTAAACAGCGGCCAAATAAAAGCATTTGGAATGTTTTGGTTTTTAGTTTAAGGAAATATTCGCTCAGGCTAACACTAAAAAAAAAAAAGGCTGTGGGGTCGCCTGGGTGGTTCAGGAAGTTGAGTGTCTGACTCTTGGTTTCGGCTCAGGCCATGATCTCAGGGTTGTGGGATCATGCCCCGTGTGGGGCTCCGCGCTCAATGAGGAGTCTGCTTGAGGATTCTCTCCCTCTGCCTCTCCCCCACTCGCTCTCACTCTCTTTCAGCTAAATAAATACATTTTTAATAAAAAAAAAAAAGTCTTGCGGCATATATTTCACTGATGCCCAGGGTTCTGAAACTCTGTCAGCACCATCCAGTGAAATATAATAAGAACCACGTTTGTAATTTCAATTTTTCTAGTAGCCACATTAAAAATGTAAAAAGAAATAGATGAACAATTTTTATGGCTATACCTTATTTTACCCGAATGTATCTAACATATTATCATTTTAACATTTAATCAGTATTGAAATTGTTAATGAATTCTTTTACATTCCTTTTTCACACTAGGTGTCTGAAATTCGGTGTGTATTTTATAGTTATCTCAAGTTGGGAGCTGCATTTTCAGTGGTTAAAGTACTATGCAGTCCTACCGCAGTAAGGTTGTGTTTAACAGAGAAATACTTCCCTCTGTTTCAATTCTTGAGTTACGTGGGATGTGTCTCAGATAGTCAGTAGGCATATTGGCTTGTGGCTGCCATATTGAACGGCACAGCTTTCTAGCAGCTGACCCCTCTTTATTCTAATTCAGGTTTCACTATGTCATCAGGCATACTGGCCTCTTATAATAGGCAGATTCCTGCATTGCCTTATAAACTTGCACAGTAACTGGGACTCAGTTTCCTCATTTGTCCCATGAGGATACTGAGAATGGTTGCCTCACACCGTGGTTGTGAGGCGTCAACAAGTTTAAGTACCTACAACAGGGCCTGTTGAACAGTCGGAGCGAGCTCATAGGAGTTCCTGGTCTTGCTTTTCTAGCATCACCAGGAATTTCTTCAGGGCAGGACCCAAGACTTCCAGATCTCCCAAGCATTTCCCACCATGCTGAATTCATAGTTCCAAGTAACCACATAGAGGGCGCCTGGTGCCTCCGTCGGTCGAGTGTCAGACTCTTGCTTTCAGCTCAGGTCATGATCCTGGGGTTATGGGATTGAGCCCCTGAGTCAGGCTCCGTGCTCATCGGGGAGACTGCTTGCGATTCTCTCTCCCCTCTGCCCCTGCCCTGCCCCTGGGTCTGTGTTCTCTCTCTCTCTCTCTCTCTCTCTTAAATAAATAAATAAATAAATCTTCAAATTAAACACGTACATTTATGTTTTTTTGACTGATCGATTGAAGTTGTCTCAGAGGTGTTCATAGTGACCAGAGGGGTTCCACTCGGATTTAAAAAACTGAGTATAGACAAAACTCTCTGTGAATTCAGTGGACATGGATAATTAAGAATGACTGTGATTTGTCCTCATCTGGAGTTCATCAATTTCAAGTTACTTTACAATAAATTTTACAATAAGGTTAATTTCCTCTTTTTAATAATGCAATCAAATTTCAAAATTGTTGGAAAAGAAAGAAAAAAAATCATCTATAATCCTATCTCAGTCCTTCTTACCAGTTTGGTGCTTTTCCTCCCAACTGCAGTTATTCCAATATTCTTGATACTAGGTAGAAAATAATCTGCTTTCTCCATCTTACGGGATACTGAGGCTCAGAGAGTCAAGAAAACTGCTCAGTTTTACATCAGAAACTAGGGTGAAGACACAAGGCTACGTGTGTTGAGCGCCTCTCCCAGCCTGGTTCCTGCAAGTCGTGGTAGAGCAGATCCCTCTAGGAACAACTGCCTTGAGCTTCCGTGAGGGATATGAAGTCGAGTGCAAGGCATTACTAAGAAATTGCATTGCCTTTATTCTCATTGCATGTTTACCCGCCTTCTAGGATTATGTCAGGGTTTCTTGACATCAATAGAAGAGAGGGAATTTGCAAAAAACAAATGACCACGGCGTTCAGTTGCATCTTTGCAAGGAACCTGGATTCGGTTAGATCATTGAGGCTTTGTTTGACCTTAAACAGCTTTGACAGTTTAAATTTGAGATTTTAACCCCTCCATAAGGCTGTTAAACCAGCCAGAAAATGTGGAGCATTTGAGAAATTCTGCAGATCGAGGGGACACCAATGAACTGAAAGGAGCCCAAATGCTGGTGCTCGGGACGCAGGTGCCCGTGGAAGCCGAGGAGTCGTGCCTGGGGCAGCAAGTCTCTGGAGCTCCCCAATGACGAGGCTCCTTGGTCTCAGCTCTGTCCTTCCTCAACATGCACCTGCCGCCCTGGCACTTCCCATAGAACGGATCTTTAGCACCTTGTTGTTTTGAACAAGAGTCAAGGAGAAAATCGTAGCAGAGCCTCCTCACTGCCCTGCGTGGAATGCACTGACTAGTCCGCGTAGCCAAAGAGCCTGTGACGCCTGCGGAACATGCAGAGGGTTTGGAAGTGGATTCAGACGACATCATGGGGAGAACGCGCCTTGACTTGTTTTGGGGATAGGTAAGGGGGGGGTCAGAGAGGTGCTGTGACTGCTCCTAACTACCCAGTCTAGTGCGATTTGAATAATCCCGGGTGCCCTATTTCAACAGACCGATTTGACACCCCCTTTGTCTGAGTTTCATTTGCTGATTATAACAGTCAAGTGGGGGGGGCACCTGGTGGCTGTTGGTGGGGGGGGGCGTCCGACTCTTGATCTCAGCTCAGGTCATGATCTTGGGGTTGTGGGATCCAGCCCCGTGTGGGCTTCGTGCTCATCGGGGAGTCTGCCTGAGATTCTCCCTCTTGCTCTGCCCCTCCCCCCACCCCCGCTCTCTCTCTCTCTCAAAAAAAAAAAGTAAAAAAAAAAAATTGTCAAGTAGGAGCACAGGCTTTCTGTCTATAAAGGGGATAGAGAAATGGAGTAAACCCCAAACCCAAGGACTGTTTCTTACCCACTGGGGCTGTGCTGGTGGCTGCCAGAGCTATTTTCACACAAGATCCCTTCCTCAGGCTCAGACTCTCATGTTCTAACTGTTGTTCCCTACCAGCTTCTTCTGCGTCCCCCTGGCCTCCTTGCCATCAACCAAGTCCCAAGGATCCCAGTGTGACCGCCACTGGCCACTTGATCCAAATGTAACTTTAGTATTAAGGCAGCGAATGGTCTTTCACTACCCGAGGAACTGGGCCCCTGAACGGATGTGGTTCCCGGTGGGCAAGCATTCATATGGCCACTTGCTGATAGGGCAACTGAGAGGTGACAGAGGGGAACCAATCAGCTCACAGACACCCCGCATGCACAGCAGGACTGACCCCAACCCCCCAGTGCACTCCCCCGTCCGTGCTCTTGCCTGGCCATGAAGATGTGAGGATGTGATCGTGGCCTAGAACTCCAGGGCTCGCGGCCGGGGCTGTCGGAACGCTGGCGGCCTCTCTGGGGCCTTCCCTCTCTTATCCTCCAGAAAGCAGAGCTGAAGCTTGCAAAGAGCTCGAGTTTCACTGGGGGATGGAGTGGGAGGCAGGCAGGCCTGGCTGCGGCGGTAATTGGTCTGGTTTACTAGGTCAGTTTCCTGTCAGGGCTCACTGTGGTTTAAAACTATCGTGGAGCCGGTTTCTTACTGACAGAGGCCTTCTAAGCCCCCAGTATGTCTGTGCCTGCTTCCATCCTGCAGGGAGCCCCTTCTCCACCACCTTCGCAGACCCTGCTCCTGTCATCACATGGTTTTCCTGGCTCACCCGTGATGCCGGCGGCATCAGGGCCCCGAGTTCCACATTTGGGGGCCGATGCTGGCTGTCCTCAGCTCCTTTTCTGGGGAAACACTTGGACACCACAACTGTCTTTTGGAAGAGAATTTCTCGTGATTTGTAAATGCAGTCTATTGTCTCCGGCTTCCCCCTTTTCCTCTGTGTGGGAGCCCGTCCTAGGCAGTCGTCCTCAGCCCCACGTGGTTACTGCCTCCTTGAAATGGGTGGGACTAGTCCCAACGGGGATGCCTTCTTTGTGTAAGATATACACCAGGTTTCCAAGACTCAGGGCAAAAAAGGGAGGTAAACTAGCCCGTTACATGTTTTTAATATTCATTATGATGAAATGATGCCATTTTAACGATATTGGGTTCCATAACAAATTACCATTCATTTCAGCTGTTTCTTTTTGTTCACGTGGCTGCTGGAAAAAGGTTAGCTTACACGTGCGGCTTGTGTTCTGTCGGGCAGTGAGACCTACACCTATTTATTTTCTCTAACGTGCAGACGGCTCCTAGCTCCCCCCGACTAGTTTCTCATCTCCAGCAAGTTGCTGGCCTCTACCTCGCTTCAGATTCTTGGCTTCATGCTAATAATACTGCCTGGGCTTCCCGTAGCCCGTGAAATTTTATACGGGGTAGGGAACGCTTTGAAATGTGTGGCGCTGGCTGGAAGGAATTATAATTTTTATCAGGTGGTAGTGACTGCCACCTGTAATAGAGAAGCCGGCGGGTCTAGGATTAATTCTCATCCTCCGCTCGCTGCAGGGAGAACACGGAGAGCCTTTTCCCCTCCTCAGAATTAAGCGCAGCAGTTGGAGAGAATCAGACTATCTTTGGGTTAACAGTTCCCAGAATAGAACTGGGGAAGTAAAAACAAAAAGGTCATCGAACCGGGTAAGGAGACTGAGGGCTGCTGGCATTTCACTTCTTTTGTTCTCGTTCTTGGCCGTCGGAACAGAAACCGAGGGGCCGTTGGTGGAGGGTGGCCTCCGCGAAGTGGCCTGATCGGATTCCTGGGCTTCTAGGTCATGGAGCAGGATCGCGACTGGCCGGAGCCACGCTGCTCCCTCCTGACCTTGAAAGGTGTGACAAGTGGACTTGTGTGCGTTGCTCTGCCAGTCGTTATTGACTCTCTGTGTGATGTACTGGGCAACGATCTTATCTTTGTGAGAATTTGGTGAGCCCGCAAAGGAGTAAGTAGAGGAAATGAGAAAAAAAAAAATCTGTGTTTGATATTAATTAACGATGATAAAGAAGCCAGAAACAGAGAATATAAAACACTCCTCCCTTCCTGTCCTTTGCCTCTTTTTATTCTCAGAGCGCGGCACAGTCCCTGGCACTCCGGGTTCTCTGCAAATAAGTGAATGAATGAGTTGTTTGTGTCAAAACAGAAATATTCATTGGTAAAATAAAACCATTTTGGGTGTTGTGCTTTATCTTCGCAATTCCCAAGAAAGCTGCCAGAAGATGTCAGGCAGCGTGTGGAGCAAAGTGGGATTCAAAAGATACTTGATGTATTGACGGTAAACTAGAGGTGAACTCAGCCTACGTTTATCTGATAGCATAGATTTTTCTGAGGGGTTGGAGAGAATTACTTCTCTTTTAACGGTACAAACATAATTTTATATATACACACACAAATGCAATCATATCATATATCCACGCTTTTGGATATATAATATGTTTTTGTTTTGTTGTTAGTGCGATCTTTCTTTTCTGCTTTTGCTTGGCTCCTTCCTCCTTCAGCCACTCTCACCATTCACATCACCTGCTCCCACGTAATGCATATTAATACCCTAATATATGTCTTTCTGCACTTTTCTCCATGCTCCTGTAATCACAGACACACATCGTATGCATACAGTGTTCCTTTGGTCAAGGTGTATTTTAGTTAAATGGAATAAAATCATACTCCTGTCCTCCTTTCCTTATTCAATGATACTGCCTGGAAATTGCACCAGGACACAGAACTCCAAGTCGTTCTTTTTAATGACTGCGTAATATTCCATCGTGTGGCTCTCTCATCAGTTCCCAACCTTCTCCTTAGCAATGGGCATTCGCTTTGCTTCCAAGTTTGTTTGTTCGTTATTGACCTTTCGAACAATGCCTGTGCATATGTCTTCTTTCTTTTGGGTGGGTGTTTTTATTGATATTAGCTAAGTTCCCAGAAGTGAGACTACAGAGTATATAGGCATTTAAAAATTTTAGTAAATATTGTCACATTACCTTCTAAAAAGACCGTAGCAATGCTCATTTTCATCAGCTATGTGAGAAAGTATTATTTTGCCACATCTTCCCCTGAGAAGGGTTTTTGTTTTTTTAAAGAAATACTTTGCCAGTACGATAGATATAAATGAATAACTTAGTGCTCTGGAGCTGGAGTTGTAACTATTTTGGGAGGGGGGATGGACTCCTTCTCAGAATACTGTTTTTTTAATAGGCAAAATAAATTACATAGGATTACAAAGAAATCTAATTATATTGAAATATAGTTATCAAATATCCCAAAACCCCCAATTTATGCTCTAGACATGTATGTGTCTCTATTAACATATTAAATAACAAAGTCTAGTTGCAGGGCTAATAGCTACCATAAATTCAAAGAAGTGATGAATATAGATGATATTTCAACGTATATGCTCCAGCCGTAACACGCTATGAAAATATCTGTGATTTATAATGGACACAAAGTCATAGGTACTGCTGATATGACGGTGGTTTGTTGCCGGTGCTTGTGATTGAAATAAACACTACATTTCAGTTGGAAATTAATGAAACCAGAAATGCAGTGTTTTCCGTTCGAGTTCACAGATCGCTCGGTATTATCCTTAGACTCCTTGGGGCATCTCTTTACCCCAGATTAGGTACATACCCTTGCTCCAGAGTCTCAGAGAAGAGGCTCTAGAGACTATCTGATTCTACTTTTTCACTTTACAGAAGAGCGAGACAGTGCCCTAGAGTTTGGACCTTGACCAAGACCTGAGTTCAGATCTCCTGGTCCCCTACCTCATATTCTTTCACCACAAATTTTACCTCTCTCTAGGGAGGCCCACCCCAGCAGATGAAATTGCCTTAGCCTCCTCTGCTTGGCTCCAAGTCCCGGTTAGACCAGTGGTTGAAAAACGATGGCTTACGGGCCAAATCCAGCCTACTGCTGTTTCTTGTAAATAAAGTATTATCAAAACACAGCTGCGCCCATCTGTTTACATATTGTCATGGCGAGTTCCTGTTACAAAGGCAGAGCCGAGTGGTTGCAACAGACCACAGGGGCCACAGAGCCTACAATATTTATTCTCTGGCCCTTTGCAGGAAAAGTTAGCCAGCCCCCAGCTTAGACTCACCCATGATGTGTATTCCCACTGTCACTGTACTAATGCTGCCCCTTCCAACTGTGGAGCTGGGGGGAGAGCACAATGGTACTCTTGTCTTAGAGACTTTGCATATACTGTTCCCTCTCTCAAGAATATTGAGCCCCCAGACCCCACTCCTGTGATGTCACTCCTTCCAAGAAGCTTTCCTTGATCATCCCCTTCCTCAAGCCTGCTTTCTGTGCCCCTAGTGGCGCCCCTCTAGTGCCCTGTGCCCCCTTGACTAGCACTGGCCATGTTTAACTCTAGTCGTCTAGGTGCCTGTGTGTCTCTCACACTAGATAGAAGCTTCCTGAGGACAGGGCTTGTGTCTGCCTTGTTCACTGATACATCTCCAATGTCTGGCTTTATGGGGATGCTTGAAACATATTTGTGGAATGAATGAATGAATGAATGAATGAATGAATGAATGAATGAATCAAGTAGGTGAAGTTTATCCTCAGTGTCCCTTAGTTTACCACTCTGTCATCCTTTTGTCTTTCCATTCGGGGACAACCTATCACCACCCTCTCTCCTTTAGATGGGCTCCCTATCATCCCCTTCTACCACTGAAATGTGCTTTCAGGAAATAATCTGATAAACTCATTCTCGAATGTCTGATACAGATTACTTTCACTGCCACGAGAGCTAAAATCTTGTCTAGGTTATTTGCCCCATTTATCAAATGCCCATTGTGGTACATGACACAAAGAAGGTGTTTAAAAGAGAGTTTCTGAATAAATTAATGGTTGTGGTAGCTCAGATTTGATTTAAACCAAAGGAATACATCTCTAATTGTGGAATTTATGGTGTGAGAGGCCAAGTTGGGAAATATTTTCGGACGTAGAATGTCTTCTTTTGTGTTTCTGAACTATCACTCCTTCAAAGACTTCCCCTTCCACCTAACGCTAAGTGCTAGCCTGGCCTCTGAAGGGGAAGAAAGGTAGCAGGTGGAAGGAAATGCCAGAGGAACGTGAATCAGGAGAGCTGTGAAAATCCAGGGAAGGCAGGTTTTTGTGAGAAAGTCTGCTCTCTTTGTAGCTCCCATATCTCAAAATTCTTTCAACCCCTAATGTACAAGAGTCAACCTTTTTAATGTTTATGGGTAGTCTTGACAGACCAGCTTCTGATGCCCAGTTCTAGCTCTGCTCTGGGGCTGCTCTCGTTGGCTCTGGATAAGAGAGAGTGCACTCAGAGACTCGGGTGCCATGTGACTAGAAGCCTCCCTCCCAGGGCCAAGGCCCCATGGTACCAGCCAGCCCCACTTTCTTTCACCCGTGCCTTGGGAGGCTCCCGGTGCCAGCACTTGGGGCTGCTCCTGGCCACACAGGCTGTTGGGAGCTGCCACTTGTGACTTCTTGATATCCTGTTTTTCCCGTACTGGGCCTCCGTATTTCTCCAATGCCCCAAGTCTATACTGGTAAAGAGACCTCACTATCTCTCCGAAGTGCCAGAGAAGTTGGAAATCTCTCAGCAAAGCTCCCAGATCTTTCGCAACCTTTGAGAAGCCTGGGGAGCTGATTGGGTGCCTGTCATAGACTTTTCCCAGCTGTCAGCTCTGAGAGAGCGCGTGGTAGCAAGAAGGGCAGGCGGGGAAAGTGAGAAAAATGACAAACATGGCCATGTACGTCTTCCCCCTCTCTGGACTGCGGCTGGGAAGAATAAGGTAGATTAGTGAATAGTAAGCCTCTTCCCACAGTCATTGATTCTTAGGTGGCTTTTCTTGGGTAGAGAGGATACAACGGATTCTATTTCGATTTAAGACCTCTGGCTCTGTGGACTCCTAATACCTGGATACTTTCTTTCCCGGTCCCCTTCCCCCTTATCCAGCCTGCTTGAGAAAACACTCTATTCTGGACTCCCTGCGTTCTAGTTCCTTCCCCTGCTTGAGAATCTGTGCAGATTATCTCAAATTCTTTTTTGTTTTTAAGATTTTATTTATTTATTTGAGAGAGACACAGAGAGAGAGACAGAGAGAGACAGAGAGCTGAGCAGGGAGCTGGACACAGGGCTTGATCCCAGGACCCTGGGATCATGACCTGAGCTGAAGGCAGTTGCTTAACCGACTGAGCCACCCAGGAGCCCCAGATTATCTGAGGTCATACGGTCTTGACCTGCTAATGCCTTTTGCTGGGCAGCTAGTCCCCCCGGGGCCTGGATCCCTGAGGTCTTCCTAACACCTCTGGGCGGTCTGGCCTGCGGGCCGACGTCAATGGCGTGGACCAAAGATGGTCCCTTGGCCCCAGGCACGCCCGCAGCGAGTCAGAGCAGGAAAATCATGTAAGAGCCACAGACGTCTTCATGCACGGGGCAACTACAAATCCCTTCTTTTCTGGAACGTACCACCAGCCCAGGGATGGACTGTGACGAATATTTGGCCTCAGGCAATGCTGGAGCCTAGGGAATGCTTTAGATGCATGTGTGTTTTCTCACAGAATTATAAAGCCCAGCAGCTCCCAGTGCCAGAGGCTGCAGAGAGTTTCTGTGTTTCTCGACTATTCATTAGTGATTACATACCCCCCCGAACACCTGCAGGACAGATTCATAAAGCGAGCATTCATGGACTTTGGCAAGGCCTTCATGGGAACTGCAGAGCATGGGCCACGGTCATTGTATCTCCAGATAAAAACATTCTCTTACCAAGGAGGCCTCTGAAAATAGAAGCAGGCTGCGATTTCGGCTTGGCACCACGGGGTATTAAAAAGAAAAGTGTTACTTCACCTCGCCTCTTTATAAAGTCAGCACGCCGCGGGGCTGCGGCGTTCCTGGACAAACTCTCTTTCAGGACCCTTTGGGGAGCGAGAAGAGGGGAGTGGTGGGCCCTGCATTGATTGGGACCGAGGACAGCCCGGCCATCGGGGCCTTGTGGCCTGCTCTCCTGCACGTTACACTGATTTACAGCAGGATAACAGGAAATACGGAGCCTGGGTGGCCTTCTGTGTAATCCTGGGTGACAGATTGCTCCTGCCACTTATAAAAACGGTGCCGTAATTAATCCAAAAAGGCCAAGAATAATAAATAACCCTCACAAAAATAACATCTCGATACAAAATATGGTGGTGACTTTTAGCAGGGGTTCTCTTTCACCTTTATTTTATTTTATTTTTCCATTCAAATGCTCGCTATTAAATGACAAGATGGCCGCGGCTGGCACAGGAAGGCTCTGGAAATCCGGGCTGGGGCACAGTGGCTATGTCCGAGCTGAACGCACAGAGCCAGACGTGCACTCAGGAGGACCGTGAGGACCCTTTTACAGAGGAGGGTGGTGGAGACTTATCTGGGCATCTGAAAGCCCAGGCTCCCGAAAACATAAAAATATTTTGTCTACAGAGGCAAAAAGAAGTTTATGTTGATTCACTGTCAGATGACATCGGTGGGCCTGGATCATTCAGCAGGATTTTTCTTGAGTGTGGGTGGGGCGGGGAGGGGGGGGACCAGGCTGGGGAGGGCTCTAGATCTCCCCTCTGCTCTGCCTGTGTAGACAGCCTCCAGTGCTCAATTAGCCTCCTGAGTACCTAATTCTCAGATAACAGCTTACCCACTAGAAGAAGCTATGCTCACAGTATGTTTTATCCTCACACATATAAACACACATCGTCACAAACTCATCTAGGTTAGAAAGGACTTTTAATGGGACATCTGGCTCCCTTCCACTACTTCTTGTCAAGGCGAAGTGGGTTCCCTCGTTAATATCCTGCAGCAACCACAAGGATGGCTTGAATCTGTGGGTGCGTGGACACATTTTTTGTCTCTTGTTATCGATTCAACTGGTACCAGGGAACAAAAATAAAATGGTTAAACCTAAGAAATGCCAGTCAGAATTTCCATGTCTACCATCACCCTGAAGGGCAGAGGAAGGCTTAGTGCGGGGCAGATAAGGGAAGCCAGGACTCTTACGAGAGAGGACAATCGATGATGGTGATGGAATTGACTTAGAGCCCTTAGCAAAAATCCTGCTCTTTGGTTGAGGGAGCAGTGGGGCACAGTGGCTGAGCGTATGGACTCTGGAGCTGGACTCCTTGGGGTTGAATCCCAGCTCAGTTACAAACTACCTGTGCGAACGTGGACCTGGTTTTTCACCTCCCCGGGTTTTTTTTGGGTTGAAGTAACTTCCTCATCTGTAAAATGGCGTCGTAATAGTTGCAAGCCTCCATGGGTTCTTGCAAGTTTTAAACAAGTCTTTAAAGTGTGCCCAGCTCTACTGATGTTGTCACTAGTTAAATTATCCAGATCATTGGTTATGGCTAAAGGATTGTTTGTGTCATTCCTCACATTCCTAAGATGATGGCTCTACTCCATGTTTCACGGTAACAATTATTAATCACTTACTGTGTGCCAGGGGTTGTGCATTCCTCAACTCTTTTATATAACGACCCTCCATTTTACAAAGGAGAACGCTGAAATGAGAGAGAGCGGTTCGTTTCAGACCACACAGCTAATCGGTAGTAGTCTAGAATTCAATCCAGGTGGACTCCAGCAACCGTGGTTTTAATTAATAAGCTATCCCACCTGCATTTGCCTTGGAAGAGTCAAAAACTACAAGAAATTCTGTTTTCCTTCCTTTTTATAGCTGTTCTCAGTGTCCTGATCAATACTTTTGAAAGTATGATTTAGGCAATGGCTGTAAGTTAGCAAAGATTCGCGTTCAGCTAGCAGAGTGCTATCTGGGTAGACCCCCGGCAGGGGGCGGGGAACCTCCGTTCTGCAGTTAATCCAGCTTGAGTTCAGAGCCTGCTACCGCCCATTACATCGCAAACCTCAGTGTTCTCATCAGTCAAATGGGGATAAAAAAAAATCCCTACCTCGAAAGTCCTTTTCTATGTTTAAATGAAATAGTGAGTGTTAAAAGACCGGTGTATGTTTGGCTCTCAGTAACCATTTAATTAGCACTAGCAAAAGCCAAGTTATTGAAGATCTCAGTGGATTATTTGGGGGAAGTAGGAGCTGATGAATAAAATGAGAAAATTTCATCAGCTGCGGTAGCATCCGACACATTGAAATGAAGTAGAAATACTTGTATCTCCTGGTGTCAATACATAAGCAAAGTGCTATGAAGCAAGCCATTATTTAAATAATGTGTGTGAAAAGTCAATAAAATCAGGTCTCTGCCACGTCTAGTTTTTCCTCACGGTAGGGTTTTTTTTTTTTTTTTTTTTTTTTTTTTGCTATAGATAATTCCCTGAGCTTGCCAGTGTGTTTTGCATGGAGGTAGCCACGATCTGAGATACTTGAAAAGAGCAACTAGGTTTTATAAGATGATTTCTTATTATCCTGTTCATGTTACCTGTTAATTCGCGGCTGGCTTGGGCTCTGTCCACAGCGCAGACTCCGTATTGCAGCGAGTGGAGAAGGTTGTCAGTTACCTAATAATGATGACGCTCCGGATAATTTAGGCAGCATAAAAAGCTTGCTCTTTTCTGGATGATCTGGTTAATTATCTGGTTAAATTAGGTTAAAACCTTTTTGTCAGGGGGGTCTCTAATTATCTGGAAAACCAGGTAACTGTGTCCTTTTAAGAGCCTTTAGGCTTGAATTATTCATCGACAAACCCCAGCATCCCGGGAAGACACCCAATTCTTCACCTGCCTTTTTGTGCATAGATTTGGATTGAGACTCTTGAGCTGTTCTATTTACAGCTTCTTGAAGATGCAAAATATTCAAACCATCTCTATTTTTTTTTCTTCTTATACAAAGGAGAGATCCAACTTGAGCTGCGAGGATGCTGGTGCTCAACTTGGAAGATCGGTAGCAAATTTTCCCAAGAGACACAAACAAACACATACATAATTGGAATATCAATGAGGTCTTTTTAGAGGCGACACATTAAAATGCAAGGCAGCAGATAATGAGATAAGCAGCAAGTTACAGGTTTCTTAATTCTAGCGTGAAAGGAGAGAGGGGGAGAAAAGAACAGAAAACCCCCTGTAAAGTAGCTTAGCACAAGGATCTCCTGGGCTTGATATTCAGCGTGCTTGGGGAGGGGGTGAGGGGGTGTTTTCAGCAGTCATCTCAGTGACATAAATGGAAGTGGAAAGAATTGTCTTAGAGGTGACAGGAGAGATATTAAAACCATGCTTTTTTCTTTTCCTTTTTTGTTTTTTTTTTTGGTCCTTGTTTACGCCTGCGTCTCACCTCTACTAGCATATTTCTGAGTCAAATATAGGACATCTCTTCTGGTTAAAGTTGGCTCTTTCCTGGCTATTCTGGGGGAAAATTGGTACCATTTCTTGAGACTAGTTGATGTAGCAGGCTTGGTACTGGAAGCTTTGATCTCATTTACGGCACCCTTACAACAACCTGCACGATGATGTGATTGCCCTCTTGTGATAGATGGGGAGACAGGCTTAAGAGTTATTGCTCAAGGCTGGAAATCAGACCCAGGTTATTTGGGCTCCCAGGGCAGGCTCTTAGCCATAGCTGCATTGAGAGCCACCAAAGTTATGCCTCGACAAATGTTCTATCTGCCAGACTTCAGTCTGGCCTAGAAAAGAAATAGAACAAGAATTAGTCCGGGGCTACTTAGTAGAGGTGCCATAGAAAGAGCACTTGACTTAGAGTCAGAAAATCTGAGTACCAGGCTAACTGCTGCCTTTAGCTGTGTGGCTTTAGGCAAGTTACTTGCCTTCTCTGAGCTGGTTTCCTCACTGGTAGAACTGAGATATGACTAGGTATTTTTCAGGGAGTGTTTTGAGTCTTAATGTAAGTGAAGGCTCAGGAATACTTAATTCATGTTTAAAAAAATAAAAACCAAGCCAACCAACGAAACAAAAAACAAGATCATGAGTCCAGGAGGAAATCAGGCTAAATATCCACATAAGTCAAAGTTACTTCCTCTTTTCAGTGAGTGGTGTTGGGAAAACTGGACAGCCACTTATAAAGGAATGAAACTGGACCACTGTCTTACACCCTACACAAAAATTAACTCAGAATGGATTAAAGACTTCAGTGTAAGACCTGAAACCACAAAACTCCTAGAAGAAACATAGGTGGGTAAGCTCCTTGTTAGTGATAATTTTTGGACTTGACACTAAAAGCAAAGACAACAAAAGCACAAATAAACGGGTGGGACGACATCAAACTAAAAATCTTCTGCTCAGCAAAAGCGAACATCAACAAAATGAAAAGGCCATCTACTGCATGGGAGAGAATATTTGCAAATCGTATATCTGATAAGGGGTTAATAGCGAAAATATATAAAGAACTCATACAACCCAACAGCAAAATACCAAACAATCTGATTTAAAAATGGGCAGAGGACCTGAAGAGATAGTTTTCCAAAGAAGACATGCAGATGGCCAAGAGATACCTGAACAGGAGCTCAGCATCACTCATCATCAGGGAGACGCAAATCAAAACTGCAACGAGATATCACCTCGCACCCCCCGGCACGGCTGTTATGAAAAACAGGAGAGATAACAAGTGTTGGGGAGGATGTGGAGAAAAGGGACCTCGTGCACTGTTGGCTGGAATGTAAGTTGGTGCAAGTTCATCAGTGGGTGAATGGATAAAGAACATGTGATGTATGTAACATATATCATATATATAATAGTACTCAGCCATTAAAAAGAAGATTTTGCCATTTGTGACAACAAGCCAAGGTATCATGCTAAGTGAAGTAAGTCAGACCAAAACCCAAGCTCGTAGATACAGGGAACAGGCTGGTGGTTGCCAAGAGGTGGAGGGTGGAGGGGTGGGTGAAATCAGTGAATAGGGTCCAAAGGTATAAGCCTCCAGTTATAAAATAAATAAGTCCGGGGGACGTAATGGACAGCATGACGACTATAGTTAAAAATACTGTGTTGCGTATTTGAGAGCTTCTAAGATAATATATGTTAAAATGTCTCATCACAAGAAAAAGTGTGTAGCTCTTATGGTGACAGAGGTCAACTAGACTTATTGTAGTGATCATTTTACAATATATAAAAATACCGGCTCGTTATGTCGCACACCTGAAACAACTGTGGTGTTATATGTCGGCGATGCCTTCATAAAAAGAAAGGTTTCTTCTTCCCCAGGCCCACAGTTACCACCTCAGCGGCCTCATATTCTCACCTGGACTTCTGCAACCTTCTCTGTAAGCTTCACCTGCTTCCAAGCTTTGTCTCTTTTAAGGCATCCTCCAGCCTGCTATCAAAGAGAGCATTCTAAAACTAAAATATGCTATCACGAATCCCTCGCTTCAAATCCTCCAATGGCACCTCAAAGACGATGAGACAAAACCCAAATTCATCATTGCCGTGCGGATCTGCAGGTCCCATGATTTGGCCCCTGCCCCCTTTCAGCCGCCTATCCCGACAGCCCAGTGTATCGAGCTACTTGTGATTTCAATAATTAATCATAATCTTTCCTACCTCTGGGTCTTCGCACACACTGTGCTCTCTTCTGGGAATGTCTTCCAGCTCAGATTCACCTTTGCTCCAGACCTTCATTGGTTTTTTTAGCCCCAAATTGCTATATTTTCCTCTCTGATACAATAGCCAAAATTTTCGCAAATTGTGGTGATGATTTTCTCTTTCTTTTAAAGATTTATTTATTTTGAGGTGGAGAGGGGCAGAGGGACAGAATCTTCAAGCAGACTCCCCGCTGAGCACAGAGCCTGACACAGGACTCCATCTCAGGACCCATAAGACCTGAGCCAAAACCAAGAGTCTGACGCTTAACCAACTGAGCCCCCCAGGTGCCCCAGCGTGGTAATGATTTTCTCACGTGTATCTCGCCTGCTAGATTGAGAGCTCCTTGAAAGCAGGACGAGGATGACCTATTTCTGTCGTCCTAGCACCAAGCATGGTGCTTCCTACATACCGTTTATTCAAGAAGGACTGGGATGGGAGCAGACAAGGGGCCACATAGGGGGTGGCTGCAATTGTCCAGGGAAGAAGTAACAAAGGTCGGGACTGTGATGTAGAGATTGGAGGTACACCTCTCACAAAACCCATTTCCTCTGCATTGATTGGTTGGCTGGTTAACGGGGTACCCCTCTCTCACTTGCTGGCCCACAGACATCTCTTTAGGCACAGCTTTCCGCAGGAGTGCAGGACCTGAACCGGGTCAGCGGCAAGGGCCTGGAAAGGGAGGAGTGGGTTTAAGAGTTTTAAGAGACTATTAAGAAGTAGAATTAAGAGAAACAATTGCATGTGAAGGTCAAGGTAGAGAGAGGAATCCAGCATGAATTATCCCCGTGAGTCAGGCAGGAGAACATGATCTCTCAACACCACCACCCCCCCTTTTAAAAAAGATTTTATTTATTTACTTATTTGAGAGATAGCATGAGCAGGGGAGAGGCTGAGGAAGAAGCAGACTCCCCACCAAACAGGAATCCTGATGCGGGGCTCGATCCCAGGACCCCAAGATCACGACCTGCGCTGACGGCAGACACTCAACTGACTGAGCCACCCAGGTACTGGATAATGTCTCCCCTTTTAACACAATCTATTTACTATTCAGAAAAAGGCAAAAGAGTGCTTAAGAGTGGGTCATGCCCAAGGCAATCTGAAGGATTGAGAACTAACAGTGGGTGAAACGTGGTTATGTAGAAACCAGTAAACTGGAGGGTGAGCTCAGTCCTTCACAGAGGAGGAAGTAGATCCTCGGGGGGATTTGGGTTTCCTACCAGGGCAGAAAGATTTCTGATCTTGGAATGGCTCACATGACAGTGTGGTGGTTGTTATTCTGTTGTCCGGCGTCAAGGTGAGATCCTGCCCCTGGATGATTCCCCCCAAATTCCCTCTAGTTTTCCTCTCCAAATATTTGGCAATTCTGGAAAGGGCAGAATTTATTTATTTATCATTATTATTTTTATTGCTTAGGACATATGGTGGTACCTGAATGAGCGGTGTTTAACAAAGGGTAGCGCTTTATATATTTTTGATCACTCTGATGACTTTCAGGGAACGGTGGAGGCATCCATTTAAAAGCTCTATCTCACCCAACTCCAAATTCAGTTTGCAAATGAAGAAATGAAGCCCCCAACTTTGAATGGACTCCTCCCCAGGGACAGTAGTGTCAGAAACATACTTCCCCATCCCCAGGCTTCCTGCAACTTAGTTCTTTCACCTTTTTCATTATTCCTTGCTCGCCTCCAGCCTTCACAACCAAACACTTTGAGGAGCAGAAAGCTGACCCTCCAGAAGGTATGGTCGTTGAGGGAATTTTTTGAAGTTTTGGCGACACACCTTGGTTTAGAGGACAAGTCTTTGTTTTGGATCTGAAGATAAATTGCAGCTTCAAGCAAGAAGTCTTTTGTACCCTTGTTAGAGGGTCAAGAGAAAGGCTGTTCATGTCTTAGAACCGGCTTTAAGACAGGGGTTTCAATGTTGACTACATGTTGGAATCACTTCAGTGCTTAAAAATTACTGACACCTTGGTCCCACTCCCAGAGTGTGTAATTTAGTTGGCCTGGGGCGCGGTGTGGGCCCAGGAATTTTGGAACTATCTTCATGTGTTCCCAGGGTACAACCGAGGCCGAGAATCACTCTCTTGCATGTCTTGGCCTCGGTTAGCTCCAAATAGTTCACAAGAGCTGTTGGCTTCACCTTGCCCAGGGGGCTGTCTGAGGCCTTGACGAGGAAATCAGAACGAGAACAAAGAGGAAGGAAGTTAAGACATAAGAAAGTATTCAGAATAAAGGTTCATTATTAACCAAACCCAGTAAAGGAGGGAAAAGATATTTTCATTTCTGCCAAAGGCCATATGTGAGTGCCTGTGGGGGAAAGCATATTCATAGCTTTGTGACTGAACCAATAATTCATATCTGATTCAGAAGCTGACGCTGTTGGATTATAGCTCTACAGCTGTTCTCAGTCTAAGCCCGGCCTCTCCCAATGGGACTTTATCGTAGCAACACGTCTCATTTATAGAACTCATATGCAGGGGCCCGGAGACCCAAAACTGTAAATTAAAACCTTGTGTATATTACTTTGGTGAATTCAATTCCGAAGCATTTTGGCTTCTCCAAATAGGCCATTTTCACTAGAAAGGGGAGGTGGGGGGGGGGGGGAACACAATGGAAAGGAAATAGGTCTTTTATAGTCATCCTTCCTATTTCTGGTAGGAGGTCTTGACATAGAGGTAATAATGGAAATAAATTCTAATCAAATGTTGAGGCTCTGGTCAGGCTTGGCACTGGCACGTGTGAAGGGGTAGAGGAGTGGGAAATCAAGCGAGCAGGGAAGAGAGGATGGAACTCTGGAGCCTGAGTGTTAGAGCTCCAATTTCCGTAGAGAGAACCTTCTGGAAGAAGACTAACTCGAAGTTTCTTTATTCCTGGAGACTACTCTGGAGGCTTTTTTTTTTTTTTTAAACTCCCAAGTTGACAATAGGAAAGGCAGCTGAGACCCAGAGAGAGAAAATGTCTTCATGAAAGTCACAGCGTGAATAAATTAGCAGATGAGGTGGAAATGAAAGGCTGATATAAAACTAGATGCCTAATCCAGTTGCCCTCTCTCTTACCATGTGGCCTTGGAGGCGCTTTGGAGAGAGTGTTCTGGGCAGTGCTGCTAAAACAAAGACGCGCCCACAATTCAGAAAAAAAGTGGCAGGAGTTCCAGCTCAAGAGAATTGTCCAGGGTTGTTCCAGAGAAGATATTCCTAGGGCTTGAGGGTGATCCAAAAGTGGAGATAGATGTGGGGAACATTTTAGAGAGAGAACAAGCGAGAACTGTGACTTCCTGGATTGTGGAGAAGAGCAAAAAAGGAAAGGGTCAGGGGATGGTGATTCTCTCATTTTGATGCCTCAAAGATCTGTATGTGTCCCTGCCCAGTTTAGTGACTCAAATGACTTAGGTTATGGCTTCCATGATGTAGTTAGCTCTTCTCTATTTAAAGCCAGATGTTTTCCTTCTGTCTACTAGTATTAAGAAATCATGGGCTAACACCGTTACTCTTCCGTCTCCTACGGTTACCACTTCCATCACTATCCCTGATGCTGTCCCTGATGTGCTGTTTGGGAAGACAAGGCATTTACACCCCAAACAGAGAAGTCCAAAGCAGTTTTCATCCTGCTCTTGCTGGCCACCCCCTACTCTACCCTATGCAACTGGAATTTATCTCCTAAGCATTTAAAGAAGAGCTTCTACGTACAAAGTACTGTGTCGAGCTCAAGGGCCAAAGTGGAAAGCACTGTATGCCAGGAGTTTGGACAGTGGGAACACCATGAAAATTGGGGCACCAGGAAGGGCCCTGGAGAGGAAGCAGCTTTGATCAATGCTGTGCAGGAAAGAAATGGAAGGACTCGGGGCGGGAGAAGCGGCTTGGGCACAGGCATGGATCGGGACGTGTCTCTAACACTCTGGATGAGAGGGACCGGACCAGTGGGGAAAGCATCTGGGAGGAGGGAAGTAGGGACGGGATGGTGCCTCGGGCTTTGTCTGGCTATCCGGGTGTCTAGCTGGCAAATGTGGTGGATGGAGCCATTTGCACCTTGTTCTGAATTATGTCACAACCCACACTTTGCACCAGGGGAATGGCTGGATGGGATTCTACTGCGTCCTACGTCCAGCAAAGTGTGACTGTGGCTTTTTGGTCGGTGAAGTGAACGGGAGGGAGATTAAACCTCTGAACTGGGTCGCATTAGCACCTTGCTCTAAGCAACTCAGATACACTTCGCAGCCTCCCCCACTTGGCCTGTGACCTAGCGCATCCTCGTAAAGAAAAAGACAACACAGTCAGAGCTCAGTGGCTGGTTTTGAAATGAGGAACATCTTTTGTTTTCTCTCTCTCTTTGAGGATGTGTTTCCCACTTGGAATTTGCCAACCACTGCGCACCGCCCTGTGAATGGGTCGGAAACACAGTGCAGGGTGACTGTATTCTCTTTATGCAAAGCCTGGTGCAGGTAAATAGATGAGACGAATATGAATGAGAAGGGTGTGGTGAAGAAGAGTGAGAGGGTCTAGGTGGTTTGTGGTCATGGGGCAAACAATTTCAAGTTAAATTCCTATGGTAATGTTCAGGGACTTTCTTTCTTTTTCTTTCTTCCCTTTTCCTCCCTCCCGCCCTCCTTCTTCCTTCCCTCCTTCCCTCCTTCCTTCCTCCCTCCCTCCTTCCCTCCCTCCTCTCTCTCTCTTTCCCTTCCCTTCCCTTCCCTTCCCTTCCCTTCCCATCCCTTCCCTTCCCTTCCCTTCCCCTCCCCTGCCCTCCCCTCCCTCCTTTCCTTTCCTTTCCTTTCCTCTCCTTTCCTCTCCTTTCCTCTCCTTTCCTTTCCTTCCGGGACTTCTTTTGAAGCACACTGTGTCTTGACAATAGTGGAGCCTTACCTCAGTTGGCCTCCGACAGTAGACCACGTGCAGGAGTGGTGTGTGAATCTATCTCAGCATGTCTTTACCTGGATCTGGGCAAGGAGCTCAGGTGCGCCGCAGGAATGATATCGAAGGCCTCTTGCTCAACCTACTCACCCTCCAAGGCCAGATCCAGAGTTGCTTCCGCCACAAAGCCTGTCCGCATCACTCCAGCTCACTGAGATTGCTACCTATTTTAAATTCATAAATCTCATTGTCTGTACCTCTCACTTGCAAATAATTGCATATTATCTTGCCAAACCACTTGTCATGTTGTCTTTCCTATAATGTAATGCTTGTGCTCGTACTTACATTTGATATGTTGATGCTTTGTTCCTCCAGATCCGTTGCAAGCTCCTTTTGAGCAAGGGTCAGACCTACTGGTTCATTGCATAATAATGTTACTTTGCATTTCCCTGGCACTTTAGAGCTTATAAATCCCTTCCACGTCTACTACCTTATTTGAGCTTTACAATAATCCTGTCGGTTTAGAAGAGCCGGTATTATTAGTATCCTAATTTCTCCGACAGGGTAGCCTGGAGTAGGAAGCAGTAAATATTTTGCACAAAGTTACACTGTACCCTGTTTTCTACAGAGCAGGGGCATCAGAGATGTTCGATAAGTATCATTGATTTATCTGCTCATTAAATCGGAGCTCAATTCCACACTCAGCCTGATGTTTTAGGCAATAGGTTTTGTATTTTGGGGAGACAATTGGCTATAAAAATAGCCACGCTCTCTGGCTTCATATGGAACCTTCTGCCTCACCCTAAGTGTTTGAGATGCATTTGGTGAATCAGGACCACAGAGACAGAGGAGAAATCCAATTTTTAACAGGTACCCTTCCTCCCTATTTTCTTCCAAAGGAAGTTTCTGAGAATCGCTTTCCTGCTTCACCTCTCCTTTCACTGCTGCCTGGAAAGACACAGGTGGGGGTAATGAAACGGTGGGTTTTAACGTTCTTCTTTCCAGATGTCATCTATTTCGTTCTTGCAATATTAGTTGGCAGCCATATTCGATTTTAGAAGTGTGAGGATTACTTGAAACCATATGACAGAACGGTTTTTCTTATGGAACGAAATGTTGAAAGAGGCTTTGGTAGTAAAAGTGGCGCGACAAAAATGGAATTTGTAAAGAGGGATTTTATACCTTGTACATTTCCAGGAGTCTGTCAACCTGGGAAGGACCAAAGTGCAAGGACTTTCTAGAACCTTGGGCCCTTTCCACCCGAGTTGGTGCAGCACAGAGTGAATGCGAGCGAGCATTGAGTAAATCAGCCGCTCCCTCCCGCCCCCTGCCCCCCGCCCCGTACCCCATTCTGTCCTCCGTGTATTTAGACGAAAGTAAAGTTTTCAATTTGTCGGAATTACCTGAAAAGTTGTAAGGATAAATGAGGTGTGAAAGCACTTTGAAAGTGGAGAATTGCTTTGAAGAAGCCAGAGCCAGTCTAAACAGAACCCTCTGTACTTTATAATCCAAGAAGAAAGAAGACCGTGACGATGATTAAAACGAAATTCAGAAGGAGGTACAAGAGGAGCGGGCTGCTGGGGTGTGTCCCTGGGTCAAAGGCAGCTGTGGTGCAGAGGGAAATGCAACGCAATTAGAAGATTTGAACCCAACTGTCACTTACACACGGTGTAATGGGGATGATTCATCAGATGTCTGGGAGTGTGTTTTCTTATCGGCGAAGTGGTGATAAAAATGCTTGTCTCGTAGGGTGTCTGTGAAGAGCAAAGGAGATAAACCACAGGGAAAAGCTTTGTGAATGGAAAGGTGCTATATACAAAGGTAAGGATTACAGTTGTTATTTAGAACAGTATCTTACGTGTTTGACATGTGTGTTTATGAAGTGTATTGTGGCTTTTAATGTCCCCAGGGATGGACCAGGCACCAAAATCTCTATAGTAATTAAGCAAAGACTTGGTTATGACCATTGGTTACTGTTTTAGAAAGTGAACTGATGCCCTTTGAGAAACCATGCCCCGGCACTCCCCCAAAAGACCTCTTGCTCTTTCTAGGAAGATGGCTTCTTGATTTCTTGAGCCCAGACATGCCCTGGCTTTCCTCCTGCCTCTGTGCTCTTGTCCGTCCAGTTCTTCAGCCTGGAGGTGGGGTAGGGAGGTTCTCCTTCTGTGGTCTGTTACAATCCTGTCCATTCTGCAAGGCTCCCTTTGGTCTTCTGTGAAGACTTGTCTTGAGTTCTCCAGGAGAAATTGCTTCTTTCACAGTTATTCTGCAGAACCTCATTTCCTCTGTTAGTATAACATTTGCACCTATACTTCAGAGTGAATTTGCATGGCTCTCTTCTGCTAGAATTCTGAGTCCAGCCAGGGCGGGGTGCTCGGTGCTATTTCACTTGGCGTCCCCACTGCCCGGCACGAGACAATATGCCTGATACATATGTGCGTTCATCAAATGGCCGTGATTTGGAATGTCTGCAAGGTGCCTGGTCTGGGCAGACGCTAGCCTTCAGTGCCCCGAAGCAAGGACGCCGTAGGCACTCAGAAAACAATTGTTGGCTGATGATTTGATTCTCACCAAAGAGGTTCAGGAAAGGATTCTTAATTAATCTGTAGTTTGTCACAACACGAAATCTACCAAAACGTTTCCTTCCTCTGAGCATTCTGGCTACTCCAGGTCTCTCAATACAAACCATCTTTTAGTTTTTTATGTCTCTGTGTATTTTGTTCCCGATTTCAAAAGTAGCAGATGCCCAACTTGGCAAATTTGGAGCCTATAAAAAAACTTAGAGAAGAAGAAGAAGATGATGATGATAATAATAATAATAATTATATTACAATACTGAGATACTTTGTTCTATTTTTATTGGGTATGAAATTTTTGAGATTAGATTTTAACATATAATTTTATGACATTTTTCACTTAATAGAACATCAGAGGCATTTTCCGTGCCATTAAAAATTCTTAATTTATTTTTAGTGACTATATAATGTTCCATCATACAGATAGACCAGAACTTACTAAACCATTACCGGGTAGTGCTCATTTACATGGGATATAATTTTCTTTCTTTTTTTTTTTTTTTAAGATTTTATTTATTTGACAGAGATAGAGACAGCCAGCGAGAGAGGGAACACAAGCAGGGGGAGTGGGAGAGGAAGAAGCAGGCTCCTAGGGGAAGAGCCTGATGTGGGGCTCGATCCCACAACGCCGGGATCATGCCCTGAGCCGAAGGCAGACGCTTAACCGCTGTGCCACCCAGGCGCTCCTAGATATAATTTTCTTTTATTATAAATGAGGTTTGTTCATGAATCTCTCTATTTAAAAAATCTTTGTGCCTCCCATTTTTCCTTAGGGTATATCAATAGAAGAAAAATCATTTAAGGCACGACCTTTTTTTTAAGCCTCTGGGTACATTTTCCCAAATTTATTTCCAGAAAGACTGAAACAATTATATCTATTTTCATTAATGGGTATCAGAGTGCCCATTTCCTTGTATTCCTTCTGTATTTTATTGCTTCAACTGTTTGGCTTTGCTTTTTCATGGGTGTTTTGGATCAACCTTGCTTTAACACATGATACTTATTTAATGTTAATCATTTGTCTCTAGAAGGGTGTTTTGGTGAAATTATAGATGTCATCTTCTGAATTGAAGATCTAGTGCCACTAATATAATCCTGATGAGTATGACATTAACTCTAAATAATGCAAACCATAAAGTGGGGTGTGAGTATGTCTGAGCTATTGTTGTGGTGGGTATTAGTAGTATTTCCCAAGAAACAAGAGAATTTAGGCAACTGACACATCTAAGATGTCTACCACAGCAATTTAGAAGGAAACGGTCTTCAGTAGACACAGTAATGTAAGGAAGTATATTAGAATTGAAGAATAAATCAAGCACTCATTAAAAATGAAAGAGAAGATTTAGGCCCATTGTGTAACTATATTAACAATGTTTTTGCCTGAAGTGGAGCCTGAAAACTGAAGGTATGTGTGTGTGAGTATACATATATGCTAGTATGTGTATCTGTATCCATTTATTATTATTATTATTACTTGAATTTCTTCTGAAACTTTTATATCATTATTGTCTTCTTTCCCCCAGGTCATAAGGGGAAAAATGCCTTCAGAATAAACATGGACATCTTCATGGAAAAAAAATACTGTGAAAGGAAAAAAAAACCCACTGAATTTATATCATAAAACCCATTGGAAGTGATCAGAACAACCAAGTAGAATCATGGTAAGATCTCGAAGGGATTGAAGATAGTATAGTCTAGCCCTTCTTTTTATAGATGAGAAACTGAGGTCTGTTGAAGTTAAAATAATTCATCTGAAGAGAGATAACAGGGTGATGCCAGAAATGGGTCTCAAACATGGTCTCCTTGTTTCATGGGTAATACATTTTCTACGAAACGTCTCTGTCTCTGAACAAGTAATTCGGTTAGCAGAGGGCATTGCACAGAACTCCTCTTTATATTTGTTAATTCAAGAACTTCTGTTGGGTGTGTGAAATTGAGTGCTCTTTATGCTATTACTTGTGGAGACGTCACAGAGGAGCCATTTGCATCTGACTAAGGAAACGCCAACACAACATACAGGGTGAGAATCCTCCATGGATCCCCAAGATCCTGATGGTGTACCCCAAGAGACATTTTGTCACCTATAATTCTGTGTTGTCATTTGAGAATAATCAGAGTGAAATCACTCTGAATCATTGATTATATTTTTATATATAATTGTTATATTTAATTGTTAATTATATTTAATATATATTAAATAATAATAACATATATTTAATATATATTTAATTGTTAATATAATTGTTATATTTAATTGTTATATTTAATACAACTAATAACTTACCGACTCTAACTGCATCTAGTGTGAATGTTATGAGTCAGGAAAGGATTTTGGATAAAAGGGTTATGGGTTCACATGAACATTAGGCATTTGTAGGCTTGTCTCCAGGAAAATATCTGGACTGAATGGCCAAAAGGCTGAGACTTGGTTTCCTGGAGTGAAATGAAGAAGAGAATGAAAACAACAGTTCTTATGATTTAGGGTGGAGGGTGGAGGGTATTTAACAAAAAACTCAACATGAGGGCTTTTTTTTTTATAATATATTTTTTAATTATATTATGTTAGTCACCATACAGTACATCCCTGGTTTCTGATGGAAAGTTCGATGATTCATTAGTTGCATATAACACCCAGTGCACCATGCAATACATGCCCTCCTTACTACCCATCACCAGCCTATCCCATTCCCCCACCCCCCTCCCCTCTGAAGCCCTCAGTTTGTTTCTCAGAGTCCGTAGTCTCTCATGCGGGCTTTTTGAGGTGCTTTTTGTTTGTTTTTGTTTTTGCTTCAATAATCAACATTGATCAATTTCAACCGATTCTTGTTCAGTTTTGGTTACAAATATCTGTGTCAAAATGTTCCTTGGTAAAGTTAAGTAGACAAAAGCAGACATGCCATATTTCTAGCCCATTTCTGTCCCTTGTCCCCATTCCTGGCTCTCTGATCCACTCCTCTGGCTTATCTGAAAAAGTATATATCTCAAGTCTTCCTGATGGAGACCTGACCTCTGTTGATTTTCCATCTGAAGGGAAGAAGAGCAAAAAGGCCCCAAAAAACCAATAGTTTCCTTTTGTATAACTAGTCCAATTTAATTCCTGAGTGCCACCCTCGCTTCCATCTTCATTTTTTGGCTAACCAGTCAGAAGGCCATGTCCTCCTTGGCTGGCCTCTTTAACCAGACACTGGAAGAATTACTCAAGACCTAACTTTCTTTTTATTACACTTAGGAGTACCAGGTAATAAATCAACGGGGCAAGGACAGATACAGAAAAGCAATATTTAAAATGAGTTATGATGTAAAAGAGATGATTTGCTATTATGTTTTATCAAAGGCAGCCACTAACAAGCATAATGTAATTCACAATGCTTAAGCAGGGCGACTTTAATTGCAACAGTCATTAAGTTCACAGGATCATTAAATGCATCAAAGGAGGGAGCCAGTGAGCTATCATGAATGAAATAAGGCCCCCACTCACCCCACTTCACCTATTTAACTGGCATTGGACTTAGTCAGGGCCTCTGATATGTCACAACCCTTGACTTCCTCTCCTCGTTTCTATACAAAGTCACCATGACTATTTCAGAGCAGCTCAAACACAGAAACGTTTAAGAGGAAAGACAGACAGAGGTATTGTCAAACTACGTTTAAATTTACCAGTGGATTACACATTTTGTCTATTACATCTTATAGCATTTTAAAGTTTGCAGTCTACTCACATCTATTTTTGGTAAGTTTATCATCTTCAGAAGTTGACATAAGAAAAGAAATGCCGGCATCAAAAATTCCATCCCCGCAGTAATGACAGAAATGTAAATGGAGACACATCAGATTGATAAAAACTAGAAACGAATGATTTTTCCAATTGTTGGAAAGTATATAGGGAAATAGGCACTCTCGTACATTGTTGTGGGACATTAATAAAAAATTCGGGGGGGCGCCTGGGTGGCACAGTGGTTAAGCGCCTGCCTTCGGCTCAGGGCATGATCCTGGCGTTATGGGATCAAGCCCCACATCAGGCTCTTCCGCTGTGAGCCTGCTTCTTCCTCTCCCACTCCCCCTGCTTGTGTTCCCTCTCTTGCTGGCTGTCTCTATCTCTGTCGAATAAATAAATAAATAAATAAAATCTTAAAAAAAAAATTCTGGAAAATGATTTTGTGCTATGTATCAAAACCCTTAAAAATATTCATATATGTTGAGTCAGAATTTGTGTATCTAGGAAATTATTAAAATTGATGAAGATTTAGCTCTAAAGAGAAATGTACAAAGAAATTGGCAGTACCCTATCTCGCACTAAGAGATTGGCTAAAAGAGTAACGTAGCGATAATAAATAAATACTACACACCTATTTAAAGCAGTGCTTTAGAAGTCTATTTATTGGGAAGGAAAAGATGTTCACAACAGAAGGTGATGAAATATGTACCACAAAACCTTATGAATGGCATGGACCCATTTTTGTAAAAACATATTTTTAATGCCTATCTGCCTTTACATAGAAACGAGTGGGGATTTATGTTCTGGGTTTTTCTTTTCTCTTCATCTTTCAACATTCATATCTTTTCACCCTGCTGTTCTGACATATTGGGGTTATCTCAGGGTTGGGTTTTTTTTTTTTTTTTTTTTTTGATTCAAATGTTCTTTCTCTCTTTTTCTCCTGGGACTTTTAGAATATTGTTCTCAACTTTTAGGACACATCTCTTCTGTCCTCCCTGTCCCACAACCACCTCAAGCTCGGCTCAGGTCTCACGTTCAATCTTTTCCAGTCTGCGTTGGGTTTTCCTTCAATGTGCTCCTATTCCATAGTATTCCTTTTATATCATCGTAATGACCTGCTTACTTGTTTGAGTCATCCCTTCTTTCTGTGAGAGCAGAGAGTGTATCTAGATTCTTATCTGTCAAGACGGTCACCATCAAGTCCTTCCCTCCCTGTATCTGCATTGCCACACCGCCATGGAAAAGCGAAGTCTATCTTTTCCCTCACTTTGAATCTGGGTGGGCTTTAATGACTTACTTTGATTAAGAAAATGTGGTGGAAATGATGTTCAGAGACTTCTAAAGCTTCCACTTGGGTTTCTTGGAACACTTGCCATGGTGAAGTTAGTCATCTCATAAGGAATACGAGTACTATGAGACAGCCATGCTGTGAGAAATCCAAGGAAAGTGGAGAAGCCGCAGAGAATGAGACATCCTGTGGGGGGAAAGATGGGAGGGGGAGGGAGAGAGCAAGACAGAGAAACAGACATACAGAGACAGAGAGACAGAGACACAGAGAATGGCCAAGGAACTTCTAGACATGTGAGTGAAGACACCATCTTGGAAGTAAGCCCTCCAGCTCACCAGCCCAGCATAAGCCAAGTACATCCAGCTGAACCATTTCCAAGTTCTTGACTCACAAAAATCATGACCAAAATTAAATGGTTGTTTAAGCAACTAAGTTTTGAGATAGCTTGTTACATAGCATTAGATAACTGTAACATCAGCCATGTATTGAGTCTGTAGTAAATATCTATTAAAGGAAGGCATAGTGGGAGTTCTTTTATTTTCTTTTTTCCCCACTTTCTGATGTTTTTGTAATGTGTATAAATAATAAACCACAGAATCTTTTTTTTTTAATAAAAAAAGTTCCAGGAGATCTGAAAATGGTAGATTACGGTCCACAGAGACTATCTCTGATTTGACCCAATTCTGGAGCAATGTTCTAAATTCTTTCCGGCAGAGTGGCTTTTCCATGGCAGCCTCTGTCTCACGGAGCAATGAATAGTTATCTGAAAGCCTAACAGGACAGGGGAAATAGATGCATAGTACTAGACTTCTAATCTCTGTTTCTAAAATTTCAAAAGATCCCAGACAACTTCCACCGGTTCATCTTAGCCTTCTCTGAGCTCATCATTCCCTGTTATTTAGGGAAGAAAAAACATTATGCCTTATTTTTCTTCTTACAGAATAGTCTCGGGTTCTTAGGTTAAGAGTATGGAAGGCCTTCATTTTCATTCTAAATGAGTTTCTATGAGTTGGGAGGAAAACGGGTATCGGCTCATGATGACGTGGCAGGGGGTGGGGGCATTGTACTAACGTCCTCCACATGAGCATTGTTTTCCAGTCTGGACCACACCTAAGTTTTGCTTATGAAGCCTAGGGAGGGCAATTACTGTCAGTGGCATTTCTAAACCAGTTGAAGCGTCTGTGTCTGGGATGAATTAGGTGTCCTGGATGGATGGAGTGAAATGCTCTTTAGTGACAAGAGAAGGATTAACTAGATGATCTGAGCTAACACTGTTAGCTCAAGAATTCTATGGCATTCTAAGGATTTCCTCTCGGAGAGCTGAGTGCATTGAGGATCATTGAAAACCCTACCATTTTTGATCCCATTACTTCCATAGGTACGTCCCTACGCTCGAGATTTTCCTCTGACACCAAAGTACATGGTGGATAAGGGAATTCATGAATGGATAAATGAATTAGATCTCTAGCTGAATTTTTTTATTGTGGTGAAATATGCATAAGAGTCAACATTTCAGCCATTGTGAAGTGTATAATTTGGTGGCATTAAGTACATTCACAATGTTGTATAACCGTGACCAGTGTCTTATTTCCAGAACTTTTTCATCATCCCTACACCTTGATGTTTTTTTTTTAAAGATTTTATTTATTTATTCAACAGAGATAGAGACAGCCAGCGAGAGAGGGAACACAAGCAGGGGGAGTGGGAGAGGAAGAAGCAGGCTCCCAGCAGAGGAGCCTGATGTGGGGCTCGATCCCAGAATGCCGGGATCACGCCCTGAGCTGAAGGCAGACGCTTAACTGCTGTGCCACCCAGGCGCCCCCCCTACACCTTGATTTTTAAAACACTTCTTCTAGCTATTCAAAGGTAATTTTTTTTCTTATTTCTAGGTTCTAAACATTTGATGTGGCCAAGTAACTAACCTTTGAGATAAATGCCTTATTTTCAAAATCCTCCATGGATGAAATCGTTCAGAGACATATTCATCAGAGTAGTAACACAGAGACTGACTTCAGTGTAGCAGTCATGTCGGTGATTTTGAATCCTCTGAGAAGAGCGAACATCTAAGAGCTAACAGCTGCAGTTGCTGAACCATTCAGATCATTTCAGGTCTGGGGGTGAGTATGGCTGTCTGTTCAGTGTCTCTTCTTCTGCGTTCCCCTACTAATCGACTTCACTCCCCTGGCCACAGAGGTGATTTTGCTGATCACGAGGTCCAGGTGGGGCTATTCCTAGCATCTCGCTCCCAGACCACAGTGACTGGTCCCTGGGATGGGCAGAAGGTCCAAACAGTGTTCAGAATTTTTATCTGGGGATTTTCCCAATTTCACTTGGGAGAAGAGGGCCTTTACTTATACCTCTGGTTCTGGAGCGTTTGAGATACAAATCTGGAGTAGCTGGCAGCCAGGTGCCCCACCCTGTTAGGTAAACTATTTTGAGAGAATAAATTTAGTATCGGGAGAGAAACAAAGATGAGCAATGAAGAGACAGAGCTTTTAGAACATTTAGATCCCTGGTTGAGTTGTCCCTAAGGCAATGGCTAACTCTTGCCCCTTCTGCTGTTGGATTATTATGAATCCCCCTCTTTTTTCTTAAATTGTTTTGAGTTGTGTTTCTGTCCCTCGTAACCACAAGTCCTGATCAAAACAGTAGGATTTAGAATTGTGGACAAACTACATATCTTGATCAGTACCGTAGATGCTAGCCCATGTTGGTACCCTGTGACTTTATGGGTTAAACATGTGGATAGTGTACCCTATGTCCATCCACCCACAGGTCCCACCGTCTGTCCATCCAGTTCCAGTCCCAGGGGAATCACATACCTGTGAATACAAAGCAATGCTTTAAATTTCTAGAATGTTTTCTGTCTTGTGAAATCCTCCTCATTGGCCAAAATCGGCAGCATACAATTGCAGGGAACAGAAGGCACTTACCATTTGAACAGTAAGAGATTTCATACAAGGAATCAGGTACCTCCAGAACTGTTAGGTGTGCTGGAGGAGCAAGCCCTAGGGTGGGCCTCCAGGAACAATACTGTGGAATCAGTTGGCCTGGGGAGCTTCTACTTCTGACATAATCAAAGAAGAATCAGGAGGCTACCCCTGGAACTGTTGACTTTAAAACTGGAATCAGGAGGCCACTTCAGATGTCTTCACAACTGTCTTTATCACCCATAAATCTGGTGATTAGGAAACTTCCCTTTTGCTGCAGAAAAACCCCAAAGTCCCGGCTGCTATACTTGCCAGTGGCAATGGCAGAATGTAGGGAAATGGACTTCACCTCTCTTCCATCTTACAAATCTTGTGGGTGTATCTAGATAACGTATCATGTTAATCGCATAAGGGAAACCTGTTTAGAACAGAGGTGGGGTGAGCTTGCTCTCGGCGCTGGTGAAAGCCCACCTACACATTCATTTTGGGCAGCCCACTTTAAGAGGGAAAGAAATAATGTATTTGGGGATAATAGACATGATGATGAAGAAACCAAAAACTATATTATGTAAGGAGTAACTGAAGGATTTGAGGATATGTAGCTGGAAGAGAGAAAACTCAAGAAGGCTCTGCCAACTTTTGCTAGATATTTGATAGGCTAAGTTCCTTATGGTCCTTAAGGGTAGGATGAAAGCTATAGGAGATAGAATTAATGGACATTAGGAAGAAGTTTCTACTAGTCAGAGCTATGGAATGATTGGGCTGTTCTGGAGTTTTCCAGCTCTAGAAGTACCCAACCATTATTTACGTGACTAGGTAATAGGGATGTTGTGAAAAATATTGTATTTTTAGATCCTAGAGACTTGAATATGAATTCATTATGAAGTTGGTTAATTTTGGCAAAGCCCTTCTCTTTCCTCAATTTTCCAGGGTAACTGTGTCTATATTAATGCTGGATGTAGAAAGAAATGGGGCTGAACACACTTTCTCTTTCAGGATCCAAACTAAGGTCTTATAAAGGGGGGAGGCTATAAGGAACTCAGGAGAGGGGCAGAATGTGGTTGAAATAACACCATCAGGGTTACAGAGGAAGAAGAAACAGCAGTACCTGCCCCAAAATGGATTTTAGGAATACATCCTATGGGACATTTGGGTGGAACTGGGGTTTGACTGAGGGGTGTAATGGGGTTTGGTATAAATGGTAATAGTTACTGAATATTGAGCATACTGTGTGCGTGATATATATGATTGAGTATTCACAGTATCTTTTTTGAGAGCTCCTTGATTTACACTTGAGGAAAATGAAGCCTAGAAAGGCTAAGAGACTTGTCCAAGGCATCAGAGTCACTAAGGGGCAGAGCCAGAATTTGACCCCTAGAGCTCATGCTTATGCATTCCATGATATCATGTTCCATGTCCAAGTTGAGAAACAATAAAAATCCAGCTGATGATGGAGCCTAGGCTGTTACCAATCTGATCTACACAGCAGAGCCAAGAGGGTAAGGATAAGCAAATACCAGAATCACATGGGCAAGGAGCCACCCATTTTTCCTTCCATATTCAGGATAACACAGTCAAATCCGCACAAAGCCAGGGAATGCTATTTTCGAGATGTCTTTAATAACTGATTTTGGCTCCATTTATTCTAGATACAGTTTTTCATCCATAAAATAGAAATAAAAGTAATTACCTCGAAAGGTTCATCTGAGGCTTCATTAATGTATATAAAAGTGCTTGTCTGGTGTGGAGTTGCTAAAGCAAAGGGAGTTGACTGAGTTCCCAGACCAGGAGTTGTTTTGCCTTTAAGGAGATGGTCTCAGTATTAGACCATCTAGTCGGTTAGAGGAACAATGGAATAAGAGACATTTTTGAATTCTGGGCAGGCCTTTATTAAAAAAAGAAAAAAAAAAAAGGAATTTCACCTGTGAATGAGATTTGAGTCGACCCATAGTTATATCCCAACAGGCAAGGGAAGTAGGGAGTTCAGCTTGTGTTCAGTGAGTCCAATTTATGTTCAGGTTAAAACATCTTGGTATAGTGCCAAGTGCTGTATTTTTCTGTGCGGTCACTGTTTTCCTAAAAGACTAGGCAGCTGCTTATGTGATATGATCTGTAAGATACTGAAAGGACCTCTGTCCTTAAATCTTTCTTCTTTCCATCAGACATAGAATCTGAAATTCCATTCTGAGAAATCGATCCTTGGGTGAAAGCAGTGATTCTCAAATTTTGCTATGTATCAGAATTGCCTGAAGAACTTATTTTAAATATTGACCCTGGGACCACTGGGTCAGACTCTGGGTTTGGGGTTCAGGCAACTGCACGTTTCATTCGATGAGTCTAATGCCCAGCAAAGTTTGAGAAACACCAGATTGTATTTACCAAAGCCTCCTATTAAATTCCAAGTTTTCTGTCTGGGAGGTTGCCATGGTTCTCAAATTTCAACTTCTACCTCCTTATTCTACTCAAACTGGTCTTGTCAATATCATTAGTAAGCTCTTTGTTGTCAGCTGTAATGGATTTTTTTTTTTTTTTTTTTTTTTTTTTGGTCTTCATATATTATGGTCCCTCTTCTCAGTGTTGGATGATGTTGACTATTCCTCCTGTCTTCACCTCTGAGAGTTACCAACCTCTCCCAGTTTTCTGCCTTACCTCCTTGACTACTCTTCCGTCTACATTGCTGGCTTCTTCTCAGTTTGACTCCAAATATGGAAGTTCCTCAGGACTTGAGGCCAGGACCTCTGCTCTTCTCTGTATACTCTTTTCCTGGACTTAGATGTATAATGGCCAGCAATTTCCAAATTTTGACCTCTTACCTAATCTCCTCTCCCCAGCTCCGGTTTTGCATCACTGACCATGTCCTTGATAGATACTCTTGAGTGTCTCATGATAAACTCAGACTCAACAGGTGGAAAGTGATTCTTAGACTCCACCCCAATCCCATCTGTCTCTAATCTCCACTTCTCAAGAAATGGTACCAACATCTACCCAGTGACTCAAATTGGAACCTAGAAGTCATGCTAATTCCTGCTTCTCTCTCACCACCCACATTGCTCCATCAGCAAGTCATGTCAGTGTCCTCTCAAATGGTTCTTGAATCTTCCCATCTCCCCATCTACCCTGATCACTACCCAGCAAGTCACCATCTCTTTCCCTCACAATCCTTCCTGGATCCCTGCTTCATCTCTTACCTCCTTTCCATCATTCTCAAGGAAGCAGAACATTCTTTTAGATAACTCCAAACATAAATCAGATACTTTCCCCCCCTTCAACTATTCAGTGGCATCCTATTGCATTTACAATAAAATTGATTCCTTACCTGGGTCTGCAAGGCACCCATTAATTTCTTCCTCATCTTGGTCTATAAGGCTCTTTCTTTTTTTTTTCTAAAGAGTTTATTTATTCATTTGACAGAGAAAGAGAGAGAGAGAGAGAGAGAGAGAGAGAGAGAGAGACAGCAAGTGCACATGCAAGGGAAGCAGCAGGCAGAGGAGAAGGGAGAAGCAGGCTTCCCTCTGAGCAGGGTGCTGGATGTGGGGCTTGATCCCAGGACCCCGGGATCATGACCTGAGCTGAAGGCAAATGCTTAACTGACTGAGCCACCCAGGCTCCCCGAGAAGATACATTGCTCACAGTGTTAAAGTCACACTGACCTTCTTTAAGTTCCTCAAATACTCCAAAATATTTCCTCCTCAGGGCCTTTGCATATACTGTTCCTTCTGCCTGGAATGATCTTCATCTCAATGACAGTCAACTTTCAGAACTTAGTTTAAATTTTGCCTTCTGTAATTATTCTCTCTGTTAGTCTCCATTAATTTATCATAGTGCTTTGAATTTTATAATTGCTTATTCTTTCATTCGTTTGTTTGTTTGTTTGTTGTCTATCTCCCTCTCCAGAATATAATTCCACGAATTTAGGAACTAGGTATACATATCTGGCTTCTAAAAGAGTGTCTGGCATATATTACCTGCTCAGTAAAAATCTGCTGAATAAGAGGTACCTTTGTGGCCCAGTCAGTTGGGAATCTGACTCTTGGTTTCGGCTCAGGTCATGAGCTCAGGGTTGTGGGACTGAGCCCCCATCAGGCTCTGCACTCAGCAGGGAGTCTGCTTGAGATTCTCTCTCCCTCTCCCTCCGCTCCTCTTGCTCGTGCTCTCTCTCTCTAAGATAAATAAATACATCTTTTAAAAAATATGTGAAATAAAATAAGGAAACAATCATACAAATGTTAAGAGGAAACATAGATTATTTTAATTTTCTGGAGGTTTGAAAAAGTTTTTCTAAGCATGGCATGACACCTATAAACCATAAAGATCAAGATTGGCCAACTTGACTCCATTAAGCATCTCACATTTCTGTATTACAGAATCGAAAGGTACAGAATGAACTGGGAAAAATCTTTGCAAAGTAGCCAAAGTAATTTCTTCAAATCAATAAGAAAAGAGAAGTAAACCAATAGAGAAATGGGCAGAAGATACAATTTATAGAAGAAAAATAACAATTAGCCAGTAAAAATTAGAAATATTCTCAAGTTCACTTTTTAAGACATCAGATTTTCATCTTGTTGAATGAACAAGAATTAAAAAGATTTACAAATGCTCAGGTCAGGTATGAGTGGAAGGCAGTTTTCATACAGTGATGTCATAAACAGTTAATTTTCTTATATGCATTGTAAATTAGTGTAACATTTTTATTGAACGATTTGGCCATGTCTATTGAAATTTAAAATGTGCCTTACCTTTGACCCAATGCTGTTTTGAATGAGAAATTTTAGGAACTCATCCTAAAATAATACTTTCATAATATACAGTGTTTATTTATATATGGATTCATATATGATGTATATTAATATATATTGATATATATTCATATATCATGTATATTCGTATATGTCATACATGTTTAGTTTGGCTTTTTTTTTTTAATAAACAAAGACTGAAAACCATCTGATTATGCAATTAAATAATGATGTAGTCCTACAAAGAAATACTATGCAGCTGTTAAAAAGAACAGTGGTCTAGATTTATATATTATATTTGGGAAAGATATATTCTTTGATACATCGTTAAATCCCAACAGATTAAACTGAATGGCATGTGTAGTAAGATTCCCCCTCCCTTTTTTTAAAGAGGTAAGTATTTAGAAACTGCATAAATATGTTCAGGCATGCAGGGAAAAATAAGAAAATGATGGAACATCTTAACCATGACTATATTTGGGAAATTGGATTTGGAAAACTTTCCCTTTTTACATTGTACATTTATGTTTCATACATTTCTGAATTGTTTGAATTTTTTAAACCACAAATGTGTATTGTTCTGTAATTAGAGAGAGAGAGAGAGAGAGAGAAGGACTGGGAGGAAAGGAGAGGGAAGAAGAGGGAGGGAGAGGGAGGCAGAAGGAGGGAGAAGGAGGGAGAGGGAGGGAGACAAATGATCACTGTCTCATGCATTTTGCCATCATAGTTGGAAAGGACCCACTGGCTGCCTGGAAGGTCACACCACTCGGTCAACGGTTCAGGGGCTCCGGCCTTTCCCCTCCCCTTCTCTACCCCAAGGAGGAGAGGCACTTTGGCATCGTATGTTTTTGTAAGGATTAAATGAGATGACGGTAGTGAGAAGCCTTTATCAGCTCTAAAGCTCTTTCAAACACAAGAGACGATTATCATCATCAAAGTCCACTTCCCCTTGCAGGCAGGGCTGGCCGGCCACTGCAGAAAGCCCTCCCACCCACCGAGCTTGTGCTTTGCGGGGACCTGCAGTCGCCTTCACCCAGAACAGCCCTGCGCCAGGTCCCCCCCCCACCCCCACTCCTCGCCGAGGGCCTCTCCGGGAGGGAGCCGGGCCTGCCTCCCGCTTCAGCCCTTCACCCGGCCCCGGCCCAGCCGCTTCCCAGCAGAGCTTGGCTGTTCCTTGAACTTTCAGTGTTGGTTCGATTTCCTCCAGTGGTACCACATGCTGCTGTGCAAACAGAGCACGTGGTCGGGCCAAACAAAGGAACATGTGTGCTGCAAACCATCCCCCTATCACGGGAGCGCGAGCTCGGCCAGGAGAGGGCCCGGCCGGCGCGCGGTAAATTTTCCCTGTGGTTGCCGCGGCCGGGGCTCTCCGGAAGCGGCGGGGCGGGGGCGCGGCGGCGGGGGGTGGGGGTGGGGGTGGGGGTGGGGGTGGGGGGGGAGGGGGACCGGGAAAGGGGCCGGCCCGCACCGCGCGGCGCCCCGCAGCCCTCGCGCCGCCGGGCCCCCGCGCCCGTGCAGCTGCTACGACTGCGTTTCACCTCCGATGGGCTGCTGGGGGACTGGCTGTTCAAAGATCACTCTCCCGGGATGCCGGCAGGGGGAGGGGGCCGGGCACTGTATACAGCTGTCAAAACGTCTAGGACGCGAGGCGCAGGCACATCTGCACGAGCCCGTCTCCGGCTGGGGGGCACACGGGGAGCGCCTCCAACCTATCAGTGTAATGGCGAGCGGTAATTGCATTAGGATTAGTTGTCTCCTGCGCTCCGCTCATTAGCCCGGAGGATGGCTCGCATCCAGCGAGAGGGTGGCACGCGGAGAGCGAGAGGATGTGCGCCTAACAGGTCGCGATAATGAAAGACTTGCTCTCCCATAGTTCGCTTCCCCCCGCCAGCCTCCCCTCCCGGCCCCCTACTCTCCTCCTCCGTCTTCCTCTAAACCTCATTTCCTGACTTTTTCCTGAAGGTCTTATGAAATGCGCAATTTAGGAAGATTGCAGTGAAAACAAATCTCGTCTGGCTGGAGGTGGGGGAGGGATGCTGCGGAGGACGCCGGGCTCGGTTCCCGGAGTCCGAGCGAGGGAAGAAAGCGGCGGCCGTTTTCTGCCGCCCAAGCTCGGGGCTCGGGAATGCTTCGCTGCTTTTCCTAGCGGGGATGGCTGCGGCCACGCTTCCACTTCCTTCCCCGCCCGATGCCGAAGACGGGGTGAAAGGGAGAGGTGGCGATGTCCACGGATTTGGATCCCGGGGCGCCCCACCTTAGGGGCCGCACCCAGCCAGGCTGAGCCGGGGGCTCCCCGCTGTGTACTCCCGAGGCCCTGGGGCAGGCTCCATGGACGCAGGACACAGGACTTACTTGTTTGATGTCGGCCCGAGAACAGGGACCCAGTCGTGACATTCTTCACCGCACCCAGCACAGCGGCCTAGAGAAGGTGCTCAAAAAGGCGTGATGGGTAATGATAGTCAATTTTTAAAAAAGTCAGGGGAATCACCCTCAAGCTCCCTCAATTATGACACAAAACTTGACTGGCAGGCAGGCAGACTTCCTAGCAATGTGACCAACCGCAGGTGACCTCACTTTTCCAAATGTGTTCTTCTCCTCCGCAAAACAGGATTAATAATTTACCCATACGGTTATTCACGCACGCGTATATCACCCCAAACAGAACTTGAACGCGTAGTAGGTGCTCAAGAGATGTTAGTTCCTCCGTATGTCTTGCTTTATTCAGCCCTAAGATGGGGATTTAAAAAAAAAACCTCTTTGATGTCTCAGGAGGAGGTAATTAATGTTCTCTTAACCCATCTGAAAGGGCCAATAGAGTACAAAGTTGTTTTATAATTAAGAAATGTATCAAACCCTGTGCAGGACTAATTGCTGTGCAAATTTGATTGAGGCCTGTGAGGACAAGATTGCCTTTAATGGGTTGTAGCGGAGGGGGACTATTTAATATTCTTCGGGGAAGTTCCAATGCGCAAGTCTGAGCACCAGAGAGATTGCGTCACCAACCATTAGGAGCACTACTCAATGGTTTAGAGTGAATACACCAGGGCTTTGCTTAAATAATTATTTTGAAACTGGAAGGTTTATTGAGAGTTCAGGGTTCAGATTTAGAAATGTCAGAAATAGAGTTTTATTTGTTTCCATTGCACATAATGAATTGCCCTTTAAATAATGAAGCAATGAAAATGCCAAGTACCACATATTCCAATGGATTGCCAAATGTTGAATTAGGCCCCTGTGAGACCAAGGCTTCAAAGCCACATACATTAGAGAATTGGGGCATTTACAATTTCTACAGAAATCATTGATCCAGAGGGACCCCGGTGAGGGCACACCCCTCACCAAATCTGCAGTCTAAACTTTTCAACTTCTACTCTAGCCTCGTGGGAAGACTTGGCGATCTGTGTCCTTGGGCACCTGGAACAATACTTTGCAGAAGTGGCCACTGAGAGAAGCTACTAGAACAGCCTCTGTGCGTTCCATTTATTTGCATGGGGCAAAAATACTCTCCCCTTGACAGTAGGACCATGCGTATGTATGCAAATTGGGGCCCAGTGGAAACGAGGGGTGTGATGGGCTCCCTTCCTTGTGGCCTGAGGTTACTGGTTCCGCTTCTCACAGATGAATCCGAAGGACTGGAGTGGCTTTGCCTCACAGACACATTTTTCTTCACCACCACAGGACCTCAGAACACATCTTTTCCCTTATACCCCAATTCTCTCCCTGTCTCTTCTTCATCCTCTCCAGATAAGAGATTTCTCTTTGTCTCTCAGGCTAATTCATCCATATTTCTCCTGGACTCTAGGACTCCCTGCCTCCATCGGGGGTTTTGTCCCTTAATTATAATTTTTCTCCTAAGTATATGTTGTATTTCTTTTTTCACTGGAACTTTCCTTGGTTTACTTCTGCTTTCAATCACAGTCCAGTCTTCTAGGTATTGCAAATAAATACTCATTTGAGTGTGTTCTTTTTCCGCTATCTTTTCTAGGTCTCTCTTTCCTTTTGGCCTGTCTTATTTGTCCACACCCACTGTCTCCATTGTGACATTATGCAGTGGGCCCTTGACCCCTTGAAATCTGACTTTTCTTCTTTAGTCTGCCCTGAAGATGGAGTCTGCCAGTGGTCCATTCTGACCCCACCCTCCTTTGTTTATTAATCTCTCCTAAAGACCCTCCAGGCCTATGTCAGGTAGCACTTAGTCTAAGTCTTTGTAAATTTTTCTGATTTTTTCCCCCCTCATCTGTGTCCTCTCTGCCACCCCTCCTCTTCTTTCTCCCAAAATACACGCATGCCTCAAAAACCAGGGCTGACATTTATTGAGTACTTCCTGTGCAACTGAATGCTACAATCAACCCTGTAAACAAGCTACACTGATTATTTCATTTTTAGTGGAAGAGACAAGGCTAAGATAGTCGGTAGGTGTCAAATCCTGGTCTGCTTTGTCTCATTGAGTCCAAGCTCTTGATTGGGTGGCTCTAATGCCCATGGTTTGGGTGCCTGTTCCTCTGTCATTGCCCTGCAAACGTCACCGTGTCTGTATATCCCAGCTGATGGCAAAAGCAAAGGTACCGTACTGATTAGCTGACCACCCTCCCCTCCTTCCAGACTACCACAGAACCATTTTCCCAGGACCAAGGCTTGACCCCTACAACACTTTTTCCTTTCCCTTGCTCACCTTGCTCAGCTCTTCATCCTATTAGACTTCAGGTTTGAGCATATTTCTTCTATAATGTCTCTTGAATATTTTAAAAATTCTGCCCTCCTTTCTGTTCCCTTAATAGGGACATTTAAAGGGTCCCCTGTTAGAACGAACACACTATCTTAATATTGTCTACTTGCTATTTTGGCTGTTGGTTCGCACCTAAGTCATCCCGTTCACCATGGCCAGAACGGTCTTCTTAGAACATTTCTTTCACATTCACGACGTTTTCCTTTAAGGATCCTAATGACTTCTTTTTACTTGCAGTAAATTGATACCCCTTAACTTGTGATTCAAGTCCTCTATGTTCTGGTCCCCCAACTTATCATTTATATCACCTCTATGTTTCTTTCTTTCTTTCTTTTTTTTTTTTTTAAAGATTTTTATTTATTTATGTGACAGACATCCAGCGAGAGAGGGAACACAGCAGGGGGAGTGGGAGAGGAAGAAGCAGGCTCCCAGCCGAGGAGCCCAATGTGGGACTCGATCCCTGAATGCCAGGATCACGCCCTGAGCTGAAGGCAGACACTTAACGACTGCACTTCCCAGGCACCCCTTCACCTCTATGTTTCTAAACAGCCCCTTAGCTCTGTTTTAATTGGTTCATTACTTGATTAGTTGATATCCTGCCTTTTGCTGAAAAGGCCTTAAGAACCCCGTTGCAACCCATCTGCATGAACCGAGGGCAATGGCACGATGGTGTAGTTCGCAAGTTCATGAGCGATGGACCTGGATTCCAAGTCCAGCTCTGCTTTTGCTAGTTGGGAGAGCTTGAGCAAGGTCCCTCATTTCCCCCCTGACTTCCTTTCCGTATCCGCATAATGAGGAGAGACCCTGAAGGTTAATTAGGGAAATAGATGTTTATATCCATTGGTGGTAAAGCAAAGCTCTTCAACAAGTAGTAACTATAATTAGTCTTTTTTATCCCCAATATTCTTGGTCAATTTCTGATTCTGTGCCTTTGGTTATGATCCCCTCCTATGGAATGTCCCTCTCCCTGCCTTGTCTACACTGATTAAAATACTCCCAGTTCTTCAATGTACATTCATCCCACTGCTTCAGGGGTCCTCTCCCTCCCCCACCCAGCACCGGCTCCCCTTGAAGGGGTTTTTCTCTGATTTGGGCACTTAGAACAGGTAGCATGCAAATCATCCCTCATTGTATACTGTCTTGCGGGGCATCTTTTACTTGTCCCAAGTGCCTTCATCCACACTCAGCCAACCACCTTAGGGTGTCCGAGAGAGCTCCAAGTACCTGGCACGGAGGAAGATGGGGAAATAGTAAATGGATAGAACAATGGGGTTGCGGGGGGAGGGAAGTAAGAGTATTAAACAGGAAAAGTCAGGGAGGGTGTCAGACATCCCCTTTCTTCCTTCCTTTCTGCCTTTCTTGGACAAAATAAGTCATGCATTTCCCTGATATCTTCAACAAGCACAATCGAAGGATATGATCAAAATATAACTCAATTTTGTTCCCCCTGCCCGCTCAGAGTTTATTCAGCCGGGATAGTCTTTCTGGCCCTGGATATGGGTTGGTCTGACTAGTCAAAAAATTGCTGATGAAGATATCACTTACATACAATGGTATACTCAGATCTTCAGTGTTCTCTCTGATGAGTTCAATAATTCTACACACCTGTCAAACCACCTCGTCCGCACAAGATACAGGACATTCCCATTTCCCCAGAAAGTACCTTCATTCCTCTTTCCAGATATTTACTTCCCACCACCTCTAACCCCATCCCACTTCCAGATACGACCCCGGTAGTAATTTCTCTCCTAAAAGGCTCATTTTTCCCTGTTCCAAACTTCCTGTGAATAGAAATACGCAGTATCTACTCTTCGGTGTCCGACTTCTTTAGCTCCAGAAAATGATTTTGAGATCCATCCACGTGGTTTCCTATATCAGCAGTTCGTGTATTCCTTTTTATTTGGTACTGCATTGTATTATTGTATAGCTGTTTTAATTTCGCAGAGGTATTTTATTGTGTGAACTCCAGTCTGTTTATCCACTCACCTGGTAATTGACACTTGGGTTGTTTCTAGATTCTCACTATTATGAGTAAGACTGCTATGAATATGTTTGTGCCAGTCTTTTTTCTGGACACGTGTTTTATTTATTTTGGGTGAATACCAGGAGTAGAATTGCTGGCTCATAGAGTAGATTAATGTATGATGAAAACTATCCCGTTGGGAGGCTGGTCCATAGAGCAAGAGAACCGTATGGCCAAAATAGAATCACTTCATCAGGTGCTCCATGCGGGGCTTAGTTTTCTGTGAGTTGTTTTCTTTTTGAATTCTGTTGCAAGCTGAATCCTCATGTTGCCAGCCATTTGTCTACTTTTTTAAATATTTACAGAGAATCTCCCTAGGATCTGGGTGATTTATGAACTTGGAATTGTTTCTTGAAGAGTGGCCTTTGACTTATTTATGCAAGTTTTCTTTAAGGGGTTGAAATGCTGCAGAGGCATCACTACACTTCTTAAGACCTCTGTGAACCAAAGATAGATCAAAGATGCCCACTTCATGGTTAGAGAAGTTGAGATACAGAGTGGCAGCAGGGAGACCCGTACTTCTTCTGCAGAATAGACTCATCAAAAATGTCCTGATGCGAGTCTGTACCACCAGACTGAGATGTTCACTACAGGACAGATGAGCGCCTGGCATGACAGACCCCAAGCTCCCGTTTGTGTGTGTGTGTGTGCACGCGTGTGTGTGTGCATGCACGCGTGTGTGTGTGCACGCACCATAGTTTTTCCATTGAATCATATCATTCCTCTCCTACATCACAAAACTAACACTCCATTCCCTCTGGGGTACTTTCACCCTGGTATGACCACTTACTAACTCCCTTGGGGTACACTCCAGATGTAGGATATTTGTCAGAAAAATACTACAGCCAAGTTCCACAGCATCCCTACTATGAGCTCACTGGTTCTTGTAAAGCAAAAGCAGAATTTGGTCTTCTTCCTATTTAGATGAGAAATCTTTCAGGAAATCAGCTGAAGTGTTGGGAGAGGAGGGTTGGCGATTCCCTGATGGGGCAGAGAATGACATCAGGTCATGTGATGGTTAATTTTGTGTGTCGACTTGGGCTATAGGGTGCCCAGATCGTTGGTCAAATGTTATTCTGAGTGTCTGTGAGCTTTCTGGATGAGATTAACATTTGAATCAGTAGACTGAGTAAATCAGATTGCCTAATGTGGGTGGGCCTCATGCAATCAGTTGAAGGCCTGGACTGAACAAAAAGCTGATCCTCTCATGAGTTAGAGGAAACTGATGCCTGCCTGCCTTGAGCTGAGGTATTGATCTTTTCCTACCTTTGGACTTGAACTAACACACTGGCTCTTCTTGGGTCTTAAGCCTGCTGGCTTTTGGACCGAAACTACGTTAGCTCTCCCGGATCTCCAGCTTGCAACTGTGTATCTTGCGACTTCTCAGTCTCCATAATTGTGTGACCCAATTCCATATTAAATTTATATATATTTTAATATATAGTATATGTATAAAATAACTATATATATTAATAAAGCATATTACCTATAAAATATAAACAGAAGCAATAGGAGATTATGTCATATCTCCCATCACATATATAGGAGACCATTGTAGGAGAAAGAGTTTCTGAAGTAAAATAATTTTTGTGCTGAAAAGGTGGGACACAGGATCTCTTCCATTGAATAAGAGTTATCTTTCTTTGAAATTATTTATGCCCAGAAAGATTTGTAAAACTTCCATTAAATATGCCCAGGTATTAAAAAGCCATTGTCTCTGAGTGGTGGTGATACACGATTGTGAGTTTTCTATATATGTTTCTATATATGTATTTTCCAGATTTCCTAAAATTATTATCGATTACTTCTTTAAAGATTAAACTTTCAATCTCGAGATGATTATAGATTCACATGCAGTTAGCTGTAAGAGGTCGCACGGAGTGGTACCATGTACCCTTGGTCCATTTTTCTCCAATGGTAACATCTTACAAAGCTATCGCACAGTATCACAACCAGGATACTGACATTGATACAGTCAGAATTCCATCATCCCAAGAGTCTCTCATGCTGTCCTTTTAGAGCCATACCGACGTCCCTCGAGCTTCTCCTTCTCCATAATTTCTGCCAACCACTGATCTCTTCTCCATTTCTGTAATGTTGTCATATTAAGCATGGAATCATACAGTACGCAATGCCCTGGAGATTCGTCCATTTATGTGTATTGACAATTCCTTCCTTTTTTATTGTTGGGTATTATTCCATGGTGTGGATACCCCACAAGCTGTTTAACCATTCACCTGTAGAAGGACATCTGGGTTATTTCCAGTTTTTTTCTCCATTATGAATACATTGTTAAGCATAAAACTGCAATAAACATTCGTGTCCAGGTTTTTTGTGAATCTAAGTTTTAATTTCTCTGGTTACATGCCCCATATTGCAGGTTCTGGGTCATACGGCAGTTGTATGTTTGGTTGTTAAAGAAACTACCAAACTCTTTCCCAGAGTGGCTGTGCCACTTAGCATCCCCACCGGCAATGTAGGAGTGATCCAGCTTCTCTGTACTCTCACCAGCATTGGTGAGGTGTATAACGTTATCTCATTGTGCTTTAACTTGCGTGTCCCTAATGGCTAATATATTTTCATGTGCTTATTTGCCACCTTCTCTTTAGTGAAATGTCTCTTCATGGTTTTTGTACATTTTCTAATTGGAGTGTTTACTGGTTTTTGCTGCGGAGAGTTGAGAGATCTTTGTATAGTCTAGAAACTAGTTATTTGTTGGCTATGAAGTTTTCAAAGATTTCTTCCCAATATCTAGCTTGTCTTTTTATCCTTTTTTCAGGATCTTTCACTAAGAAAAAGTTTGTAATTTTGATAAAGTCCAGTATATCAATTTTTCCTTTTCTGGATTGTGCTTCTGATGTTCAGTGTAGAGTCTTTTGCCTACCCCAGGTTCCAAAGATTTTGTCCTATTTTTTTTAAGAGTTCTATAGTATTTTAATGTTGAAACCCTGTTATCCATTTTGACTTAATTTTTTTTAAGAAAATTTATTTCTTCATTTGAGAGAGAGAGAGAGAGAGAGAGGAGTGAGGGTCAGAGGGAGAGGGAGAGAACCTCAAGCAGATTCCCTGCTGAATGTGGAGCCTGACACGGGGCTCGATCTCACAACCCTGAGATCATGACCTGAGGTGAAATCAAGTCAGATGCTTAACCACTGAGCCACCCAGGTGTCCCAACTTAATTTTATTTAAAGAGGGAGACTTAGGTCTTGGTTCTCTTCCTCCTCACTCCTTTTCCCTCTCCCTCTCCCTGCCCCTCCCCCTCCCTCACCTTCCCTTCTCCTTCTCTGCTCCAGCACCATTTGTCGAAAGCTTGTCTTTTCTCCACTGAATTGTTTTTGCATCTTTGTCAGAAATCAGCTGGGCATATTCATGTCTGTCTATTTTTGTGTTGTTTATTCTGTTCTGTTGATCTATGTGTCTAGCCCTCTGCCAGTACCAATCTTGATTATGGTAGCAGTCTGAAAAGTCTTGAGATCAGGTGGACTGAGCCTTCGTTCATTCCCCCTTTTCAAAATCATTTTAGCTATTTAGTTTGCCTTTCTGTATAAACTTTAGAATAATCTTGCCTGTGGCCACAAAAATTTGGGGAAGAAATGACATCTTTTACTATGTTAAGTTTTCCAGTCCATGAATACAATGTGTCACTCATTTATTTAGATTTTCTTCAGTTTCTTTCATCATTGTTTTGCAGTTGTCAACATATAAGACCTGTACATGTTTTGTTAGATTTACACCTAAGTATTTAATTTTTTTGAGTGATTGTAAATGCTATTATAATTTCAGTGTCATTCATTGGTAATGTGTAAAAATAGAAAAACATATTTACATTTATCTATATATAATATAGAAATGCATAAAATATATTTACACGTATAAAAATTTATGTTCATCTTGTGCCCTGCAATGTTGCTGAATTTACTTATTAGTTTTAGGAGTCTTTAAAGTAGAGCCTTGGATTTTTTTTTTTTTAAAGATTTTATTTATTTATTTGATGGAGAGAGACAGCCAGCAAGAGAGGGAGCACAGGCAGGGGGGGGGTGGGAGAGGAAGAAGCAGTCTCCCAGTGGAGGAGCCTGATGTGGGGCTTGATCCCAGGACTCTGGGATCACGCCCTGACCCGAAAGCAGACGCTTAACGACTGAGCCACCCAGGCGCCCCATAGAGCCTTGGAATTTTCTATACGGACAAGTATTCTCTCTGCAGATAGAGACAATTTTATTTCTTTGTTTCCAATTTGCATGTCTTTTATTTCCTTTTCTTGCCTACTGTATTACTGTATTTATTTTTATTTATTTAATTTATTTTTAAAAAGATTTTGCTTATTTATTTGCGGTGGGGGGGAGAACAGAGGGAGAAGCAGACTCCCCACTGAGCAGAGAACCCAAGAGCCTGATGCGGGGCTCAATCTCAGGACCCTGAGATCATGACCTGAGCCGAAGGCAGATGCTTAACTGACTGAGCCACCCAGGCGCCCCTGCATTACTGTATCTAGAACTTCCAGCATGATGTTGAAGAAGATGGGGGAACAGGTGTCCTCATCTTATTGCTGATCTTAGGCGGAAAACATTTAGTCTTTCACTACTTAATGTTAGCCATTGACTTGTTGTAGATGGTCTTTATCAAGTTTAGGAAGTTCCCCTACTTCTATTTTTTTTTTCTGAGAGTTTTTTAAAGAATCATGAATGGGTATTAAATCTTGTCAAGTGCTTTTTCTGCATTAATTGTTATGATTATGTGATTCTACCTCCCCCCATTCATATGATGAGCCACACTGATTGGTAGTCGAATATTGAGCCGGCTTCCATCTCTGGAATAAACTCCACTTGGTCGGGATGACTAATTATTCTTGTAATTGCTGAATTCTATTTGATAATATTTTGATAAGAATTTTTATATTCATATTCTTGAAGGATATTGGACTGTAGTTTTCTATTTTTGTGTTTTTTGTATTTTGTACAGAATCTTTGACTGACTTTGTACTGTCTTTGACTAATAGCAGAGTAGTATTAGCTTTATAAAATAAATTTTAAGGTGTGGTTTCCTCTTCTGTTTTCTGGAACAGATTAGGTAAAATTGGTGTCAATCTTTTTTTAAATGTTTGATAAAACTCCCCATTGAAACTCGCTGGGCCCAGAGATTTATTTTGGGGGAATTTCTTAGTTATGAGTTCAGTTTCCTTAATAATTATAGGGATATTCAAATTACTTATTTCATATTTGATGAGTTGTGGTGGTTTCTGTTTCTCAAGGAATTGATCCATTTCAACTAAGAGTTATCAAATTTATGTGTGTAGTAAGTTCTGATATCAGGAAATGTGAGTCCTCCAACTTTGCTCCTCTTTTTCAAGATTGTTTTGGCTATTTAGGGTCTCTTAAGAGTCTATATGAATTTTAGGATGGGTTTTTCTATTTTTTTTTTTAAGATTTTATTTATTTATTTGACACAGAGACAGCCAGTGAGAGAGACAGCCAGTGAGAGAGAGACAAGCAGGGGGAGTGGGAGAGGAAGAAGCAGGCTCCCAGCAGAGGAGCCTGATGTGGGGCTCGATCCCAGAACACCGGGATCACGCCCTGAGCTGAAGGCAGATGCTTAATGACTGAGCCACCCAGGTGCCCCATGGGTTTTTCTATTTCTGAAAAAAATATTGTTGGGATTTTGATAGAGATTGCATTAAATTTTTAGGTCACTTTGGGTAATAGTGATATCTTAACAATATTAAGTCTTTTAATCCATGAACATGGGACATCTTTCTGTTTATTTATCTTTAATTTCTTTCTGCAATATTATGTAGTTTTCATTTTGTAAGTCTTTTACCTTCTTCTTTAAGTTAATTCCTAAATATTTTTGATGTTATTGTAATATAATTGTTTTATTAATTTCTTTTTCAGATTACTCAGTATTAGTGTATAGAAATGTAAGTTACTTTTGTGTATTGATTTTGTATCCTACTACTTAGCTGTATTCATTTATTAGTTCTGACAGTTTTTTTCTGATATGGAACCTTTAGGATTTTCTACAGATAAAATTATATCATCTGTGAATAGATATATTTACTTTTTTCTTTCCAGTTTGGATGGCTTTTATTTCGTTTTCTTGCCTAATTGCTCTGGCTGGAACTTCCAGCACAATGTCAAATGGAAGTGGCAGAGTGGACATCCCTGCCTTGTTTCTAATCAGAGAAAAAAAGCTTTCAGTCTTTCATCATTGAGTATGATATTTGTTGTGGGTTTTCATATAACTTTATCATGTTGAAGTAGTTTTCTTCCGTTCCTCGGGTGTTGTGCTTTTATTATGAAAGGGTATTGAATTTATTGAACTTCATCAAATGCTTTTTCAGCAGCAATTGAAATGATAATGTGTTACTTTTTTCCTTCATTCTATTAATTTGGTGTATTACATGATTGATTTTTGTATGTTGACCCATCTTTGTGTTCCAGAAATAAATCCAATTTGGTCATAGTATATAATTCTTTTAATATGCTGGTGAATTTGGTTTGTTAGTACTTTGTTGAGGATTTTTGCATCAATGTTCTTAGAGATATTGGCCTGTAATTTGGTATTGTCTTTGGCTCTGGCATCAGGGCAATTCTATCTTCATATATGGAGTTAGGAAATGTTCCCTCATTTTCTATTATTATTATTATTATTATTATTATTTAAGAAGAGTTGGTGTTTTTTAAACATTTGGTAGAATTCACCAGTGAAGCCATCAGATCTGGGCTTTTTGTTGTTGATGTTGGGAGATTTTTGATTACTTACTCAATTTCCCTACTAGTTACAGGTCTTTTTTTTTTTTATTATTTAAAGATTTTATTTATTTATTTGTCAGAGAGAGAGAGCGAGAGCACAAGCAGGAGGGGCGGCAGGTAGAGGGAGAAGCAGGCTCTCTGCTGAGCAAGGAGCCCGAGGTGGGACTCGATCCCAGGACCCTGGGATCATGACCTGAGCCGAAGGCAGATGCTTAACTGACTGAGTCACCCAGGCGCCCCACTAGTTATAGGTCTATTGAGGATTTTTATTTCACAATTTAGTCTTGTTAGATTTTGTATCTCTAGGAATTTGTCCATTTCATCTATGTTACCCAATTTGTTGGCATATGATTGTCTTAAAATCCTTTTTATTTCCGTAGCTTTGGTAGTAATGTCCCCACTTTCACTTTTAATTTTAGTAATTCAAATCTTGTCTCTTTTTTAGTCAGGTTAGCTAAAAGGTTTGTCAGTTTTGTTGGTCTTTCCAAAGAACAAACTTTTGGTTTTGTCAATTTTCTCTGTGATTTTTCTATTCTCTATTTCATTTATCTCTGCTCTAATTTTTATTATTTCCTTCCTTCTGCTAGCTTTGGTCTTTTTCGAGTTCCTTAAGTTTTAAAGTTAGGTTTTTGATATGAAGTCTTTCTTCTTTTTTGATGTGAGCATTTTTAGCTATAAATTTTCCCATTAGCACTGCTTTCACTATATCCCATAAGTTCTGGCATGTTCTGTTTTCATTTATCTCAAGATATGTTCAAATTCCCATCTTTGTTTCTTCTTTGACCCATTGGTTGTTCAAAATTGTATTGCTTAATCTCAACAAATTTGTGAATTTTCCAGTTTTTCTTCTTTTGATTTCTAACTTCATCCCATTGTGGTCAGAGAAGATACATTGTATGGCATTTGCTTTTAAAAATCTATTGGCAATTAATTTGGGGGTTAACATGGCTCATCCTGGAAAATGTCCCTGTGCAGTTGAGAAAAACGTATATTCTATTGTTGGGTAGAGTGTTCTGTTTACATGTTTAGATCTTGTTAGTTTATTGTGTTTTTTGAGTCTTCTGTTTTCTTACTCAACTTGTCTCTGTTGTTTCATACGTTACTGACAATAGCCTATTAAAGTCCCCAGTTATTACTGTAGAACTATTTCTCATTTCAATTCTGTCAATTTTTGCTTTATATATTTTTCTGGTCTGTTACTAGTGCTTATATATTTATAATTGTTATATCTTCTTGCTGTATCGAACCTTTTATTAATATATAATGTCCTTTGTCCTTGCAACCTTTCTTGGGGTTTAAAATCTGTTGGGTTTGGTATTAGGATAGCTACCCCTGCTTTCTTCTGCTTACTGTTTGCATGGAATATCTTTTCCCACCCTTTCACTTTCAATGTATTTGTAATTCTGGATCGAAAGTGAGTCTCTTGTAGACAGCATGTAGTTGGGTCATGTGTTTTTTTAATCTCTTCTGCCAATCTTTGTTTTAATTGGAGTTTAATCCATTTATATTTCATGAGTTTTTAATTATTTTACTTTTGGTTCTGAAATTTCTATTGAATTCTTTTTATCATCTGTGTATTTGAGGGGTTCTATTTCTTTGCTGAGGCTTTCTTTCTTTCTCACTCGTTTTAAGCATGTGTGTCATTGTTCATCGAAGCATTTTTATCATAACCACTTGAGAGTTCTAACGTCTCCGTCACCTTGGTTGGTGTTGACACCTATTGGTGTCCTTTTCTTCTTTCCCTTTGCAGTCTTTCTGGTTGTTGTTATGATGAGTAATTTTCTATTAAAACCTGGTCATTTTTGTATAAGTTATGATATTCTGGATCTTATTTGAACGTTCTATTTTAGCTGGCTTCCTCTGACGCTACTTCAAGAGGGGAAAAGAGGGGCCTTTTTGATACTGCCAGGTAGAGGGAAATGGGCAGGTTCTCCGCTGAGTCTTCACTGACATCCAATGGGGGATTGTTGTCATAGCCAGATGGGAATGGCATTCTGGCTCCCCTCTAGGCCTCCACTGGTACCTCCCAGCTGGCTGAGAGGGGTAGATGTGCCCTGTTACTGCTCTCCATCTGGTCACACTGACACCATGAGCAGGGTGTCTTCTTTACAGAGGGGCAGTGGTGAAAGTTCTGACTCCCCACTAGTCATCCTCTGATACTACTCCGGGGGGAATGGGATGGGGTGTCTCAGCATTCTGGGTGGGAGTGTGACCCTGTGGGGAGGTGGGGTTACTGCCTGCCAGGGATGAAAGGGGCAACTTCTTACTTGGTCTTTTCTGACAACACCTGATGAGGGTGGGGGGTGCCTCATTACAGCCTGATTAGGTTAGAAATCTAGGCTCCTCGCGGCCTTTGCTGGCACAGGTGGAGATAAAGCCACAGTGTCCTCTGTGCTTTTTGGCAGGAGTAGAGTGATTATTGTCTAAAAGTCATCTCTCCTGCTAGATCGCCTCTTTCCTGCTCCTTCGGCTAGGGTGAACAGGCTCGCGTTGAGGCTATTTTTAATATGTGCCTGTTGCCATTTCTGAGCTTTTAGTTTCTTCAGCTCTGGGCCTGGCATACATGAAGCAAAAAGAAAACCCAGAGAATGCAACACTGCCTTGTCCTTTGGGTCCTGAGCCCCTAGCCAGCCTTCTGCCTTCTCTACACATTTCGGAGTCTTGTGTTTGTGTTATGGGTAATGTCCAGGCTTTCGAGTTGTAGTTTGTGGGGGGAATAGAGAAGTGTATGTCTCCTCCATCTTCCTGGAGGTGGAAATACGCCCATGTATCATTTTTATGATGAGAAAAAAAATACATATTTTTTTAACAAAACAAAAAGACTTAAACTGCAGCTGGAGGGATATGAATCAATCAAGGAGTGCTTGTCTGATTTAATCCAGAAAGAACAAAATTGATCACCACGGTCGTGGGCGATGAGGAGCAACAGTAACCATACTTCATTGAGCACATCTGCGTACTTTCTCCCATTTTCATGAATCCTCACAGGAACCTGTGAGGCCAGCCTTATTCCCATTTTACAGTGAAGTAGACTGAGGGACAGATAGTCTAAGAAACTTTTTTCCAATGTTTTATATCTAATGAATGAGACAGGAGGGAGGGATTCACACTTTAGCCCGCCTTGATTGAAAACCTGAAATCTCTGTTTCATTGCCTCTGTGGACTTCCTTTTACAAGAGGAATCTTGGAGAACAGGCAACGTACAGTGTGACCGAGCAGTCCTCATTATCTGTGTTCTGTAGAAAGCACTTAGACCCCCCGTGCAAGGAGCTGTGTTTGCCTAGACTACCGATGGCGTTTCTACAGAGCTTATGTTTTATACGACTTCCTGAAACAACTTTGGGATGTAGGTGTAAGCCAGATGGGGAATCTGTAGCTCAGAGAGGTCGAGTGACTTGTCTAAGACCATATGGCATTTAATGCTGGAAGCAGACCTGGAAAAAAGGTCTTTTGAGTCCAGTAGGAGCCGGTAGGCCCTCCACCAGCCCCCAGTGCTGCCTCCAGCATGGTCTCTGCTCGGTCACTCTGTTCTTACCAAGGTGATGGCGGAGCTTTGCTGCGGGGAAATCAGGGCCCCTCCTCCTGCAGCCTCCTGGCCCGCTCCAGTCTGCGGACTGGGTCTGATGGAAACCTTATGTGGAACAAAAAACAAACCTGAAAACCAGACCCATCTCAGTATCTCCATCCGCTGGATAAACATCTCTAAGACAGACGCACAGGGAGGCCCAACTCCCTTTGCCAAGTTTTTAACCTACAGTTTGGAAGCGGTTTGCATTTTCCGTAGAGCAGTAAACTATCTTCATTCCTTTTACGGGGAACGACTCCTTATGGGGTGATAATTTACTTTTAATCTCTCTTTCAGGAACTGATGGTTTTGCCTTCTTGCCTGATAGAAGTTGTGGGTTAAAAGAAAAGGCCCATTTTTTTTTTTTTTTTGAAGTCTTCTTCTTTCCCATCTTTCCTTTTTTTCTACCCCCCTTTTGAAAGCCTGCTTTGGGAGTCTTTGGAGACTTGCCTCTTTATTCGGAGGGAACTTGGCTCCTCCGTGGTGCCCCCATTCCTCTGCCGAATCTAATCTGACTGTTCTATTTATAATTCTTGAGCAAGATGAATCTCGTCTTTGTGTTTCTTTCTAAGCAACAGCGTCCCCTCCCTAGGACCACAGCCATTTAACCTCTACAAGAATCTCTTTAATTTCTCTGCAAATTGCCAGAAAGCAGGCAGCTGAAACCCTATCAGGTCCTGGATCATATCAGACCTGCTTTAAACTGGCACCCTCCTCCATCCCCCAATCTCCTGGGAGTTCATTTAGGAACAGGGCTGTGCAGAGAAGTTCCCAGCAGCCCTCTGGCGACGCCAGCGCGGTCTGGGAAGTCTGACAGGGAGGGGCACGCTCTGGAGGGCAGAGAGGCTCGAAGACGGAAACCCTGCCCACTTCCAGCCATGCCTCGGTTCCTCCCGGATCCCTCAAGGCTTAGACATACATGACATGCTATTTACCTTAAACTTACATTCATCAGTTGTTCTGCCTGGAAACCATCTGGCCCCAAGCCCTCGTTTTACAGAGAAGACAATGAGGACCCAGAGAAGGCAAGTGACAGACCCAAAGTCACGCATCCAGTCCGTTCAAAAGAGTTCAGATTGTAAAGTCGGGAACCCACCTGGACCTCCTTGAATTTAAGGAGGGATTATTTAGAGGAAATGTGTCCACTCCACTTAAATGCCATTTTTAAAAAAATGCACGTCTATTTTTATCCATTTCTAATGTTTATGCATCTTCTAAATTCCTCTTGTCATTCCCTGTCTCTCATTCCTCATTTGTGCCCATTTCTATATCCAGTACAGGTCTTTCTGTTCTCAGGGCATCTTAATAGACCCCCTTAATAGACTTCTACAACCGGCGTTCCAGAAAGAGTTGACGAGTCTCAGAACCCAGAACCAGAGCAGGCAAACCACTGGGTGTGTGGAGATCTGAAGGCCGTGAGGGACTTTCTTGGGGTGTCTTAGCCATTCAGTGACCGTGCCGGGCTTCGAGTCTGAGCCTCTGCCCTCTTCATCCAGTGCATTCTGCTCTTCTCCATTCCTGCGGGCTCTGTGTGGCTCCCAGTTCTGACCTGGGTCTGGCACGTTCCTATAGACAATTCCCGTTAGTTAGGGCTCACACGGACCAACCAGACTTTGAGCCTGGCATTCATTTGTAATAAAAGAATGCACCATCACACTTGCGAAGCCAACCCCATTTTAACCTCATTTGCAGTGAGCGTCCCCGTAAAATTAAATAAGAAAGGGCCGCCATATTTACTTTGACCTCCTTAACATTACGGTCTTCTTTTCTGTAAGACAAACTAAGATGGTCTTCTAAGTTTTTAAGGATCAGGAATCAGTGTGTCCCCTTGAACGTACATAAGCACATTTACCCTTTAAAGCTACCGAGACCCATTCGAACAGAACACAAATGCAACTCTAATCCAAGCATAATTATATTTAATTCATACTGAGATCCAGGTGGAGCAAAGGCTGTAATCAATGGCTTCCTAAGCTTGTGACTGTCTCAGGATCCCTGCCTCCCTCTTTCCAAGAAATACCTTTTGCTTCAGGTTCTAAAGTCTTCGGAGGCATGGCATGGTGCACTCTTTGGAAGGCACCAGAAGAGAGGAAATAGAGTTTAAATGTTTGGAAAGAGCCCCCTTGCTTCCCTGTGGGACTCCAGCCTTGCTTACAATGGAGGCATTGCCTCTAGTCAAGTAAGAATATGAACATTCATTTAGGACACAGACAGGAGGGAGATTATACTCTTTGAAGGTATAGTAAGTATGAGACACTGTGCCACATTCTTCATAAACATGTTTCTCTTTTAATCCGCACGTTATCTCTGGTGGGCAGGTATGGTTATCCCCCCTTTTAATAATGGACAAATTAAAGCTGAGCGAGATTTGAGAAATTTTTGCCTAAGGCTCCTCAGAATAAATGATTTACACAAGATTTAATCCAGGTCTCTGACACCAAACCCAGCTACTACTATGAACGGTCTTGTATCTGGTGGAATATGTGTGAGAATTTCATGGTGTGTGTGTGTGTGTGTGTGTGTGTGTAGAAATGGAATAGCTCAGTCATGAGGAGTGTGCAGCTTCCACATCGAGAGACTTTGCCAAATTGCTCTCCGTAGCGATGGCGTGTATTTATAGTCTCCCTAACAGTGTTTAAGAATTCTTATTGCTCCATGTCCTTGCCAACATTTGGTGTGATCAAGATTTTTAATTTTTTTTCTGGCACCACTTGCTACTTCATTGTGGTTTTAATTTACATTTTACTTGATTACAATGAGATTGATTGTCTTTTCGATGTTATTATTGCCCGGTCAGGTTTTCCTTGTGAAATGCGTTTGTCATTTTGCCATGTCCTCTTTTTCGGTATGTGTATTTTATTCCTAGTTGATTTGTAAGAGTGTGTGTGTGTTTCTACATTATATATGTTATAGGTGTTATATATGTATATTATATATATATATATACACATATATATTCTGGATTCTAATCCTTCCATGATTATATAAATTTTAAATATCTTTTCCCAATCTATAACTTGACTTCTTACTTTTTCAGTGATGGCTTATTTTTTAAAGCAAGCTTTATAGATCTCTTAATTTGTAAACCACAAAATTTACTCATTGTAATGGAGAGATTGATGTGTTTTAATAAGTTCATGGTTGGACAACCACTGCTACAATTTTAGGGCATTTTCATCACCCTCCAAAGTTTCCTCTTGGCCATTTTCGGTGAATCTCACCTCCCAGGCCCAGCCCTAGCCCCAGCCAACTACTGATCTGCTTTGAGTCTCTGGTTTTGCTTTTTCTAAAAATATCATATAACTGGGAGTATACAATATACAGTCTTTTGTATCTGGCTTCTTTCATCCGATATAATATTTTAGAAGTTCATCCATGATGTTGCATATAGCAACTACTGTTGTTTTTCCTTTTTTAAATTGCTGACCAGTATTCCATTGTAGGGCTCTACCATTGTGTTTATCCACTTCAATATTTGTATCGTTTCCAGCTTTTAACTATTGTGAATAATTTGCTATGCACATTTGCATACACATTTCTGGGTAAATATATATTTTGATGTCTTTTGGGGGGATATCCAGAGTGGAAGTGCGGAGTTGTGTGTTAATTCTGTGTTTAACGCTCTTTAAGAAATGATTAAAATATTTTACAAAATGGTGGTACCATTTTTCATCCCCACCAGAAGTGTATGTACCTTTTAAAAGTGGGCACATGATTTGAATAGACACTTCACCGAAGAAGATATGTGAATGGCTAATAAGAATATGGAAAGATGCCCAGCATGATTAGTCAATAAGGACATGTAAATTAAAAGCACAATGAGCTAACACTAAGTACCCACTAGAATGGCTATAATTATGACGATTGGCAATACCAAGAGCTGGTGGGGGTGTGGAGAGACGGTTTCCCTTAAGGTGTGTTGTCACTAAGGTATCAGCTGAAATCTTTTATTCTTATTTTAATTTTTATCTTGGTTTCCTGAAGGTCACCCCTGTGTCTGTACAGCTAGTGGTCAGCCAATGATTTGGGCAGACATTGTGCTTGATTCTATAAAGCTTTAACCCCGTGCTAAATGATCTATGGGCGAACTGGGAAATCATGTAGACTTGCAACCAGTTCTCAAGTCTCCCTTGGATTTATCTCCAGAACTTCTTGAGTCTCCCTTGCACAGGGCTGTAGTTTTGCAGTCACTAAGGTATGTGTGGGAAGTCTATTTCAGCTCTTCTATGGCTTTCTTATTTCCTGGATCTCTCCATTACATCTGACTGGTCTACCCTTCACCACAACTAAGGTTGCAATCTGGGACTAGCAAGCTGCTATGGGTTTCCCCCATTTATTTCCTACAGAATTTGCCACTTTTAGCTGGAAAAGCCCTAGGTGTTGGCTCCCCACGTCACCCCTCCAACCACCATTATGAATTAAGCCAGCTCTGTCTGGCAACGAAGCTCCTGGTTTTGCAGCTGACCCAGGACTGGCAAAACTACAATGCTTACCTGCCAAACTGGGGCAAGGGATAGGAGCAGCCCCAGGCAAGAAGACCACAGATGCCTCCTGCCCTTTGTTCTCACCCAAAGTTCTAGCAGCTTTTCAAGAAAAAAGTTTTCAAGTTTATTGTCTACCATTGGTTGAATTCTAAGGCCTTGAAATGATTGATTTTGACAATTTGTCCAGCATTATATGTATTTTGGAAGAACTACTTCTTCATCACGCCATAATCAAAAGTCCCTGCAATGATGTCTTTTGAAGGGCAGAATATTCTGACTTCAGTATAGTCAGATTATGCTTTGAGTCTTTAAGGAATTCGTCTGCAATACAAAGCCATAAATATATTCTCTTCTGAGTCTTCCAAAACTTTTAATGTTTATATTTTTGTTGCGGTTGTAAATGGCTTTTAATGGGTGTGGAATAAGGCAGAAATCATTCTTTTTTCTTCAAGAGATTAGTTACCCTAGTGCCATTTATTGAATCACCCATCCTTTCCTCCTAATTGGTAATGTTTCCTCTATTATATGTAAAGTTTTCTCATGGAAACACGGATCTGTTTTTGAGCCCTATAGCCTCTGTGTGTGTGTGTGTGTGTGTGTGTGTGTGTGTATTTGTTCATCCCTTTTCCAACTCCAGTGTTAGTCTTGAAATCATTTAAGGCAGATGTTTTTTAAGATTATCTTGGCCTTTTCTTGGTCTTTTGCACTTTCATACAATTATAGAATTTGGCTTCTTAAGTTCCATGAAAAATTCTATTAGGACTTTGAATATTAGAATTTTTTTGACTGCGTAGATTAATTTAGGAATAATGGACATACGTAAGATATTGAGCATTCTTTTCCATGAACTTGGTACATCTTTCTATTTGTTTAGGTTTTTATTTTATTATTGTTATTTTTTAAAAGATTTTATTTATTTATGCGACAGAGAGACAGCCAGCAAGAGAGGGAACACAAGCAGGGGGAGTGGGAGAGGAAGAAGCAGGCTCCCAGCGGAGAAGCCCGATGTGGGACTTGATCCCGGAACGCCGGGATCACGCCCTGAGCCGAAGGCAGACGCTTAAAGACTGAGCTACCCAGGCGCCCCTGTTTAGGTTTTTAAAATATCTTTTCAATAATGTTATATCATTTTATCCTTAAAGATTTTATACATTATCTGTGAGGCTAATTATTTGGTTCCTTTATACTGGGTGTTGTAAATGGTATTTGTAAAATTACATTAAAATTTTTTTGCTGAATTTATAAGGGAAGGCAATTAATTTTTGTGTGTTTATGCTATATACAACAATAGTAAATCTATTGTTTTTTTCCTATCGATTCTTTTATTGTTTCATGTAGGAAATCACGTCAACTGCAAGTATTAACAATTTTGCTTTTCTTTTCAATCCTTGTACCTACTATTTCTTTGACTTTTCTTACTGTCTTGCTCAGGACTTCTATTATAAAGACAGATGTGTTGATAATGGGGATTTCTGCAACTTTCCTATAAAACTTTAAACATTTGATCATTAAAAAATGATGTCTCAGAGAAGTTTCTGGTAGATGTAAAAAAATCCCTTGTATTCTTAGTTTGCTAAGCTTTTTTTCTTTTTAAATTACAAATGAGTGTTGAATTTTATCGATTTTTAATATTTTTCTGTGTCTATGGACCTGTGGGTATTAGCATATGGTTTTTCTCCTTTAGTCTGTTAATGCAATGTAGTATGTTAATCAAACTTCAAATGTTAAGCCATATATGAATTCTTGGCATTCCCCCAACTTGATCATAAGGTCTTTTTTATTCATCGTTTGATTTGGTTGGCTAATAATTTCTTTCACATTGCCTTATCTATGTCTGTAAGTGAGTTAGGCTTATGCTTTTCCTGACTGTTGCTTATTTCAACTTTAGAATAGTAACAGGAGAGTTAATTACTGAATGGGTCATCCTCTTCGAGACCTCTACGAGGGTGGGAGCAGTGGAAATGGGGCATAGGCAGAAGACAGTGAAAAGGAAAAAGGCAAGGATTTTGTGAAACAGAGTTGGGAAGCAAGAGCCTGAATATGAGTCCCACCACAAATGAAGTGAAGAAAGTGAGGATTGGGAACGGTGTAAAGTAAATATGAATGATAAAAAAGTTAAGTTTATGGAAAGATATGAGTTTGAGATGTTACAATAGCCAGTGAAACTGTCCAGTATGCAATTAGGAATTTGATCTAGAAATTGCCATGTCATGGCTAGAGATACGGCCACGGGAGTCGTTGGCAGTAACCGGACTGTGTAGGTGGATGAGGTCATCATCCGGGGTGAATACACAGGCAAGAGGGCAGAGGATGGAACCTTGAAGGGTGCCCACAATGCGAGGATGGGGGAGGAAGCGAGAGAGAAGTTGTGGAGCAAAGAGCCATGAAGGAAGCAGAGGTCATAATTTTCTGAGCTAGTGTTCAATATAAAATGTGAGAGCAGATGGGGTCTGCTACCTCCTCATTTAGTTCACACAATTGAGAAAAAGAGACCATTGCATTTCTCAAAAGATTTCTGGAGGAACCATTCTTTTTTTTTTTTTTAAGATTTTATTTATCTGTTTGAGAGAGAGAGTGGGGAAGCTTTAGCAGGGGGTAGGGCAGAGGGAGAGGGAGAAGCAGACTCCCTCCTGACTTAGGGCTCGATCTCAGGACCTCAGGATCATGACCTGAACTGAAGGCAGGCACTTAACCGACTGAGCCACCTGGGCATTCCTGGAGGAGCCATTCTTAAAAACACTGCCTCTCGTGGCCTGAAAAAACAGACCTTATCCTGTAGATCAAAGATAGTCGTATGCATTCTATCATCCGTTGGTTTCCAGCTTATTTGCCTTTTTAGTTTTTAATCCAATCTCATGAAAAATCAGTTTAAGTACGACGGGAAATTCAGAACAGATTTTTTACTTATCCTGTAGGTTATCTTTTAGCCTTGTCCTAGAGATAGTTGGTAGTAGAGACATCAGTGTATCCTTGATGCACCTCAATCAGCGAAGAGAGGCATGCAGTGTTTCAACGTTACAAGGGATGGTAGAAAGCATTGTTCTCATTTCACAGATGAGAACACTCAGAACCAGAGAGGTGCAGTGACTTGACCTGGGTCACTTGGGGAGTTAGAGGCAAAGTTTGGACGAGAGCCCAGATCTCCTGACTTGTCGCCTTCACGACCCAGAACCTTACCAGGATCAACACATGAATCCCTCTTGCTGATGACAACACTGTTTGAACTAATAATCTGTTCGTTTTACTGATAGCTGTTTCCTAAGTTATGAGCTGTTAGTTTATCCAAATGGGATTTGCTGGTGTCTACAAACACACTGTTTTGCATTCCATTTTTTAAATGTTTAAATGTATTCTTTGGATATATAGAGGGCCCATAATGGAGACAGTTAAATAACTATGCCATTAGTTTGTGAACAGAAATGTTAACCGAGGCAGGATGCATTAATTTGTTGATAAGTGATTCACTGGATGAGTCCTTCAGCCTATTTATTAACGATCCTTAATTCATCCTTCCTGAAGCACAAATTGAGTTCTTAAAAACATATAAGCTCACCTCATTGTATTTCCTGGACTAGAAGCTCTTAACGTCTGATATTCTTTTATTTGACAATATTTAAGGAGTGCCAAGTGCATGCTTGGTCCCAGGGACATAGCAGTGGGCAAGACGCACGAGGTCCCTGCCCTTAGGGAGCGTATGTAATAAGAGCAGGGAGGCAGACAACACATGTGCAGGTAAATGGTGTTTTCAGACAGTGACAAGAGCAAACGGATGGAGAGTGACCAGAGGAGGAGTGGTTTCGCATCATCTGGAGTGACCGGGTAGGGCCCTGGCACGGGCTGGTTCGTCAGGAAGACAGCTCTGAGATGGGGATTACCGTATAGGGAGTTTATCGTGGAGCTCTTTTCGGGTCAGCACCCATGGGGGAGTGCAGGCAACGGGATTTGGAAGAGGGAGTAGTTTGGCTGTTACAGAGTCGCAGCAAAGCCTCAGCCTCCAAAGCCACGGGGAACTTTGGAGCTGAGAACCCCGAGCCGGAGCTAGAGGGCTGGCCTTTAGACGCTCTTAGTGGCCAGAATTGTACATGGGTTGCCTTGGGGGCGTGGGGCGCGGGTGAGGGCAATCTGTGAGAGGCCCCAGCTGTGGGTTGTCAGCTGCCAACACTCCCAGCAGCTACGGGAACGGGAATGACGCCTTAGTCCCGAAAGGGGGGGAACGGAGTGACACCTCGCAGCACCCTCTGTTGCCCCTCAGTGCAGGGGACATTTGAGCTGAGACCAGATGACGCGATCCCATTTAATCCTGCGTTTGATATTGTGACTTATCCCCGTTTGGCCTCTTAGAAACTCAGAGAGGTAAAGTGACTTGCTCCAAGTCACATAGCTAATAGGAAGCAAACCTTGGGGTCCCCTAGTCCGGGTTTTTTTCTATGACCTGACTTTGTGTTGTTCCATTTATGCCTATACTTGTGAGTGTGTCATTGGCATGGATTTCTGTAAACACTTTCATAAAGGTCTTGGGTAGACTGCCAGCAGGATAGAGGGTAGGGCTCTGTGCGTTTCACTGGAAAGCGTAATGATAGGGCAGGTCCATAAGGCCATGTTTACAAATTTGTTCAGATACATGATTAGATATCTTTCTGCAAAATAGATCTTCAGAATTTTAAAAAAGCTTTCCAATAATATGCTGACAACTTAGTTAAAAGAAAAACAAGTGGAACAAATATCACTAGATGTTACTTGCTCCAAAAGTCAAAAAGCTAACCACAGCCATGCCAAACATCTGCAAGTATTTTTAGCCTTCGAATCGGTAATCTTTGATCGGTTTCGAGTAAGAGCAGAGAGTACCGGGTGTTACAGCTTTTATTGTCAATATTGTCAATTGCTCAAAGTTTGTTCCTTGCCCGACTTTCAGCCTGTGACCTGTTCAGCCCGTCTCCTGTCTAGGCTGGGCTGCAGTCAGACAATATCATAAATGTCATGTCCCTCTTGTGTAAGTGCTTTTGTGTAAATTATTTCATCCAGTCCTTGTCAAAACACTGGGAGATGTGGATCTTTCTTCCCCTTTCACTGATAGAGAGACTGAAACCCCGAGAAGTGAAGTGACACAGACGCGTAACATGAACTCAAGTCCTTGGGTTATAAGACCGCACATTCTTCCTATTACCTTTCTGCCCACAGAGCTCTGAGCTGGGTTTCTGGGCCGGGGGTTGGGAGTAGGGATTTAAGAGAAAAAAGGAAGCCACAGGAATGAGGAGAGAACAGATCAGTGTTCTTAACTATCTGGGCAAGTCACGTAACTTCCTTAGGCCTCCGCTTTTTCATTGGAGAAGTAACAGAATGGAACTCGATTCTTTCTAAGACTTTTCTTGACTCTAAGCTTCTCTGGTGTTAAGGAAAAGGAAAGAAAAAAAAATCAGCACAATGAGTCAGCAACAACAGCAAAGAACAACAACGCTACCCCAGGTCTACGGCCATACCTGCACCTGCATAGTGACTCTGCCTTGCGGATGTTTCCCATTGGCGGAGAGCCTTCATTTTGAACACTGCTCAGGTAGCTGCTGATTTCCTGATACCAATGCCGCTGTTTTACACATAATGGTGAACAGACTGAGGAGATCAAATTAAATCCATTTCCACTTTAGGATAGGAAATTTGTTTGGAACAATCAAGAGGGTTTGGAGCAGTAAGCATGGGTTTTCAATTGCCATCAAATGGTAAATTGCTTAATGTCAATTGGCATTAAGTGGACTGATTTGTACCCAATTAATATACCGTGGTTGGAAAGGAAGAAAACAATTTCGTTTAGCTAGATTGTTCTGCCCTGGGTTCTTCCTGCATGAAGCCCCAAGCAGTTAGCAGGCATGCTCTTTCAGTCCCTAAATCCCCTACCCCTGTTGAGCTACATCCTCCTTTGTTGGGAACGAAGTGGCCTTGGAGAAGCTCTCTTTAGGTTTTTTCATGCTCCAGAGTCCCATTTAGGGAATGGCTGTTGCAGGCCCCCCCATGCAGCAAACATCGGTGGTGTAAGAGAGTTAATGCAGCTTGCAGAAGCATTTCGTTCCCAACCAGAGCTCCGTGTTGGGCCTGGACAAAGCTGGCCTACTGGCCATGAGGCCGAATTACAGGGCCAAGCCACTCCCAGCATTTGCTTGGAAGACTCCCGCTGGAGAATCCAAGGGATCAAAGTCTTGCTAGCGGTGACAAGTCAGAGGCATGAAGACTCAGTGTCTCTGCAAGATCTGAGCCCCGCCCCCACCCCCCATCCCCGGCTTTGACAAACAACCACAGAGGAAACACAGGTCACCCGATCACTGCCAGCTGAAAGGCTGGCACACAGAAGCTCAGCTAAATCCATGCTCCAGAGACTCCCCAGATGAGAGAAAGCCATGTGCGCCCACACTGGCCAATTGGAGCTGGATGAAGGACGATAGTAGTTTCATTTTCACATCCATGGATTTTATGCTCCCTTTGGTCAGTAATTTACATTTATATAGACTCTTTCAAACTCTGGCTCTAAAATGGATTTGCTGGTTTATATGTATAGGGCTCCACTTTGTATCAGCAGTTGGCTCTGTATGTATAAACCAAACCTGACCATCTGTATTTAAACAAAAGCATGTGGCTCAGTTTTAACTTGGTCATTTTAAGCCATACCATACTTGGATGAATTCCTCTGAGTGTTTTTTTTTTTTTTTTTTTTTTTTTTTTAAGGGCACATAAATGTGGTATATGGTGCTACTGGAAGAACCCTTTAGTCTGACTCCATTTTGATGCAAGGTGGTTCTGTAGCTGTCCTTCCTCCATGATTTATGTATGAGCATAAAAAGAGGCAATATGACTGAGAAAAACACAGGCGATGACCCTCTCCTTCAGCCTAAGAGCCAAAAAGCATTTTCTGCTCTTTTCCATGAATTTGTCCGAAGAAACACCTGAAGAGAAACAGAATGTACATGGAAATCACTTAGCCAATTGCCAGGCTCCATCCATCAGGGCGCTTATGCCTGCTGTGACTATGGAGGGAAGCAGCTTCTCGTAGCGGGAAGATTTCTGCATCTAGCTAGAGTCAGAAGGCCTGGGTTGGAGCCAAATCAGTGCAAGCCAGCAGCAGAGAGATCTTAGCTTCCAAATTTAAGTGGCGATATACCGATTCTCTTTGCTCAAGACAGTTGGTGAGGAGGGATGGATGTCTGCCTGGGGCCTCAGTCATCAATGGCCACCAAGGGTTGATTTGGCTGGTTGGTTGGCTAGACAGAGGTCTCTACCCCGTTCTGGCTCAGCTGGAGAGAATGGCTTTTCCAAATGGAAGAGGGCTGTTCTTGGGTCACAGCTATGTGGACAGATGGAAGACCTCTAACTAGGATTGTTGCAAGGACTGCATATGATAGTGTATACAAAAGAGACTTGTTCCCTCTGAGAGCCATATGAATGCATACAAATCTCCATTCAGGAACCCGCTGGGGCTCCCAAGACTGCTAGTGGGTCTAACCACTGAACTCAAGATGTTGTCTCTCTACAAAGATTGAAGGATCCCTGGAAACATGAATTGGTGCTCCTCACTGCCTCTCTTGTGTTAGACTTATTCACACATGTGTCATCGTGTCCCTTAGATAGAGTTTCTTGATCTTGGCACTGTTGACATTTTAGATCAGATGATTCTTTGTGGTTAGAGACTGTCCCATGCAGTGCAGGGTGTGTAGCACATCCCTGGCCCTCCCTCTAGAAGCCAGCAGCATCTTCCCCTAGCGGGACAATCAGAAGTGCCTCCAGACATTGCCAAATGTCCCTTGGGGGGTAAAAGTCACCCCAGCTGAGAACCACTGAGTTAGACTCTGAGATCTGTGGCAGCAAGTTTTATTCTTTATTTTTTTAAAGATTGTATTTATTTATTTGGGGGGGGAGACAGAGAGAGAAAGCGATGGCGGCGGGGGTGGGCAGTGATAGAAGGAGAGGGTCAAGCAGATTCTGTGATGAGCTCAGAGCCTGATGCAGGGCTCAATCCCAGGACCCTGAGATCATGACCTGAGCCGAAATCAAGAGTCAGGTACTTAAGTGACTGAGCCACCCAGGCGCCCCTGTTTTTCTTTCTTTTTTTTTCTTTCTTTCTTTCTTTCTTTCTTTCTTTCTTTCTTTCTTTCTTTCTTTCTTTCTTTCTTTTTCTTTCTTTCTTTCTTTTTTGTTGTATCCTTGTACCAAGTAGCATAGTATCCAGCCCTAGTAGGTGCTCAATAAAAAGTAGTTGCGTGAAATTTCAAACTGAACAAAATAGCAAAGTTCCACTCGGGGATGAGAGCCACCTCTTGCCAACTTTTCAGCCTCTGTTCAAGAGGCCACATTGAAAAGCAGATGAAGCATGTGGTGGTGTTAAGCAGTCCCGGCTCAATGGGGAAACACTTATTAGCAAAGAATAGATGTTCACAGCTTCATTTGATATGGATTTAGAAGTAATTGACTATCCCACATTGCCGTAGGGTACCCAAGCTCTGAAATTTAGGGAGCTGGGGATTTATTTGTACCTGTCTGTTCATTGTTATTACCCCCACCCCCCACCTTCCTCCATCCTCCTTAGCCAGAGATGTGCTCACAATACAATTCTCTAGTCGGCTTTGGGTTCTTGACCTTTTCTTATCTCAGGTTTCTTGCAGGGGCTCTGACAAACCTACAGGGAATTGTCATTGTGCTGGTGACCAGACCCAGTTGTGCCGGCAGACCCAGGAAGGAAGAGCAAGGGAGATGTTAGGTGGTTTCAGTCATTCTGGCCAATATGGGACTGATGACTTCGGGCATTCCAGGGAGCCTGAATCTTCTGCGATTTTAGCAGGTGACCGGAGGAGCCGTTTCCAGAGGTTCTAGACCATGGGCACAACCTCTGGGAGTGCCAACCGGCCTTTGGAACACGCTTCCCCTCCCAAGGCAGTGACATTTCTCCAGGTGGTTCTTCAGCTCTGCTCTCCCTCACAGTGAAATGCCTTGAAATAGTGACTGATATGCGGTGTTCCAATTCCCTCTGTCTCGCTTTCTCCCGAACACACCACACTCAGGATTTCACCCCATCACTTGACAGAAAATTATTCTTGTCAAGGTCACTATGACCTGCCAGTTGCTAAATGCATGGTCAATTTGCTCCCCCTCCCCACTTGATATATCAACAACATTTGACCCAGGTGACCGTCTGTCTTCTTTGAAATGCTTTCTACTCTTGGTTCTGAGGACACCACACTCCCCTGGCTCCCCACCCCCCAAGGCAGCTCTCTCTCAGTGATTGTTGCCAGCCCTGCCTCATCTCCTTGTACCACCCCAGGGCTCCTCTCTCCTCTCCTCCCTCTTCTCCCCACCTCCTCTTCTCTCTTTTATACACTAGTCTGGTGGCATTAAATATGTCTATAGACTGACCCCCAAATTCATATGTTGAACTCCTAACCCCCTAGTGAGAATGTATTTGGAGATGAGGCTTTTGGGAGGTGATTGGGTTAAGATGAGGTCATGAGGGTAAGATTCTCTTGATGGAATTAGTGCCTTCCTAAGAACAGACACCGGAGAGCTGGTTTCTTCTCTCTCCCTCTGCCACGTGAGAACATAGAAATAAGGCGACTGTCTACAAGCTAAGAAGAGAGCCCTCACCAGGGAACTGAATTGGCCGGCACCTTGATCTTGGACTTCCCAGCCTCCAGAACTGTGGGAAATAAATTTCTGTTGTTTAAGCCACGGGTCTATGGTATTTTATCATGGCGGCCCAAACCGGCTAACGAAATACTAATTGCTGGTAACCCATGCATTTCTGTATTCAGCCTGCATATCTTTCCAGAATGCCAACCTCAGATGCCCAATTGCCCCCTCAAAATCTCTGCTTGGATGACTAATCAATATCCCAAATTAACAGACCCCAAAAGGAACCCTCTCACTCAAAAACCTACTACCACAATCTATTCCACCTCAGTAAATGGCATCTCTATTCTTCTGGTCAATCAGGCCAAGAACCTTGGTGTTCTTTCTCTCAGACTTCATATCCAATCCTTCAGCAAGACTTCTAGCTCTGTCTTCAGATATATATCCCAGACCCAATGACGTCTTCCCACCGTCACCACTCACCGCCTTAGTTCAACCACCAGCATCCAGGATTACTGTCGTGCCTCCTAATGGGCTCCAGCGCCTGCAGACTTGCCCACCACTCCTGGTCTTCTCCTGTTTGCTTTCAGCACAGCAGCTAGCCCATATGGCGTTTCAGCCGCCCATCCTCCAAAATCATCCATCTTAGAGTAACATCCAAATCTTACTGCCGCCTAAGTTCCTTCATCTGACCCACTGCTGTTGCTCCAAGCTCATCTCTTGCCACTTGTCCCAACCTTATCCCTGTTCCATCCTATCCTAGTACACTGTGCTCCTTGTTATTCTCTTCCTCAAATACCAGGATTCTCCTGCTTCAGAGCCTTTGCACATGCTGTTCCTTTTACTTGGAATACTTTCCCCTCACGTATTTGCATGGCTCACTTACTTACCTTCATCAAGCCAAATAGTCATTTCCTCCAAACAGCCTACCCTGACCACCCATCCTACATAAAATACTATGCCTCCCACCACGCTCATTTATTTTCTCTGTATCACTGAGTCATGTTTGTTATCTGTTTACTTTCTTATCCTGTTCCTCCTCGAGAATGGAAACTCCCTGAGTTTAAGAAGCCTTATTCCACAGCTGCAACCCTAAGACTTTCACAGCTTCTAGCCCATAGTTGGTGCTCAGTAATCTTTGTGGAGAGAACGAATAAATCTATGCCGGCAACTCCCAAGAGCCAACGTGATAAAGCCGACTTTGTCAACAATTTCCTGGAAGATTCTAGGTTACCGATGCTTCTTTATTAAAGTAACCATTTGAGCTTCAAAATGAGATTGTACATGCCACTGTTTCTTTCCAACGTAAAATGTAATTTTTTTTTTTTTAGTTGAAAATGGGAGATTTAAGTTTGGCGAACATTCCAGTCTCTAGCATTCTGTGAACGGGTTTGGACCAAGGTGTCCTTGATCATGTTCAGTTTAATTCAACAAACATTGATTGCTCCCCACCGCATTCCAGGCTCTGCGGGAGACAGAGATGCAGATTGCTTAGACAGGAGCCTGTCCTCAGGATGGTCATAGATGTCTAGGGATGTGGAATACAGACTACCATTCACTTTTTCAATATTTAAAAATTTTGATAAATAGTACCAGGTTTTGGGGGGCACCTAGGTGGCCCATTCGGTTAAGCATCTGACTTCAGCTCAGGTCATGATCTCACAGTTCTGGGATGGAGCCCCTAGTCGGCTCTCCACTCAGCAGGAAGTCTGCTTGTCCCTCTGGCCCTCCCCCTGCTTGTGCTCTCTCTCTCTCTCTCAAATCAATAAATAAACTCTTAAAAAAAAACTTAAAAAAAGCAGTATCAGATTTCTATTCCTATCAGGAAGTTGAAGTCCAGTGAGAACATTAATGTCCGCAGGCAGATTACATGTCAAACTTCCTCTAAAGGGAAGTGCCGGGACCAGATAGATTCATGTGGTCCAAAGAGCACAGCATTGATAAAAGCCATAAGGGAGATGAAAACAAAGTGTTGTGGGTGTTCTGCAAAGGGAACAGTCACATCTCTTGGGGGATATTACGGACGGCTGCATGAGAGAGCGCACAGGGAAGCGGGGCAGTGACAGCCAGGTGCGCCTCCACATGGACGGAACAGGCACCTGAGCCCAGGTGTGCAATGGGTGACTCCGGGACTTTTTCTAGAAATGCTGATGACCAAACGTGGCTAAGGCATGGAGCAGGAATGGGGCAGTAGTTAGCAATTGGGATGGAGGACAGCCCAAATCATGGTTAGTAATATTACCTGTTTCAGAAGTACTGGGAAGGAGGAACCCTGTGTTTGTGACAACAGCAGAAATGATGCTTCAGATCTGATCATTCTCACTTGCTATGTAGTGTTTGTGCAGAGTTTTGGACTCCTCAAAGAGGATTCATTTATTTACAGCAACTTTTTGGTGGATTTCCATGTCTCTTTCAATCTTTGAAAATTGATAATCCATATGCAGCATCTATAAAGACTCTATTCACCACCTACCAGAACAACCCATGACTCTCCCTTGATGGATAACAGAGTTTACTGTAAGTGCCTTTCCATGACCGTGATAGAATTCCCCCCATTCTTTCGCTTTTCCCATAAAGCCCACATCTGCTGACCTCCAGGGTTTGATAAAAGGTCTCTCTCATTAGTTCGTGCAGCTCCAGCTCTGTCTGAACAGGATTCCAGGAAGGATGGCTACAGACTCAATAACGGTCTGTCTTTCCAAATACCATGGACTCAAACGCTTAGAGCAGACCACATTTTAGTACTTGGACACAGACTATCTACCAAGAATAATTATAAACTGTTACGGCCCCAAATGCAGACCATTATGACAAGAATTCAGGGATCTGGTCTCCTGAATAAACCACAGCTGACATTTACCTGGATCCACAGTCCATTTAATACAGTTTTACCACGACGTGGGTCCCAAAGCAAAGCTCGGGGAAGGATTCACACGGTATTTCCAAGCTGGGAAACATATGTGGGTATTTGGTTGAATTGTCCTTGTTTATAAACAAGAAAGTTGAGGTCAGAAGAGGTTACACCTTTAAGAAAGGTCAGTGAAGGCGGGGCTTGAACTCGTGCCTGGGAATGCAATTCTTCCCACAGGGAAAGTGATCGCCTTTCAGTGACCATCTGTGGGAGACCCTCCTCGTGGGCTGGTCTTTGGATCTTGTGCTCTTTAAGGGCCCCTGTAACTCCTACCCTTTGCTTTTCTGCTAGACCTTCACCTTCACCTTCTCAGCCTTGGTAGGCTGTGTATTAGGTAGGGGCTTTAGCACCAGCTCGGGCCCCCAGGCTACGGGTGACCATTGTGAGTACAGGGAGCTTATCTGTCTCAACGCATCTTAGTTACCTTTCTTTCTACCATGGAATATACTCGCTCAGTTGAACTGACGTGGTTGGGGAAGAGGGTGGGTATGTGATGCAGGGAGGTTGTAAGTCACTCTGTAATCCACCAAGCAGGAAGGCGTTGGAGAAAAAAGATATGTAAGGAGAGGATAGGCGAGTAAAGGAAAAGAGAGACAAAGGACGGGGGAAAGTGAGAAAAAGATCACATTGAAAAGCACAAAACTGGCTCCTGTTTAAATGCAGACATGAGTCCGGGGTGTGTCACATGTATTCAGCCTGTGCAAGTGATTATGCAAATTAATTAAAGAGAGGGAGGAAAGCAGAGGGGATGGGAGATGAGTCCACATTGAAATGCTCCCAAAGATCCCTTAGAACGGCTTCCTTCCCCACATCGGTGTGTGGAGGAGGCTATGGACCCCGTTTGTGCTGCTGCTGTGGGAAAAAGGAGGCATTAGGTCTGAGCAGTCACAGGGTTCTCACTGCAGAACCAGATGGGGTCTTATCACCCACACAGTGCAGGGCAGGGAGGGTCAACTCCCATCTCCCATGATACTGGCTCAGCAAGCATTCGGGGGCTCCACTGGCTGCTGTTAGATCATTTTCCCATGGACACCCCTCAAAGGTACTAATTCCACTGTCAACCACGCCCGAGCCGCGGGTCACCTTCGTGCTCCATCTGCCTCCTGCGGGTTCCGGTTGCTCCAGGAAGCAGGGGCCGGTTGGCAGTGGGAGTTCTCTTCCTTAGCTGCTGCTTCGGAGGGAGTCGGGCAGCAGGTTATCTTGGATACAAGCTGGTGGGGCTGCAGCGGCAGCCTCTGCTCAGGCCTTTCCCCTGCTTTCTTTCCAAGTGAGCTCCACGGAGCCTGGACAAGTTGGGACTAGGGCCCAGACACCAGGGATGCTTGGGGAGTGAACCCTTCCGAGTCCCTGACGTCATACCAGGCTAGAGCAGCCTGCTGCGTGCAGGAAACATTGAACATTCTGAGTCTTAAAGAGGGAACCTGGAACAGTTCCAAGATTACACTTAATACATCTGCTGGGAGCTACAGAGAAGGGAGACTGGGAGAATCTGTGAAAATAACCCTTGCAGAGCCAGGCAAGCACACGGCATCAGGATGGCGCAGGTAATGAGTCAGAACAAAAAGGCTCCCTTTCCTCAGGTAGCAGGTAAGCTTTCCAAAGCTCATTCATACGCACGACCTCTTTGTTCGTCCTTGTGGTTCCGGGAGGGAGGCCCGGAACGTGATTCTAGGTAAGCTGCTAGGTTATGCATCTGTACGTTTCCCGCAGCACTTAACCTAGCAGGCTCTCCAGTAAATGGCAAGTAAAGAAATGGATGGCTGAATGGACAGACTTGCATTTTGCAGGTGAGAAAGTCATTCAGACTAGTCAAGTTCATTGCAAAACACTGAACATGGGGTACTTAGTACATGCCAGGCACCCGTGCTAGACCCTGGGAAGCCATGGTCCCCTTGCTTGAGGAGCTCACCGTCCAGAGAGCGAGGTGGCTAGAAGTGATTACACGGTCTGATATGTATTCTATTTGAGACGATCACAGAAGGCTCTGGAAGACAGAAATGAGAGAGACTGACTCCAAGCCAAAGGATCCCAGGTGGCTTGTCTGATGTAGGAACAAGTAGCAATGAAACTCCTATCCAGGCGTTCAGACTCATCCTTCCTTTGTTTTCCCTCTCCCCTGATCGGGAAAGTTTCTCACCCATTTCTCTTGTCCCCACCTCTACCCTTGACTCATTCTATCATCTTCAGGACTTTATCTTTCAGCTTTAGGCTATATTACTGTTTCGAGTAAACAATTCCATGGGAAAGACAGGTCTGTGAATAAGGGATAAGAGAGTCAGGTTACATGTAGATGACAGGGGATACAGAGGTGGGGGCTCTGAGCCATCTAGGGGTTTCTGTGGGACAGGAAGGCGATGAGGGAGAGGGAAATGGGAAGAGACCGAGGATTATTTAAGGGAAGCACTGCCTTTGCAATTTTGCTTTTCTCCCACGAGCACATCCCTGTATCAACATAAACGCACATATATATACAAATATATACATACACATACTTATATATAAATACATACATATACATACATATATATGTATATATACATACACATGCATATACATGTGTGTGTGTGGATAAGTCTATGTATGCACACACACGTGCACCAGCATCGTCTTTAAACCTGTCACCAAAATGGCGTGCAAAGTTTCTGCCAGCCCTTCTTACATTAAACAATTCTGTAGTGATGTATGTCCGATATTGGTGAGCGTGAAGCTTCATGTAGCTCGACAGCTGTGGGTTTCAAATTTTATTAAACTTCGGCCTTGTTCAGTCCGATTTCTTTAAGGCCTTATCTAACTGCCTTGGGCCACAGGACCTACCACCTTGGCCATGTGCAAAGATACACATTTTACCATGTAACTGAGGGAAAGCCATAAACTATTGTATAATAAATAGCAAGGAATGGTGATGATCCGTGTCCTCGTGGAAGAACGGCTCATAAAAATAATTATGACATGATACATGCTTATGTTGTTTACAAGGTACACGCGTGCTCTCCTGTCTCCAAACGCTGTTGGGCATTTGGATCTAATCACCAGGAATCCAGGCATTTCCAAATGCCCACATGTGTGTTGATGTGTAGTCCAAACATCTGGGTTGTTGCCTGAGAAATGTGATTTTCTGCAGACCACTGAGTTCCAGGGACCCACAACCTGGGTTTAAGTCACTTCTGGGAAGAGGCGGCGATGCTCCTGCGTGACTCAGCTCCCCTCTTCGTGTCTCCAGAGTACCGTACGTGTGAGTTCACTGGTCTATCTCTCCCCACAGGGATGGGAGCACTTGGAGGACAGTGATGGATCTCATTCACCTTTTTTACTCCCAGACATCTGTTGAAGGAATGAATGAATGAATGAATGAATGAAGTGCCCACCAGGCACTTCTCCGTCTATACAGTCAATGTAGTGCCTTGCATAGACGAGAAAATATCGAATGAGCATCTCTGTTCCCGGGTAGAGAGAGTCACGTCAGCTGTGCTGCATTACGCAGATTTTTGTTTAAGCGTCTCAGAGCCTGCAAAGGCATTTTTACACTGCTTCCTCCAGCCCAAGGGAGAAAACAGATAAAAAGAATGAAGAACTGGCAGCGCCAGGAGGGGTATGAATTCCCCACGTGCACTGGGGGAATGAGGCCCAGAACCCCACGGTTTGGATTTCGCTTCCCTCTGCTCTTTCCCTCCTGCATGTGTGCCTCCCTCGGCCTTTCTCTTCACATTAGAAGTTGGCCGAGTGTTTATATGTATTACGGGGCCTCTCTATGTAAACCCACATTCCATAAATCCCAAAGCTTTTCTTCTGTTGCAGAGCAAGAGGCCGAACAAGATATATGGTGGTTTTTTTTGTTTTTTGTTTTTTTGTAACCAGCAAATGGCTTTTTTACCGATTCACCTCTTCTTCTAACAGCAGGGTTGTCCTGATGCGGCCTTCAGGGCTCTGTGGTATCTCTCTCCCTGTCTCTCTGTCTGTCTCTCGCCCCACTGCCTGGCCCCTCTCTCCAGCAAGGCCCTTCTTTAAATTCCAAGACACTAATTGTTGACTCCCCGCCATCTCTCCCTTCCCGCAATTTCTCTGACCCCAGCCGGGTTCCTAAGCCCCCAGCTTCTCCGGAGTCGTGTACTTCCCGCCTGCTGTGGCTAGAATTTTATGGCCCTAATCAGATTTTGCTGTTTTTCTCCACACCGTGTCCTTTCCCCATCCATTCTGCCCTTTTGACTCTTTTCCCCCGACCCTCACCTTCATGGTGCACGGGCCTATTAAATGGTGTCCAGTCCAATTTCTGGCACCCAATAAATCTAAATTTTCAAGCTTGGGAAGCCAGGCTCACCCAGTGGCACCCAGATAAATGAGTCCTCCATGAGAAACCTACACTGGTCATTACTCAAGACTCTCCAGAAGCCCCAACACCGGCTTTCCTGCCTGGGAAAGTCAAAGTGCCCCTTTCCTCCCTCACCCCCCCCCCCCGAAAAAGAAAACGCCCCCACAGCACCCGGAGACTGGTCTTCATCCGGGCGCAAGGATGCTCCGGACGGTTCCCAGCCTCCCACCCCCAGCACCCGGCTGCTCCCACGTCACTTCGCCGCAGCAGCGGCTTTGAAATGAGACTTAATATCCCGCACACGCGCATGCACTGTTCAGCTCGCCGGGGCTCCGAGTGTGGAGCGGAACAAAGAGCCTCCGTGCAGACGTTTCATTGTCTGCAACCCGCGCCACCGACCAGGGCTTCCCTCCCCAGCCCTCCCTGTGCCGCATCCCTCGCCTTTTGGGGGGTACTGTTTCCACACCCAAAATCGACACCGCGCCTGAGGGACAAGGGCCTCCACGTGGTCTCATGGGGGGAGGAAGAGGACGGTGGGGGCCGGAGGCATTTGTAGCCAGCTTCACATCCTGGAGAACTGGGGGAAGGGGTTGCCCAGAGTCAGGGCTGCCGAGGGGGCAACGCGGGTTATGATCTGTGCTTCTCGTACACAGACCCAGCGACAGTGGTCTGCTCTTGAGAACTTGGGCGCTATTTGTATTTACTTATTTGTTATTTTGACTTGTGAAATTACCCCCTTTCACTCCGCCAGCCTTCTGCTTCTGCACAATAAAAATTAATTACAATGAATTAGAACCTTTATAAACCACCCTCGGCAGTACAATGGCTTGGAGACAGCCCCTCCTCTGGCCTCTCACTGGTCTACGGCTTAAAAGCCCATTAGAAGAGCCATTCTAGAAGGCAAATGTCTCTAAAATAAAGTACCTGGTTTGGCTTCTGTGGAATAAATCTGGAAACTAATCGGATGCTGTGATGGTTGGTTTTATGTGTCAGCTTGCCTAGGCTCGGTAGCCAGGGACTGAATAAAGCACTAATCCAGGTGTTAACCTGGTGATGTTTTGTTAATGTGATTAGAGGGTGCAGTTGATTGACTAAGCAGATTGCCCTGAATAATGTGGGTGGGCCTCATCCAATCAGTTGAAGGTCTTAAGGGCAGAAACTGAGGTCTCCCAGAGAAGAAAAAAATTCTGCCTTGAGATTGCAGTATCCACTTTTGCCCACGTTTCCAGCCTGCTGGCCTGCCCTATGCATTTCAGATTTGCCAGCCCCAGCAATTCCTTGAAATGGATCTCTTCAGATAAAAATAAATATCTCTGCCTCGATATCTCCATGTACTGTTGACTTCACCTCTTTGGAGAACCCTGCCTGATCTGTTTAGAAATCTTATGCTTAATTTGAGTTGTTCATTGTGTAAGTAACTCCTGGAAGGATGACTGCTCTTTTTTATTTCTCCAGCACAAAGCCCTGTGTTGTGCACACGGGCAGAGCTTAATAAATGCCTACTGAAGTGACGGAAAACCCAAAGAAACCCCATGTTCTTCTCAACTTCTGCCACTGCATTTTCAGCTCATGAAAGCATTTGCTCCTTCTCATCCCCGCAGGACTAATCAACCCTACTCGAGGCTCCAACTCTTCTCAGGACTTTCCCATGACATTGTCAAGTACCGATGCTCTCCCCACTCTCTGCCTTTAAACGATATTGAACAAGCCACATCTCCCCCAAAAGCCTCACTGCAGAGTCCAGGCACTTAACTTACCCCGCCGTCCTCAATGCTCGTACAAGGTTTATGGTAGTGGCGCTCTGCTGTGCCTGCCATGCCAAGATGATGTTCCCCCTTTCTCGTTAGCTGCTGGGCCCTCTGGGGCAAACCTAGGCTCTGATGTCGTGGAACATTTATGGTCTTTGGAATCAGCCAGACCTAGCTCGAGACCTGGTTTTCATATAAGCTTTGAAAACCTGATGAAATCATATAACTTTTATGAGCCTTCCTTATTAGCAAAATGGGGGTTAAGTGACTCATAGGAACCTGTCAGGGATAAATTAGGCAAATAGTGAGTGATCAATTATTTTTTTAACATTGCAGTAAAACAGTCTTATTTTCCCCGAGTGAAATTCTCCGTGGACCGGCAGAACACAAGGCAGATAAGAATTACTGTGGTTTGTTCTAAGGAAACGCTCCTTCTTGTGTGCTGGAACTCCTGTCTTCCCTCCTATTCAAGGACGTGCCTTTAGCAGCTCTCCCTCCGTCTCCTACATGAACCTGTAACACAGCTGTACTAGATCATTCCTGCCAGCCTGAAAATATGGTGGAAAGGTCTCCATCTTTCAACCAAACAGCCAACCCAAACCATCTTACTTCACCCTCTCCCCTCAGCAGTTACTACCCCATCCTGTCTTTTTCTCTACTATAAAACTCACTGGCAGACTTGTCTCTACATTTTTTCTCCATAATCTCTCCTCCTGTTCTTTCACGAACACACTCCAGTTGGGGTTTTGTTCCCACTACTTAGCCACGGCTGTAGTCAAGGTTGCAAAAGACCTTCACGTTCCAGACGTAACAGCTGATTCTCCATCACCATCTTGCTCGGTCTACCAGCAATGTTGGGCAAAGTTGGGCACACCTTCACCTTGAAGTACTTGCCTCGCCATCCCTGGGATACCGCTCTCTCTGGGTTGTCCGCACCAATCCAATGGCGAATGCCAGACGCTCTATACATTCCAAATCTAACACTTCTCACCACGTGGACCGGCACAGTGAGTCTAGTCCAGTTCACTATCTTCCGTCATGTGGATTATTTTAACAGTCTCCTGACTGTCTCCTTATTTCCCCCTGTGTTCGACTATAGGTTATTTTCAATATACTATCCAGAATGATCCTCCTAAAACATTAGTCTAATCATGTCTCTCTTCTGCTCAAAATCTGCTGATAGCTTCCCATCTCACTCAAAGTAAAAGGTAAAGTACCATTAAGGGCTCAAGGCCCTGCGCCGTCTGTCTCCAGCAGATCAAGGTGGAAGGTTAGTTTCTATCACTTCCTTGTCCCCCCGCCCGCCCCACCCCTCCGAGTGTGGTCATCCACCTTCAGTCACGATCTCCTTGCTATACCCCAAACATGGTGAAATAGACACGCACCTCAAGACCTTTATGCATGCTGTTCCCTCCACCTGGAACAGTTCTCTCCGGCACAAGCACACGAATCCCTCCTAGATATCCACAGGGATCCCTCTCTTCAGAGAAGAGAACTTCTCTGGGATCTGAACCTGATCAACCTGTATAGAAAGGAGCACCCTCCCTCGTCTCTTTGTAGCCTCCTTACCCTGCTTTATTTTTTATAGCACTTATCAATACCTGACATATTATATATTCCTTCGTTTTTCTACTTATTGTCTATTCTCACAAAAAAATGTAAGTTTGAGGCCTCAGGAGCTTTGTCTCTTGCTCACTGTTATGTTTACTAGCACCAAATACAGCACAGAGTCGATTCTCAATAATTATCTGTTGAAAAAGTGAATGAACGAAGTGAAATCAATAGGCCAAGAGCCCCATTCACGGTAACCTCCACCCCTGGGCTCTGAAACCATCCCCTAGAGATGGTCTCATCCCTAGAGAGCTCTCCCGTGCCTTCTCAGGTCATTGCTACTTGACCGTAAACATCACCGGTTCTTTCTACAGTTCTGTAAAGACGATGGGGGTTCAGGCAGCATTTCTAAGTTTGTTCACACTCTGCAATGTAGTTTGTCTGGATTTAGGGGTCTGGACGCTTAAAATAAGTGAGTCGTTCTCTGACTATGTTCTGTTCCCTTTGGGCTTTCCTTCCAACCACAGCTGAATTGTCTCCACCCCCACCCCGTGTCTGAAGACCAGTTTGAAATTGCCACAGAGAGATCTGGACACAGAGCTGAAGTCACTTCAAATGGTAAAAGTAGCGTAGACGTGTCAAGATCGTATCTTACAGATTTGGGATCACTTGTTATTGCGCTTTAAGATCAGGATGAATCAGTTGGGGGGGATGTTGTAAGTGTACTTTGATTAGAAGTGGGTAGCTGACGAACCCGCTAGCGACAGTTTATTGCTCGTGGAGAGGTTTATAGCCTACGCTCATGACGGAAGCAGAAGTAGTTCCCGTAAGATCTATTTAGAACTTAACGTGAATGGCAAGGAGGGGCAGAAGACAGACAGCACATTCACGTGGAGCGGCTGAGGAGCGTTTCATGAAGGGGCTATTGACCAAGGTGCGGGAAGGCTTCAGGAAAACCGACCAGAAGTGTTGAAGCAATCAGGGGGGAAGCCAGAGGTGGGAACTGTGACCATCAGGGCCTGGGGAGTCAAGGGGAGGGAGTCGTTCCTATGCCTGGAGAGAGTAGCTAGCTTTGGGAGAAGGCTGTGTGAAGTGTGGCTTTCTCAAAGCTACTCAACGGGGGAAAGAGCCCGGGGAGTGAACACTTAATGCCTAATTCACTTCTGCCTTCCCTTCCATAGCTGGTGCTCCTTTGACAGTTCCCAAGCAGACTAGGGAGCCAGCGAGCCCCTGAGCTAGTCTGGAAAGGTCAGCCTCCTGGCGTCCAGGGCAGAGTGCAGAGAGATGGAGAGACATGTGAAGGAGTGAATGGGGGAGATCCAGCAGGGGTAGCTTAGGAATGACCAACTTTTGAAGAGGTGAGGGCTTTCTGCAATAGTTTCCTGTGATGTCTGAAATATCTAATAATATGTATTTTATTCATTGTTTTCACGTTGAGGGTTTTTTTTTTCTTCCTTTTCTTTTTTTGGTGGTAGTGGTGGGATTATGGACTTTCCCATTTGATTTGATTTTCTGTATTAAAATAACCTTGTACTGCTCTTTAAAAATTAATGGGAGACTGTATGATTCCATTGTAGGGTTTTAGGAACCGAAGAACCCAGTGTATGGTGATAGAAGTGAAAATAGTTGTTAACTCTGGGAAGGGGCAGAAGGGAACCTTTCTAGAAGATGTGTGTCTTGAACTGTGTGCTGGTTACAGGGGCATATATATTAGTAAAAATTCAATGATGTGTAAACTTAAGATTTATGTATTTTTTTGTATGTAAATTATACCTCCGTAAAAAAAGTGAAAAAAAAAAAAAAGAAAAAGAAAAACAGTATGGCTGTGTCCTTGGAAACACAATGTTTGTAGCAGTATTTTTATGTGTTTATACAACTTATTTTAGCATCTGTATGTCAGTCTTGCCCTGTCTTCTCTGTTCTCTCTACCTTGTAACCAGTACTCCGATTTTTGAGGGGCAAAGATAGGGGAGGGGTGTCGACTATCTCGGGGAAAGCTACAGACAATTACCCTCAGTTGAAAATAAACATAATAAAACTATAGCAGTCTAATTTTTGCAACTTGAGAGGGTTTTTTTCTGTAGCTATTCACTTCTAATCACTCTCACCTAATAAATGAATAGAATAGCTAATGTGATTAGACTAATTCACTATTCATCAAGAATATTAAATGAATAGAATATTTTGCATTTCGCCAGTCACACATCTTGAGTATTTACCTGATATTACAATCAGACATGTGTTAGATTTTCTCTCTGCTTCTGGGCCATAGCTCATGGATAATTATAGTGTTTAATTAGCCCCACACAGCACTTGGCTCTCCGGTGTGGATGGAAATTACAGGATGTAGAAAGAACAGATCAAAGACTGTAAAGGAAAGTAGCCCTTTGCTATATCCCCTGGAAGCATTAGCAGGGGCGATGGGCAGCACAGGGTGAATAGTGTTATTCCGCTTGAATAGAAAAGAAGTTGCTTTTCATAAAGATTTTAAAAGTACATTTTTTTTTTGAAATACAGCTAGCGAGCATGAAATGGAAAATAGGTAGTGAGTTTAATACACTTAAGAAGAGGATTTTTTTTCCCCCCTGACCATTCTTGACTGGCCCTTCCATTTGATGAAATAATAGGATCCTGAGTTGGTTGGGAGCTTCCTCTGAGCAAGGTGACTGTAGTCTCAGGCTATTGAACTGACTGTCAGAGGTTAAGGTGACTGTTTCTTGGTCCCTAAGGCCTGAAAGTGCCACGAACAGGTTGCTAGCTAAAAGCCCGATTTCCCAATTAAGAGCGCTAATTTGAATCAATCCAGTTTCATTCCAAACACATATAGCGAGCATCTTCTCTGGTAAGACATGGTGCTAAGTGCTGTGGAGGACAGAGAAGTCACACAATACCATACTCTCTAAGGTGGGGAACTGTGGGGAGAGGGAGGGTAAGAAGGCACACGGGAATGGCCATCTGGGATGGGGCGCTAGAGGGTACCTTCGGCAGGTGATGTGGGGGAATCAAGAAACAGTTGATGATGAAGATGCTGTTTTAGATGGATCTTGAAGGATGGGTAGGATTTTGAGAAGTCGAGGTGGGGACAGGCCAGGCAGAGAGCCATAGAACCAAGACGTGGAGGTGGGAATCTAGTTTGGGCTGGCGGAAAAAGGTGTAGGGAGGCAAAACAGCTCTGGTTTCCATCAAGGTTGACTACACTTGACCCAGACTTACTCTAGAGCCCTTGACAGGAAAGAAAATATATAGCTCATTTGAATATCTTTCTTCCATGAAAGTCTTCCTTTGTTCTCACTCTGATGTTATATGGATTGAATTTGCTCATTTTCTTTTTTTTTTTAGATTTTTTTATTTTATTTTTATTTATTCGACAGAGATAGAGACAGCCAGCGAGAGAGGGAACACAAGCAGGGGACATGGGAGAGGAAGAAGCAGGCTCATAGCAGAGGAGCCTGATGTGGGACTCGATCCCATAACGCCGGGATCACGCCCTGAGCCGAAGGCAGACGCTTAACCGCTATGCCACCTTGAATTTGCTCATTTTCTAAAGAGAGTTACAAGGTTATCCTAAGCCGCCTTTAATTCTACTAAAAAAAAAAAAAAAGCACCAGTAGAGAAAACTCTATGTTCTCTGATGTGTAAGCTATTGGACATTTTTCACTCATTCAGCAAATATTCATTGAATACTTACTATGTTCCTGACACGCTAACTGGGGCTCTGGGACACAACATTGAACTGATAAGTGCCCTCTGTCATGGAGCTTACATTTTAATATGGTGATGGGAAAGAAAGACATACATTACGTCATCTGTATTACCTCATCTGTCAGGAGGTGATAGTACCATGAAGAAAATAAAACAGGGTACAGGAGATAGGAAGTCCCAAGGCTGGTGTTCTTGTATATAAGGTCTTTGGGGAAATTCTCTCTGATATTATTATTTGAACAGAGAAGAAAAGAGTGAGGAAGTGAGTGGGTATCTGGTGGGTATCTGGGAAAAGAGCAACAGGAAGAGCAAATGCAAAGGCCCTGCGGGCAGAACACACTTGGCGTGTAGGAGGGGCGTTGCGGTGAAATGCAGGGAGGGGTATACATCACGTCGGGAGATGAGAGGGGACAGGGATCAGGTCATGAAGTGAAGACTTCGGCATTTTCTCCGGGCACATTTTCAGTGGAGGAGTGACGTTTTACAGGAAGCACTAGCTGCTGTGTAGATGTTAGACTGGATTGGGGAGGGGGGGACAAAAATGGAAATTAATATGGCGGTTAGGTGTCTACTGTAAAAACCCAGACAAGGCAGCTTGCTAGCAGTGGAGGCAATCAGTTACCAGATTCTGCACATATTTTGAAGGTAAAACCAAGGGACTTTGCTGATGAATTGGGTCTGGGGTATGTGAGACAAAGAGGAGTTAGAGAATGGAAAAGTTGCCATTTACTGAAACAATGAAGACTTGGAGAGGAATAGTTCCGGGATGGGTTAGAATCAAGTTATTTTGAGAAACATTAAGTTTGATATTCTTATTGGACAGAGAGTGGAGATACTGAGGAAGCAGCTGGTTATGTGAGTCAGAAAATTCAGGGGAGAGATTTGAGCCAGAGATAAATTAGGGAGCCATTGTATGTAGGTGGTACTTCGGGCCTTTGGGTGGGATGAAAGCTTTAGGGAATGCTGTGGGTAAAAAGGCTAGAGTCCTGGGAAACTCCAGCACTTAGGGGTTGAGGGGGATGAGGAAGAACCAACACAGCTTATGGAGGAGAAGCCAGAGAGTTTGAAGAGGTTGGAGAAAGAGTGGCTTTCAGAAGACAAATCAAGAGTGTTTTAGGGTGCCTGGGTGGCGCAGTGGGTTAAGCATCTGACTCTTGGTTTCTGCTCTGGTTGCAATCTCAGGGTTGTGAGATCGAGCCCCGTGCTGGGTTCTGCCCAGGGTACTGAGTCTGCTTGAGACTCTCTCCCTCTCCTTCTCTCTGCAACCGCCCCCCCCCCCACGTCCACTCTCAATCTCTCTCTCTCTCTCAAATAAATAAACATTTTTTTTTTTAAAAAGAGTGTTTTAAGTAGGAGGGCAGAGTCATCCTTTGGAAAGAAAAAAACTCTCTTTAGGTATACTACATGCCGCACAAATGGAGTTTGTGTTGCTAAGTGTGGCAGGCAGAATTCTAAGATGCCCCCCTCCCCCCATCTCTTATGCCCCATGCATGCATGCCCTGTGTAATCCCCAGGGCTGTGAATATGTTGAATCTTACTGCAGTGATTTACTCTATGACCATTGATGGGCCTGACCGAATCGCGGCAGCCCCTGAAACGCACAGTCATCTCCAGCTGGTTGCAGAAGAGGCAGTCAGAGAGACAGACGGCAGGTGCTCTGGAAGAAAGCAAACACCACGTGGTGAATGGCCGATGGGGACGCAGGGCAGGAGCCTGGAGGAGCGTCGGGGAATGGAGAGCAGTCCTCAGCTGACAGCGAGCAGGAAGATGGGCAGCTCCATCCCACTGCCTCAAGGATATGGATTCTGCTGACAACCAGTCACCTTGGAAGAGGACCCGATGAGAACTGCGTCCCAGCGGGCACCTTGATTTCAGCCCAGAGGGACCCTGAGCACAAGATCAAGCCACGCCCTTGCCAGACTTCTGACCTGGAAAGATGGCCAAATTATAAATTTGTGTTGTTTTAATGTGCTCATTTTGTGGCAATTTTTAATGCAGCAATAGAAAACTAATAGCCCAAGCGAGACCGAGGATTTGAAAGCTTATGATAAAGAGAGAGGGAGCAAAATAGGGGGAAGGAGGGAGGGAGGAGACGGAAAGGGGAAAGAGAGGAGGGAAGGGGGAGTGACGATGAAGAAGTGAACCTGTATGAGTATTTTCAGGGCACTATTAATCATAGAGTAAATAACTCTCCTCATTGCAGAAAAGGAATTTGAGAAGAGAAACAATGATTTATTGCTGAGTCCGTGAGGGTTTCAGACTAAATGCTTGGCCAGAGCAGAAATCAGGTTGCTCTGGAAGGCTCATTTAGGGACTCCTGCTTCCCTCTGCTCAGTATGTGATTCAGGGCTTTCTCCCCTGAGAAAGTCACTGGCCTGGGCTGGGTTTCTGGGGGCACAATTTCCACTTTGGCTCTCATTGTGAATTACCTCCACAAAGCCTTCCTTATTTCAATATGGTCCACACTGACTTATTATTGACTTGAAGATCCAGAAATTCAAGTCTGAAGGACAAGGGCTGTGGTCCATGGCACAGGTTTTCAGTTTTTCTGGGCTATTTAGAGCAAGTAGAGGAGGTCACAGGAGCCCACAGACATGGGCTTTAGTTTGGTCTGTATTTATTTATTTTGTCTCTAGCTGTGTGACCATTAAGACATTGTTGACCTTCTTGGAATCTCACCCGTAATTCGGGGAAAATTCCAATTGGGACTTACTTCTAACACAGAAAGTGGGGATGAGAAAGTGAGGAGTAAAGCGAGCTGTACCATTTCAGCTTTGAGGGTGAGCTCAGCAGTGTATGGTTTCTTTTAATCCCAAAGGTTCTGCCGTACAGTCTGTTAACATCCCCGTCACCTAGGACCTACCCTTAAACATCACAATGTTAGGGTGTTACTCCGAGTAGAGACACAGAGAATGGGGCAATGAGATTGGCTGACACTGTAGATAATATTATCATAAAGGTAAAATTCCATTGCAATGACTATTACGGGACTATGCTTCAGTGCTATCTTGAAACGAGTACTCTCTCTAATCATCTAAAACAAACCAAAACAAAAGCCTGCATAAGATAGTGAGTTTCCTTTCTAATGATGGTATTTGGTTGTGAGCTGTCTGCTGGACACAGGGAAAACCTGAATGGAGCTTTTGTCTTCCTCTGAAGTAAACATTAGCCTGCAGTTTCTTCTCTTCCCTCTTCAACCTCACAGTGGCTGAAACGATATTTCACTGAATTTCCAAACCACCACCAGGGGTCACGGGGAGGAATGGAGAAGGGGAGGAGTCCAGACACCTTCCTTTAAGCAGGTGGAAAGGGCTCCTTTTGCCCTTTCAATTCACCAGAGAGAGAATGGACACAGCGGGTCTTATCTCCAACTCCTGCAGACGGGAAAAGTGGCAACATATCCTAACAGAACCCCGTGGTGCGTGCACGCGCATAAAGGAGAAGAAAATGCAATCTCAGAGCGCTCTTCACGGAGAGATTATACTTTTGGAACACAGCATTGTTTAAAGGGTTGATACAATTATTTGCTTTTTCAGGTCAGGCAAGAGAAAAGGTGGGAAGGAACTGGATTTCTCTATTTTGCAGCACAAGTTAATGGAGCGCGTTAACATGGCACGCAGCCGTGAGCAATGCGGGAAAGGGTCCCGCTCACGTGGAATGTATGTTCTAGTGGGGGAGGCAGGACGAGTGGGGTAACAAACATGTAATAGGTCAGGTGGTGGTAAGTGCTGTGAAAAACAACGGAGCAGGGTCAGCGTAGGGAGATGGCTGCGGGAGGGGTCGTTGCTATTTACATAGGGTGGCCAGTGAAGGTCACGCCGATAAGGTGACCTTTGAGCTGAGAACGGAAGAAAGTGTTGAGGGAGAAAACCGCATAACAGTTTTGGGGAAAACCACTGCAGACAGAGGGAACAGCAAATGCGAATAAACGTCCTGAGAGGAGAGCACATCCAGCTTTCAGTCATGTATTCGTTTATTCCTTTGTGCATTCTTTCATTCACGTTCTTTCTTACAAATAACAACTTTAATGCCAAGTGTGTATTTCTAGGGAACATCTTTTGTTAAATTTATAGTTCATTGTGGTTATGAAATGCATATTCGTTGGGGTGCCTGGGTGGCTCAGTCGGTTAAACGTCTGCATTCGGCTCAGGTCATGATCTCGGGGTCCTGGGAGTAAGCCCCCAGTTGGGCTCCTTGCTCAGCTGGGAGACTGTTTCTCCCTCTGCCTCTGCACCCCCTCCCCCCGTTTTTGCTGTCTCTTTCTCTCTGTGTCAAATAAATAAATAAAATCTTTTAAAAAATGCATATTTGTTGACTAGCTAATATATATTTGACATAGGAGGAAAACAGAGATGAGTCAGGCAAGACTCTTACCCTTAGAAAGAATACAACCCAATCTAGAAACAGACATAAGCAAATAAATGTAATACATCTGGAGGCTTCCTGGAATTGGGAAAATAGCATGGGCTTTGGAGAGGGACAGCCTTATCCAGCCCTGTGTAACTAACGTGGGCAAGTTAGTTTCTTCTTTGAGCCATAGAACCCCGGGCAAGCGATACCAATTTTGTAGGACTCTTGTGAGGAGTAAATGAAATAATCTATCTGAAATATATAACGAATAGAATGTCTAATTAATGTAACATCTCTTCTCCCTCTCCTATAATAATAGCACACTATGGTTAACTAGTTGAACACATACTAAGAATAGTATGTATTAATAATCCTAATATTTGGCACATTGTATTGTGGTTAACTGATCATGGGCCTATCTGCGATATTAAACCAAGGTTTTCTTCAAGATAAGCAACATTGTTAATAACCATTGCTTCTATTGGGCCCAGCCCAACACCCGTCACATAGTAGGGTATTCAGTAAATATACACTGAATGAGTGGAATTAACGAACGCTTAGAATCCGAGTGGTCAGCATTGTTTTCTGCCATAGATAATTACATGGAAAGACAGAAAGGTTAAACTATTTATTCTTGATTACACAGCAGAGGGCAGAAGTCAGACTTTCTATATGGTCTGTAGAGTCTCGAGCATTTAAAACATAATTTAAAATCTTTCTGAACATGGTATATTTCAGAGGCCAGTCTGAAACAGGGCCCCTCCATGCATTTCTTTTACAATGTGTTTAAATAATTAGGATATGGTAAACTCTTTCTTCTCAACAGTAATGGAAACATAATTGAATCCCATGGATTATGCAGAAGATCATATTGTCCATTGGTTTCAACTCCTCTTAAGTGGACTTAGTTAATTTCATTTTATCTTCCTCTTCTTGTTTACTCTCAGGCAGAGAAATGGAGCAGCTTTGAATTACACTGGCACACAGTCGATACTCCATAAGTATTTGTTGAATGAATAAATGATGAAAGAACTCTTTTAGCCACTACTGCTCCCTAAGATGCTGATCTTTACTTTCATGAAGATGCCAACACCCTCAGCCTCTCCTTCACCCGTTAAACTGCATCTAGGCCATCTTCATCCCTGCATCGCTCATTAACACTCTCATCCCCTCCCTCCTCCCACATGCTGCAGTGCCCGCTACAGCTGGGTCAGTCCCGCTCTACTCCTCGAAGGCACAGCATCAGGTGAGAGGATCTCTAAATGCCAGTGACATAGACCAACACGCGTCCTGGCCTTCTGACGTCAGTGGGCATTTACTGATAACCTTATTATTCATATATCGTGCATTTTTCCTGGCCTTGTGTCACCATTTTCCCAAGTTTCTCTGTGTTCCCCCAGCCCTTAGCATCAGCAGACTACTTCATCTGCTACCCCACTGGGAGTTGGGAAGCCAGCAATGTCCATCTTGGCACAAGTGAGATCTGTCACATATGTTGGCTAATCCCCTCAACCAGCTTCCTTATTTATAAATCTCTGTCCATCTCTGTTCCTCCCTGGGCTGTTTCTGAATTGTCTCTTCAGTCTTGTGAGGACCGCTTCCAGAACTCCCATGTCTTTGCTCTGTTCTTGCCTACTCTTCCGGTTATCTGTTGCTCCATATCAAAATATCACCCCCCACTCGTCAAAATTAGAAGTTTTAAACAACTCCATTTTATACTATCACAAAATTTTGTCAGGTGTTCAGGCAGGGCCTGGCTGATTGGCATCAACCGGGTCAGCTGGGGTTTGGTCGGAAGGGTCCCAACCAGTTTCATTCACGTGCCTGCCATCTTGCTGGTGTATGGCTGGGAGACTGGGCTCCGCTGGCTTCCTCTGCATCTCCAAGGAGTCTCTCTATGAGATCTCTCCAGCAGGAGAGATTGGACTTGTTCTTTGACACATCCAGGCTCCCGGAGACAAAGTTATCTTAAAGGTTAGGCTTAGAAATGACAAAGTGTCTCTTCTGACATCATCTAAAGATCAAAGCAGTCATAGGCCAGCCCTGATTCAAGGGAAGAGGAGACAGACTCTGCCCGTTGATGAGAGGTGTTTGAAAGAATTTACTGCATTTAAACTTTTTTCTAACATAGTGAAGGACTGCACTGTTCTGTGACCAGGGTTATGACATTGGACATAACTTCTTAATAAATTCTCTTTAAAATTATTAGGGATGCCTGGGTGGCTCAGTTGGTTAAGCTCCCACTCTTGATTTTGGTTCAGGTTATGTTCTTGGGGTCCTGGGATCGAGCCCTTTGTTGGGCTCCCTCCTCTCCCTCTGCCCCTGCCCCTGCTCCCATACTCTCTCTCTTAAATACATAAATCTTTAAAAAATAATAAAAAAAATCAGAAACCAGGGATGTACTGTATGGTGACTAACATAATATAATAAAAAAATTTAAAAAATAAAAAATAATAAATAAAAATTCTTAATAGACTTTTTTTTTTTAACAGCAATTTTGGATCACAGCAAAAGCGAAGGGAAAATTACAGAGATTTCCCATAGACTACCTGTCCCCACATATGTTGGTCTCCCCCATGAGAGTGGCCATTTGTTATAGTCAAGGAAGCTACACTGACACCCCCTTATCACCCAAAGCCCATAGTTTCCATTAGGGTTCACTCTTGGTGCTGTACTATTTATGGGTTTGGACAAATGTATAATGACATGTACCGCCATTGTGGTATCGTACAGAGTAATTTCACCGCCCTGAACATCCTCTGTTGTTCTGCTCTTGCGTGGTTGATCACCATCCAGAATGCCTCCTGAAGGAAGGACTTGCTACCCAGTTCTGGAGAATACTGAGAGCAGCTCTCAGCTGTCAGCATCTCCCAAGTCGGCCTCGGCTGTCCAGGGCATGATTTTTCCTGAGCTCCTGCCTTTCGGGGGGCAGCCCACATGCAGAGACTGAGCGATGCAGGTGTATGAAGGCCCAGGCACTTTGGTCCAGCCATTTCTGACACAAGACAATTCTGACTAGTGACGCTTAACTCCAGAGCTCTCCTCTGGGCTGATGGAGGTCTGCGTTGCGGCTTTGCTTCTCCTTTTGCCAAATATAGCTCCTCCCTTCCCTTCACAAGTATTGATCTTGCTAACAAAACAGTCTCAGCACCTGCTTTCAGAGTACCCTGACTGTTACACAGATCTGTAACCAGAAAGCTACATATATACGTACGTGTATGTACACATCATATAAGTGCATATATGAAATATACATGACACACACACACGTATATATTCACATCCATCCTGGTGTCTGAAGATGTGCTTCTGTTCCTATCTAACCACGTCTAGTTAATATTGGCTGTTTTCATCTGTCCTGTACCTCATTTCTTCACAGTCCGTTGGTCAAAGCACCCTCTGTGTTGTGGGAGAACGTAGAAAAGCTGCTTCCTCATCCATGTACTTTTCTAATGGGGACTATCAGCCCTAATCTTCTGTCTTCCCCTTCTTTCTCTGACTCTAGGGCTGGACACAAAATTTAGACTGAACCTATCAGAGTCTTGATAGCATGTAACAAGAGCTGAGGAGAAAGGCTTTCTTTTCTGATGGCAAAGTTGGAAAGTACATGCCAAGGGCAGTCCATGGAAGGGGTCTGGTCTCTGCTTGTCTTCATGGGAGTGTGAAAGATGCCTAGGGGGCAGCAGAGGTGAGACAGTGGTCCTGGAAGCATCCAGTCTCTGGGTACTGCCATCTTCAGCTGCATGCCCCCTGTCGCTGGTCGTGTAAGCCCATAGGTTCCTGTATGGCCCTCGGTCCGTTGATGAAGATACACTGTGACTTGCAACTAAGACTCCTGATGAATAGATCCCTCCAGTTTTGCTCTCTCTACTCTTTCTGTCCCTTACAGGACCCTTCTCCTCCAGTAATCCCACCTCCCACTGTCTTTCCTCTCTCCCTCTCTACATTGCATAGAATGAATGCCACCCTCACCAATGGATAGTGGAGAGAGGACTGCCCATCGAGCCCTCTGTTTCTTTAGCTAAATTCTTTTCATAGTGGGCCATACCCACCCTTACATCCTTACTTCCTTCACTTAAACCCCTACCATCTGTCTTCTGTCCTCACCTCTCTGCTGAAACAGCAGTTTTGAACCAATTATCTAGTATTGGCCACAACAAAACAAACTTTCCTCAGTTTTATTATCTTGGGTCTATTTCTGGCACATGACACTATTAATCACTGACAACCTCCTTTGCCCTCCAAACAACACAGCCTCAAACTTCCCTTCTTGGAGGCCCTCCATTCCACCGGCATTCCTGAGGAGTGAGCTTCTGGTGGAGTCATGAGGGAGAAGATTCAGAGCATCGGAGAGGAGGACTCTCTCCTCCACTCTGGAGTCAGGAGGAGAAGCCATAGAGATGGTTTGGAGAGCCGTGGGAAAAACCGGAGGGAACGTGGTTGGGTTGACGTTGTTCTTAGTAAAGTAAGAGTCAAGGCCATTGGCCGAAAGTGTGGAGGACTGGATGGAAATATGCGTATTGAAGAAAATGGATTAATGTTAGGAATATTGGAAAGAATAAATTACCATGCCCCCCCAAACGAATAATATGGTTATAAACCAGCAGCCAGGGCCCAGATAAGGTAGACAGTTGGAATTAAGTCAGCACAATTTCATAGCTTTTGCCAAAAGTCCAAATTTAAGGGAAACCAGGTATGGGAGATTGCAAGCTTAGAGGCATCATGTTAATGGCTCACCAGGAGGCCAGACTGGATGACATTGAGGCCAAAAGAGGCTCTAGACTCCAGACCAAGGCAAATGTTAGTTTAGCAAAGGTAGAAGAAATAGAAACAATGATGACAAATTGGTAAAGCAGGGATCTTAGAGTGGAAAAGCTCCAACTGATGCCATGACCCCTGCCGTGGCCATCCTTGGCACTAGCTGTTCTCAAACGTGCATCAGAATCACCTGGAAATCTTGTTAAAGCAGATCCCGGGCCCCACCCCTAGAGATTCTGATTCAGCAGATTTAGAGTGGGTCTGAGATTTGTATTTCTAGCAAGTTCCTGGTGATGCGGATGCTGCTGGTCCAAGGAGCATGCTTTGAGGGCTGTTGCTTTGTTGTGAGAAATAGAAAGGAGGTGAAGGTCATTGATGGTGAGGAGGTGGGGATCTGAGAGGCCAGGGTCATCAATCTTCAACAAAAGCTTAGCATACTGAGGGAGTCTCAGGTGAACAGGTGCTCAAGGCATCGAGCGTCAGAAGACTATATCAAGGGGGGAGGGAAGGGGATTGCAGAGGAGAAGGGGTCATGTGCGATGGCCGTAGGACCATGCTTTGCAAGGAGGTTGAGAACAAGTGTGACCTTCTACAAATTGGGGCGAGGAAAGAGGAAACAGCTTCTTGGGGGAAGGGCTTTGAGAACTATTTATAATTAAGGGAGAGCCACATTCCCATTTGGACAGTGAGGTAGAAAGAATATTGGTATCAGGATTTGCAGCTATATGAGAGTTTGCTCATTGAACAGAACACGATTCCACAGAACACCAAGTCACTGGGTGGTGAGTGGAGCAGGTGGCTTGGAGTGTGAGGGCTGGATGGGAACCGGGTTTTTGGATGGAAATGGGACTGACAATGGGAAAGTAGGGAAGAAGTCAAGGTGGGTAGGCTCTGGCTAGGCACTCTACCTTCCCCGTGGGTATTGAACCACGCCTCTGTCGTGTGCTTTTGCTTTGAGAATGTCTGCTTAGCTTCTGATGATAACAGCGCGATGGGGTAGAAGGTAGGCAAAAGGTACTGTGATTGGGGCAGGAGGGCAGGCTGAGGCTATGCCTGTATGGATTTTTCTTTTTTTACCCTTAATGCTTTGCAGTATAGTGGCCGCAAGTAAATATTTGTTGAAACAATTGATCCATATAACTGACCCCTTTCCCTGTCCTCCTTGTTGCATAGTACGGCTTGGGTCTCATCACCCGTGGAATTGCATTCACCATTGTAACAGGAGGATGCTAATGGGCAAACACAGCATTGGTCACTCTGCTATAATAAGACCAAGCTAAGAATCAAGGTTTTTGTTTCCAGTTTATTTGTGACTTCGGTAGTATTTGGGTCTACGGTTTTTAAAGACCCTTGCAATTGGAAACTGTCTTGTGTAATGAAAAAAAGAGTAGTTTTAAAATGATAGAGATTGTAATCCTACTTCTATGTCAGCTTCTTCAACTCTGGAGAAGTTATGCAAACCATCTTGCCCCCAGTGTCTCTATCTTTACGTGGTAAAAAAAAAAAAGTGGTCTCATAGGGTTGCTGCAAAGATTAAACGAAACAACATATCTGGCATTCTTAAACACATTTCTGGGACATACTAAGTGCTTAATAATATGACTTATCTTTTTTTCTTTCCTTCCCCAGTCTGCACTTTTACCTTTATCATCCTGTACACTTCCAGGGGTCAGAGAACTATTTTACAGCAGGGATCGCAGGATGCAGATGAGCAAAATACGATTTGAAGCACTCGCCTACAACACTCTACCTCTCACTGTCAGGGGAATAACTTTCTTGTTTGGCAGGAAACTCTCCTCCGTGTTATAAGTTCCCTTTTCATGAAGTACGTGCTTGTAAAGCAGGGCTTGGATGTTCTAGAAAGGGAAAGCTTCTCAGAAAAAAACAGGGATTACATTTCCCTGTACATACTCGCAAGTATGAAATTAAGAGGAAAAGGCTTTGCCAAATTTGTGCCGTGCTTGGACACTTGTTCTGAACCTGAATGTTCTTGGCAGCTCTTAGAGCACGCACCTCCCTGCCCTGGATGGGACCTACCTGATGGTGTCAATTAGTTAAAAAAAAAAAAAAAAGAAGAAGAAGAAGAAGAAGGAAGGCCTCTATTTCCAGTGTCCCCCATTTTCACAGCGAGCCCATGTTGGCCACAACTTTCTCTGACTGTGAATACATGAAAACTGTTTCAAAACAGTTTGGAGAAAACCCTGCTTGAAACAGACTCTGTGTAGACTTGGTGTGTCTCAGGGAAACTTGCTTACAAGTCACCAAAGTGAACTGAGGGGGTGGGGGACCGCCATGCTTTCTACATAGTTCTTTCCTATTGCGGGACTCTGGGTTGGGGGTGGGGGAGAGAATTACATCCTGTGAAGGAAAAGGTAGGGCGTACTAAGGTTTATTTTGCACTGTGAATTGCGACGATAAAATTTAGACTCCAGAAAAAAGTCTTCTATGCACTTGAGTTGAAAATAAAATCAGAATGGAGGGAGCTGACATCCTCTTTCACTTAATATGTAAATGGTGGTGTTGCCAGCACGTGATTTACTTAGGCCTGTCTTATTTTGTTTCCATCACAGATCGTTTCTCTTTAGATTCCTTGAGTTCGATGCTGCAAGTCAGGAATATAAATTTATAGAGTATGATCATGAGAGAGCCGCCTTGATGTTTTTCTTTCTTATAGCGGTGTGTGTGTGCGTGTGTGTGTGTGTGCGTGTGTGTGCGTGTGTGTGCGTTTTCCAAAGGATATGGCCCTGAATCTGTTGATTTTTTAAAAGATGTTTTGAGGGAAGATGAGGAGTTGTTAAAGGAGGTGGGAAAGCAAAAAAAATATCTGAACAAAGTGAACGCCATGGTTTCGGGTGGCACATTTTCACCATCCCTTCTGGGAAATGGTCTTTTCCACGGTACATTGTCCCAACGGGCAGGTAGGTTTGGTTTCGTCTGCAATACCCGATGTGATGTTCCACATTCTTCTCTTGAGGGTGAAATTAGAGGAACAACAGCGGCAGCTTCCTTGAGAGCACATAGAGTTAAGAACCTAAGGAATTTGAGGCATGAGGACGTTCCAAGTAAAATAGGAACAAAAGCTGGGATGAGCGGCCCCATCCCAGACTGTCTGCATCTTCCCCTTATCAAAGCACTGCCCTTGACCTTACTATTTGGCTTCCTGGTTAGTTTGTGGGACCACCGCACACACTGTTCCCCAAAGATGGAGTCGAAGCTTACATTTGCTCGATGAACCTTGTCTTCTCTCTGTAGGCTCTGTTCCCAGAACAGGTTGGCCTCATTCAAGTTCTCCTATTCAAGAGCACCAAAGCAGTCTGTATTTTGTCCCTAAGATCTCAGGGAAGCCTCCAGCTGGGGCGGGGGGGGGGGGGAGGGGGTGTCCATCTAGCTGTTCTAGATGAGTCTTTCCGAGCAAGCACTGACATGTTGGCATTCTGCTCTTGTCCTAGGATTCATCATGTCACATAGAACAGCAGATACTCCTTCCTCCATTACTATTTCAAAGGGTGGGGTGGGGGAGGAAGGAGTGGGTCATGAATATTTAATTGGGGAAAAGTAGGAGCACGTTATTTGGATAAACTATTGAAGAGCCGTGCTGGCCCCTCCTCAGATGTGGGTAGATGCCACATTGCCAGCCTAGCACCAGACGTTTGCAGGCTTTCATCTTTAATCATCTCTTCTGGGTTTGCTTTGAGTGGGGATATACGAAGGCTCCTGTCTCTCCATCAAAACGCATCTCTAATTTAAACAGCTGTTAATAAGGGTTAAATCTGCAGGCTGAGCTGGCCCTTCACTTGTTACTTGCAAAGGGGGAAAAAATCAATGGAGCAGGAAGCCAGAGGGGCGTCCATTTTGAAAAGCCGTAATGAATTACGTTTCCTTAGCGAAGCTGGCAACCTCCAGTCCTGCTCTCACAGCCTCCCTTTCACATATCCAAGCCCTCTGCGACACATCAAATTTAATGAGACTGCACAGATCTCAAATAAGGAAGGGGAGCGCTGCTGCTGGGGCACTTTATTAAGGAGGATCAGAGAAAACTCGCTGGCTTTTAAAAGGAGCCCTTAAAGGCAAAGGATCTTTTGGGGGGAGTGGAAGGAGGTCCCTGATTTCAATGTTTCATGTCCCCTCTGGTCTGGAGCGCGTGAACGACCTAATTCATTGTGAGCTCTTGGGGCTCAGCCTTAGCAAACAGGTCCCCGAACCTCAGGACCACCGAAGACCAAGAGGATTAGGAACGTTTTGATTTAAGTGCCGCCCCCACCCCCTCTGGTCCATTAGAAGCAAATGGGGAGAGTAGTTCTGCAACTGTCTTCCGCGTGATGAATCATTGTCATAACTGTATTTTCCAAATCAATAATTAAATCACTTATTTGGCCAATAGAACAGCACTTATGAGGGCGGCGGGCAAGAGATTCTGAAATCTAGAAAATGCACTAGATATATTGACTACATATTTAAGAGCCAGAACGTCATCTGGGCATCAAGAGAACTTTCCTTTCGAGTATCAGCTTTGTTGCGAATTTACAAAGCTTCCGTGATAAAATGCTATAACTCGGACCTTCAATTTACTCGTTTATAAAATGAGAGGGTGAGGATAATCTACAATTCTCCACTGAGACTTCGAGCTCTGAGTCAGTCTTGGAAAACAGAGGAGACAATGGCGCCAAACCAAGAACCCTTGTGTGAGCTAAACACAGCTCTAGAGAAAAGCAACCCATCTCTGTGGTGAGTCTTCCCTAGATCCTTCCAGAAAAACTGCTCTGACATGCGGAGCTCCAGGTGCAGTCCAGAACCGTTTTCTTCTCCTAATCTCTGTCGACGACAAGATTTTTCTTATGCCCTATGTAAGAAAAATAATAATAAAATGATAGCTGACATGTCCAACAGTGCAATCACAGTCTAGGCACGGGGCTGAATGATGGATGAGCGCTGTCCTGAGAAGGGGGGTAGAGGAGAAGGCAGGCAGGAACCAGTCCCCCCGCATTCAGATCACCTCTTTGCTACTTCCTGGCTGTGTGACCTCAGGCCAGTTCCTTAATTAACAACACTGGGCGCATAGTGGGTGCTACAGAAGTGCTAATGTTATGATCTCATTTAAATCTCAAGTTATTCCTACAAGGTAGGTATGATGATCTCTGTTTTCTGGACAGAAGCCTCCAGCTCAACAACTGCCCTGAGATACTGGGCTGGTGAATGGTAGAGCTGGGGATCAAAACCTGAGCTTCCAACCAGTTTGGGTCTTTTCAAGTCTTCTTTGTGCTTTAGTGGAAGTAAAATCAACCCGTGCTGTTGGAGTAAGGTTTATTCTCTCCTCCGCGGTCTATCTCAGAGCTCTTGGTCAGCCTTCCCAGCCTTCCCTGCTTTCCCTGTCATCCCCTTTTCGGTAGGTTTGCATCAGAGTTCCTGTCTCCATTTCTTTCCTTCTTTGTGTGGCCTTCTCTTCAAGGTCATTGCTGCTTTTCCTTGAGATTCCATTCTGAGACCTACATATGATGTCTCCCTCTGAGCCATTGATTGGGTGAGGAGGAAGGCTGGCCAGCTTCTCCGGATGGGGATGGTCCCAGGGCTCCTAACTGGGACTGATAGGAAACCAACCCATCAGGTAGGTCTGGACCCCCAATGGCAGCTTTCTGGAACATAGAGGCCCGGGAGAGACAGCAGTTGAAAGGAGGGGTGGCAAAGGGATTTCGTGTGAATATGGGGAAAAAGCCCTGGAGTATGGAGTAGGCGAGGTCGTAGAATGCAGTACTGTGCAGTTGTGACCTCGTTGGGAGAATGCACTGGAAGAGAGCAGCGACATTAATCGTAACTCTTTGAGGGTAACATTTTGTTTAGTTTCTGTTGGAAAATAATACGGGGTGTTCAGTGAAGAGACTCGGAAAGCAGGCCAAAGCGATGGGGTCATTTGCTTGGTCCATCTGCGTCTCTGGCTTCATACCTTAGCTCCTGGTCTGATTTTCATCTCTAGGTAGACAGAGGGGAGACAACTTATGCACGTATGCATGTAGTTTGCAATTTATTGATTTAAAGTCAAGTTTTCTTTGTGTCCTATGTCTTTGTTTTCTGGTGGTGCATCCTCTTTCTCTGATCATGCCACCATCTTCGTCTTGAAACTCGTTAAGACCACCTTGTTTCTTCTCTCTGTGTCTTCTGGCACTTCCCACAGTAAAAGGTATTATCTGTTTGGACTATTTCCTTAGAAAAGTCTTTCTTGGAGTAACTGAGTATTCCCAGAGAGGACTTTCCTCTTTCTTCTGCCCTTTCTGGCTCTCAGCATCCTACCCTGGCAGTCAATAGACTTTAACAATACATGGAGCCAGAGTTATTCGGCTTATGGTGAGCTATCTCTACATCTAGGGATAATACCAAATTAATGAGTTACCGTGGGCTGTAGCAAGTGCCCTCATTCGATCTAGAGAACTAGGTGAAGGGTTTCTTTTGAGACTGAGCTAGAAATGGAGCCAATGACAGAAATCTGAGACATATCTTAGGAAAACACTAACAAATCTCTAATCAGCTGGTACAGCCTAGGACCCCAGTAGCAAGAGCTCCACTCAACTCTGAAACCCTGACCATGGGCTTACCCCTGCGTTTTCTCTGATCACATTGTTCTGACCAATGAAGTAGGGGACGCAAAGGAAACTTCAAGGATACAGATAGACTTAATGCCGGAGGAATCCAGGTTTCTAGGTATAAGAAGTTATCTAACATGGAATTGGTATGCGCCCAAGGTTTGCTAGACTTGATGGTCCCTGCAGATACACTATAGCCATCCAGGTATCTTTTTTCTCACACAGAGTCAAGAGGTTCAGAAGCTGAACCATGAGAAAGCCATCTTTAGCTGACAGAGGATAGTGGATATCTGTATTTATACTTCCATGGCTGTGGGTTCGTAGTCCCCAACTGGGGCACTGAAATCTGATGTGAGAGACCATAAAGTTCACTGCTAATGTGTTACAGGATTGCTACTGTTCTGCCCTAGTCTGAGAGTGGCTAGTAGGGCTCTAAAGATGGTCGATTTGGAAGGAATCAATATGACCTGGCTTGACTATCTCTTGGTCTCTGATTTAAATTTTTCCTCTTGATAAGTGGACATTTACCGGTGTCAATCCAGCACCTGCTGTGTGCAGAGCTGATATTATATGCCATCTGATGGACAGGATTAGGAAGAGAATGTCTACTTCTAACCAGGTACTTGAAGATATAGGCTAATAGGCATAGGTATTAGGCAAATGACATAACCTATCTGGGCCTCAGTTTCCATATCTGTAAAATTAATTAATACAGTACCCACTTCATAGGATTTTGGAAGATGAAACAAGATATTATGTATAAAGCCCGTAGCACATGACATGATATATAGAAAGTGCTCAGTAAGCCCAACAAGAATCACCGTGGAGAGTATACACAAGGAGCTCAGTGTAGCAGACCAAGTCCATGAAAGAACTTCTTGCTGAAGAAACATAGAGATCCAGAAAGATCATCCTGAAGTTTAAGATGAAACTAGGGCTTATATAATGACAAAAACCATAAAAAAGAAAAAAGAAAAGAAAAGACCCCCTCCCCTAAAAACTATCGGATCAATTCTATGATTTCACAACTGGTCAGTTTTGTGAAAAATACTTGTATGTGTAACCTCACACTTGCTGCTTCACCATATTCAGCGAGACCTAGCTTGTGTGTGCATGCAAGTTGTGGTTCAAGGGCAAGTCTTTCCCGCTGTGCTGCTCTTCACGGGGATTGTGAGCTTTGGCAAGTCTACTGGACTTTCTAGGGGAAAATAATCCAGGATGGTTAAAAAAAATGGAGACAAAGGTATGAAAAGCATCTAAGTCTTTAAAAACTAACACCAGCCCTCGCTGGCAGTAAACTAGGGGACTTGGCCATTGTAGACGCTGGCCAAGAGAAGAAGAAAGTCTCCAGAAGGGCATTTATAAGGGCACAAGGGGACAACTTGACAACAAGCCCTTTCTGCTACTCAAGGGTAACACTTGACGACTGTTCAGTGCCAAAGTCTGTGACAACACTGGGGCCGAGGTTTAGAGCGTAGCTTTCTGAAGCGACTTCAAGCAATATAGCAAGAAGGAATTGGGACGTGGTCTGTAAAGAGAAGTCTGTGTTCTGGGCAGAGAGGCTCCCCCATCATCAGTGCGGGATCCCCACATCCCACCATGCCATGCTGGAAACATCCCCGGGATGCCCTGTCCCCGGAAAAGAGTTTCCAAGGGCTCCTCCATTGCTTTCCTCCTCCCCACTCCCACCCCTGCCCCGTCCTGAAAAAGTGAAATAAAGAAAGGAAGCAAAAATGGTGGGAGAGAGGGAAGGAGGAAGGAAGGAAGGAAGGAAGGGGGGAAGGATGGCTCTCTTTCCAGGAAGTAAGGCATTTAGATGACTTGCAAAGCTGGAGTCAGGAAGTTGAGAGTTAAAAGCCTAAAAAAAAGAGAATGCAAAACATCAAGACTCATGGTGCCAAGAGGTTAGGTCTATTGAAAAGCCAAGGACATTTGGCTGAGTGTGTGGTGAGGGAAGTGGTGTTAAATTCAGGCATTTCAACTGGGCGACTTTGGGCAAACATCAGAATGAACAGGCTAAGGCCCTGGGCTGTGGTGCGAGAGGTATGGTATGTGGGACAGTCCCCAGGGTCTGCCCTGCCTCCCCCCGTCCCCAGTCCCCCCTGACTGCCCCTCCCCACCAGGGCAGTGGAGGAATGTAGGTGGAGTCGGCCTGGGCTGGGGCTCTACCAGGGATAACCGAATTCACAGCCTCTGCAGCCAGTTCCTAGGGGCTCCGAGAAACAAAGGGTTTGCAAGACAGGGGGAATATTAACCACCTTGTTTCTGGGTTCTGTACCTGACTCCAACATTTCAAAATGTTCCGTTGTTTTCCTTTACAGTCCCAACTCCTTTCTTACATGATCTGTTTCCTTCTTGTGATCGACTGTGCTCTGGGTTTCTGTGCTGGGTGAGGACGACAGGTGGGGGGGTGAGGGGAGAGGGTCAGAGGAAGCCGGAAGGAACAACTCCACAACCCGACCTTCTTCAGCTGCGTGAAAATAATTCCAGATTTGAAAAGGGCTTTGGTGAGATTGATTGTAGGTTGGGGGTTGGGGGGACTGTGACATCGCCAAACAAGAGCTTTTGTCTCTCTCTTCCCTGGTGCCTGGGCCTTTTAGTCTCCCTGAGCCCCACTACTTTTAAAGAGTTAAATCTAAGGGAAAACACAGTTTGGAGAAGGTGTTTCACGGAGGGACAGAGAACAGGCTGCCTGATATTTACGTAATCTGGCAAAAGGGAGGCTGCGTCATGAGACAGAAGCCAGGGCTCAGGAAATAAAGAAAAAGAGGAGAGAGGGGCAGGAAGGGATGGAAGAGAAGAAAAGGATGAAAGGAGGGAGGGAAGAAGGGAGGGAGGGAAAGAAAAAAGGAAAAAAGGGCAAATGAACCATAGTTGGAGGTCCCAGGAGGATAAGTAAAAGGGGAAAAAGAGTAGAAAGAACTAACATAAATGCATATTGCAGAATTTCTTACCACTGTCTTTTTCGAATGATGCAGCTCTGAACAAACTGCCTAGCGTAGACGTGAACTTTACCTTCAAAACACGGGCAGGCTGGAAGTTTATAGCATTTAAAACATTTTAAACAACACTCCCTGATCCATGCAGTGAGACTACGGAGAGCCTATGAGCTTCATACTCAAAGCAACAAGAAGTCGGTCGCTGAAACATCATGTCAGTAAGAACAGAAGAAAAGCAGCAGTTTCTGACTTAAGTGGAACGGACTACAGCGAGCATATTGTTTGCACCGTGACTTACTTCTAATTCGGTTATTATCTTGAACCCAACCCAATCTACCTCATAAAAGCTTGCAACTCAACTCCCAGGCTGTTTTCATGAGGAAAAGTCCCTTAAACCCTTTCTTCTCCCTCAGGGTCTCGAACTCGGAGTTTGGAATATAGCTGACTGGTATCAGAAAAGACTCCAAGGCCCGCCCTGTGTGTGCACACGCTCTTAGGAGAAGATGCGGACATTTGTGCCCCAAGGTCGTTTCCTCTGCAAACTCAGACACCTACAGATGTACACACCACACAAAGCACAACTGAGCCCCCCTCCGGCCCCCACCCCGGGAAAATGCTTTTACAGTATTTACAACTGTTGTGCATTTGAGCAGGAATAAAAAGTAGAAGAGACCAGGAAATGAAGGGGAAATCTGCCACTCGCCGAGTACCTACTGTGTGTGATGAATTGGGCCGAGCACACTTTATATGGAACACGGCAATTCATTTGGTTTAATAGCTGCTTTTCGAATCATATTTTAACACATTGCACATCCGAAACAATCTCTTCGGGTAAACTGTCTTCGAGAGAGGCCATTTCTATTTGCAAAGCCAGCTGCGCGGAGCTGGGAGGCACACAGCTGCAGACAGCTGGAGGGCTGGTACTGTAACAGGATCCTTGCAGAAGTGAACTCTGGCTCACAGGCCCCGAGGCCGCGTGCGGGAAGGCTCGTCAGCACGGAGGAGTTGCTTCCATGCTCGCCCGTCCACGCCTTCCACTGCCTTTCTCATTTCTCTGGTAGATCAGAACCGATCTGGAACTTACAGAACCCAGGGGCCCAAGAATGAGAGTAGGTTCCTCCGAGCCTTCCTCTATCTCCGTAACAGATTCCCACGTGGAGTATGGTGACTTTAGCCTCCTAAGACCACCCCACCCCTGGACCCCACTGATTCGTGGGTTGTCTCTCCAGGTCTGGAAGATGCTTTTTGTGGGCTCCAGCAGAAATGGGGCACAGAAGGCTTGAACCAAAGAAGGCTCTGGAAGAATGCTTGCAGGGTTGGGGTGAAGAAGAGAAGCCGCTTCCACTTGCCAGGGACATATTTGCCCCACACACGAGAAGGGAATCTACGCTTACTTCTCTCCATTCAGTTTTTCTAGAGAAAAAGAGTGGCCTGAGTTCTGGAAACCCTGCCTAGTGATTTGACCTCATGAGCCTTCTCTCAGCATAAATATAAAAAATAATATAGTTAGAGAAAGCTAATAACACTTCCCAGCAAGAATCGACTTTGGACTTTGTCATTGAGACTTATCATTGGGTAAGAGAAATGCTTTTTAAAACACGTTCTGAGCAAGGAGAATAAAAAGTCATGGGTCAAAACACGACTGAAGGAGGATCTCCTCATTTGACTCTGTGGCCGGGCCAGTGCCTGGGGTCTGTAGGCCCACCCTTGCCACTTAGAAGTGCCCAGAAAGGCCAAGGTTCTTGTCACTTCTCATCGTTCAAAGGTAACAGGCTAGAGGAACAATATCGAATGTCAGCTAGCGGCTGCAGAATTTCAGACTACAGACAAGAAGCAGGTCTAGGGGTTAGGTGCCAAGGAAATCAGCCATTGGTCAAGAAGGAGACTGTGAGGTGGGTCAAAAGCAAAAAGGTTCAGGACATAAGTCGAGAACCTAGAAAGAGTGACAGAGAGTTGGTACTTACTAGGGGTTGCTGCCTGGAAGCACGCTGGGTCCAACACAAGGTTTTATCTTTTACACCGAGGGAACCAATCCACTGCCTGGAAAGTGGGGGATGCTAATGGTTTATATTTGCTTTGTAGTTAATAAAACCTCATTGCAGAAATCATCTCATTTGTACCTTTAGCAATGATGGAGGTAAGCGGAACACGTGGTATTGTTCCCATTCAGTAGACATTGAAATTTATTTTAAGAGAGATGAAGAGCTTTATCCCCAGTTACTAATGGCAGAGACAGCCTGAGAACTCAGTGCTCTCCCTGCTGTATCATAGGACTCAAGGACGTTATTTAGAAAGAATTGAAACACAAGATAAGGAAGAACTGGATGAGGGAAGCTTCTGGAATTTTGGTACCAGGAGTTGATCAACTTTTCCAGCTGTACTACCACTGACTGAAAGAGCTCCATCTTCTTTTTGCCCCTTAGTGGTTTCTTCCAACTGCACTATTACCAGAAATAATTTATTTGACCCTATCTGGTCCTGTGAGCCTGCTTGAGCTCAGAAGGTCTCCCATGACTGACAGCAGCACGCGAAGACAAAGAAGGGTCTCTCCCCCAAGGAGGAAGCCTGGGCCTGCCTTGCGTCTCTCTGAGGGTTACCACAAGGTGCCAAGGAGACCACAGAGGCTAAAATTCTTTCTGAAGTGTGAAGCATTGTACATAGTCACTCACTTTTTAAATGGGGAAAAAATACTTGAAGGGGCACCCGGATGGCACAGTTGGTTAAGCGTCTGACTCTTGGTTTCAGCTCAGGTCATGATCTCCAGGTCTTGGGATCGAGCCCAGCATCGGGCTCCATGCTCTAGCATTGAGTCTGCTTGAGATTCTCTCTCTCTCTCTCCCTCTGCCTCTCTTGCTCGTGCTCTCTCTCTGTGTCTCTCTAAAATAAACAAATAAAATCTTTGAGAAAAGAAAAAAAATACTTTAAGTGCCTGCATTGTACCAGATACCATGTTAGGTGCTGGGGATACCTGCATACGGAACAAAATATAACAAAATATCCACGAAATATACCTGAATAGAGAGTTTTTTTTTTAATTTGATGAAAGCAAGAAATGTATTGCCTGGTTGTTTTGTCACAAACATCGCACAAGCCCTGGACATAGATTGTCTTTTTATTCCTTACTCGACCCCCCCAAGGAGGCAGCTATCATTATCTCAATTTCCAGATGAGGCATGAGGTTAAATAACCACCAGGAAGGGGAACCCTGAATTGGAAGCCTGGGATTTTGACTCCACGGCTCTTGCTCCTGAGTCGAGCTGTCAGAGAATCAGACCCACAGACTCCGACAGAAGGGGAATGATGGGGGGAACTGGGACAGGCTATGCAGAGAAGGAAACACGGAAAGGTTGATGAGAAGTTAATTGAGGAGACAAAGTGATGGTCGGGGGTCCGCCCCAGGCTGAGAGAAGAGCAGATAAAATAAGGCGAAGCAATTCTGGGTGTGGGAACCAAGGGAAGCAAGGAGCTCCTTCCTCTACCTCTTCATTTCCTTAGTTCCTTTCTTATGGTTTAATATCAATGCATAGAAAAGTTCTGCTTTGAATTTCAGTGTTTGTCTTTCCATTGAGTAATAGTTCCATTCAAGGAAAAATCATTCTGGGTGGTAAGGAGGTCACTATTTATTTATTTAAGATGTGGGCAAACTCCTAATCAAAACTTCTCCCATCATCTAAGCTGGCATTTCCCCAACGTGCTTTGTGAAAACTTTTGCCTACGGCTTTCAGATTTGGTTTGCTAGTTAAAATAATATAATTTGGCAATTGCTGAGGCTTTGGGCGCATCTGTTGTGTGTTTAAGTGGAAACTCATGGAGGGTTTGGAAACGCAGGTCACAAAGGCAGCTTTCGAGCTACCTCCCTTTGGAGACACATAGTAGGATTCCATCACTCTCCGTCACCGTCTTCGCCATCATTGGACTCAATGCCTTTAGCAGTGGGATCTGTAGACTTCAGTTGTCATCATGGGACCATGCGGTATCCCCTCTGGGGGAGCGCTGTTTGGAATGTGTGTTGACAGGCTCAAACAGGAACAGGTAGATATACACGTAGGATGCAACAAAGAACCCAGGAAACTCTGAAACAAGTTAGAAGGTTGCGCGTTTATAGAAGTTTAATTGGCAAGGGTCTTTGGATGGGGCCATGGGAAGTGGTGCTGGGTAGGAAGCAAACCAGCAGACTCGCATCCTCTCTATCCTCACTTGAACTTGCACTAACTGCTAAATTTGAAACTTCTCTGTTAGCTATTTAACGTTGAAATTCACCATCTTTTTTTTTTTTTTAAAGATTTTATTTATTTATTTATTTGACAGAGATAGAGACAGCCAGTGAGAGAGGGAACACAAGCAGGGGGAGTGGGAGAGGAAGAAGCAGGCCCATAGCATAGGAGCCTGATGTGGGGCTCGATCCCATAACGCCAGGATCACGCCCTGAGCTGAAGGCAGACGCTTAACCGCTGTGCCACCCAGGCGCCCCATGAAATTCACCATCTTTAAAAGAAGTAATACATACACCAAAATTGCTTTATGCCTTATAAAGTTCTAATGAATGGCTAGCGGTTCCCACTTTTCTTTTTGAACAGAAGTCCCATGCTTATTCTTTTCGGGCTCTGGAAACCAAGGCTCAGAGTTCGGTGATTTGGACAGAATCACCGAACAAATGAACAGCAAAGGATGGAACTAAAATTCAGGTCTCATGACTTACCTCTCAGTGATATTTTGAAGAAAGCTTGCCACCTGTCTGTATCTTGATTTCCCTTATTGGGAAAAACTCTGTGCAGAACATGGGATTTCAAGTAGAAATACGGTGGGCAGAGTAGTTTCATAAGGAGAACCCGGTTGTAAGGCCAGAATCTCAGGAAAGCTAGCTTTTGGATGTGACTTACCGGAAAGCCTCCCCATCGGAAGCAGGGTTGTGCCAGAAGTGTTCTTGCTCATGTCCTATGATCTTGAGATTTTGTTGAGTGGGATTTCTTGTCTTCCCAATGACAAAGAAAATGGCGGAGGACCTAGCACTCAGTCATTCCTATTATTTCTATTTACCCAGGCAAAGCACTGTTAATGTTACTACATGAAAGAGTCTAATTAGGAACATAAGTCTTGGACTGCAGACAACCCCTTAGCCGCTCTCCACGAATGCTGAGTTTAAAAGAAAGAGAATTAAAATGCCGAGTAGTACCGTGCTATCGGTTTCTCTCTCTCAGTCTCCCTCTCTCTCTCCACCCCTCCACTTCCTTACCACAGTGATTCCCTTGACTAAGTAGTCCCAACCAGCATCTTGCCTTTCGGATTTTCCTCTTGATGCATTCTTTCTAGTTTTTCCTATGCCACACAGATAATATGAAGCAGATATCTTCTGAAAGTTACTTCTGCTTTGCGCGGTAAATCATTTCCAGAGGCAAACTGTTCTCTTTTGTTCTGCAGGACTTTTTTTCCCCTCAGGTCTCATGTTGATCCATCCATCTCTCCATCCATCTTAAATAACAGTTTATCGAGAGCAGAATTATGAAAACCATGCACTAACCAACCCACGGGGAGCATGTTTAACGTTTGCACCCACCTCCCTTACTATCCCAGGTTGGAAGACAGGGAGCCATGTCCAGCGTCCAGCAGAATGCACATATGAGGTTCTCCATAAATGAAAAATTTGCGGGCACACACCATTGATAGTATCCTTTTCTAGAGGCATATTCAGTTGAAAGAGATTTTTTTTTTTTTCTTTAAGTTAGCCCCTGTTGGGGCGCCTGGGTGGTTCCGTTGGTTCAGTGTCTGACTCTTGATTTCAGCTCAGGTCATGACCTCAGGGTTGTGAAATTGAGACCCACGTGGGGCTCTGCGCTGAGCACGGAGTCTGCCTGAGATTCTCTCTCTCCGTCTCCCTGTTCTCTCTTTCTCAAAATAAAATAAAACAGAATCTTAAAAAAAAAAAAAAAAAAAGTTAGCCCCTGTCTTTCTCTCTAGGAGATTGATGTATTAGGAAAATAATGAATCAATTTGAAATACTGCATAATAAACAATTAGATATTAAAACAGAGAGGTTGATGCCTAACAGGCTGTGCACATTTAGGGAAGGCCTGCATTGATTAAAGATAGCACATTAAAGAACGAATTTGGGTTTTTATTTTTATTTATTTTTTTTTTAAGATTTTATTTATTTATTCGACAGAGATAGCCAGCAAGAGAGGGAACACAGCAGGGGGAGTGGGAGAGGAAGAAGCAGGCTCCCAGTGGAGGAGCCTGATGTGGGGCTCGATCCCATAACGCTGGGATCACGCCCTGAGCCGAAGGCAGACACTTAACGACTGCACCACCCAGGCACCCCTGAATCTGGGTTTTTAAAGATGGCTAATATGTGGATGATTAAAGAGGAGGCTGAAGGAAAATAAGGGGAATTTACTATTTCCTAGGCTATGTTCTACATGATACATATATATAGAGATATATCTATATATATATCTGTCTCTATCTATATACTCAGTTAATCTGTATAGAAAACTATGGTGTGATACTATTTTTTTTTTTTTGGTGTGATACTATTAACCTACTCATTTTATGGATGAGTAAATTGAAGAAGAGAGAGTTTCAGTAACATAGCTAGGAATTGGCAGTCAGAATTTGAACCTAGACAGACTGGCCATAGAGCATATGCTCTTCACCATTGTGCAATAGGACTCATACAGGTAGACAAGATGGATGGAACAGGAAAGGCTAAATGGGAGAGGCCTGTGGAAAGAAAGAATCAACCATGGCTGAGTAAAGGATGGGATGTTAGCACTCTTTACTTCACCAAATAAATGAATCATTTCAAAGATTAAGTCAAATCTCTGCCATTGACATGGTTTTTTAAAGGAATATCTGCTGCTCCTCACAAGCTCATCCCCGGGGCACCACAACAATGGGTTAACTTTTTCCCTTGGTCTACATTTTATTTTTTCCCTGGTAAAAATAATATTTAATATAGAGCTCAGACCATGTGATTAATCGCCTGTTTGAAAATCCTTTTCATCACTGTATATTTTACCAGTAAATATTTAATCCTTGGCACCAAATGCCACCCTGTTTATTAACTTTAGAGCTCATATTTTATAGTAAACCAAATTCCAAAATATCCTACGAAGAGAAGGATATTTCATCTACATAGTCCAAGTAGAAATTGTGTAAAAGCAACCCCAAATAACACTACTTGATCACCCCTTTAATTATTGGAGAGCTTGGTCACTGCAACAAACTTTCCTTAACAATAACAATAACAATAATATCTATATTATATTTCGTTTGCTGCGGAATCTCTAGTTTTCATCCCAAACAATTGTCTTGTGCCCAAAACATGACCAGACTAGATGACCTGGCTGGAGACTTCACGCCTTTGCATGGGTGGCCCCATCTGCCTGATGATTCTGTTTTCCTGTCTTTGAGGCTTTGGTTTCAAAAACTTAAAACCACCAGACTCAGAAAAGATAAATCTTTCTCAGTTTGCTTCAGAAAATCTAAACCCAATAAAATCCACGTCAGTGGCTTCTGGAGGCAGTTACTCATCTGTCTCTCAGGAATGGGCCTTTTGGGTTTTAACAATTTCCCTCCTAGACTATTGGAGTTTTTCTCTACAGCAAGATTCTAAACCACCTCTCAGTTTTCTTGCCTTTTTGCCCTTGCAATACCCCCTACATTTTAAAATGCATGCTATACTTTCTTATATGTTGTTTATACCATTCACTCTCAGGGAACTGCCTTACCCTCCCACCCTCCCCCTAGTTATTGAAATCGTAATCATTATTTTACTCAAAGTTTAATATAAAGAGATCACTCTCATGAAGTCTTCCCTGATTTTAAGAAGTTAAATATATAATTCCTTATACATATCTTAATTCTTAATACAATTTCACCTTCTTTTTTTTTTTTTTTTTTTTTTTTGCCATTTCAATTCTTCTCATTTCCTTACATTTACTAGAAACCTTAAATTGTCTCAGTTTTTGAAATGGGGAAGATTACCGGGAAATTGCAGAAAGATCAAAGTTTTAAAGACACTCCAATCCTAATAAAATTAAAGTGAAGTAAAAAGATTGAGAAATAAGTATAAAAACAACTATTCACGATTTAGTTTGAGTATAGTTTATTACATTTAATAGACATTTGAAAAAAGGATTTCCCATGAGTAGTATATGTGTATGCCTGGAAATGCATGTGATAACATGTTATAAGGTATAAAGAAATTTGTCAAGATTCATATTATTGTGTATGGTAAGAGCTCTTTCTTTCCATAAGATTTTATTTATTTATTTGAGAGAGAGAGAGTGAGCACAGAGGCAGAGTAAGAAGCCGACTCCTCACTGAGCAGAGAGCCTGACATGTGACTCAATCCTAGGACCCTGAGATTATGAGCTGAGCCAAAGGCAGATACTTAACTGACTGAGCCACCCAGGTGCCCTGTAAGAGCTCTTTTAACATGCCTCTAGTTAATTGACTTGGGTTAATGGATATTCTTCCTTTCCTCTATAAGACTTTCTGACTGATGCCAATAGCACAGTGAGTACTCATAACTAACAGGCTTCTTTCTAGTAAAACTATGAAGTTCTGCTCAGAGAAATTAAGTGTTCATTGAGTCAGTTGAGTTTATTCTTAATCTGTTTATTCCAGTTATATTTGTATTATGTCAGGCAATGAACTATGAATGTGAAAAACTGTTGTTTATTTGAAAACACAGTTGAAACTAAGCTGAAACATTTTCAAAAGACTCAATAAAAATGGATTATTTTAAAAAGATTGCTGTTGATTACATATGGGTGAGACAGCTATAACAATTATGACAAAAACATTTAAAAATCCAGAGTTCTGCATTTAGCTTTCTTTACAAACCCCTCAACTTATTAAGACAATCTACAAAAAATTCACAGCTAATATCACACTTGAAGCTTTCCCACGAAGGAAGATCAGGTACAAGGCAAGGATACGCCCTCTTACCACCCCCTTTCAACATTATACTGGAAGTTCTAGCTAGTGCAATAAGAGAAGAAAAGGAAACAAAAGGTATACAGATTGGGAAGTGGGAAATAAAACTGCCTTTGTTTGCAGATGACACGATTATCTATGCAGAAAATCCAGGAGAATTAACAAAACTCCTGCAACTAATAAGCGATTATAGCAAGGTTGTAGGATACGAGGTTAATACACAAATTCAATCACTTTCCTATATACCAGCAACGAACAAATGGAATTTGAATCTAAAAGCACCATACCACCTACATTATCACCCCCATCCAAAATGAAATACTTAGGTATAAATTTAATAAAGTATATTCAAGAGCTACATGAGAAAAACTACAAAGATCTGATGAATGAAATAAAAGAACGGAACAAATGGAGAGCTATTTCCTGTTTATGGCTAGGAAGACTCAATATTGTGAAGATGCCAGTTCTTCCCAACTTGATCTAGAGATTACAATCCTGATAAGAATCCCAGCAATTATTTTGTGAATATCCTCAAACTTATTCTGATGTTTGTATGGAGAGGCAAAAAGCCCCAAATAGCTAACACAATATTGAAGAACAAAGTTGCAGGACTGGCATTACCTGACTTGAAGACATACTATAAAGCTACAGTAATCAAGACAGTGGGATTGAGGAATAAATAAATAACTAGATCAATGGAGTAGAATAGAGAGCCCAAGAATAGACTCACATGGTCAACTGAATTTTGACAAAGGAACAAAGGTAATACAGTGGAGCAAAGATTGTCTATTCAACAAATGGGGCTGGGCAACTGCACATTCGCATGGAAGAAATAAGTCTAGACACAGACCTTCCACCCTTTGCAAAGCTAACTTGAAATAGAGCATGTAAAATGTAAAACTGTAACACCTCTAGAAGATAAAATATATGTGAAAACCTACATAACTTTGGCTATGGCAATGACTTTTTTAAAAAAGATTTATTTTTATTTTAGAGCATGAAAGAGAGAAAGAGCACAAGCAGGGCGAGGGGCAGAGAGAGCGGGAGAAAGAATCCCAAGCAGACTCCCTGCTGAGTGCAGAGCCCAACACAGGGCTTGATCTCACAACACTGAGATCATGACCTGAACCGAAATCCAGAGACAGACACTTAACCCACTGAGCCACCCAGGTGCCCTGGCAATGACTTTTTTTAAGTACAACACAAAAGGCACAGTTCATGAAGGAAATCATTAGTAAGGAGAACTTCATTAAAATTAGAAATCTCTGTTCTCGAAAGACGAGAGAATGAGAAGAAGATTTTTTCAAAGGACATATTGCATAAAGTACACAAAACTCAACAATAAGAAAACAAACAACTTGATTTAAAATTGGGCCAAACCTTAATAGACGCCTCACCAAAAAAGATATTCAGATGGCAAATAACCATAAGAAAAGCTGCTCCACATCCTATGTCATCAAGGAAATGCAAATTAAAACAATAACAAGATACCACTACATATCTATTAGAATGGCCAAATCCGGAACACTGACAACACTAAATGCTTTTTTTTTTTTTAGATTTTATTTATTTATTTGAGAGAGTAAGAGCGAGAGAGCTAGCCCAAGCAGGCAGGGGTAGGGGAAGAGGGAGAAGGAGAAGGAGACTCCCTGCTGAGCAGGGAGCCTGAGGTGGGACTCGATCCCGGGACTCCAGGACCATGACCTGAGCCGAAGGCAGACTCTTAACCGGCTGAGCCACCCAGGCGCCCCCGACAACACTAAATGCTTATAAGGATGTGGAACGGCAGGAACTCTCTGGTAGGAATACGAAACGGTATAGCAGTTTCTTACAAAACTAAACATACTCTTCCCATAAGATCTAGCAATTGTTCTCTTTTGTATTTACCCAAAGGAACTGAAAACATGTCCACACAGAAACCTGCACGTGGATATTTATAGTAGCTTTATTTGTGATTACCAAAACTTGGAAGTAACTAAAATGCCTTTTAGAAGGTGAATGGATAAGTAAACTGGGTTATACCATGAATATTATTCAGGGCTAAAAAGAAATAGCTATTAAACCATAAAAAGACAGGGAGGAAGTTTAAATGCAAATTACTGAGTAAAAGAAGCCAATTTGAAAAGTCTATATACTGTATGACTCCAACTATTTATTACATAAATAATACACTTTTAAAAATTAAGACTATCTTTTTAGAGGAGTTTCAGGTTCACAGCAAAACTGAGGGGAAGGTACAGAGATTTCTCATATATTTCTTGCTCTCACATATGCATAGTGTGTTATCTGTGCAAAAAAAGCCTAAGCAGAACTCTGATTAGCAGATCCATATTCAAAGAAAAATTGTTGGCTTTACAAGGATTTTAAATAAGTTTACGTTTCTATTTGCTTTTAGTTAAATTAATACTTATGGTAATTTTTTTATAAGTCCCCATCTATACATCCTCAATTTGAAAGGCTTTTCTGATTAACTGTGAAACTGAAGGTTTCTACCAGAGCATGTTTCTGAATAGCTATCAGTGTTGGACAGAACTCATTCCTAATGAGGCTAACCTTGTCTGATCCCTTTTGACCAATGACCCCTTCTATACAGGAATATCTGGGCACTGGAGAGAGCATCAAACAATAACTTAGGTCTAAGAACGGAAGCAAGAAGTCTGTCTCTCTGCTGAAAGAGCCTCTTTCTCTCCTGGCATGACATGACTCCGTAGACCTGGTCTGAATCAACACTAACGGGAGCTTTGGTAGCCTGGAGAGGCCCTGTAGCCTGTGAGCCCCGATATGAAGCCAAATCAGGTGAGATGTTGACTCGAGATGATTGATGGCTCTGGAACTGGAGGGAAAATATGAATCATAGTTGAAGAGAGAATCAAAAGGTCATAACCAGGGAAGTTGTGCCAAATGTTGGTTCTAAGGGCTAAATAAGGTTGTAAATGGAAAGATGAGTCAAAGGCACAAAACTTGCCTGATTGGAAGCAGGATGAAAAGTTTTCTATGAGATCGTCAGAGCCAAAGCTGTGATCAATAAAGGAGTTTGAGAGACCTGCTTTTTTTTCTTGGGTCAATTTTTGATTTAGGAACCAAGCAGATGGAGAGAGACGAGGCAAGATGAAAATGTATCATCTTTTGTGGCTGCATTTATGTGTAGACTACATGAGTATATAGAACAAATTTATTGATGAACTGCATTGTGTTAGAGATGTAAATGTGAAAGGATTCAATTTTTCTATAACTTGTTTTTTGTGTCACATTGAATTTGTTTTTTTTTTTCTTGTTCTGGATAGTGGCTTACTTCATGGTATCTTGGCCTGGTATATAACCCCTACTGCTTTTGGTTATTTAAATTATTGGTATTAGTTTCTGAGAGCTGGTACGTTCAGTACTTCCCATCTCATATTATATTCAAAGTGGTCTTCTTCACCCACTGCTGGAGATTCACTGTCTTGGACTGAGGGTCCGGTGTGTATGGCTTGGCTCTCAGGTAGCTTTATCCTTTCCTGGCTGTAGTTTCTCAGGTGTTGGTCAAGAGAAAAAGAAGGCAACTTTCCTTTATGACTGGGCAATGGTGCAGTCTTGCCCTTAGGTAGTCATGATGGTTGTTCTAGCTCATTGTTCATGAACTCTAAGTACATGGATAGTTGCTCTCACATGCCTTGCTGATGAGGAAATCCCCCCCGGGGAAGCTTTCCTCATCATTGGTGATGTCTTAGAAAATTTGGCCTCATCTTCCTGCTGATTCCCAGGAGGTGGTATTAGGCTCTGCTTCTCTGATGTGCCATTCTCAACCTGCTGTGTCAGCTGTAGAGAGATCATAGCTCTTCATCGCTTCTGCTCCACGTGGCCCATACTCAGAGTGTGGGCATGTATGGGACGATTTTCGGAATCCCTCCAAACTAGGAACAAGGATGGCAATCCTGTCCTCACTCATCACTGGCGGTCGCCCGCTACGCCATCTCTCCCCAGTGTTTGTTTCTACTGCATCCAGTAGCCCAATGGATGTCTTCTGGTGAAGCAGATATTCAACCATGGAATGACATACCAGTCACCTCATGTTGCTGACACTCTCAGACTTTACAAAGCGTTTCTTTTTTGGGGTTAGGGAAAGAAATTCCTCTAAGATGAGGCAGTAAAGAGCTCCTCTTCCCAAGCCTTGCAATGGCACCAAACAACCTTTTTCAGCAAGTTCCTTTCTCATATTACAGAACTTGATAGAGATGCTGGTTTGTGGTAGGGTGCCTCTGAATTGGCACCTTTTAGTAAGCCTTAGGGTGGTAGATGACATGTCCCCCCCCCCCAATAATTCTCTGAAATCAGAAATGGGATTCTTAATTCTTTCCCCCCCGCCCCGTCCTTAGCTTTGAGTCTTAACCAATGAGAAGAGCTCAACTTGATTTTCTCTGACATATACTTTGGTAGCAATGATTTTCAATTATTTTTTTTCCTTTCTCACGCATTATCGTTGGAGATGTGAAGCACTTTCCTGGTTCCAGATCCTTTCTTGGTTCCAGATAATCCTGGGCCAGACATACTCCTAATGAATTCGATCAACCCAATCTGAGAAGAGGCAAGTATAAAACACTTGGCATAGACAAATCCATCAGACATTTCTTTGAACTCAATTTAGTGTAGTTTTTATTGCTTTTCTACTGTGTGCAAGTACCGCATGATGACACAGAGTCATGGTTCCAGGCTCCAGGTAATCTAGGCAGGTAGAACTAATTTTTTTTTTTTTTTTGAAAAATCAGTGGATAGGCTTTGCCACAGATGTTGAGGCTGTCTAACTTTTAACAAACTCTCTGCCTCAGTATCCTGAGGAATTGGGCAAGTTAATCTCTAAGGGATCTGATATTCCTTAATAATATGAACCATAGGTGTCTGTTTCTTCTTGTTCATGTCCTCCTGCATTAAGGGTACCCTCCCTATTTCCTTTCTGCTTTAAAAATTTCCCTCTTCTCTTGAAGGGGATGTGACTCAAAAAAAAAAAAAAAAAGATTAAGAATTCCTGCAGTATACATTTTTCTTGAGCACTGAAAAGAAAAGATGTCCTGGAAATGTATAGGAATATATTGGATCTGTAGACAATTGGGGAGAACTGAAACCTTAACAATATTAAGTCTCCCAATCCATGAACATGATAGGTATCTTTATTGATTTAGATCTTTATTTATTCAGATCTTCTTTGATTTCTTTCACAGTGTTTTCTAGTTTTCAACACAGAGTAAGCACATATTTTTAGAAACTCTTATACCTAAGGATTATATGGCATTTGTTTTTTTGGTGTTTTGATAATTTGGTAAATGGTGTTTTAAAGATATTTAATTTCCAATTATCCATTACTAGTATGTTGAAATAAAGTTGATTTTTGTATATTAATCTGTAATCTTGCTAAACTTACATAATTCTAGTAGGTTTTTTGTGTCATCTGTGAAAGAGACAGTTTTATTTCTTTCTTGCAATAGGTATCTTTTATTTGCTTTTCTTACCTTATTGCATTGGGTAGGACCTTCAGTATGATGTTGAATAAGACTGGTGAGAGAAGACATCCTTGCTTTTCCCCCAAACTTAGGAGGAAAGCATTCAATCTCTCACATTTAAGGATGATGCCAACTACAGGTTTTTGTGGTAGATTCCCCTTTTTAGGCTAAAGAAATTTCCTTTTATTGAGAATTTTTTTTTTTAAGTAGGCTCCATGCCCGTCATGGATCCCAACAAGACCTGAAGGTCAAGACCTGAGCTGAAATCAAGAGTCAGACCCTCTACTGACCAAACTACCTTGGCACCCCTTCATTTTCTTTTTTTTTTTTTTTAAGATTTTATTTATTTATTTGACAGAGATAGAGACAGCCAGCGAGAGAGGGAACACAAGCAGGGGGAGTGGGAGAGGAAGAAGCAGGCTCATAGCAGAGGAGCCCAATATGGGGCTCGATCCCATAACGCCAGGATCACGCCCTGAGCCGAAGGCAGACGCTTAACCTCTGTGCCACCCAGGCGCCCCTCCCATTTTAAATTCTGACCAGCAATGGATAAGGATTCCAATTTCATAAACATCCTTATCTGTCTTTTTGACTATTGTCATCCAGTGGTATGGGTTTGATTGGCATTTTCCTAATGACAAATAATGTTGAGCATCTTTTTAGGTCCATATTGGTCATTTGAATATCTTCTTTGGAGAAATGTCTATTCAGATCCTTTGCCCATTTTGAATTGGATTATTTATCTTTGAGTTGTAAGTGCCCCTAATATATTCTAGATACAAGCCCCTTATCAGATATATAACTTGAAATATTTTCTGCTGTTCTGTGGGGGTTTTTTCCCCCACTTTCTTGATGGTGTTATTGTAGCACAAAAGTTTTAAAGTTTTGATGAAGTCAATTTATCATTTTTTTCTTTAGTTTGAACTTTTGGTGTTCCATCTGAAAAGTCATTGCCTAACCCAAGGTCATGAAGATTTGCTGCTCTGTTTTTGTTGTTGTTGTTGTTGTTGTTGTTGTTGTTTTCTGAGAGTTTTATGGTCTCAGTTTTTACATTCATGTTTGTGGTCCATTTTGAGTTAATTTTGTGTATGGTGTAGAAAGGGGTTCAACTTCATTCTTTTGCATGTAGGTACTCATTTTTTCCACAATCATTTGTTGAAAAGTCTATTGTTTTCCCCGTTTAAATGTCTTGGCATCTTTGTCTAAAATCAACTGACCATAACTATAAACATTTATTTCTGACTTCTTAATTCTAGTCCATTGATATATATGTTTATCCTTTTGTCAGTACCATACTATCTTGATTACTGTAGTTTTATAGTAAGCTTTGAAATTGAGGAGCATAACTTTGTTCTTTTTCGGGATTGTTTTGTCTATTTTGAGTCTTCAAAATTATTGATGTAAGGAATTATACAATAAATATTTTGACAGTAAATCATTATTATTGAAACCATAAAGGAAAAAAAATTAGGCTATTTGACTGCAAACTTCTACAAGTGATAAAATATTGTAAATCAATCTAAAAGGCAAATAAAGCATAAAAGTATTTTCAAATTATGTAAAGACAGTGGGTCAATAAGCTTAATCTATAAAAATTAAAATAAATTAATAAGAACAGGATAAGCATTCAAATTTAGAAACAGCATAGGGCCTGAACAGATACTTTATGAGGAAAATTCCAGTGGCTAATAAGGTTAATCAAAAAATCCAAGGTCAAGAAAAAGAAAAAAATTAGAATTAAAACAAAATACTTTCATTTTCTCACTCTTCCAACAAGCAAGTGCATATATTTTTGAGTCATAATAATTGATGTCGGTAAGAATTATTTAAACAGAAACTCAGGTCTGGTTGCTGGAGAGTGGAAATTGGAGCCACCTCTCTAGAGAGTGATTTTCAATACTTGTTTAGTGTATGCTAAACACCCTTGTTCATACCCTTGTTCAAGTAATCTCATTTCAAGGTATTTGTACTGAAAAATTATCAGAGATTGTCACAGAAATTTATGTGCAAACAAATACAGCCCAGTGTTAGTTATTAGAGTGAAAAAAATGAAAAACTGGAAAAAATATAATAGTTGACCGAAAGTGAATAATCAAATCACTGGTTTAGCCATATAACATGATGTCTTGGAGGTATTAAAAATAAATAATTTGAAATAAATTTATGGTCACCACATTTTTATTTTTATTTAATTATTTTAAAAATATTTTATTTATTTATTTGTCAGAGAGAGAGAGCATAAGCAGGGGGAGCAGCAGGCAGAGGGAGAGCAGGAAGCCTGAAGCAGAACTCGATCCCAGGACCCTGGGATCACTAGCTGAGCCAAAGACCCTTAACTGACTGAGTCACCCAGGCATCCCACTTGCCACATTTTTAAATTTAATAATTATTTAAGATATAAAAGAATTATTTGGTACTCATAAAGTTTCTTTTTGTGGAGTCATACAACCAAATATTAGAAAGGAATTAGAATATATTACATCTATAAACTTAATGTAAAGTGTCTAATATATATTTATATATATTATTATTAATATATATATATATATAATCAGGATAATTTTATCTGAAGAGTAAGATTTGATGATTTACAACTGCAATGCTACAAATAATTTCATTTTCTTCCATTTATTACCTTGAACCATAGTTTATAGTTTATCTGAAGGAAATCTTCATCATCTGGGGCTGTAAGTCAACTAAAGCCATGTTAAAATCAAATTCACTTGGCTGTATTTTTAAATATTCTTAAAATTTGTGAAGTCATTGTGCTAATCTTAAAAAAAATCCTAGAATTAAAAAACATGACAACATTAGTATATCTATTAGAAGGTAAAAAATGTTAAGATACCCACACATCTTTCTAGGAAGAGGATAAAGTTATTAGTTTTGGATTTAAGTATGCATAGTCTAATGCAACCTCTAAACATAAGAAAGAAATTGAATGATAACATACGATCTACTAAAAGAATACAAGAAAGGGGGGAGAACCAGAAAAATAAGGACAAGCAAGACAAAATAAGCAAAATAAAGCAAAAATAAAATATTAGGTTTAAATCCAAGTATATTAGTGGTTTCAGTAAATGAAAATGGGTTAAATTTTCCAAATTAAAAAAGTGAAATGTACACTATCTACAAGAGACACAAGCAAAAACAAAGATATAGATAGATTAAATATAAAACTTGGAAAAATCTATCATGTAAATTGTATAAATGCAAATGAAGAGTAAGAATGTATAGCTTTGTTAACATCAACAAAATAGACTTGAAGTTAGGTCATATGAGAGATACAGAGCATCCTTTTGGAATTATTAAAACTTAAATTCACCTTAGAGATAAAACTATTTTAGGGGCGCCTGGGTGGCTCAGTCAGTTAAGTGTCTGCCTTTGGCTCAGGTCAAGATCCCAGAGTTCTGGGATCCAGCCCCCACTTCTCACCCCCACCCAGCGGGGAGTCTCCCTCTCCCTCTGCCTTCCTTCCCCCCACCCCCGTCATGCTCTCCCTTTCGCTTGCTCTCGCCCTCTCTCTCAAATAATTAAATAAAATCTTTTTAAAAAAAGATACAACAATTTTAAATTTACATGTGCCTAGTCTTAGAACATGTGAAGCAAGAATGGACAGAACTACTAGGAGAAATCAATAAATCTACAATTAGAGGGAAAGGATTTAACCCTTCCCTCTCTGTCACTGAACAACTAGAAAATACGTTTACTTATCTGAGGATCCCATCAAGCACAAAGTTCTTTAGAGTTAAAGGGAAAATACATGTCCATAAGAGCAAGAAAAATAACAACTCTAATCAAGTGTTTAGGAGGAAGTGGTACCTTTCTGAAAGTAGAGAATCAAAAATGTTTCATAATACTATGAAGAGGAGTTCAGTGTTATAGTTGGGTGGATGAGAAGAGTTGCTCTCAGGTGATGTCCAGAGAGCTCCAGGATTCCTAAAGTTACTGGCTTCATGGGTAGGCAAGCTCAAGTTACTGTCTCTTTTGAGGGATGGGTCCATCTTTTCATCCTAGGAAAATGTTAAATGAAGTATAAAAACATGTAAGAAACTAAAGACTATACTATTAGTATTTTTACAATACTTAATAATGATACTAAATAATGTAAGTACTTACAGCCTTTAAAGAATTTATGTCTTAGACTAATAGCCTCATAATGTCAATTTAAACAATATAATTGAGCAATTAATTTACACTTGCGCATTTAAATTGAAACGTTATGCAAAGTATTGGACTGCATATAAAAGGATTTTAGGGTCACCATATTTTTAAATTATAAGAATTATTTAAGATATAAAAAATTATTTATTACTTATAACAGGTTCTTTTTTGTTGGATTCATACAACCAAATATTAAAAAGAAATTAGAATATATTATACCTACAAACTTAGTTTAACTTATTTAAAGTGTCTAATTAACTACATTCATAAATGGGACCAAACATTATTTACAGATCCTTTAAAGTTATTGTTAAAACTTATCAGACATGTAAATGACTAATAAGATTTTTAACTTGAAGTTAATGAGGTTTTTGAATGTATAATTGAAATAAGTTGAATATCAGTCAAATTTTAAACCAAAAATAATCTTTTCTATATTCAAAAGCTCCCCCCAAAGCATTAAAACACTGCATATGAAGATGTTCAAACTTCTTTTATTTTGCTTCTTAATATCTTGGACAGATACTGCTTCTGTAGCCTTTCAGTTATTAGTTAATGCAGTCTCGTTCTTTGAATTTAATTTGTTTTAAAGTTTCTATTTCATTTCCAATGTAGTGCTCATCTTCGATCCTCCCTGTCCTGGCAAGAAGGCTTCAGCTCAATGGACTGATTTTACTTTCCTCCTCTCTCAATGCCACTGGAACTTCCTCCACTGGCTTGATGGGGGAAGTATATCTCCCATCCCAAAGAAAAGGGAGAGAAAAAGCCACACGCTCCCCTGGGGGCCTGTAGACCACATTTCTAGTCAATTCTTTGAATCCGGACCCAAATCTTTCTTCCTCTTAGTAATCTGCTTATGCCCCTACCAATACAGCATGTTGTCGATGTTGTGTTTGTGTTTGTGTGTGTGTGTGAGAGAGAGGAAGTGCCTGACCCCACTTATTTTCGGCTTTCTTCGGAACATGGGGTACTGCAGTTCTCTTTGTCCTCAGTACGAGTTTCTAGCTACCAATAGGAAGAAAATAGGATTTTAGCAATTGTTGATCATCTCTGAGAAGTAGAATCATGGTTGAAAGTTAAACATAATTTTTTTAAAATTAGCATTCGATATAGATATAAAACTTGAGCTCTTTTTGTAATAGTCATAGAAATTGTATATATGGTAAAGTATGAAAGCATTTTAATGTGAGGAGAAACAACATTTTGTATACTTTGACGTTGAGAGACACCTCCTCCTTGGTGTCTTCTGAAGAGATTCTTGTATGTTGGGTCTTCTTAATCCGTGTTCAAACATTCCCGAGTGTCTGGAGCCTTTCATGTCCCTGAAGTGATCTTCTTAGGAAGAAACTGTGAAGGGAAAACTTCCAATGGGACACAAGGAAGCTGAGTAGAGATTTCCTGACTGGAGGGCTACTGGATTGGAGTTGAAGGCTGAAGTTGAGAAGAGCAGCATAGCCGGCTGCTCGAGGCTTTTCTTCATCAGGGCAAGGGTGTGGAGGAACCGAATGTATAAGCTGGCAAGACTAGAAATACAAAGGCAGGAGAGGATGGGATGAGGACACTCAGAACACCTAATATTTCCCCACAAATTACTCATCTCTTGTGGATGGACTCCATGACGTGAGAGTTACTTCCTGTCTTGTTTTCCAAGCGCCTTGTGATCCACACTGAAGGGAGCTGGCGGGAAGACACAGCCGACTGGCTGATGTAAGAGGGCTAAAAGAGGATGACATGTCAGCAACACAAACAGTTTCTGCTTCTGACTGGCTCTGAGTGTGAAAATGTCAGAGTTGAGCTCTGCCCCGCGATGCTGAGGAGGTGTGATGTTAATGCCGATGACACAGAAGGAGTCAGCAAGAAGCTTTGGCCGTCGATCCTCCAGCCCAGCTCCAGCCTTCTTCTGTGGGCCTCTGGGGGCTTGAGTCGCTGTTACAGAGATGTCTGAATGAAGTTTCGCCCTTAATCTTGTGGTTTCCAGTTGCAAACCCAAAGAGCTGGTGTGAGCGGATTCCTAAAGTTAGAGTTTGTCCAAGTCTCCGGGGGAGTGTTGGGTTGTGGTGAGGAGAACACTCAACTCTAAACTAGAATTGTCTGATTACTTCACCATCTCCTTCAGCAGGCTGTGAACGACTGGAAGCAACAATAGCATTCACTGTCTTCTCATCACCTGGCACAAAGGAAGTGATCGATACAGCTAAAAAAACCAGGGAGTAAGCTCCTCAAGCCACTGTTTGAAATATTGGCTTTTACATTTAGTCTATGTAGTATCTGTGGCATCTCTATTTTCCCTTCCTTCTTCAAGCGCCTCTTGGGGAAGTCATTTGATATAATCACAATGTAGAAAAAATGTATCTTTTGAGCACCCATGGGGTCCCCAGAGTCAGGAAATTGCCTTGCCTTATGAATGAATATTAATCTTTTTCTGTATGGACAGTGTAAGGGATGGGCCTGTTCATCAGCTTTAACCCAACAACAAGGCCAGGCAGGTCCAACTTGTCACCATTAATGCGTATTCAAAAGTCAGATGCAGAGAAGTTTCCACTGGGGGAATTTGAACGCTGTGACTTTTTATCAGGCAAGAAACCATCCGGTGGTATGGCAGACAATGAAAATAATGCCACTGGGCTGATGTCCCTTTGTCCACCCCTGCTTCATTCCCAAAGGTTGGAAGTTAACACCTTTTGAAGGACTACAAATAAAAGAAGAAAAATTTTTATGGGACTAGAACATCAATAATTGCTGAGGAGGAGAACCTCCTTCCTCCTCCCATGGCCAACTTTGGAAACGAGTTTATTTTCTCCACGATAGTCTCAAATGATTTGGTCACTGTGAATAGTATGATCCTATGGTTAACAGGAATGCCAAGGACTAGCAGTCCTAGGTAGTCGTCAGCAAGTTAATAATGTCTGTGGTCTCAAAGTGAGTCCTCACTTTTGGACAGACAAAGCAGATGAACTTTGTTATGGAATTTGCTCTTGGTTACACTGGGTAGAGATAGTAAAGACACAGGAGAAGAGACACTGCAGGCCCAAAGCAGTGAACAAAATCCCAGAAGCAAAGGTGTCAAGGAGAAGAGAGCACGCCACGTCTGGGAGATTTAAATGAGATAATGTTCTGTTTCACTGTTCCTTCTGGGTCAATACCTAAGAGCTGTCCTCTAGACATTTTATGAGGGTCAGGAAAATGCATGCTTTTAATCCAGGACACGAATTCTCAGTCTAGGTCAGTTTTGAGGATGAAATGAATTTTAGAGCTAAAACAGTCTAACGATAGTATAAAGTAGAAGACACACGGGGCTAGAGATTTTAAATAACTTGCTCACTACTTAGTGCTCAAGTTACGATCAGAACCTACTTTTCTGGTCCATTGCTTCTTTCATAGTACCTGCTGAGTTTCCATTTTACAAAAACAACGTGTAATACCGTGTAGATTAATTAAAGAAAAGAAGAAGAAGAAGGAGAAGAAGAAGGAGAAGGAGAAGAAGGAGGAGGAGGAGGAGAAAAAGGCAGCACGGCATTTATTAAAAGACTAGAGGAGGAGGTGTGATAGTGGGTAGTGGAACGGTGAGACAGGTCTGAGAGCCTGGGTCCGTGCCACTCCTGAGCTGTATATAACCTCAGGCAAATTTTAAAAAGCCTGAATTCCATTTTCTGGGAAATGGGGCTAATGAGGGTATGTATCTCAGGGTGATGGGCTTTAAGTGAGATAATGCATGCAAACCGCCAGGCACAGAGTCATTATTTCAGTGTCTAGTCCGTCTTGACTTGCGCATTTGCCGACCCGTATACAGTGAGCATTCTTCATCAATCTGTTCTCCTTCACTGGCATGGCTGCAGTGGCCCTACGCTTGGTTCAGCACTTGCTGGGTGCCTTCTCTTAACAAATTAATGGTAATTGGACAACTGATAAAAAGGGTGAATGATGACTTCAGATACCTACTTATAAAATAATCAACACTCGGAACTTTAGAATTGGTGTGGTTCTTAGAGGCGAAGTAGGTCAGTTCCTGAGGATGAAACAGAAAGATCTCCCGTGTAATACTCCAGAGTTAAAAACAGACAAACAAAATAACCCACCCAGATGTCTTGGTCCCCTTCCTCAATTCAGTCCAACCTTGTTCAGGTCCCAGCTAACATTTACTGAGCACCTACTGTGTCCTGGGCACTGGAGTCTATGCTCTCTGTGTGATCTCAGCTAATGCTCATAATAATCTTATAAAGCTCTGCTGTTTTCTCCCCAGTTTCAGAGATGTATACACTGTGGTTCAGAGAAGTTAAGCAATTTATCTTTGGACACACAGAGCACTCTAATTGCAAGTCCATTGACTCCAAATCCTAAGCTCCATACCACCTCCCACATAAAGAATTAAGCCAGAATCATTCCTTCTGAATCATGTATATGCTCATTTGCTTCAATATGTCTGTTTCTAATAAATCAGATAGATGAGATTGAATTAAGGTAAGTTTAAGGAGATTTCTCATGCAATGCCTTAAATATAACACTTCATTTTACCCGTGAACAGATAGCCATAACTTTAGCTCACAGTATAACATGAAGTTTTTTTAAAAAAAAAATTGCTTTTTTTTTTATTAGATATTTACATTCTTCATACTTTTCTTCCTTGACTGTAAAGATAGTGATGCCAAAGCATTTGGCAGAAACTCAAAGAAAAATATAATATTGTCAATTATTTTGATTTTTCTAATTCTCCAAATATTTGATCGATGTAGCCCAAACATCTAGATAATTAATCAAAGCTGCGTCTACACACATGGCAACCACACTGTAACTGAGCCATTTCAGCCAAACTGGTCAGCCCTGGCTCCATAATGACTACAATCTGTTGACCCTTGCCAGTTCCACCACTGTGTGGTTGCAGCAAGAGGGCCCATCTGCCGGGGTGGGTTCATTTCAACTTTGGAAGGAGCCTCGTTTCTCTCCTTTGGGTTATTACGTTCTGCTGCCCTGCCAGTCCAGTCCGCATCATCCGAATTGTAATTTTTCTATCCAGGAGCGTGGGCGGGGCAATCAGGCTGGGCAGTCCTTGTTCTGATGACCCCACCCCTTGGAATGCTGCTTCCTCCTCCTGGGATATTCAGATATTCTAGCTCCCAAACTCCTGCGTGAGATCGAACACCTTCCCCTCCCATTCCGCTTCAGCCCCATTTTTTCATGCAATGGAAACTGTTTAATCCTCTAGTGCGCAGTACGCTTTGCTGCCTTGCCTTTATCTGCCATGGTAACACGTCAAGATGCATCTTAACACGATCGCTTCGCTCTTCTTTGTGATTTTTCTCTCCTTGACATTAGGGTGAAGATAGTTTGCTTTTAAAACAACTCCCGGCAAGTCTCTGCCCTTTTGTTCTGCTTGGATCCGAGCACCCTGTCATTTCTTCGCGGTCGTCGGTTTTATTTTCCCTCTGGCATCCCAGGAAATGATGGTGTCTCCCTTAGCAATGTTTGCTATGAAGAGCTCATGAGCCACTTTATCCTTGTCTCAGCCAACTGCAGAAGAAACTCGAATTCCTCTGGAGTTGTTGCATTTGGGCAGATTCTCGTAGCAGTTGAGGTTATTGACCGGACTGGAGCCACGTTTCCTTCTCCAGCTTTGCCCCACAAAGCTTTTCCTGCATTTGACTTCACCTGGCTTGCAGTCTCCTGGCTCTTGTACCCTAATTTAACATCCCTCGGGAAACTGCTCAGTTTGCTTCTGAATACTCACAGCCAGCTCAGCCTTTCCTACATGGCCCTTCTGGGTCTAATATCCTGGGCTCATCAGTTTCCATTGGCCTGGCTGTTCCTCCTTCCTGTGAGTTCAGAGCATGGAACCGTGGTGCAGTGGAGGGAGCATTAGCTGGATTGGAACAAGGACACCCTTCATGCTCTGGTACAAATGGGTGGCGTTGGTCAAGTCATAACACCTCCCTGGACTTTTGTTTCTTCCATGGAAACACACGGACTGTATCAGAGTATTTTAAGGGGCCCTGCCCGCTGGGGAGACATGTTACGGATTGTTGAGGTCTTCGAAAGCCTGGAATGTCCTGGTCGGTGGAAGGTTAGTTGGATCACTGTGCAGTAGTCCTTGATGATAACAAGTACAATCACCTTAATTTTCTGACCAAGTGAACTAATGATTTTCGGCAACAGTCTTGTTAACACCACCTTAAGATACACCAAGGGATTTCATCAGTTTTATTTATTACCGTCTTCAGCCATTTCATATAATTTGGCCCATCCCAGCCTAATGAAAAGAGCTTCTTTAAAAAAATCATGCATTCATTCACTTACTCCCTAATCTGTTCACCAAAGGACCATTCCAGACATTTTCTATGTCCTCAAAGAATTTATACTCAAGCTAATTTAATTTTATTGGCTAAAGTCTGTTTAGAAATAGGGTAAAAAAATGACAGTCCTTGTGTTATTTTAGGAGGCAGAAATTTAAAAAAAAAAAACTCATGAAAGATTCATTCAGTTTGGAGTGATTCCCTCAGGCTAGCTCTAGGTTCCATGTAATTGGTATGATTCAATTCATTGGGATCAATATTAGGGATTTACTTGGAAATATTGGCCTCACTAGAATCTCAATGCATTTTGAGAATGTTACTTTTTATTATTTTTATACTGAGGAATTGGCCTAATAGGTGTGATAGGTGGGTAATTCTGACACTAAGAACTATAAGACATTTACCTTTCAGATAGATTTTTCTTAGACCTCTTCACAGGTAAAAAAGAGAATTCGGTAGCACGTACATGTGAAAATGTACATTGATGGTGACGCATCATTTTCATGACCTTGTAGGTTGCTGAGATTGGGTAGTGGGGGAAAAACATGGTCGGATCTGTCTGCAGAGTGCTAGAGAATTAATTAAACAATTATTGGAACAGAAAGCCCATGCGTGCATCACCCAAATCAAAAGATTTACTTCCCTCCTTGGATAAAGTAGATGTGCTTCATGGGGTGACTTACACGGTAGTATAGAATTTGAGAGCCAGAGTGATTTTTATGGGCCAACAGCACATGTCAGGGCCAATCACTTTGACTTAGAGAGAAATGATGCAAACAAGAGATAGAAATGAAATGAGGTCATCTGAACGCTATCACGTAAAAACACTCCTTGCTTGAGAGTAAGACATAACTAAAATAATTATAATCTATGTGCAAAAATAAAGCAGAGTTGAGCTCCCACTGGACTCTCTGTCTACCACCCCCTCGTCTCCCTACGCTATGCTCATCCCACATACTCTCAGGCTGGGATGTCTCGACTCCAGCCAGGCGGGCCCACGGCCATTTTTGCTGGTGCCTGCTTCTGAACCTGCATCCCCATCTTTTCTCAGCAGCTGGAACGTTCTTGCGTTTAATCATGTTTTCAAAACCCACTCTTTCCTATAAAGACTCCTCAGATGCCTCTCCAAAATACTGCTTTATTTGGATTTTTAAGCCTCCTTCATAGCTATTTGTCTCATCTTGCCCGCTAGACTTTTAGTTCTTGGAGAGAAAAATCATTACTCCTCTTCTCCTCTCCTGACTGCATTTAGTCCTGTCTGTCCTGTCATTGGAGCAGTTAGTGAACGATATTATTGACAGAGAAACAGACTTCTGGGTAGAGCAGTTAAGTTGCAGCAAGATGCAATCCCAAGCTATGCAAGGCCTTGCAATGCTCACCCATAGAAAAGAAAAGACATTTTGGAGTGACATTTGATTCCCCATATACTAGAAATATAAAGGAGTCTAAATGTCGACCAAGTTTTAAGTTACTTGCAGACAAGCTTTCCACATCAGTGACTTCAGAAATTGGGCGGATTGTTCTTTGTCTCATAAAGACTTCATTTTTAAGATGCTGATGGCCTTAGCTCTGGCTGGTGGCCGGGTTCAGGAAGTGTGGTTCACAAGCCAGCAAGGACTGCGCATACTCCACACTCCTTGGGTAATGCAATTCTGGACCCAAATCGATTCCAGAAGTCTGATCTTCCAAGAGAGGCCAATGCTCCGAGCCTCCAGACTCCCCCTGCCCACCACCCCAGCCAGCCCGGAAGGGTTAAGCAGCCAATCAAGGAGCTAAGGGAGCAGTTTGGTGAGACCAAAGTTGCAGGGATCTCAACAAGTTGATGGGCTTGGCAGCTTGTGTCTGAAGAATTTGTTTCATGTTTTGGATAAAGTCTGGGAATTTATCCTTCAAAATTCCTTAGATTTAGTAACATGTCAGTGCACTGTGTTAATGCCAGTTTTCTTTTTCTTCTTTCTTTTTTCTTTTCTTTTCTTTCTTTCTTTCTTTCTTTCTTTCTTTCTTCTTTCTATTTCTTTCTTTCTTCTTTCTTTTTTTTTTTTAAGGTTAAAAGCCGCCTTCCTTTTTAAGTATGAGTAATCCATCCAAATCCTGTCTAAGGGAACAAAAGGGGTGCCGGTAATTTTCTCTTTCACAAAATGCAGAGACTTCCTCTCTGTCCTCTCCAAGTACTATTCTATGAACTGAAGGGAAATTACACTCCTCACCATTGAAAAAGAGATTATGCAAAATGAGAAGGTAAAGCCAATCACCATAATACAAATACAAATGCCAGCTTAATTCCTTGCATCGGAGAGCCCTGTGCCTTTCTCTTTCCAGATGTGGGGGTATAGCCACATCTACCTTAAAAAAAAAAATCTATTATCTGGTATTTTCAGAGCTCGCACAGAATTGAATCCTAGGCAAGAACATCACGAGCTCCAGCTCTGTGCTCCAGATCTTACTAAACCCTCCTCTTTCCCTTAAACATGGAGCATCTCCATTGAGGCATCTCGCTGGGGGCACTAAAACCCAAGGGTTTCTTTTTTGGGTAGAAATTAACCAAGCAGAAAAGGATGAGAGGTGGAGGCTGAGAAGAGCATCCCAAACAGAAGATACAGTTGGATAACACCAAGTCGGGAATTACAAGCTGCTCAGCAAGATGGGATATCCACCATACTCACCACTCATGAAAGACTCACTGTGTGCTAAGCCCTGGGCAAAGCACATTGTATATATTATTTCCTTTTACCTTATAGACTCGGTGAAGAAAGTTTATCTCTAGTTTATAAATATGGGCGCTGAAGTTGAGAGTGGTTAAACCATTGGCTCATGATTTAGGAAAGGATAGAGGGGCCATTCAAATCCAGGTGTATCTGGTTTCAACGCTATTGGAGGTGAGGAAGAGGGGAATGGACTCAGCCTCTGGAGTACTGTAGGAGTCAGATGGCAGACAAAGGAATGTGGAGTTAATCTTGTAGGCAATATGTGATGGGAAGAGAGTAAAGGTCTTTGGGCGAAGGGCATGATGAAATTCATGTTTTAGAAAGATGATTTTGTCAGCCATGTAGAGGATAAATGGGAAGGGGGAGATTCCATATTTTTATTTAATGCTCATATCATTCTACTTTATATAATATATTATATTAATATATTAAATATATATAAATATATATTAAATATATTAATATAATATATTATCATTCTACTTCATATCTACAGTGGTTTTTGCAATTACTCTGGTGAATAAGGGCGACTTAATTCTTTATCCTTCTCATAGAGCATGCTACTGAATGAATGAATGAATGAACACAGTTTTAATTTATAAAGCGTCTAGGTATGGCAAGGAGACCAAATGGCCACTTATCTAATTCCATTTGCTGATCCTTAAAACTGTCTTCAATATAAATGAAAAAGGGGCACTAATTTTGGGAAGAAGTCTTATGATGTATAAAAATACAGCTAATTTTGGAGAAAGGTCGCTGACCTAAAAAAAGGCCTAGTCTTTAGGAGACTTGGATTTGAACTCCAGCTCTGCCACTTGTTGTGGGGGCTTACGCAAATCTCCTCATCTTTCCAAGCTAGAATTTCCTCATCTCTATAATGAGAGTAATCTTTGAGGAGGGCACTAATGATTCAGAGAAAGCGAAAGGGGAGATTCTGGGTACTAGTAATATTTAATTTCTTGATCTGGACAATGGTTATATGAGTGTATTCATTCTGTGAAATGTCATCAATTATACATTTACATGTATATTTTTCTGTATACGTTTTATATTTCAAGAAGAAACTGTATCAAGAACAACAAAATGAGGGAACTTTGATCTAATCTCATTTACTGTTTTTCCAGTTTGGGTACTTAGTGGCCATAATTATGATCCTTGACAGAAGTAAAAGTATAGATACTGTCATTTCAAAACACAACTATCATGAGAAACTAGTCCATGAACGCTCTGGAACAGCTATTTTAAGAATAAGAAAGAAATACACCAGAACAGAGGGACTGCTGGTTAAATATGGCAGAATGAACACAAGCATTAAGCCCTACCACTCAAACCTCACTAAAAGGGCAGGAAAAGAATATAAAGTGCACAAGTCTATTATGACCAAGAAAATGGGAGAGTAGATGACAGAAAATAGAAGTTAATAATATTTCAAAATTTATTTTTATTATTACTTTTTATTTGAAATAGTTCAGGATTCATGAGAAGTTGCAAAAATAGTAGAGAAATCTCCTGTGTATCCTTCACTCAGATTTTCCCAATAAGAACGTCTTAGAGAATCATAGTACATTGTAAAAACCAGGAAATTGACATTGGTACAATGCTATTACTTGAGAACAGATCTTTATTTTTTTAAAGATATATTTATTTTAGAGAGAGTGAAAGAGAGAGAGAATGAGAGAAAGAGAGAGCGTATGAACCAAGGGAGGGTCAGAGAGGGAGAGAGAGAGAGGGGCAGACTCCCTGCTGAGCATGGAGCCAGACCCAAGGCTCGATCCCACGACCTTGAGATCATGACCGGAACTGAAATCAAAAGTCAGGCTCTTAATAGACTGAACCACCCCGGCACCCCTACTTGAGAACCGATCTTATTTGGATATCACTAGTTTCCACGTGCTTTTTCTCTGAAAATTTTTTGGCTGTATGGTTTTATGAAGTTTTATCATATATCTAGAGTTGATGAACAATTACCACACTCAGGATACAGAACTATTCCATCACTACAAAGAAATCCCCTCATGTAATAATCGTATGTTTTCCCAACCCCTGACAACCACCGATGGTTGATTTTTGTCATTTGTGCTATGATTTTTGTCATTTGAGAATTTTAAACAAATGAAATTGTACAGTATATAAATCTCGATATTGACGTTTCCCCCCAATAAGCATAATACCTTTGAGTTCCATGCAAGCTGTGCCATGTGTCACTAGTTTGTTCCTTTTTGCTGAGTAGTAGTCCATGACATGAAATGTACCAGTTTCCTTATCCATTCAACTGTTCAGGTAAATTTGGGTTGTTTCCAGTTTGAGGCCATTATGAATAAAACTGCTATAAATATTTACATGTAGGTTTTTGTGTGAACATAATCTTTCATTTCTCTAGGATAATACCCAAGAATGTGACTTCTGGGTTACATCGTCAGTTTATGTTTAACTTTGTAAGAAACTACCAAATTTTCTAATAGCTTTACCAGAAATGTATGAGAGATACGGTTATTCTATCAGTGCTTGGTATTACCAATATTTTTATTATCAGTATTTTTTTATTTAATGATTCAAATAGTGTAGTGATATCTTAATGGAGCTTCAATTTGCACTTTTCTAATTACTAATGATATTAAACATCTTTTTGTGTGATTGCCATCCTTGTATCTTCTCTGGTGAAGTGTCCATTCAAATATTTTGTCCATTTTTGAATTGTATTATTTGTTATGTCACTACAGAGTCTAGAGAGTTCTTTATATATCCTGGGTACCTTTGTTAGATATATGATTTGCAAGTATTTTCTCCTTGTCTGTGACTTGTCTTTTTCATACTCTTATTAGGGTCTTTCATTGAACAAATATTTTTAATTTTGATCAAGTCCAATTTATTAACCTTTTCTTTTATGAATCATGGAGTTGGTAGCATATCTAAGAACTCTTTGCCTAACCCTTAGTCATAAAGATTTTCTCCAATGTTTTCCTCTAAAACTTTTATATCTTATGTGGTGTATATAGATATATGATCCATTTTGAGTTAATTTTTGAAGAAGGTATGAAGTTTAAGTTCAGGTTAAGTAGAACTTCCCCCAAATTAGAGTCAATCCTTTCAAATCCTGCCACAGTCTTATCAACTAAGTTAATGTCATATTCTAAATCCTTTGCTGTCACTTCAACAGTCTTCACAGCATCTTCGCCAGGAGTAAATTTCATCTCAAGAAACCACTTTTTTTGTTCATCCATAAGAAACAACTCCTCATCCGTTCAAGTTTGATCATGAGACTGTAGCAACTCAGTCCCCTCTTCAGGCTCCACTTCTGATTCTAGTTCTCTTGCTGTTTCCACCGCATCTGCAGGTACTTCCTCCCCTGAAGTCTTGGACCCCTCAAAGTCTACACGAGGGTTGTAATCAAATTCTTCCCAACTCCTGTTAATGTTGGTATTTTGAGCTCTTCTCATGAATCACGAATGTTCTTAATGGCACCTAGAATGGTGAATCCTTTCCAGAAGGGCTTTAAATTCACTTTGCCCAGATCCATCAGAGGAATCACTACCTATGGCAGTTATATTTCTTAAATAATAAGACATAAAATCAAAATTACTCCTTGATCCTTGGGCTGCAGAACGGATGCTGTGTCAGCAGGTATGAAAACAATATTAATCTCTTTGTACATTTCCATCAGAGCTCTTGGGTGACCAGGTGCATCGTCAATGAGCAGTAATATATTGAAAGGAATCCTTTTTCTGAGCAGTAGGCCTTAGCAGTGGGCTTAAAATATTCAGTAAACCTTGTCATAAACGGATGTGTTGTCACGAGGCTTGTGCTGTTCCACTTAGAGAGCACAGGCAGAGTAGAATTAGTGTCATTCTTAAGGATTTTAGGATTTTCAGAATAATAAGTGAGCACTGGCTTCAGCTTAAAGTCACTAGTCCCCAAAGAGTGGAGTCAGCCTGAGCTTTGAAACTTTGAAATCAGATATTGACTTCTCCTCTCTAGCTATGAAAGTTCTAGATGACATTTTCTAACAGAAGGCTGTTTGGCCTACACTGATAGTCTGTTGTTCCGTGGGGCCACCTTCACCGACTCCCTTGGCTGGATCCTCTGAAGAACTTGCTGCAGCTTCTGCCTCAGTACTTGCTGCTTCGCCTTGCACTTGTATGCTGTGGAGACGGGCTTTCCTTAAACCTCGTGAACCAGCCTCTGCTAGGTGCTGTGGAGACGGGCTTTCCTTAAACCTCGTGAACCAGCCTCTGCTAGGTTCAAACTTTTCTTGCACAATTTCCTTGCACAATTTCCTTACCTCTCTCAGCCTTCATAGAATTGAAGAAAGTTTGGACCTTGTTCTGGATTAGAAAAATTCAAACAGCTACAAATATATAATGAAATGCTCAACTTCACTAATAATTAGAAAAATAAAATTAAAGGAAAAATACAGTAACATTTTGTATCCATTAGATCGGTAAAAATTAGAAAGTCATACAATATGAAATATTTGACTAGAATGAGGGAATGAGAATCTTCATATTGATTATAATAATAAAGCCTGGTATAGTTATTTTACAGATGAATCTGGCAGTATTTCAATCAACAAATATTTGAGTGCTAACAATGGGCCAGAAACTATGTTAGATGCTAGGGAAATCAACAGTTAGTGAAAACAAAAACATATACAAACATGTGCCTTCATTAAACTTACAGTTTAGTAAAGAGAAAAGACAACAAACACAATTAAAAAGTAAAATTAAGGTATGTCATCTGGTGATAAATTATACGGAGAAAAGAAAGACAGGGTGAAGGGGTAGCGATGGCTAGAGGAAAATGCAACAGTTAAAATTTTAAATCTGGTGGCAAGCAAAGATTTCATTGAGAAGGAGACATTTGAGCAAAGACCTGTGAGGGAGAAAGCATGTAATTCTGGAGCAGAGAGTCCCAGGCAAAGTGAACGGCAACACAAAGACCTGAATTGAGAGCAAGCCTGAGATGTTTATGGAACAACGATGTTAGTGTGGCTTGAGATGAAGAAGTTGGGAGGAGAGTAAGTAGAAATGAGGCAAGAGAGCGAAATGGGAGCAGATAACAAGCACATTCATTGCACGTATTTCAAGACTTTGGATTTCATTCTGAATAGGATGAGAAGCCATTTAAAGGTGTGGTGGAAGGAGTCTTCTGGAAATTAAGTATGTATGTATATAGTCATACTTAGATTATAGATTCAGCCATTCAGCCATACTTAGTATATAGATTCAGCCATTCCATTACTGGAATTACGCAGAAAAAATTATACAGAAAAACCAGTGCATAAAAGCAGAAAACATGAACAAGAATTTTTTTGGTGTGTGTGTGTGTGTGTGTGTGTGTGTGTGTGAGAAATAGGAGGCAATTGAGGCATCCCACACTAGGGCAATGAATAAGTAAAACCCTTTCAACAGTCAGAGCAGTAAAGAAGAGATGCCTGTATCTTCTAAATAGTGCTGAGCGAAACAAAAAAGGAGAAACAAGATGAAATCTATGGCACAATACTATATATATATTTCATAAATAGCAAAGGCAATACTATTTTTCAAAGATACATAAATATCCAAGGATGTGGAGCACTTAGAGTGAGTGTCTATGAGGAGGTAGTAGGAATAAAATAAGAATTGGGGTTGTAAAAGAAAAATAAATACATTTTTAGAAAGAGAAAAAGCTTAAGGAGATGCTAAAGAAAACATGCCTGCAATATTATATTCCCTCTGACAGGATCAGTAGTCTATTTCTCTCCCTTAAAAGATACATACACCCAACCTTTTTTTAATTATAGGGAATTTTGAATAATATAGCAGATTACCATGTAGCCATTATCCAGCCCCACAAATCATTAACCCAGGCCAATCTAGGTCCATTCACACCCTCATCCACTATCCTTTGCTTATTTTTATTTATTTTTTTGAGTATTTTAAATTAACTTTTTTTGGAGATATAATTTACATATCTAATAAAATGCACCCATTTTATGTGTACATTTTGGTGAGTTTTGAGTATAATCAGCACCCCAATCAAGTTATAAAATATCTGCCCCCAAAAATTCCTGGAGCCCCATTCTGGTCAATGTCCCATCAGCACTTCTAGTCATCTACTGATCTGTCTTCTGTCTCTATAGATTAGATTTGTCTTTTCTAGACTTATGTCTACAAGCAGCATGAAGTTTCCATTTTGATCATGTTTTCTTTTAAATTCTTGAACATATAACAGTTTGTATTTTGCTGATTGTATCCCTATGCTGTAGTTTAACATGTTTCTTTATTAAATGCACGTTGTTGGTAGTTGGACAGAGAAGAGACAACTTACAATATTTCATGTTCTCATTCACGAAGGTCTTATCTCTTCATTTTTTAAATTCTATTTTTTAATAATCTGTGAAATTGTATGGGTTTTGTTTTTGTTTTTGTTTTCAATTCATGAATTGGACATTTCTTGCTTTCCTCTTGGGTTCCTTATGGTTTTTTCTCTTGCTGTTATATTTAGCCTACATTTTAGTTTCCTTTAGTTAGTCAGGTGGCTGTTGGCCTGGCAATTATTGGGCAAACCTCACTGTCTAGATTCATCTGCATAATACAGAGCAATGGTTATATGATACGTTTGAATACCCTGCATACAGCATGGAAATGCTTGTTCAAGGATCCCCAAACAGATACAAAGACCAAATAATTGTAATTCACATGTTGAAAAGGTCTCTAGGTGTGCATCTTGATGTGAACTTTGCTTGGGATATCTTGTTCTTTTAAGGCTTGTTAGATTCCCTTTAGCTGCTTAGGTACAGAATTAGTTAGTTCTGTTTAAAAGTCCAAGTGGTCCTTCTTAAGTTTCCTCTGTCATTTCAAGCCAACCAATGCACTGGAAGAGCTGGGATTTCCCTCAGAAGCCATTAAATCAGTCTCTGCCTCTTGTTCTGGGGTTTGGTGAGCACAACTACCTGAACCTTTGTTTCCATATCTTCAAAACAGAAATAATAACACTTGTTCTGAGAAACTCATAGGGTTGTTGTAAAGAACAAATGGGTTGGTATTTTTGAAACTTCTCCATAATAGTGCTGTCCAATAGAAATATAATGTGAGCCACAAAAGTATTTTAGATTTTTCTAAGCCACATTAAATAAGAGTTCAGTGAACTTAATTTTAATGATATATTTTATTAAACCCAGTGTAACCAAAGTATTATCGACATGTGATCAATGTGAGAAGATTATTAAAGAGATATTTTACATTCTTTTTTTAATTCTAAGTTTATGAATCCAGTATATTTTACACTTATAACACATTTTAATTTGGATGCTAAATTTTAATCAGAAATACTTGGGGTGCCTGGGTGGCTCAGTTGTTAAGCATCTGCCTTTGGCTCAGGGCGTGATCCCAGCATTCTGGGATGGAGCCCCACATCAGGCTCCTCCACTGGAGGCCTACTTCTTCCTCTCCCACTCCCCCTGCTTGTGTTCCCTCTCTCGCTGGCTGTCTCTATCTCTGTCAAATAAATAAAGAAAATCTTAAAAAAAAAAGAAAAGAAATACTTGATATGTATTTAGATTCTATAATATTTTTAGTTGATGTAGATTTGTAACCCCCAATTTCCCCAAACTTAGACAGTTTTTCAGTACTGAATGAAGTACTGATTTTTAAATTAAAATGAATTAAAATTAGACAACATTAGAAATTCATTTCCTTAAATACGCCAGCTGCATTTCAAGTGCTTGATAGCTGTATGGGTTCGTGGCTACCATATTGGATAGAGCCACTGCATAAACTGTTGAGCTCCATATACTTGACAGCTTTCCTAGAAGTTCTCAAATCTCAATTGGATGCTGCATTGTTTGTTTCACTTTGGGCCTCCACGTTAGAGAAATGAATTTCCTTTGCTTTGACCTACAAAAGAATTTCCCAAGGAAAACCTCCCAGCTTTCCTGACAACTGGACAACAGATTGCTTCCATTTCAGTTATCAGAACTTATTTTGTCTGAGAGTCACTACACATTCTGGGAAATAAATACATCTCTAAGAGTAGGGGAAAGATGACCAAAATAGACTGTTTTTAAAGAGCTGAAAAATCGATTCCTGGTAGTAATGCAATCTGGGATACATGAAACCATTAGCACAGGGAGCCCACAGTGAGGTCAGGATCTATTCTGAGCTATGGAGAATGAAGCTCCCATGTGACTTCAATGCATTACCAAGAACAGACTATAATTCCGGGTAAGGCCAAACCCATCATCTCAGGGTGAGGAACATCACAGGGGGTCACCTCACCTGTCTGGGATCTGGTGGCAGGGGTGTCAGGGCATTGGGGAAATGATGAAGGACACTCTACCCTAACCATTTATTTCATTAATTCATCACAGAATTTGGTACCAAGGTATTTCTGTCTTCCTTTTTATCTGAGTAACAGAATAGGAACTCCTCAGTTTTTGTTTGGTTTTGTTTTGCTTCTACAAAGGATCTTTGATCTGAAAGAACTTACTGCGTTCAGTCAGTTTGGACTCTATGAACAAACACTTATCTAACACTTACCATGTCCCAGACATTGTTCTAAGCACTTTACCTATATTAACTCATTTAATTCTCATAACAAGCTTATGAGGTAAAGGTTACAGTTTCCCTTTACAGATGAGGAAACTGAGGCCAAGGGCGATTTAAATAACTTGCACAATGTCATTCTGCTAGTAAGTGGTGGGGATGGGATATGAACCCAGACAATACAGGCCATATCATTTACATATACCCTCCATAAACACCATGGCCTTTGCTGGTACTGGAAATGGATCAGAAGCTAGGCTTCCAAGCCAAGTCCAGAGTGTCTAACCCTGCACTTGGTCACCAGAAATTCAGATGCCATCCTCTCTAATTAATTAGTGAGGTCAGAGGGGAGCTCAGAAACCCATCCTCTCTCTATGGCTGCATCCTGCTGATCCAGATTGCCCTCTGTCTCCATGGCTACTCTCAAAATTCTACTCATCCTTCAGGGCTCAGATCAAACAAGACTTCTCCACTGGGTTTTCTAAATCTCTACAGTGAAATTACTCCCTTTCTCATCTCTCCCAATCTTTTACTGCTTAATCTCCAATCCTGTAGTTTTTTTGAAAGCTGACTTAAATTACAGGGCTGTTTCCTCCTCTCCTAGGCTATGAGCCCCTAGAGGGTGGCAAGTGCATGTAATTCATTTTTGTATCCCCTGCAGCACCTAGCATGGAGCCTTTTGCCTTCTAGCAGTCAGTAAATATTCATTACTAATTCATTACTACTTATATATTTCTAATTTGAATAGAAATGTGATATATTGAAAAATGTACTGTGGTGGGTTTCAGGAAACTCGAATCCTAAACTTAGTTCTGTCACCAAGTAGCTACATACATTTGGGTAATTTATTTCACCTCTCTGAGCCTCAGTTGTCTGTAATTGGATGAGATAATCTCTAAGGCCTCATGACATTTATGGAATAGGCTATTATTTGCTCTGAATTTATGTACACAAAAGGTTTTTAAACAAGTCCCTGAAGGATGTTTCATATATTCTGAGATCACTCCTGGGCTGCTGGGGTGAGGTACTTCTAAGCAGGAACACATGAGAAGGGTCAGCAGAAACAGCCCCTTGAGATAGGCCAAGGCTGGTTGGCTGTGCTTTAAAATTCCAGCCTGGTTAAAAGCCTCAATCTTTAAGGAAAGGGCCCTACAGAAAGTGATGGATAGGGTAGGAGACAACTTCAGTGTGCTTAATATGTGGTGGGGATCACTGGCTAGCGAGGCTTCCCTCAAGAACACTCTGGAAATAGCATACAGATAAGAGGAAAGCACAGACAGGTGATAAGGCAAGTCAAAAAAGAAAAAGGTAAAAAGTGTGGGTGATTAGAACCCTTCTACACTGTTGGTGGGGATGTAAAATCCTGCAGCTGCCATGGAGAACAATATGGAGGCTCCCCTTCCCACAATAAAAATAGAACCGCCAGGGGCGCCTGGGTGGCACAGCGGTTAAGCGTCTGCCTTCGGCTCAGGGCGTGATCCCGGTGTTATGGGATCGAGCCCCACATCAGGCTCCTCCGCTATGAGCCTGCTTCTTTCTCTCCCACTCCCCCTGCTTGTGTTCCCTCTCTCGCTGGCTGTCTCTATATCTGTCTAATAAATACATAAAATATTAAAAAAAAAAAAATAGAACCGCCATATGATCCAGCAATCCCACTTCTGGGTCTATATCTAAAAGAAAGGAAATCAGTATCTCAAAGATATATCTACATTCCCACATACATTGCAGCATCATGACAATAGGCGAGATATGGAAACACTCTAAATGTTCATCGAGAGATGAATGGTTAAAGAAAACATGGTATATTCACACAATAGAATGTTATTCAGCCTTTAAAAAAAAAAAAGGAAATCCTGCTATTTACAACAGTATGGATGAACCCGGAGGACATTATGCGAAGTGAAATAAGCCGGTAACAGAAGGACAAATAAGGTATGATGTCATCTCTATGAGGTACCTAAAACAGTCAAACCTACAGAAGCAGAGAATAGAACGGTGGTTACCAGGGGCCAGAGGATGAGGGAAATGGAGAATTATTATTCAATTGGTATAAAGTTTCAGGTATACAAGATGAATACACTGTAGGGATGTGCTGTGCAACACAGCGTCTATAGTTGACGTTACTGGGTTGTACACTTAAAAATGTGTTAAGAGGGTAGATCTCACAGTAAATGTTCTTACCACACACACACACACACACACACACACACAACCCAAACAAAAAACAAAGGGACACAAGGAAACTCTTGGAGATGGTGGCCGTGGTATTGGTTTCAAGGGTGTTTGCAGAAGACCAAACTCATCAAATTGTACACGTGGTATCTGGGCAATTTATGTGTATCAGTTGTGCCTCAATAAAACAGTAAGTAAAATTAAGAAGTAACTCATAATCTTTGCAACCTAAAAATAAAAATATTTTCAATGCATAAAAGAAAAAAATAGGTCTGACTGGATCCCTTGCTTAGAGTTACGTTCAACTTCAAGAACACATGAAGAGAGTTAGGAGACAGAAAATAGCAGGATTGATGAAATATTGGCCCGGGTCAAATCGTCTCCATGTTCCTAAATGTCCAATATAAATTTGTAGGTGATGAAATGTTGGATTTAAAATGTTTATGTATTTTGAAATTACTTCTTAGTGATCTACCCTAATTCTCAGATCCATAGAACAGAAATTGCTCATGTGTTTCTCTCTTCACTGGATAAAGCAACAGTGGAGAAACTTTGTGTTTTGTTTTGTGTTTGTTTTCATCCCCCCACTAGCATACAGTGGAACAAACTCTAGACTCTGAACCATAGAGTCCAAACTCTAGTCCTTACTCAGCTGTTAGGAAGGTAGAACTTGGCTAAGTCACCCTACCTTGCTGGGTCTTTGTAGTACCATCCATAAATTAAAGGGATTTATGGTGAATGATCTCTGCAAGTCCCTTCAGGCAGACAAACGTTCTGAGATAGACATCTGCCTCCACAAGACTATCTCCCCCTGGAAGGCAGGAGGAGCCAGTGAAGCCCCTGGCACATATTGGGAACTCAATAACTGTTGACTGGATTGAATATAATAGACGAGGAAGCCAGACATGAGAGCCAGAAAGTTAAAAATGTGACCGTAAGTCTTTCTTTCTCTCAGAGGACTAAAGCTAATAAGAGACTACTTGCTTAACAGGTGAAGACCCCCTACTGAAGAAGAATGGGAGGGACATTCCACCCCCTGCGGCTGTAGAAGCCTCGGGGGTGTGCAAATGTCTTGGGGAAGGCTGTGGACTATAAAGTAAGAATGCTGATAAATTACAGATGATAAATCTAACCAAGGTAGGTGTATAAAGCTAAGCCTTGATACACAACACCACATTAAAAATTTGTGGAGGGGCACCTGGGTGGCTCAGTCAGTTAAGCATCCAACTCTTGATTTTGGCTCAAGTCATGATCTCAGGGTTGTGAGATCGAGCCCTGATATAAGCTTTGCGCTCAGTGGGAGTCTGCTTGTCTGCTTGAGATTCTCTCCTCCTCCCTCTGCCTCTCCGCCTGCTAGTGCTCTCTCTCTCAAATAAATAAATTAAGTCTTTAAAAAAAATTAGTGGAAAAGCTTCAAAATTGTTGCTTAGGTTTTCAAAATGTAAATAATTAATTTTGAATAGGTAATGGAGGCACAGAAGATAAAATTTAAAAGATTCACACAGCTTTTATTGGAAATATTTATTCTTGTTATAGGCCATTAGTTGTTTGAATCAAAAGTGTACTTCCTGGATTGGAGTTAAGATGGCGGAAGAGTAGGGGACCCTTTTTTCAGCTGGTCCCCTGAGTCGAGCTGGATAGGTACCAGACCAGCCTGAACATCCTCGGAATCAGCCTGAGACGCAGGAAGATACATCTGGATCTCTACAAATGAACATCTCCAGCGCTGAGTATTGAGGTACGAAGTGGGGAGCCATGAAACCGTGCATAGATATCGGAAGATAAACGGAAGGGGGAGGGAGCCGCCGCGTTCGGGCCCCGGGAAGCGGTAGCCACCTGCATGGGGAAGCGGGCGGACTCGCGGACCAGCACCCGTGAGAGAACAGACTGAGAATGTGAGCCGGAGCACAAGCCACTAGACTGAAAACCGGAGCTCCGGTGTGCTCACTGGCACCAGACTGAGACCGGGGCGGCTGGCGGTGTTAGAAACACAAAGGACAGAGACGCGCCGGCCCTGGAAGTGAGGGCTGGGATGCCGGGTGTGGGGCGCACATCCCGGGACACTGCAGGGTTGAGCAGCACCGACAGTAACAGAGTTAAAGTGGCCAGAACATCAGTGGAGAACGGTCCACGATCCCTCTGTTCTGAGACAGGCTGGAATTCGGCCACTGCTGCTCTGACTCTCAGAAGAGGCACAGCAAACCTCCAGGGAAAGCCTCCAGAGAACAAAAGCCTGGAAATACCGGCTCACAGTGTGCCCAACCCCATCCCCCCTCGCAGGGGACACGGAGACTCTACCCAAACAGGGTTGCCTGAGTATCGGTGCGGCAGGCCCCTCACCCAGAAGGCAGGCTGAAAAATCAAGAAGCCCACATCCCTAAGATCCCTATAAAACGAGGGCGCACGGCCTGGGTCCCGGTCAATAATTTGGGCTCTGGACAACCCCGCAACCTCTCCTCATCAGAATGACGAGAAGCAGAAATCCCCCCCAGCAAAGAAAAGACAATAAGTCTGTGGCCTCTGCCACAGAACTAATGGATATGGATATAACCGAATTATCAGAAATGGAATTCAGAGTAACAATGGTCAAGATGATGTGTAGCCTTGAAAAAAGTATTAACGAAAATGTTAATGAGAATATAGAATCTCTAAGGGCGGAAATGAGAGCGAATCTGGCAGAAATTAAAAATTCTATCAGCCAAATGCAGTCAAAACTAGAGGATCTGACTGCCAGGGTGAATGAGGCAGAAGAACGTATCAGCAAATTGGAGGATGGGTTAGTAGAAGACAAAGCTAAAATAGAATCTGGACTTAAAAAAATCCACACTCAAGAATGTAGGTTATGGGAGATTACTGACTCAATGAAACGTTCCAATGTCAGAATCATCGGCATCACTGAGGGGGTGGAGAAAAACAGAGGTCTAGAAGAGATATTTGAACAAATTGTAGCTGAAAACTTCCCTAATCTAGCGAGGGAAACAAACATTGGTGTCCAAGAGGCAGAGAGGACCCCTCCCAAGCTCATCCACGACAAACCTACGCCACGTCACGTCATAGTGCAATTCGCAAATGTTAGATCCAAGGATACAGTATTGAAAGAGGCCAGGGCCAAGAAATTTCTCATGTACCAAGGCAAAGGTATCAGAATTACGTCAGACCTGTCTACACAGATCTGGAATGAGAGAAAGGGTTGGGGGGGGCATTTTTAAAGCTCTTTCAGAGAAAAGCATGCAGCCAAGGATCTTTTATCCAGCAAGGCTGTCATTCAGAATTGATGGAGAAATAAAGACCTTCCAGAATCGCCAGTCATTGACCAATTTCGTAACCACGAAACCAGCCCTACAGGAGATATTAAGGGGGGTTCTATAAAGGTAAAAAGGCCCCAAGAGTGATACAGAACAGAAAGTCACAATCTATAGAAACAAAGACTTTACTGGCAACATGGCATCATTAAAATCATATCTCTCAATAATCAGTCTCAATGTAAATGGCCCAAATGCTTCCATAAATGACACAGGGTTGCAGATTGGATAAAAAGACATGACCCATCCATTTGCTGTCTACAAGAGACTCATTTTGAACCTAAAGATACATTCAGACTGAAAGTAAAGGGATGGAATACCACCTTTCACGCCAATGGACCTCAAAAGAAAGCTGGGGTAGCAATTCTCATATCAGACAGATTGGATTTTAAACTAAAGACTATAGTTTGAGACACAGAAGGGCACTATATTATTCTTAAAGGATGTATCCAACAAGTGGATATGACAATTATAAATATATATGCCCCCAACAGGGGAGCAGCAAGATACACAAGCCAACTCTTAACCAGAATAAAGAGACAGATAGATAAAAATACGTTAATAGTAGGGGACCTCAACACTCCACTATCAGAAATAGACAGAACATCCATGCAAAAAATCGACAAAGAAACAAGGGCTTTGAATGCCATACTCGACGAGTTGGACCTCATAGATATATATAGAACACTACACCCCAGAACCAAAGAATACTCATTCTATTCTAATGCCCATGGAACATTCTCAAGAATAGACCATGTTCTGGGACACAAAACAGGTCTCAACCAAAACCAAAAGACTGAGATTATTCCCTGCATATTCTCAGACCACAACGCTTTGAAATTGGAACTCAACCACAAGGAAAAATTTGGAAGAAACTCAAATAGTTGGAGACTAAGAACCACCCTGCTCAGGAATGATTCAATAAACCAGGAAATCAAAAATCAATTTAAACAATTTATGGAGACCAACGAGAATGAAAACACAATGGTCCAAAACCTATGGGATACTGCAAAGGCAGTCCTAAGGGGGAAATACATAGCCATCCAAGCCTCACCCAAAAGAATAGAAAAATCTAAAATGCAGTTTTTATATTCTCACCTCAAGAAGCTGGAACAGCAACAGAGGGACAGACCTAATCCACACACGAGGAAGCAGTTGACCATGATTAGAGCAGAAATCAGTGAATTAGAAACCAGGAGTACAGTAGAGCAGATCAACAGGACTAGAAGTTGGTTCTTTGAGAGAATCAATAAAATTGACAGACCACTGGCAAGAGTTATCCAAAAGAATAGAGAAAGGACCCAAATTAATAAAATTATGAATGAAAAAGGAGAGGTCACAACCAACACCAATGAAATTGGAAGGATTATTAGAAACTTTAATCAATAGCTTTATGCCAATAAATTAAGCAATCTTGAAGAGATGGAGGCCTTCCTGGAAACCTATAAACTACCAAGACTGAAACAGGAAGAAATTGATTTTTTAAACAGGCCAATTAATTATGAGGAGATTAAGTCAGTGATAAACAACCTTCCAAAATACAAAACTCCAGGCCTGGACAGTTTTCCTGGGGAATTCTACCAAACATTCAAAGAAGAAATAATACCTATTCCCCTAAAGCTATTTCAAAAAAATAGAAACAGAAGGAAAGCTACCAAACTCATTCTATGAGGCCAATATTACCTTGATCCCGAAACCAGGCAAAGACCCCATCAAAAAGGAGAATTACAGACCGATTTCCCTAATGAATATGGATGCCAAAATCCTCAACAAGATCCTAGCTAATAGAATCCAACAGTACGTTAAAAGGATTATCCATCATGACCAAGTGGGATTCATCCCTGGGATGCAAGGGTGGTTCAACATTCGCAAATCAATCAGTGTCTTAGATTTTATCCAGAAGGAAAAATTCAAAAATCATATGATTCTCTCAATAGATGCAGAAAAAGCATTTGACAAAATACAGCATCCCTTCCTGATTAAAACCCTTCAGAGTGTAGGGATAGATAGTACATTCCGCAATCTCATAAAAACCATCTATGAAAAGCCTACAGCGAATATCATTCTCAACGGGGAAAAGCTGGAAGCCTTTCCCTTAAGATCAGGAACACGACAAGGATGCCCACTCTCGCCACTATTATTCAACATAGTACTAGGAGTCCTTGCAACAGCAATCAGACAACAAAAAGGGATAAAAGGTATCCAAATCAGCAAAGAAGAAGTCAAAATGTCTCTCTTCGCAGATGACATGATACTCTATATGGAAAACCCAAAAGAATCCACTCCCAAACTATTAGAGGTTATAGAGCAATTCAGTAATGTGGCGGGATACAAAATCAATGCTCAGAAATCAGTTGCATTTCTATACACGAATAATGAGACTGAAGAAAGAGAAATTAGGGAATCCATCCCATTTACAATAGCACCAAAAACCATACGTTACCTTGGAATTAACTTAACCAGAGACGTAAAGGACCTATATTCTAGAAACTATAAATCACTCTTGAAAGACATTGAGGAAGACACAAAAAGATGGAAAGATATTCCATGCTCATGGATCGGAAGAATTAACATAGTTAAAATGTCCATGCTACCCAGAGCAATCTACACTTTCAATGCTATCCCGATCAAAATACCGATGACATTTTTCAAAGAACTGGAACAAATAGTCCTTAAATTTGTATGGAACCAGAAAAGGCCCCAAATCGCCAAGGAACTGTTGAAAAGGAAAAACAAAGCTGGGGGCATCACGTTGCCGGATTTCGAGCTGTACTACAAAGCTGTGATCACAAAGACAGCATGGTACTGGCACAAAAACAGACACATAGACCAATGGACCAGAATAGAGAACCCAGAAATGGACCCTCGGCTCTTTGGGCAACTAATCTTTGATAAAGCAGAAAAAAATATCTGGTGGAAAAAAGACAGTCTCTTCAATAAATGGTGCTGGGAAAATTGGACAGCTACATGCAAAAGAATGAAACTTGACCACTCTCTCACACCATACACAAAGATAAACTCCAAATGGATGAAAGACCTCGATGTGAGACAGGAATCCATCAAAATCCTAGAGGAGAACATAGGCAGCAACCTCTACGACATCGGCCAAAGCAACCTTTTTCATGACACATCTCCAAAGGCAAGAGAAACAAAAGATAAAATGAACTTGTGGGACTTCATCAAGATAAAAAGCTTCTGCACAGCCAAGGAAACAGTCAAAAAAACTAAGAGGCAGCCCACGGAATGGGAGAATATATTTGCAAATGATGCTACAGATAAAAGACTGGTATCCAAGATCTACAAAGAACTTCTCAAACTCCATACGCGAGAAACAAATAAACAACTCATAAAATGGGCAGAATATACGAACAGACACTTTTCCAATGAAGACATACAAATGGCTAACAGACACATGAAAAATGTTCAAAATCATTAGCCATCAGGGAAATTCAAATCAAAACCACACTAAGATACCACCTTACGCCAGTTAGAATGGCAAAAATTGACAAGGCAAGAAACAACAATTGCTGGAGAGGATGTGGAGAAAGGGGATCCCTCCTACATTGTTGGTGGGAATGCAAGTTGGTACAGCCACTCTGGAAAACAGTGTGGAGGTTCCTTAAAAAGTTAAAAATTGAGCTACCCTATGACCCAGCCATTGCACTACTGGGTATTTACCCCAAAGATACAGAAGTAGTGAAGAGTAGGGCCATATGCACCCCAATGTTCATAGCAGCATTGTCCACAATAGCTAAATCATGGAAGGACCCGAGATACCCTTCAACAGATGACTGGATTAAGAAGTTGTGGTCCATATATAAAATGGAATATTACTCAGCTATCAGAAAGAACGAGTTCTCAACATTTGCTGCAACATGGACGGCACTGAAGGAGATAATGCTAAGTGAAATAAGTCAAGCAGAGAAAGACAATTATCATATGGTTTCTCTCATCTATGGAACTTAAGAACTAGGAAGATCGGTAGGGGAAGAAAGGGATAAAAAAGGGGGGGTAATCAGAAGGGGGAATGAAGCATGAGAGACTATGGACTCTGAGAAACAAACTGAGGGCTTCAGAGGGGAGGGGGATGGGGGAATGGGATAGACCGGTGATGGGTAGTAAGGAGGGCATGTACTGCATGGTGCACTGGGTGTTATACGCAACTAATGAATCATCGAACTTTACATCAGAAACCAAGGATGTACTGTATGGTGACTAACATAATATAATAAAAAAACATTAAAAAAAAAAGTGTACTTCCTTTTTTTAAGCAAGCACCGAGTGGAAATATCAGCCCATCTGATACGAGACCACCAGGGAATGGAGGCCAGGCCCCTCTACACAGCTGTGTAGCGGGATGGCAGGTGAAATGTCCGCCTCTTGATGCTGGTCGGCTTTGTTAGATTAGGGTGAAATCCTTATCCCATTGCACAAAATGGGAGCTTGAGGCCTAGGAAGAGGACGTCATTGAGACAAGGTCGCTTGAATGCACAGTGTTAGCAAAGCTAGCTAACCTCACTCTGTCCATTCATCAGGTGCTGGATCTTCTGTCTTCCTGCCCAGGTCAGTTTCACTGAAAATGAAGCGCACTGCAGCTCTGGGGTCAGGACGGGCGCACCTGATCGCTCAGCGCCTGCCTGTCCTGGTAAGAATGCTTCTCTGGCCCAGGCTTATGACAGTTTCGGGGGAAGAGTCAGGTTCCCTTTGGAGAGGAACACATTGGGATCTTTGTTCCCCAACGGGTTACATTTCCTCGTGTTTATTGAATTCTCTCAATCACAAACTTGATCTCTGGGTCCCAGGAAGGGCGTGTGTGTGGGGGGGGGGGGGGAGTTCACTCGCTAGAGAATGTGCGAAGTTGAACTTTATTTACTCTTGATAAAAGACTCAAAAAGGAAGTTAACTTTTTACCCTGTCTCTTCTCAAAGCCATCAAAAGAATTATGAAGTCTTTTCAAGATCAAACACTGAGGTTCTTCACAAAGGGTGTCACGATGAATTAATCTGCAGACCCTTCACCCCTCTTTCCCACTGGGCAGAAACGAGGGGACAGTTTCTCTCCTCTCTGCGTGGGTAGCAAGGCTATGGCAGGATTCCGTGCCCTCCTCCCTGCACTCCCCCCTCCACCACATTGCATGCCTCCGCACCTGCACCCCGCGGCCGAGTTCGAGGACTAAAGCAGAAACACAGGAGTAGGGACCTGCCTGTTCTGCCCCCATGAGAGACTGTACAGGCAGTTTGATGAGGGACGTTTTGAGGTGGTAATTCCGGAGGAAGGCACTAGTCTGCCAGTCAGCCAAGTTCACTTGCTTAACTTCTTTCTGCTTCCACGGCGGAGCTGCCTGTGCCCGCTGAATAGGTTGTCTTTATTGTTAGTACTCCCGACTTGCTCCAATCAACACATTTCTTAAACTCCTTTAAAACAAGCTTGTTAGAGCTGTCTACGATGCCATGAGGTTCTAACTTCCTCTGATTAATTAGGAGGCTTAGCAATGTGTGAGTGTGTTTTAGGAACTGTGCTGCGGGTTTTCGCGGCACCGAGCAACTTCACTTACTTAATATTTAATGCTGAGCTATTTTCTACTCTAAAGGTAGGTTGGGGGGAGGGGCCGTGTGCTAGCTAAAAACCTGTATTTTCATCGCTACTTCTTTTTGGCATGTGTTGCTAACCCACTTGGATCCCCGACCTCCAGCCACATAAAGCCGTGAAGAAAAGCAACACTGGAGAGAAGCATTGTTCTTCAGGAGGGCACCGAAAGAGGGCGCTACGAAAATTATCCAGGCCACCTGAATTATGTGCTGCTGCCTTTGGAGAGGAGACGTTTAGTATATGCGCCATGGTCATTTATTACAGGTGGCAAATATACCTGTTATCCGGTGCACCACTGAGCTTTCTACAACCCTGTTTTGCAGACCTCATGCTCATAGCCCGTCTATCCTGGTGGACTGAGCCTGGGCTTATGTGTCTCTCCATCTGTCTAACTACTCATAGGCTGTCTGGTCCCTAGGTGGCTAACCTAATCTATTTTGCATCTTACCATTTCATTATTGGATGTAACCCTGTCCCAAAATCTGAGACTGTCACCTCCATGAAACTTCTCGAATTCTCTCTTTACAGTTCATTGATTCATTTACCCAATAAATATTTATTTGTTAACTGTGCTGGGAGTTTGGTGTCCAAGGATGAAGAAGACAAATACATCCCCTTCTTACCTTTGGAATGAAGAGTTTAATCTGAACGATGATTGCTGAACGAGAAATTGCGCATGTGATTAATGTCATGCTGATATGCAGGGAACTATGGGAATGCATCAGAAGAGACTTAACCTAGAATTCCATGGGTCATGAATGACCTCCCGACAAAGGGCGATCTCACTTGAGAACTAGAGGAAAAGAATGAGCAAGGAGCATCCCAGGTAGGTAGAGAGGAGTCACATGTTTGAAAGTTCTGAGGTAGAAAGGAGGGCGGTGTGTTGTAGGTAGCGGAAGGCCAGCGTAGCTAGAGGATAATGATAGCGAGTGAGTGACATGCTAGGTAGCTGGTAATATTCAAAGCGGTTTACACGTATTTATTGAACCTTCACAATGAGTCTATGATGAGTGAACTGAGAACGCAGAGGAGTTAAGTAACTTGCCCAGGGTCACGCAGCTAAGAAATTTCATAGCTGAGATATGAGTCAAGACAGTTTGGCTGTAACCCCTGCCCTCTGAACGCAACTCCAGACTTTAGAGGTGGTAGAGGGAGATCAGATGAGGGCCACATTGCACGACTCAGGAAAAAAGAGGGAAGGTTATGTAATTAATTCAATTTAGATGACCCTGAAATTTAAATATAACACTCAGGTCTTCTAAATCCGAACTTCAATATCTTTCTTCATATGGACAATTGGGGGGGGGGGGGGCTTGCTGAGAGTTTAACTCTAGGTTAGGGGCTGAAAAAAACAGTCAATTTGGTCCTCAAAGGGTGACTCAGTCCCCTCCTAACTTTAGGGGAAGTAGAGGTTCATGGAGGATAGAGAGCTGAAGAGTTCACGGGGCAACCCGTACTCATTGTGACCTCATAGGAATCACTAGGATTCTAGTCCTGTGAAAGCAATGAAATGGGTTTCAAATTATGTCCATTCCTTTTTCATTCTCCCTTTTTTTTTTCTTCGGTATATACTTATTGTTTTTCTTCTAAATGCCCGGCTTTCTGGCAGGAATGGAGATTGGAGCAGTGAGCTGGGCAAATAAAGTGGAAACCAGCATGAGCAAGGGCCCAGGAGGGAGGGTCTGTGGATGTGGGTGGTACTGAAGAGGCTGGTCTGGTTGGTAGCCGAGGCCCACGTCGAGAGTCATGGGCTGAGTTGAGGGGCGGGTGCTGAATATTGGTATCAAGAGTGAGAATTTTGTTTTTCTGACACATAATGAGAAGCCATTGCTAATTCTTGTGTCAGAGGAAAAACAATTTCTAGAACACTTTGCCCGGCCACTGGGCACAGGCTACTCCACATAGCAGGGAGAGGCACGTGTTAGTGCTACTTTGGGTCATGGGGGAGAAGGTTCAAGGAACAGATGAGTAGATATAAATGTCATGTACTCTTATTTCTCACTGGCCCTGAACGTGCTTTAAAATGAAAGGTGCTATGGATTAATGTATACTTTTATTCTTGAAGATCAGGGTTAAACCAGTTTCTCTCAGTCTATAAAAGTAGACAGGATTTCTGGCTGATGGTTTGGACCAGTTTTATTAACCAAAAACTACCTTTCCACTTGGCCCGTCTTTAGCCAGAAACAAACATATTATTCACCCTGGACTGCCCTGAACGGGGTAAGAGAAATGAAGGTAATTCAAGAAGACGGTCCTTAATTAAAGGAGCCACTTGCTAAATTTCAATGGCTGCCTTGTTTTGGGTAAGCTCTCCTCCCTCCCACGCCCACACCCCCACTCCTCCACCATTTTACTATACTTTTCCAAATCCTCTCGTTTGTTGCAAAGTTTATCGCATTTGGCTTTTACCCGGTCAATTTTTGTCTAATCTGCAGCGGATGCTGTGTCAGGTTGACTCTCACTCGAGACTGGCATGTGCATTGTAGCTTCGCGCCAAAGCATTGGGAGGATGACGGCCGTGAGGCAGTGAGTGCCTCCTGTTGTGTGGCTCGGAGTTCCCAGGTTGACCATGCGCTGCCCTGGCCTTTCAGTGCAGCCAGAGGGGCGAAAGGGGTGGATTTCTCTTCTTTTTTTTCTGGCGTACACAGCTCAGAGCCTACCTCCTCCAAGGAGCCCTCGGAGTGGGCTTTTCTCCACGCCACATGCATATTTTCACTGTCAACCGAACGTTACACATTTGGTTGGTTGGCATTAGATCGTGTGTGGGTAGAGGTGCCTTTGCAGTGAGTGCTGCCCGCAGCCAAACAAGTTAAGCAAGAATGCTCGTACTGTTTTAGTGAGCACCCTGCATCGCCCATTCACTAGTTGCGGAGCGAGGGGGATGTGTGCCCAGACACACACATACACGCACAATCTGTTTTTGCCCTCGACTTTTTTTTTTTTTTCATAGCGTCTTAAAATTCTGAAACTGGAAGGGATTTTATAGAAGGTGAAGTTTATCCCTGTTATTTACAGACAAGGAAGTTGAGACCTAGACAGGAAAGGGGCCTGGATGCCAAAGGCCACACGGCTGGTTAGGGAGAGCAGGAATGACAATACAGATTCCCAGACTGTCGTCTGGGGCTCTCTGGACAGCTCACCACCTGAAGGGTTCATCCTTTATGCCTAAAGAAACGTATATTTGCAAGATGGGTCACTTATAGTGTGAAAAAAATGGACTTAAAAGTTATTGGCATAGAAAGATCTCAAACTCAGGTCTCTAGACTCCCAGACAAGGATGATTCTATGGCAGAAACAGTGGGGGGCTGTTTCGATGTGCTTAAAATGCAGGGGTGGAATGGAAACAGTTAAAAAAAAATGCTCTGAGTCTCATGCTCTGTAATTCCTGACACCTTCAAGCCCTGACCCCATCATCCCCAAGAAGACTGCTGGCTGTATTTTTCTTAAAAATGTCAAGAGACCACAGAGAACATGCTCAGAGTGTTCTGAGACAGCCCACTGAATACATATTCCAGCACAACACTTCTGGACACCATAGTTAATTACTTCAAATGTGCAGCTTAAGTGTGGCTCATGATTCAGACCAGGACCAGTTCCTGGAAATTGGGCTTTGATAATGAGAGCCTTGGGTGGCAAGAGTCACAGTGGGGGGCGGGGAGAGTAGCCCAGTGGGGTTCCGGGTCTTCGGTACCGCCTTGCCAGAGCCAGGGTAAGCAGGAAGTGAAGTGGGTGTCTGGAACTTACCACCTCTGACCCTCTCATTGCAGAAGGCCCTGTGGGGCCTCCGAGGAGGAGCTGCCTGGGGCTGCCCACTCCAGCATGTTGTTTTCATTGGCCTTCCCTTGGCAGCACTCTCTATGCTGAAATATTCTTCCCAATCTGCTCTCGGTACCCCTTCTTCCAGCTAAACTGGCCTGTTTTGAGTTCCAGCACTGTCTTCTGTTTTCCTTTGTAATTATCAGGTCTTATGCATTGTTCTATGGAGGATATTTTCATCAATATGGAGAATTTATATCTTGTGGCATTTGCACATGTGTTAGGACCATTGTAACAAAATAACGGATGAGGTGGGTTCAACAACAGATTTGTTTTCTCATAGTCCTGGAGGCTGGAGGTCCAAGATCAAGGTGCTGGCAGGGTGTGTTTCTCCTGAGGCCTTTCTCCTTGGCTTTCAGGAGGCTGCCTTCTGGCAGTGTCGTCACATGGCTGAATTTTCTCTGCGTGCAGGCATCCCTGAGATCTGTCTCTTCCTATATGGACACCAGCCAGATTGGATGAGGGCCCCACCCTTATGACTTCATTTAACCTCAATTACTTCCTTAGAGGCCCTGTTTCCAAATGCAGTCACATCGAGGGTTAAGACTTCCACATATGAATTTTGGGCCGATACAAGTCAGTTCATAACAACACTGTAGGCTGTTCCTCTCTGATAAAGAGATCTGACCCGAGGCAGGACCCTCCAGGAGCAATGATGTTTCGGACAAAGACTTCTACTTCTCAGTACATACCTCCCAGTATGTATGATCACGGCAGACAAATAAAGCTAGCTATGAGCACCTGAAGATTTGTGTTTCCAATCTCCGTTTGATGGGTAAGCAGGGTAATAAAATCCCAGGATTATGACTCCAGGAGCTGCACAGATGGCCCTTTCAGTAAGGGGAGGGAATTACCAAGGTGCTATGACCACATTCCTCAGGAGCCCAGCAACCATTTTGTTTGACAACTTAAAATTCATTTTAAATATTTAATTTTAGAAAGTATGAAGATGTATATTGATATGTATATTATTTATAAATGTGTGTGTGCTCTTGCTGTGAGGTTTGAGTAGGTTACAGAGAGCTCACAAATTAAATCAGAGCACTCACAGTTCTGAGCTAAGTTGTGGACTGAGAGGCCATGTTATTCTGCAGTGAACCAGGCATTGCTGCATTCAGCACCATGTGACAGTAATATCTAACATTTAATAAGCGGTTGCTCTAATCAATTTTCACTGTGATTCTATGAGGTAAGTATTATATGATCCCCGTTTTATAGAGAGAAAACTGAGGCATGGTTTGGTCAAGGTCACACAACTACTCGGTGGGGAAGGGGTATCTGTTTGATGTAAGCATCCAGATGCATTTGTAGTCCATCTGAAGAGACAATGCCCAAACACCTAGAAATCAAAAACAGGGGGCTCACCTGTTCACAGACTCAGTGCTGTGGCGTAAGAAAGAATGGGGTGATTGGTTTGAGGGTAAGCTGTTTGAGAAAGCGCTGCAAGAGACATCACCTGAACCGAGCCTTGAATCGTAGAAAAGGGGGGATGTGTTCATGTTTGTCAAGATTGGCACCAGACTCAGTCTTCAAGTGCAGGGAGCAAAGCTGGAGTTGAATCTCAGAAGGGGTAGGGTTTGGAACTAGTACGTTTTTATAGACAGCAGTTCACCTGAATCCTGGGAATGAGCTCTCCAACTGGTGGGAATATTGAATATTGTCTATTGAAATTACTGCATAGCAAATAGCCACCAGCCCGTCTGCCTAAGGAAAATAATAACTATATGTCAGGGAAGTAAAAGAATAAAACCAACTCTTGACATTTTTGTAGCTTTGCCCTCTCTTGGGTGCAGATGGACTTGTGGGGAATTGTTCTTATTTACAAGGGGGCCACAGTCTGAATGAAAGTGTGGGTCACAGTTCAATGCCTTCTTTGAGCCAGAAAAAAAAAAAAAGAAAATTCTACACAATCAATCATCTGATGTTCTCACTCAAAAACTTGTTTAAGATGGTCAACTCAGACTTCGAGACTCCTTGAATTACCTTGAAGTCATTTAACTCCTGTTCACCAAACAAAGACGTGTATGAGGATGACCTCAGGATTAATTATTTTCCAACACACTCTGTCTTCTTTCTCATGGGTTTACAGGATCAACTGCTTGGTCATGTCACTGAATATAGCTCTGTGTTTCTAACCAAAGGCAGCTTCTTCTATGTTCCTGGATCTTTAATGTAAATCCAATGGTCATGTTGTCTTTTCCCCCGGCTCTAGATTTCTCTTCCCTTGGGAGACGAAGTATCAGAAGAGAATGGAGGACTTTGGTGAGAACGTTTGTCATATGGTCATTGTGAACAGAAATTGTCTCACCGAAGTGGTATAAGAAGGATCAGGAGCAGTTGATTTGGCAATAAGAGAGCACCGGCATTGGTTGGATGTGGGGCGGGGCGTGTGGACAGCCTAGAGAGGAATTGCTGCCTGGGAAATTCTCAAAATTCCAATCCCTGGGGGTAAATCTTCAAGCGCAGAGTGCTTACAGATTGGTAGACTTTGTGACTTTCCTAAGACAGAGTCATGGAAAACCAGCACGACCTCAACTTGTCATTCTATAAACTTGACAAAACCCAAATGATCACAGCATCATCTACAGACATTTTCTGAGCACTTCTTTCTGTGCCAAGAGAAGGGAAATATCAACAAAAATAAATGATGGGCCCAGGATAGAAGTATGATCACGGCTTACTTTGGACCCTTGACCTAGCTCATGAAAAATTAATACGGAATATAGGCTGATGTATAGTTTAGTCCTAAACAATCACACAGAATCCAAGTGTTCTCAAATAACGTGCCTCACCTGTGGATTTGTGAAAGTATAGATTCCCAGGCTCTATTCCTGACTTCTGAGTTTAGGCTTTTGCATCTGGGACTTTTAACAAGGTCCGAATCTACTAAAGGACTCTTGGTAAAGAGGATAATAGGAGAGGGGAAGACCATCACGGGTTGGGACGTAAGGGGAGTTCCCAGCACTGAGCACAGAGGTGGAAGAGGCAAGAGCCTGAGAGCAGACAATTGGGGTGGAGGGAGGAATTTAAAGGGAGTTGGTAGATCCACTGGGTAAATGTCCAGATGGCTTGCAGATCATTTCCACCCTGTGAGAGCAGGAAGGTTAAGAGTGGTTTAATTCTTTCAAACAAGGGCACTGCCAGAGAAGGCGATGGGTTAGACAGGCAAGTGGAGGGGAGAGGAAAATGGGTCTCAGATCTTAGCTGGGCTCTCATCTGCTGAGGCCCCTGGAAGAAAAGAAGATGGCGGTGGGCATCTACGGCCTTTCCCCCTCCCTGTCTGTTCAGTAAAGCTGCGAGATTTCTAGCACAATGCAGGGTGCACTTTAAACAAAACATAAGATTAGCCAACCCACTTACCTCCCCCCAAGGATCTCACTCACCCCGCGGAAGCCTGACAAATGATCATGTAACATATTATGCTTTTAAGAAGGTCCCTTATATCTCCGAGAGTCAATATAGTCCATTATGTCAGTTCCTATCCACTGGCTTCTTTCTCAGCTACTTATATTTCCATTTAGTCGAATCTTAAGGAAAGCTCACCAAGGCCCAGAAAATTAAAGTTATCGGAGACTCGTTAGTTATCTTTTCTAAAATCATCTATCTTCTTCATTCCGTTCACTCAGGGCCTGGCGGTGTGTCTTTCCTTCTTACTTCCTTCTGAGCCTCTCCTGGGTGAGATCCTGCCCTTCCTGGTGTTCCCACTCCTGTCCTTTTGACCGTATCTTTTCCTCCATTGGTCTTCCTTCCTGTTTCTGTTCCTTTTTGGTGGGCGGAGGGGAGGAGGACAGAGGGAGGAAATAAGGAGGGGAAAAATCTGGCCTCCTATGTTCTCCGGCACGCTCTCGTTTGACTTGGCTCTCTTGTACCATTCTGCTTACATTCCGCACCTTGCACACCCTTGTCTGTGCAATCTTCCTTAAACACCGCTCGGAATCACGGGAGAGATGAGACAGGTGTATATTGACCCAGAGATAAACTGACAGTGCCTGGAAAGATAAAGTTAGGAAGGAAGAAGAGAAACAGGAGAGAAAGAAGAGAAAGGGAGGTCTTCAGAGAAAGGGACGGGAAAGACAAGTATAATAATAACAACAACTTCTGTGTGTGAAATACTTCATACGTGCCAGGCAATGTGATAGCATTATTCTCACAGTGCTCCTTTGACTGTAGGTTATTTCTTCATTTATAAAATGGGGAATGGGGATAATAAGACTCCCAAGAGTTTACCCATATTTCTCAGGGTCATACTGCTAGTATGAGGCACAGTTGGAAGTCAGACGTAGTAAGCAGGTATTCTTTTTTAAGGTTTAAGCACAAGATGTATTTTTTAAAAAAGAGTTTATTTATCTATTTGAGAGAGTGAGAGCACCCAAGCGGGGGGCAGGGGAGGGGTAGAGGGAGAAGGAGAAGCAGAATCCCCGCAGAGCACAGAGCCCAGACTCGGGGCCCGATCCAGGACCCCGGGATCATGACCTGAGCCGAAAGCAGACACTTCACGGGCTGAGCCACCCAGGTGCCCCTCAAGATGTATTTTTTAAAAGAAAGTTTCCAAGACCTAAATATTTGGCGATTTCAATTTGACACACCCATATACCCACACACACATGTATACACAAATACACAAATCGAGTGAAAGTTATTTATTTAGTTCAGTAATGTGCTTTCACTTTATTTCATAATCTTAGAGTTGGAAGGGGCCACAGGATTCTTGTAGTCCAATGGCAGGAATCTCTCTCCCACATTCCCTATTTTACCTCTGTTTCAGTCATTTCAGAGAAAGGGGAACTTGCTACCACAAAGACAGTCTGTTCCATTGCTGCTCGGCTCAGATGTTTATATAATTATTCCTCGTAGGGTGCTGTGGGAATGATTTCAGAGCTGGCCAGCTACTTTTGCCCTCTGAATGTACACAAAATACATCACACCGTTCTTTCTCAGGATGACATTGTGTGTGTGTGTGTGTGTGTGTGTGTGTGTTGCCAGGCATGTCCCCACACCCACATGCCCACACACGCACACACACCTACACACACATGCGCACGCACACACCGAGACGTGAAGTCTCTTTTCCAGCTAAGCACCACTAGTCTTGCAATGATGACTCACACGACATAATTTGCATCTTGCTTCTTGTCCTCTTGACCAACCTTGCCCTAAAACTAAGTATAAAGCTCAAAGTAATGGTCAGATCAGCACAACCCAGAGAAGGACTTTCCCTTCTTATTACGGAGCATTCTGCCTTCCTGGAGACGGCGTAGGTTACGTCAGCTTTCCGGCAGTCAGTGACACCGTTGATTCATGGGCTTCCAACCTAAGGTAAGGATTTTAGAAGTATCTTTGTGAAATTTAATCTTGTTAGTCTGGCCCTTGTTCTCTTCTGGAAGATCTTTCTAGATTGTGATTCTTTCCTCGGTGACTGTCTTCCCTAGCTTTGTGTAATCTGTAATTTCGTAAGAACATTTTCAATTTTGGGGGCACCTGGGTAAAGTCGGTTAAGTGTCCGACTCCTGATTTTGGCTCAGGTCAGGATCTCAGGGTCTTAAGATTCTTTTCCTCTCTCTCAGCCTTTCCCCCTCTGCTCATGTGTGTGTGCGCGTGTGCTCGCTCTCTTTCTCTAAAACACGAAGAAAGTATCTTCAATCTTGTTCATAATATGTTATTGAATATAAATAATTAACTTAAAATATAATATTTTCGTTTAAAATACCTTTTATTTGGGGGTGTTGGGTGGCTCATTCTGTTAAGTGTCTGAATCTTGGTTTCGGCTCAGGTCATGATCTCAGGGTCATGAGATTGAGCCCCTCAATCAGGTTCCATGCTCAGCCGGGAGTCTGCTTGAGATTCTTGCCTTCTGCTTCCCCCCACTTGCTCTCTCTTTTTCTGTCCCTCTCTCAAGGAAATAAATAAATCTTAAAAAAAAATGCCTTTTATTTCTTCAGAAATGATTCTGGGGATGTACCAAGCGTTAATAGTCCTAATCTTAGAAGGATCATATTACCTATAATTTTTAATATTTGGTTATATATTTTTTTCTGATTTAATAAATGAATGTTATTTCTAAAAGGAGTCCTTCGACCTGAAAATGCTGATTTATTCCACATCTTTTCGTTTTGGCTAAATAGTGTCTTTATTATTTCCTAATTGCCATGCAGACCTTGACTCTTCAATTTGATTCAGAACTGCTTGAGGACAGGGCAATGGTACTTTCGTTATCGCTCATGGCAGCTGGTCTGGTGCTGGACCGATTGGTTTCCTTTAAGTTAACTTGTCTTCATCTAGTGCTAAAGTCATGGCCTTTTTCTGACTTTATCTCTTGTTCAAATCAATATCTTAAAATGATGGGAACATGATGTTTTATCTATGACCTACACTTAAACAAATTAGTCTAATTCATTTACTGGTGAGTAATTATTTACTCTGCTAACAAATCTATTTAGCCAATTGAAAGCTGATTATTTTGATTTATCATGGTTGGTTGGTAATCGTACAATGTAAGTGTAAATAATGGAATAATTTTGGGGAGAGACTGGTGAGCCTTCCAAGTAATGATTTATTGAGACCAGCACTATGCTAAGAATTCCTACAAATAGAGATAAAGACATGACTCTTGATTTCAAGGTGCTCACAGCATAGTTGGGGAGGTAAGACTCTGAAAAACCAAAGGATGTCAGCTTGCATATTGGCATGCTGGGCAGTGTTTGATACTGTCTCAAGGTCATTATATTTCTTTCTTCTACAGAGCATTTGGTTAAGGGGAGTTGAGGGTAGGGATAGGACTGGGTCCTCCAGTTATAACCATTGGGACATAATAAACCTAAATACACAGAGAAGCTATTTGTATAAAATATTTCTATATATTCTTCATACTTGTTTCAATATAGAAACTACAATTTTTTTGTAAGGTAGAAATAATTTACCATGGCAAAGTACTCTTCCCCCTCCCAGCCTCCCTTGCTACCCACACACTGTTGTCCACCCTGTATCTATGAGGTAGTCCCAGCAGGTTCTGGCTCTTCCCTCTTCCACCATTGGAAGAAGAATTGGCACCCCAATTTCCCATTTATCTGGGGTCTCTGGGAAACATGGACCAAACAGATCCTTTGTCCTTCAGTGACTACGCAGATTACCTGGAAAATCTGGTTGTGTTAAAGCTATATGTATTCACAAAGGACAAAGGTTAATAGGAGGTACTATAAAATTATGAAACTTCTATGTAATTAACTTTTAGCCCAATTGTTGTATCCAGTGCTTTACTCTTAAAGTTACCTCCTTGGGCAAGGATTTTTTGTTGTATTTTCTTCTTCATTCGTATCAATTTTTCTCAGTCCTGAAAAGCCTAAAGTGGCCTAGAAAACAAATAATTCTTTTCCCCCCTCCTTTCTCTTTTTCTTTCCCTCTCTTTCTCCCTCTTTTCTTCTTGGGTTATTTTTATCATTCTTTTTAATCCTCTAAACAATAAAAAGAAGGAAGAGTTATTACCTTCCCTTTAAAGATGAAAAATCTGAAACTCAAAGAGGAAAAGAAATTTCCTCAAGGTCACACAGCTAGTGAGAGGCAGAGGCAGGGTTCACAGAGAAATCTTTCTGCTCCAAAGCCAGCATCAGTCCCTTGACAAAGCAGTGGGTACCTTGGGGAGAAGTACTTGGGACTTCATCTCCGTCTGTTTAGGACCTGGTGTAGGTCTTGGCACGGGGTGATCACTAATACATTATTTTTTAATTGAATTAGGTTGGATTTTGGAACCCTAATTTGGGAGAGCCTCAGAGGTCATGCAGAACCTTGTTAAAATAGTTTCATAGTATCATATAGTGTGATAAGGGAGGAACTCCTCTGACAACCTCAAGGAGGGGGTGGGTCCCGGAGATATCCCTCCCCAGCTCTTCTTGCTTCTCCCACCACTCCCACACAACTCTTTTGGCCAGCTTCCCATTCTGTACAAATCAGGGAGCACACCTGTTTGTCTCTTAACTAACCTAAATTTTTTCCTTTAAACAAAATTCATGTATCTTCATTGTAGAAAATGTAAAAAACCAATTTGGTAAAAAGAAAATTAAAAACTACACATCATCCCACTAACAGGAGATAATCACTATTATCTCTGCTGTACTTTCCAGTGTTTTTGTTACACACAAATATTTTTTAAACAAAAGAGTGCAATCATACTGTGCAAACTTTTATAACCGATTTTTCACTCAACAATATATTGTGTACATCTTGCAATGTCAATAATTATAGATAAACATCACCTTCGATGACTCCATAGCTTTGTCTGTGCTGGACAGGTGGGCGGCTGGGTCATCATTCATCACGTAGTTCTCTGCAGATGAACATTTAGATCACGACTCTCTTAAAACTTTTTCAGATAAATTGTTTCTTGATGATGTCACTTGTGCAGACATTTGCTAGCAGGAGTGAGGAGTTGTGTAGTTTACAAGTTAGCCTCCCTTCCATCTGAGCCATGCTACATCTCTGCAATGGATACTTCTACAGAAGAACACAGCGTTTGTGTGTGTGTGGAAATATCACATTTAATTTGGTACATTATGGCAAGAAGATGTATCTAATGGTTCAGAGAGTACAATGAGTTCAGATGTAAAACATTATTCATAATTAATTTGACCTACGCATAAATTCAGTTCCAATGGAGATGACATATCATATATGGACGTGTGTTTTTACTCAAGAAAAATAATATTACAACAATGATCTAATTTTATGATCAACAAGGTAGTGCTTAGGTAACTGTAATAGAAGATAATGTATTAATGTGTTAATTTCATTTCTTATCTATTCTTCTTCTATGTCTTTTGGGAACAAATGAGAAAATTGTTTTCTACCTATGAATAGCCATCTTCCTTAATTTTTGTGCAGCAGACCGGATATAACTAGAAAAACAAACAGAAGGCATTTAATACAGGGAACTAGTTATAAAGGACTTGAAGAGATGAAACCAGGCAGAAGGGGAAGAAGTAGCCCAGAAATTACTTACTGTAGGAAGGAAACATGGCTAGAGAACAAAAGGAAGGGATTGGTGTTTCCAGAGTGCAGAAAAGACTGCCATGCTGGTTTGTGAGCGAGCTGTGCACCATGCAGTTTCTGTGGAAGGTGTGACACTTAGCAGATACTGGAGCCATGGGATGGGCCACCCAGCAGTGCTGACCCCATAGAGAGGGGAGCACGTGGTCATTACTAGGACTACCATGGAAGGACTGCTGCCACCAAAGCTGGGATCATCAAAGCAATATAGCCACTTCCACAGTTGCTGCAAGAAGCAAACGAAGAAAAAGAAAAAGAAAAAGAAAAAGAAAAAGAAAAAGGGGGAATAATAACTTCTTTCCACTTGTAATTTCTTTTCTCCCCCCAAGATTTTATTTATTTATTGGAGAGAGAGCATGCGAGTAAGTGAGCAAGAGAGCATGGGGGGGAGGGGGGAGCAGAAGAAGAGGGAGAGGCAGACTCCCTGCTGAGCAGGGAATCCAATGTGGGGCTCAATCCCAGGACCCCGAGATCATGACTGGAGCTGAAGTCAGATGCTTAGCCAACTGAGCCGCCCAGGCACCACTCTACTGGTAATTTGTGATCTCCCACCAGTGCCCCCTAATATACAGAACCTGTTAGGGAGGCAGCTGGAACAGAAGTCTGAGCAGAATATGGGGGATGAGGATGAGGATGACAGAGAGCAGATAAATAGCTAACCCATGAGCAAGACATCATTATCTTCCTGCCACTTGGTGACACAGAGGAGGCTTCAGGACAAGGTGAGATCTCGGTTGTGATTGGATTGGAGCCCTGGCAGTCTCACCTGGAACTTTGGCAGGAATGCCAAGGCAGGGAGAATAACCATCAAAAAGGCCTTTGACCTTCCATACCCAGCCACAAGTCATGGGGGAAGCAGGTGCCCCGTTACCTGGTTCTGCAAAAATGGGGTCTGGGTCTTCTGTGTCAGTTATGGTAGTCATGGCATAGGAAGGGTGGTGAAAGGCACAGCCCTGGAGAGCTTGAGGACCTAGCCCCAGTCAATATGTTTAGATTTCTTCCATCTCCACTGTCCTAACCTCATCTACCTACTCCCAGGCCTCCTGAGACAAGCCTCAAGAGATTCATCTAGTCCTGAGCTTGAACAAGGCACTGAGCTCTCAGACGAGGCTAGTGGGCCCCAGATTTCTGACTCCAACTTCTTGATCCTTCTCTTCCACCCTGATCCATGCTCCAAATCTCAAGGCAGGGATGATGTTAAGAGTCTTCATTTAACTTCTCCGAATGACCACTGTCCCAAGCACCTGCACACGACTCCCATGGCATCGCCAACTGGGTGGGTTGGAGGGGCGCAGAGTGAGTCACAGACTTTGGTCCAAGTTAGATGTGTGTAAACAGAAAACTGGGGAAGGAAGTAGGGAGGCAGAAAAGAAATATAGCTATCCTCCCACCTTTGAACAACTCCTACATGGCCCTTGAGAGAATGAATGACTGCAGAAACCTCAATCCATTCATTTTTTCATTTGATGCATAACTATGGCCTAATATGTGCCATTCCCTCTGCTGGGTCCTGGGGATACTGTGGTGAGTAAGCACTGCAGAACAAGCTATAACACAGGTAAGAACCACCTCTCTTTCAAACTTCGGTGAGATTCCCCCTCCCAGTGCCTTCTCTAGACCCTTGCACATCCTAAAGGTGATTCTGTTTTACAGATAGATATATACTGAGGCCTAGAGAGAATTATTGACTTCTTCAGTTCCCATTGGGGGTTAATCAGTCTATTAGAATGGAACCTCTGAGTTGTAGGTTCCTTGATAGAATCACCTCCCTCCTCTTCATTCTCTTCTATGCTATGTCCCCAGGTAAGTGGAGCTGTGTGCCACGATGTGATCAAGGTTTTTGGTATTGACCTATTGTCCAGGGGGCCGATCTTGCTGTTAGTGACTTGCAAGGCTTGGGATGAGATATCCCTGTCCTTACAGCTGGTATCACTGGAAGTCTAAGTAGAACAGATACTTCTGGCCAACACAAATCATTTCAAGCTGTGTTTGGCACTCTGGAGCCACTGTGTGGGATAGCTGAGATATGGTCGGTAGGCACTTCTGCCTGGGACAGACCCTTCATCTCTCCGAGTGAGTGTGGCACGATGGACAAGGACAGGTAGCCCTTCAGCAACAACAAAGTCTTGCCCTTGTTGGTGGTAGAGGACCAGTAGGAAGTTTCTGTTCTCATTGTGATCCCCTTCCATTGGGTCTTGTGGTAACTACAGTTTTGTAGCTTCATAGTCTGTCCCAGAAAGCTCTGGGCTGAGGTGTTTCCCAGAATCCAGTTACTCACCCCCTGGGCTAGACTTCAGAGGCCAGAATAAGATCCTCAATGGAAAGTAGCCTCCCTCTCCCTAATTCTGGCATGGGTGCAGGACCTGATGGATTTCTGTCCTGTGTTCATGATAGGCCTCGTCATGAGCAGGGTCCTGGGCAAATGCTGGAGTTTGAACACATAAAGCTCAACTTTTCAAGACTGTCTTGTGATTGTCCCCTGAATAGATGTTAAAGTAGTTCTGGTTGACATGACCCTTCTTAAAACATCAAAGCATATTGCCTATGAGGGTGTTGGAGTGACTGTTTACCCTGTTGGGTTGGTCCTTCTGAAAGAGGTCTGTCGAGAAGCTGAGTGGGCACGAGCGTAAGTCTTCCATGACACAGCTCCTTCACTGTAAACATGGGTTCCATACCCAAGTTCTTGAGCCAGGCCTGATCCTTTTCAGCAAGCACCACCAGGCTAGGAGCAACAGGGCCAGGTCAGTCCAGGACCTAGGGTGAGCAGCAGCATAAAAAGCCACCTTGGCACTGGCCCCATGCTTTGTGGGAGTTCATGCCTTTCTGCAGAACTCAGAAATGAATAAATAAATGCATTAGCAAAGGAACACATTAATCTTGTCCTTGCCCAGAAAATATACCCTTGCTATGACAACTTCACTAAAGGACTGTAAGATTTTTTTCTTACTCAACCATTCTCCACCATGCCTTTTTACTTCCTGTGATCACGATGGGAGAAAGGAGCCATTGAGTCACAAAATCCTATAGGAATTCAGAGAAGGCAAAAAGCATTATATTGAGACTTTGATAATGCATGACACTTGAAGGAAATGTTGGCTTGAGATGGCAGAATCACTGGGGAAAGTTATTCCAGACAGGAAGAACCACAAACATAAAAGCACGGGGGTAAGAAAGAACATGTTAGTGTGAGGATAGAAAACCAGTTTGATTGAAACACTTAGTGTTGTTGGAAACCATGAGAGCAAAGGTCATATAGAGAATGTTCTTGATGAGTAAGGACTCTTCAATGTTAGATTTAGGATATGCCCTTTGATTCTGTATCTTTCGTGCCTCACCCGGAAGCTGACACTGAACAGGTACCTAGTAAGCGTTTGTTGAGTGAGTGAATAAGTGGATGAGTAAATGAATACATAGGTAAAAGAACAAATCTGATGGGAGAGAAAGTAGTCGAGTTGAAGCCAATGAGCCCAGAAGGATGGTGATGCTATTGATGGGGATGAGAAGTTTAGACATGGTAAGTTAGAGATAATGGTAGAATCTTCTTCAGTGGAAATTTCCCATAGGAAGGCATTTGGAATTAAGACGTGCGTGTGTCTAGGGGTGGAGATCTGTAAGTGGTAATTACAATGGTAATTGAAACCACAAGTCTGGATATGCTCTTGAGGGCAGTTAGTGTAAGAACTGGAAAGCAGAAGGCAAGGACTGAACAGTGGGGTTTACACCTTAGGCAGCGGTAGAAAAAGAGGATGAAGGAGAAACTGTGGCCCTTGGAGAACCAGGGAAGTAGTGTCAAAGGATCAAAAAGAGAGAAGCATTTTTTTTTTTTTAAGAAGCGGGGATGGTGGCTGTGACAAGGCAGCAGAGCTCAGAGACTGAGAAGGTTGAGAGTAGCCACGTTCCTTAGACAGTCAAGGACACAACAGTCAGCAGGTGGAAGCAATGTTGGGACCTGGCTGGGGAGTGTTCTGTTGGCAAACCTCCAGGATACAGAGAGAGAACAGGCAGTTGGGACCAAGGAGATTGCTCCAAGGATGGGATAGCAACTGCAAAGTCGAGGTTTGAAGCCTCCTATGTGATCTTCTGGGGCTGGAGATGGTAGTGTTCTTCTCAATCAGAAAAGCCGGTCGGGAGCAAAGGCATGAAGAAATGCAGAATTAACTCATACTTGCGGTGATGTTTATGAACTAGGCTTAGAACAGTCCTAAGACTCTCTGACTTGACAGCTTTGTCAGAATAAACTTCTCATCTCCAGTATAAGTAGGCAAGTCAGTTAAGAGAGGACTTGAGACTCCATCTAGAAAGGAAATCACTAAAAAACAATGATTAAGAAAAGTCAGGACTTCCATCTGATGGATCAATGACTATCAAAACCCTGAAGTCTCTCTGAAACCTTTTGGTTTCTTACAGGTTTTCCTGCAGTGGTGGTCTTGATGGTGATCTGGAGCAAGAGGAGGAAAGAAGGGAGCAAGGAGACTCCCCTGCTGCTTCATTGCCAGCCTTAGAGGGGAAGAACATGAGGATAGAGGCATGTTCCAGAAAAGGAAAAGAAGAGATAGCCAGGAGCAGCTGAAGCCTATAGGAAGGAAGGAAAGAAGGATGTGTGGGAGCCAATGCAGAAGTAAAGGGTTGCCTGGAGCCTCGGCCAGCTGTCCCTGCATGTGAGACCAGTAGTAAAGCCAAGGTGAGGTTACAGCCATGGTCAGCCTCAGGGCTTCAGAGTCCTACAGACCCAGAGACAAATTCTGCCTTTTCCACTCTGAGACAAATGATTGAATCCTCCGTTTCTCACCTATAAAATAATACATGACAACAACATAATAGAATTTACCTCCTAGCGCTCTTGTGAGGATTAAATAAAATAATGTGCCTAGTACAGGGCCTGACATTCAATAAGTGGTAGTTTCTAGAAATGTAGGTACTTAACAGCAACATATTAACTCTTTGGATCCTAGTGGTCCTACTGGATAAACGGTGACTCCAGCACCCATTTACCTAAGTCCTAGCCCTCAAGACTGCTAAACAGACTCTGGACACTAGAATCCTCTCTGTGCCAGGTCGTGAGAAGGCTATGTCAGTTGTTTTCCAGGATGGTAGGCAATCTATGGGGTGCCATTTAAAGCCAAGAAACTCAAATGAGACCCAAAGGAGAGAAATCTGCTAATGAGCCCATCAAGATAAAGAGGTAAGAGTGTCAGCTTCTGACCATCTGTCTTGTTCTGGCAGCTCATGCTGTCCAGACCCCACCCCCTGCACCTCATCCGAACCTTGCCAATGCCATTGATTTGTATTAATCTGATTGAGCATTCATTATCCCAAGTACCAACCTGTCACTGTTTGCTTAGCTTGCATGAAATCAGAGCTACACAAAAATCAATGTGTGAAATCTTTGTATCAACATATAAGAAATGAAAAGGTTTCTGCTGGCAGATGCAGGTTTTTCGACAGATTAAAACTGACAAATTGGCATGATCCACGATGAAGGCAATGATGAGGCGCAGTGAAATGTCAAAGGTTTTGAAAATGGCATGCTGAGGAAAAGAAACGCATTGCTGCCAGGGGTGGAAGAAAGGAAAAAGAGAGTCTTGTTTATAACAACCTGCTTCGGGGTTTGCACAGTGCTGAAGAATTTTTTTTTTTTTTTTTTTTTTTTAAGAATGGACTTGTTTTCAGCAAGGTTGGCTTGGTGTTATTGTCCTCTTGGAACCAATAAGAAAAACAAGGGGTTAATAACTTCAGCAAGTCACGGTGCCCGGTGGCAATGCTAGGATGGAATGGAGAAGACTGGATGGCCATTTTCCCCCAATCTGAATTCTCTGACCCTCAGATGGGGAGATTGCACCTCTTGCCCCCTGTATAACTTCTCCCTCTAAGAGATGATTGAGGGAACTCCGTCCCATTCCGACAACTGCAAGCCGCCAACAGAATTCTATAGCCCACTGAAAGCCAACTGATGAGGACAGACATCTGCATGTTTTCTAGGCTTCAACTTACAAGACACTCATGCACTCGGGCAAAAGGTCTTTGCTTTGATTCAAAACACCTTTACTAAGGATGAGGGCCAACTTAACAAAGAAGAAAAAGCCACTTCTACTTATGACATACACTGTATACTAGGAACATATATATGGTGCACCACAGCACTCCGTAGCTGTGGCAAAAATTTCTTTTAATTTCGATTCCCCATGACTCACAGCATACTTGTCAACCATCTGCTTTCAACACCGTTGAATTGTATATGCTTCAGGAATGCAAATTCTTTTTTTTTTTTTTTATAATAGGAGCCAAGAAAGGTAAATAAATACACTGCTGCTGAAGCAAAAGGAATCTGATCCAAGCAACCCAAAAGCATTAATAGCACATACGTGCAAAACTCAAAGAGGAGTCATCTTTGGCAAATATGGAGGATGGTGTAGCGGAAAGAAGCAGAGCACCGAAGTCAGACTTGAGGTTGAATCTCGCCCCTACCGCTCATTAGTGTGACATTTTTTAAAAACTCAATTCTCTATTCCTTTTTCTGATCCTGTAAAATAGAAGTAAGATTTTGTCGGATTTTTACCAGGATCAGATGAGAAGAGGAATGTGAGATATAGTACAATGAAAATTTTGCCTAAAATGTAGTTGACTCTCAACGCAGGTTGGTTTTCCGTGGATCATTCGTAATCGTGGACGATTATCTGTAGCCTCACCTCCATCTACTGGAGTGCATACTGTAGAAAAGTTATGGTTTGTGCTTTGTTATGTGGTTGTCAGTGGAGGCAGACATATTTGCCAGTTCCACAGTGTTCACATCTCAGAGCAATGAAGATGCAATCAAATAAATAAAATTGACCTTTGTTACCATTTGGCTGGGATTCATCTTCTGTTGGCCCTGACCCTTTTTATTCTGGTTATCTACTGCTGCATACCAACCCCCACCCCCAAAACTCTGTAACTTGAAACAACAGCAATCATTAATTTTGCTCACGTATTTGCAGTTTAGGCCTGACTCTGCTCCATGTGGTATCACCTGAGGCAGCTCCACTGGGGCCTGAAGGGTCTGCTTCCAAGATGACTCACTCACACTGCTAGTTAGTTGGTGCTCGATGTTGGCAGGGAGCTCAGGTGGGGCCAACTCTAAGGGCCTCAGTTTCTCTCCACATGGGCCTCTCTGTGTGGCCTGGTCTTTCTCATAGAGCAATGGCTGACTTCCAAGGACAAGCATCTTAAGAGAGACAGAACCAGGTGGAAGCTATGTCACTTTTAATGACCTAGCCTTGGAAGTCAATAGTGTCACTTCTGTCATACGCTATTCATTGAGGCAGCTACAGAGGCCTGCCCAGGTTCATGGGGGAGCAGTCCTAGACTCTACCTCTCGATGGGGCATGTGGGATGGGAATGTGGAATGGGAATGGGAAATGGGAAATATCATTATGGCCATTTTTGAAAAATATAATCTGTCACAATTATTTTTTCCTGATCTTTTGATTTCCATCTTGGTTCATTTTTGTTTTGTTTTGTTTTTATTTATTTTTTTATGTTATTAAATTCCAGTTAGTTAACGTACTGTGTAATATTAGTTTTAGATGTACAATTTAGTCATTCAACACTTCCTTACAACACCTGGTGCTCATCACAAGTGTCCTCCTTATTCCCCATCACCTATTTCCCCCATCCCCCACTCACCTCCCCTCTGGTCACCATCAGTTTGTTTTCTATAGTTAAGAGTCTGTTTCTCGGTTTACCTCTCTTTCCCCATCCCCTATGTTCATTTGTTTTGTTTCTTAAATTCCACACATGAGTGAAATCATATGGTATTTGTCTTTCTCTGACTGACTTATTTCACTCGCGCTATACCCTCTAGATCTATCTTGGTTTAAACCTTTATTATTAAACTCGCTGGAACTAAGACATTCCCCTCCTTTCTATTTGCTTTTCCATTTGATCTCTTCTTACTCTCTTCTTCTCTAACTTTTTTTAAAGATTTTATTTATTTATTTATTTATTTATTTATTTATTTGAGAGAGAGAGAGAGAGCTTGAGGGGGGAGGATCAGAGGGAGAAGCAGACTCCCCTCTGAGCAGGGAGCCCGATGCAGGACTGGATCCCAGGACCCTGGGATCATGACCCAAGCCGAAGGCAAAGCCTTAACTGTCTGAGCCACCCAGGTGCCCCGCTTCTTACTTTCTTCCGTATTGAATTCCACTCTTAAATGTAGGAAGGAAAATTCTGATTATTCCCCACCTTCATCCCCACTCTAAAATCTTCTCTGACGGCCCATTACCTATGAAATATACTTCAGATCCCTTCACATGATGCTCAGTGACTCCATGTACTTCGTGACCTTGATACAACTTTATAGCCCAAGCTCATTCTAGTCCAATACACACAGCCTACTGTCTCAGTGAAAGTCAAACTAGGTTCTATTTTCTCAGGGCCACCACGTGAGATGGGAAGATTTTGGATTTGATGACTTTGCACTCAACCAGACCTGGGGTCAAATCCCAGCTCTTGCCACTAGGCTGTCTCATTTGTAGAATGAACTTAGTAATTCTTACGTGGCAGAATTGCTAGGAAGATGGAATAAACACTGTAGGTAAAGTGACTGTCACAGAGTAGATTTCGAGTGGATGCGGCTTCCTTTCTCTCTCCATGCTCCTTTCAAGTATCTTATTTCAGGACCTGCCTGTGAGGAGTGTCCTTCTGAAGCCAGACCGATGCTTCCCCCTGCATTGCCAGCAGCAGACCAAACAGGACTCACATGCAGGTTGGCAACACCTGTGAAAACACCAGGCCTCGTGTCCCTAGCCACAGAAATCCACAGCATGAGTTGGTGGCACCAATGCACAGGGTAGACCACTTACAATTCTAGTCTGGGCACCTTGAGTGGTTTGTCGTACATGGAGAGAAGTGTATCCTTATTTATACATCCTTGGAGATAGTTGCGGTGGCGTGGTTTCTTTTCCAGAGATCCACGCTGGGCTGGGCAGATGTCAAAAGCATTCCCTGAGCACATCCAGTAACTTCCCTCTAAGTGTCCTTACTCTTTGGGAACTGTTTAAACATCTCAAATCAATTAAGGTATTTTTGGGTTACTCCTCACATTTTGCCTAAACAGTTCCCTTATTAATTCCTTTAAATGTATACCTTTCAGATTAGATTTCCATTTAGCAGACAATTTACTTAAGCGATCAATAGGAATTTTCCAAGAATTGCAATCTCCCTATTTCCAATAATACGTAGAGTCTTGGAGAGGTCATTGCACTCATCTCCATCAGAAGCAACAGGTCGATGGTGAGCAAGCCAAGTTATTAGACTTAACCTTTTTAGAAGTTATCCACGCTAAGAATAGCTCCACATTACAGTACACTCAATTTTTAATGGCGCTCTACTAAAGCTATTCTTCATTCTAGGATAGAATTTGCTTTAATGCTGGCATCTCCCCATGTCTCTTGCAAGCCGTCCATCCACAGCCTCTCCTATGGCATTCTGCTATTTTGCGGTTCCAGACAGTGCTTAAAAATCTGAAAGTCTGTGGAGACGGGCAGTGTGGGTATCCACATCCAGAGACTGACCTGTCTCTGCTTATGGGAGGCTGAGGGCAGAGAAATCATGCCCCCTCTTGTCTTCTTCACCAACCCCCAATCCTGCTTTCAAATTCCTATTGCACGTTTACTTCCTCCATGAAACCTTTCCTCATTTAGCTCCATCGGCTTCATCGCTTTATTCACTCCATAATATGAATAGCTACTATTTCGACATTTATTTAGCTTTCCTACCTGTCAGACCCTGCGCTAAGCACTTTATATTCATTATCTCATTTATTTCTCAAAATAACCCTGTGAAAAGGTATTCTTCTTCTCGTTTCGTGTCATAATGAAATTGAAGCTCAGAGGTGAGGGAACCAGTCCTGTGAGCACCCTGCAAAGCCGTCCAGACCGGGAGGGTTTCCTGCTGTCCACCCTGCCACCAATTTCACAGTCCCTGGGACGGAAGACTGTATATGTGTTTGTGCTTTTCAATGAGTCTTAATGCCCATTTCCTGTGTACCTCTTTCTCTGTTCCTGAGACTAAGAATTGAAAAAACAGGAAATAGATGATCTGATCGGTGGTCTAGAGCTTTATTTACTCCCCAGGTAGCACCTCTGGTGAAAAGTGTTGAACTGGACACATCATGATTTGGGAGCCAACTTTGGGCGTCCCCTCTTATCTGTGCAAGGTTGGTTGAGCCAATCTTGCTGAACCCATGTTCTCATCTTTAAAATGATGGTTATTGGGGCGGGTGGGTGGCTCAGTCGGTTAAGTGTCCAACTCAGCTCAGTTCATGATCTCAGGGTCATAAGATCAAGCCCCCTATCCGCATGGGACTTGGAGCGTGCTTAAGATTCTCTCTCTCCTTCTCCTTTTCCCTCTGGGCCCCTCCCCTCCCCAAGCCGCTGGCACATGCGCACATGCTCTCCTTCGTTCTCTCAAAAAAAAAAAAAAAAATCTATCTATCTATCTATCTATCTATCTATCTATCTATCTATCATCTATCATCTATCTATAAAATGATGACTGTTATACCCATAGTAGAAGTTGTGTATCTACAAATGTTAGGTAAAACATCATAAAGGTCTGGAGAATTCTTTTATGTCATCTCTCAAAGCCCCTTGCAGAGATTTTTGTTTTCAGAGGGTGATAAGTCACTTGTGATAGTTTCTCATCCTGGGAGAACAGTGCCCCTAGTATAGAAAGTAACTCCTCAGAGGAGCCTGGGGTTTGGGCCTGGGTTCCTGCTGGGTGGTGGGGAGCCAATCAACAAATGCCCAGAGCTGTTTCCTCCCCGGAACAATGGGAACACGGAATGGTGTGACTGGCCAGGGGCCAGACAGCTGTTCTTTGAGTCCTTGGAGGATAGCAATGGTCTCCCATGGCAGAGAGAGGGATTTAAGTTAAACCTGAGGAAATATTTCCTGAGTATAGGCGCTGTGAGACTCTGGAATGCAAGGTTAAGGAAGGCTGGAATGTCCTTCTTTGGAAACGCTGAAAAAAAAAAAAAGGGGAGAACAAAAAAACAATCTATTTGACTGTTGTATTGCCTGGAGGCAGAAGAATGGATTAGTTCCTTTCAGACCAAGGAGTTAATATTGAGAAAAGAGATCTGCTTCTTGTCTGTCTCACCTTACATAATAGAAAACTTCTTTTCAGTGCTTGTAAGAAGGGACACATGTACTAGACCCTGATAATCATCCCCACACTTCTCCCCTTCCCCAAACATCTGGTGCAACTATCAGTGTTGTTGGATGGGGGCGGGGTGTGTGTGTGTGTGTGTGGCAGCTGACTCCTTGTCCACAGAATTCTCCAGGAAGCACACGCTCCCAGGAGCCAGATCCTGACATCTAAGCAAGTTTCCAGGTCCAAATACACAGTGCAATACACGACACGAGGGCTGCAAGAACTACCTTCCCTAACGTGTTTTTATAGGTCGCACTTGACTGTGGGTTTTCCTTTGCAGCTACAGCTGGAAGCTTCCCACCAATCAATCAGGAACCAACAAACACACAGCATTGGTTTTGTGAGCAAGAATGCACAAACTCTTTCTCTTTATTGTCTCATTCCTGCCAACAGAGAATACACTTAATTAAAAGTCATTGGGAAGTGCTCCAAACAAAAGAGAAATGAAGCTTTTGAAAGGTGGAACATGTGTGAGCTCTGGGCCCATAAAATCATTAACTCCTTCAGAATCCCGGGAGCTGCCAACACAATTGTGAAGAGTGTGGCATTTCTCCCCACAATGTGGCAAGCACATCAAGGAAATACACAGCCCCCCCTCTATCCCCACCCTCAGCAACTTGCAAAGTTGCCTTATTTTTTTTTTTTCAATGTTTTTAAAACTTCTCAGTGTCTCCGAGATACAGTCGGTCCAGGTGGGTGATGAGAGCCATGTCTGGTGTGACAGCTTAAAAGAAAATGTTGTTTCCAAGGTTTGCTTTGTCCCCCCAAGACCAGACTAGTTTAATTGTTGTTTTAGTCCATGGAGCTGTACCATTTGCTTGGTCCTCAAAAACACCATTAAAGCAGGGACCTCAATTTGCCATCTATGGATGGGTTTCAGGAGTCTATGAACCTATTAAAATTATGTCCAAAATATCATGTCTATATGCTGTTTTCGAGAGGAGGCAGTCCAAAGCTTTCTTCAATTCTCTAAGGGGATTTGTGATTGTAAAATACAAAGAACCACCACATTGAAGGCCACCTTCTCTCCAATCGCCCCTCCGCCATCAGAGCTGCCTGGCATATGCCACATAGGTGTCAATGTCTTGTCAATGATTTGCGAGGGGAGGCCCCTCCCCTTGATGGTAATATCCAAGGAGAAGCAGAACCCTGTGCGTCAGGCAAGACAGGGGAATTTGTCATCAGATGCAGCCCAGGCAGAGAGATCACAGAGGATCTCTCTAGGGTCTCTTCCAATCCCAAGATTCCACGACTCCGTGAATTGTGCCCTAGGAATAGGAATTTGGGGCCACATAATAGGCATTTTATTCTGGCTTTTCCTTGAAGGGAAATTGTTCATTCTGCTTGCCTTCCTGCTCTTCGGGGTCTGAATCTGACAAGTAGAGTGGGAGATGGGGTGTGTTGGCTATCGGCAGAGGCTGGAGGGTCTCCAGGACAGGGGATGTGGATAGGTGAAATGTGCAAGGGACAGAGCAGATGTTCTTAGAAAATGTGGGTGTCGCCGGTGTGACATCCTTGTACAGGAAAATGCCTGTAGTCTGTGTTTGGAAAGGGGCTATACGAGTTTTTTTGGCATCTCCAGAAAACTGCTTTTAAAGAGTTAATTGAAGTTGTTGCTTCTCCTTTTCTTTTCATTAAATGAAGCTAAGAATTGATCTGGGTATAGTCCTCCACCTGCCACCTCTGGTCCCGCTTGGCTTTGGCAGGAACAGATCTTCGGAATAAAACCAATAAAGCATCACGGCGTGGTTACTGCAGCTGCACCCAAACCTTCCTCACCTTCTGGGCTCCCGGGTCTGACTGTGGAGGGGGAAGGGTGCCCCTCCAATGACTCGAATCAGCAACCACAGGCGGGGGAGATCAGTGGAAAGTTACAACAAACCCCTGTTGCTCAGTGGGAGAAACAACAAAAGCCTAGCACGAGAGAAACAGGAGGGAGAGTAACTTAATTATTAATTAATTAATTTGTTCAAAAAACGTTAATGTTCTTACCATGTAGATAGCTCGGCAACACCGCAGGAGCCCACTGTGGGAGAATCTGTCCTCAAGGAACTTGTAAAGCCACTTACAGGAACCGTAATACTTTGAAAGCTGAAGTGCAAACAGCCCAATTAACTAACTGGGTACAGACAGTAACTGTTCTGGGAATTTACAGAAGGGAAAGATCTCTCTATGGGGGATGGTCAAGGAAGCTTTTTGGAGGTGGGAAGAATATCAGTGACTTGGGAAGGTGGCTAAGATTTGGGGAAGGTGGCTGATAGGGGGATTTCCAGGTTGGGAGGGAAAAGACGAGCAACATTGGAGTGTGTGAAAATATCAGGTATCATCGATCAATAGTGAGCTAGCAGGAAGCTATTGTGAATGACCTTGAACGTCATGCAGAAGGTTTTTGATTTTATCTTGTAGGCGAGAGCTTTAAAATGTTTTAAAGGAAGCAACACTTTACAAAGTTTTCCTTTTTCCTCTTCCCGTTCTCTTTTGTCCCCCTCCTTCCCTTCCCTCTCTCTCTTCCTTTCTTCTTTTTATTTTTCTAAATCCGATTTGTAGGTTTTGCCCAATCGTGCCTGGGTACATCTCATTCATGGGGCAGCCGTGTAGTATTGGGATTACAACATTTTTCCTCTCTGCAATTCATAATTATACTACTTAAAAATTCATTTTCAATGCTTTCCCCACTAATTTACCCCTAGACATAAGGGCTCAGAACTTCTGTTCAAACATAATCACGTACTGTCTGTTCTAAGTTTTTCTGGAGACCCCTCTGGAGTCCTCCAGGTCCCTGCTTCCAGTTGGACTAGACGCTTTCCAGACCTGCTACGCAGCATCTCTCTGGCATTTTGCCTTGATCCTTCTGGATATTCCTCGCACCCTTCTCCTGAGTTGGATATCCTGTTTCTTGCATCTTGCATTTCCCCATTTTTTGTTTTATTTTCTCATGTTGGCAGAGCCCATCCCCTAGCATCTGAAGAATGAGCTCAGAGAAAGTTCTTCTTTCAGGAGAACTTGTTTGTCTGAAAACATCTTCCTTTTACTTTGACTTTTTATCGATGGTTAAGTATAGAATTCTAGATTGGAAATCATTTTCCCTCGGAACGTTGAAGGTATTTTTCTGTCTTCCAGCTCCCTGTGTTGCTGTGAGAAGTTTTGTGCTATTCAGATCTCGATCCGCCTGCCTTTGCGGCTTCCGGGCTTTACCTCTCTTGCGGGATGTTCTCTCTGGCTGTGGTGATCAATTTTGCTGGACACTTCCAGCCCTTTCTATCTGGAAACTCTAGTCTTTCAGTCCCAGAAAGTTTACTTCAATTATCCTTTTGATATCTCTCTCTCCTCTCTTTTCTCCATTCTGTCTTAGAAGAGTTCTTCTAATTCGGATGTTATGAATCCTCTCTAATTTCCGTATGTTTTCTATTTCCTATCTCATTGTCTTTTTTGCTCCACCTTCTGTGGAAATTTCTGTGATATATCTTCAGCACAGCCTTGTTTTCCAATTATTACATTAAATCTCTTATCTCTTCTATCCTTGCTAATCCTCCCAAGGGTCTTAATTATAGTTTTCTTTCTCCTTCTCCTCCTCCCACTTAAAAAAATATTATTACTTCTGGCACTGTTTCTATTTCCTCTGACTTTCTCTGTCCCACTAACTTTTGGTCTCTGTTCCGTGGAAGGTTTTCCTCAAGTATATGGGGATCTTTGACTCTCTCTTCCTCCTGAGAAGATTGGCATCATAAAACCTCTTGGAAGCTCTTTTAATTTAGGAGCTATTTGTCCATCGGTAAGCTTCATGGTATGTTAGCACATGTGGGAAACCCCAGTGGTCAAATCTCTAATCTTTTGCTTTTCATGGGATGTGAACTTGTTTCTTTTTTTTTTATTTTTCAGAGACAAAGCCTCCCAATTCTTGACTGGTTTGAGGAAGGGGTACATGGACCAAAACCCGTCTCTTAGTATTCATGACCTAATAGGAAATGGTGCCCAAGGATCAGTGAGAACTGTTCCATGTGGAGATTTTATTTTATTCTGTCTTCTTTTCAGTAATACATCCCATCATCAGCTTGCCTGATGTTCCATGTCCAGAGTCCTCCTGGTTTATCCTCTCGAAGAGAATAAATTTTCAGTCTTCATCCAGGGCAGAGGAGGGAGAGCTACTGTGTCTTATGCAGACTCTAATTCTTTAATTTTTCAACCCCACCTTCTCCCTTGGTTTGAGAGGGATCTCATGTTTCCAGTTACTGAGCCCTAGTGAAGTTCTTTGGAAAAAAAGAAGCTTTATAATATTGAAAACCATCCAAGTCAGCTACTGTTCTCTGTTGGCTTTCCAGCTTCCAAATGTTGGGGGTTGTATCTCTTTTTCTAGTCTCTTAAGGATTTGTGTCCTTTCTGTCTTTCTGCTGTTGTTTTCGTAGAACTACAGGAGGGAGCGCAATGTTTTAATCCATTACTATGAACCAGAATTTAGGACAACTTGGGTAAGTCACACAAGCCACACGCTTGAACGCTAGTTATGCATACTTGTGCCAGACTCGCCCTTCCTGCAGCATGGAGGTAAGTCGAGATACGTACATGAATCTGTAGAAGTGTGCTGTATTCGCAGTAATGCCAGAGCTCACAGGCTGGGGCAATGTCTTCATAATGCTGCATGCCGCTGGGAGCTGCGGAGGGCTTCTGCCACTGAGACATTGAAAAACAGGGATTTGGAAGGCGGATCTGCAGAAAATGGGCTGAAGGATAAACCGGATATGGGGAAGGCTAATGAGAGAGGCAAGCACAGCATTTTGGTCAATAGCGAGGCATAAGATAACAAGGTCTACGTGGGGGATGAGGGTCATTCATTCAATCAGCCATTTATATTTAGAGAGAGATCATTAGGTGCCAGGTATTTGGTCAGACCCTGGGTTTATAACCAGCAGGTTGTACTTTCCAAAGATGGCTGCACTGACATATCCCATCCTACCTGCTCTTCTTACAGTGTGATTTGATTCTCCTCCATGGGGTCGAGAGAAGGCTCATATCTCCTCCCCACTGAATCGGGTGGCCCAGGACGGTGGTAAAGGAGGCTCTGGGTGTTGGGCTACATGACACAAGGCAAAGTGGCCTCTGCCTTGTTCACCGTCTTTTGGATTACTTGCGTTCAGAGCCTTGAGTGGCCATGTGAGATGTCAAGTACCCTGAGGCTGCCGTGAGGGAAACACTGTGAGGACAGACCACACAGGATGGAGACAGCCTCAAAGGGCCCCAGCGGCATGAGTTTTCCCAACTTCGTCACCAGCTGTGAGTGTGATGAAGCCTTGGGGATGATCCCAGCCCCAGCCCCAGAGAGTAGTTGTGGAGAGACGCTCTGGAGGGTGAGAACAGCCTCCCTGTGCCCCATGACACTCGGGATCTGCCGGAGAGAACACTAAGAATAAACGGGGCTGTTGTTTGAAGCCCCTAAGTTTTGAGGTGGCTTGTTATGCGGTCCTAGAGGAGGGTAAATAAATAATTACAGTACATGTGATAAATCTCATAGTAGCTGTGCTGACACTGTGGAGCGAAGGAAGGAGGGAAGTGCCTGATTCTGCCCGCTCGGGGTGGGAGGGGAGGTGCTTACGGGAGAGACAATGGATGAGCCTCAACTTACTGATGAGTAGATGTGTACCAACTAGGACTGGAAATGGAGAGAAACAGACAACTATAAGAGGAGAAAAAAGAAAGGACTGCTAGCATTTTGAGACTGCCTGGCTCTGGGGCAGGGACCCCGAGGAAGAGAGAGGGTATAAGTGGCCTTGAGGTCTTACTTGCTTTCTCTTACTCATTTAAAGATACTCTACTCCTGGTGGCCATTGCCTACAGAGCCTCTTTTGTCTCATTTAAATTAACTTAACCTGGGGACGCCTGGGTGGCTCAGTCAGTTAAGCATCTGCCTTCGGCTCAAGTCATGATCTTGAGGTCCTGGGATCGAGTCCCGCATCGGGCTCCCTGCTCAGCATGGAGCCTGCTTCTCCCTCTGCCTGCCACTCCCCTTGCTTGTGCTCAAACTCTCTGTGAAAAATAAATAAATAAAATCTTTAAAAAAATTAACTTTACCTGAACTGGATCAGAACGTACAATGTTCAACAAGAGTCTTTATGGGGGGAAAGGGCAAAGACTGGAATCTAAAGGTGCAATAGTGACTAGCATGTGACCTCCCCTCTCTGTGCGGAACCATAAGACTCACTGCAGTGACCTTGAGGTGCGATGTGACTGTGTCTGTGATTCATGCTCCGAGCACCCTCTTTGCACCTGCCGGGGGTTCGGGCCGTGCTCCTCCAGTGGCACACACACCTGCACTCATTCTGCGATAAAGGGGATGCACTCCCAAGTCCCTTGGCTTATTTACCTCTGGGCACTAGCCCATGACTAAGTGACATGTTGGGGGTGGGAAAGTGAGGTGGGCGTGGAGGAGATGGGAGGAGAAATAAGCATTTTCCTGGAAAAGGACTTCTTGGTATTCTCTTCTGATCAAGAGTGCGGAAGACAACTTAATTAAGAGACAGTGCTTAATAACAAGGAAGGAAAATGTTTTCTTATCTTGTGGATTCCTCTGCTAATGGAATCTTCCAGCTTACCCTGGCTAGGTCGATTGACTACGCTGGGAGGATTCATTGCCTTGAAAGCTCTAATGTTACATTGCAGGGCAGGAACCCTCATGATGTGGGCAGGGACTGTAGCCATCCACTCTTTTTTGGGTGCTCCTCGACTTTGGAAATATACCTGCAAACACGCCTCCGGAACTTTCCCAGAAAATGGAGGCATTGTGCAGGATCCCATTTCATTTAACCCCATGCATGAGCCTTATTTATTCCTGAAGCACAGAATATATGTTTATGTCTTTCATAGGTGGCCTGTATTTCTGTCTGGATTTCTCTTCCCTCCCTTCTTCATTCAACGCACTCATTCTCATCCTCAGAACCAGACGTCAATGGCACCTTCTCTGTAAAAGAGGTCAAGTTGATTGCTTCTACTAAATACTACCTTAGTCCATTGGCAGTAAAGCATAAAAGCTGTGAAAATGGATTTGGGGGGGTCAGATAGACATGCATTCAAATCCTGACTCTGAAGATGATGAGTTCTGTAATTTGGAAGAAGACAGTCGTACTTGTTTACTCGGGTTCTTGAAACAAAGTGCCATAAACTGGGATGGTTTAAAACAACAGAAATGTATCATCCTACAGGTCTAGAGGCTAGAAGTCCAAAATCAAGGGTGTCGCAGCCCATAATCCCTCTAAAGGGTCTTGTCTCTTCTAGCTTCTGGTGTCTTCCTGGCATTTCTTGACGTGTAGATGCACCACTCCAATCTCTGCCTCCATTACCACACGGGCATCTTCTCGCTGTGTGTCTACACTATCTTTCTTCTGTACATGTCTGTCTCTGTGTCCAAATTACTTGTGAGGACACCAGTTTTACTGGATTAGAGTCCACCCTAATGATCTCATCTGGACTTGATTACATCTCTGAAGACCCTATTTCCACATAAGGTCATGTTCACAGGTGCTGAGGGTTAAGACTTCAACATATCTTTTGGGGAAACATAATTCAACCCATCTTAGCAACTAACCTTTCTCAGCTTTAGTTTTTTTTAATCTGAGAAGTAAAGCATTACAATAGCATCAAAGACAAAGAGATATTGGGGGGAAATATTTTGGGAGACACATCTGAAATGTTAGACATGATGCTTTGCAAATAGCTCTCAATAAAAGGTGACCCTTATGAAGGAAAACATCTATGCCATGAAGGGCAAGTCCGCTCTTCATTCACCACTCCTAGCCTCCAAAATGCACCCTCACTATGAGATTTTTTTCATAAGATCCACTGCAACTGGCATATGTTACGGAAGTCCTTCTGAGGCCTGGGTGGTGGGGACAGTGCTAATTAGTAAATAATGACAAAGTGTAAGTGGCTTTCAAAGAAGAGAAGTTGAGGCATGGTCTGACCCCTTTTTTCATCTCAAACCATGGCTAATTCAAGTTTTATTTTCTAAACGGAACTGGTAAGTCTCCTTACACACACACACACACACACACACACACACACACACACACACACACACAAAGTATATTTAAAGAAGCCACAGGCTTGAATTTCTCTTCTTGCATGGTTCACAGGAGAGACTACATTGGAGGCTTCTCCATCTGACTTGACTCTTGCCCTGAAGATCCCCAAGATTTCAGCAACTGAGGCCCTGAACAGAGGTCTGGCTGTGCCAAGACTTATGTTCAAGTGCCTGGGCTCAGACTCTGTGACATTGCCCAGCCTGGAGGAAGAAGAGCTGACTATGAAAAGTGACCACATGACCAGCCTTGTATGCCTGGCCTTCCCAGCCCTAAGGTAGCATCTTGGAGCCCTGACAGTTCCTTCACATCAGTGCTCAAATGAAAGCGATCAGCAAAAATGTATTTCATCCGGGGAGCCCTTCTGGTTCAGACTCTGCTGCCTTTGCTACACGATCATTCCTTGGCCTTCGAAATCAGTAATAGTCAAAGCAATAAAGACTAATTTTATGCTCTAGAACCTGACAGTGAAAAATATTTTAGGTGATGGTCTGTGACTGGTTGATTTAGGAAACCAACAAACCTGACAGCTGAACATAACGCCGCACTGCAGGAGTGATGGGCTGATCGTATGTTCTGTTTTGCACCATGCAAGACAATTGAGATGCAATTCGGCAGATCAAGTATGGCTCTTGTTGGCTTTTTCTCTTCCTCTTTTAGAAAATAAATACTTTAGATTATTTCCAAGACATCCCCTTATGTAGGTCAAGTTTTTAAAATACTATGCTTGATTTTCACAGTTAAGAATATAGGCCTTTGATTCCAAATGCCTGAATTCAGATGTGTGCTCAGCTATTTGCTGACTCTGTGGCCTTGGACAGGCCACTTTTTATATTATGCCTCAGTTTCTTCAGCTATAAAATGGGGTAGTCATAGGATCTACCTCACATGGTTGGTATAAATTTGTTCAGGAAAGATACTTAGCACAGTACATAGCCAGTGGTAACTCTTTTATCCCTCTTTCCCGACCTTCTTCCTTTTCTTCCTTCTTTGTAATTTATAAAACACACACAAGACAGGAGTATAAGACATGATGTCTGCCCTTGAGGGGTTCATGATATAACATGGGAAGACAAGCTTATGAACAGAACCGTGTATATAGAATTTGAGACAGAAGTCTGTAAGTCCACTGTGGGGCATAGAGAAAATCCACGTGGTGAAATAGTCAGACATCCCAGAATGCTTGTTATTCTGATGTAAGTGTAGGATAGAGCTCCCCACAAGGAATGGCGTCTTCTATGGGTAAGGCAACCGGGCTGAGACAGCAACCGATAACTGCCCCTCAATTACCTCCTAGTTCCTTCCTCTCTTCATAGTCCAGCTTCTAGAAAGCACCTTCATTCTATCTTCCCACCAGCAGATTTCCCCTCATGCCCGCAGCTCCTGTAGTCAGGCTTCCATTTCCACTCCTCCACTAGACTTCTCTTCTGGAGGCCAACTTCAATGGTCTTTTTAAAATCCTCTTACTCTACTGTTTTTGCTTGACTTTTTGATTTCTTTTTCCTGCAAATCTTCTGGTTGATTCCTGTTCTTTGGACACTGTTCTTTTCTATTTCCTCCTCTCTTTCTCATTTCTCTTCCCTTCCACCTGCCTCTCCTCCTGTTAAAAGATTTTATTTATTTGTCTGTTTAAGAGACAGAAAGAGAGAGAGAGCGGTGGAGAGGGGCAGAGGGAGAGGGAGAGGCAGACTTCTTGCTGAGCAGGGAGCCTGACGCGGGGCTCAATCCCAGGACCCAGAGATCCTGACCTGAGCAGAAGGCAGACGCTTAATCCACTGAACCACCCAGGCGCCCCCCACCTGCCCCTTAAGTGTTGCAATTCTCCGTGGTTCCTCTTTTGGATATCTTTGTCTCTTGGCCTGTGCATACTCCCAGGCTGATCTCCACTCTGACTCAGTGATCGTGTCTGCGTTACACTTTCCACTCCAACTGTAGATCCATACCTTCCCAATGTTTCCCTTTGGGTATTCTGTAATGCTTCATACTCAACATGTGCTGTTGATCTTAGGTCATGACACTATCCTCTTCCATAAACCATGCTAGAAACCTGGGAGCCTTGAAGCTTCTCAATCAAGTCTTCTCAGTTCTATGGACTAAAGGTCTCTCAAATTTGTCATCTCTTTGGCAATCCCCACTGATGGGGGTTTTGCTCTGACCTTTATCAACTTTATCTCACCTCGCTACAATAGACCCCTGACCGACCTTAATGTCTTGTTTTTCCTGGGTCTGGACTGCAGACCTCCTACTGTCCATCATGTTCAACACACATCTGATCAAGGCACACCCTTGCTTAAAATTATTGTCCATTAGTTCAGGAAAAAGTCCAAACTTCATAGTCCTCTACAATCGGACTCCTACCTTCCTTTCCAGCCTACTTTCTCCAAGACTCCGAAATATAATAGCTTATTAGGGGATGAATTTTATCTCCCCCCCCAATTCATATGTTGAAATTGTAACACCTGGGACGTGACTATATTTGGAAATAGGGTCTTTAAGGAGGTAATTGAGTTAAAGATGAGGTCAGCAGGGCTCTAATCTAATAGACTGGTGTTCTTGTAAGAGAGGAGATTAGATACACTAACAATGAACTATCCAAAAAAGAAATTAAGAAAATAATCCCATTTATAATAGCAGCAAAATGAATACAATTCTTAGGGATAAATTTTGCCAAGAAGGTGAAAGATCTACATACTAAAAACTATGATAATGACAAAAGAAATTGAAAAAGACACAAATAAATGGAAAGATACTCTGTATTCATTGACTAGAAGAATTAATACCATTAAAATGTCCATCCTAACCAAAGCTATCTGAAAATTCAATATAAACCCTATCAAAATTGCAATGTCATTTTTCACAGAAATAGAAAAGATAATCCCAGGATTCACATGGAACCACGAATAATCAAAGCAATATTGAGAAAGCCACACATAGCTGGAGGAATTACCCTTCCTGATTTCAGTCTATATTATAAAGCTATGGTAATCAAAACAGTATCGTACTGGCATAGAAGCAGGCACGTAGACCAGTGGAACAGAATAGGGAGCCAGAGATAACTCCATGCATATAAGAGCAATCTAAAGGATGGGGATTCTGGTAGCTGTAGAGAGGGAGTTCTAGAGAACTGGTCTTGAGAGAGGATCAGCTAGTTCTGTGTTGTACATGGTTATCTACGAGAATCCAGAAGGATGCATTCTGCAGGCAGGTGGGTGTACAAATCTGTGTTTCTGGAGAGAGATGTGTTGAAAAACTGGCCTAATAGTATTCATTAGTTCTTGTCTTGGGTAGCTATGGTTCTTTGGGCACAGTTTTCATCAGAAAAATCTTCAATTACTTGCATAAAAGGACTCTCATTGACTTCTGCAATTCTCATAAAAACTAGTACAGTGCTTTCAACAAATGCTTAAGCAAATATATGTGTTTGTTTTATCGTTTTAAGTAACTTGTATTTCTTTTTCTTGTTATATTGCCCTAGCTAGGACTTCCAGTATGCCGTTTAAGAGGAGAGGTGAGAGAGGCCATATGTGTGGTTTTAAAAGAAATATTTGTATGTAATTATAGAATGTACTAGCATAATTTGACACAATTGGCTAGTGAGGTTGCCTTGAAACAGGAATAATATCGTCCTCTAATACCCATCCCCTCTTCCAAGGGATTTCAAACCCTTCCACTAGGATTTCATCTGAGACTATGCTCCCCCAGAATAATGACTGCTTTTCTTAGCAACCTTAGAGCTGTGTGCAGTTGACTAGACGTTGGGCTATAAGCCAATACGTGAGGCAGAGTCTAGGGATATTTCATAGAGGTGGCTAGCCCATACTTCCTCCTCAATTCTTTGCCTTTTTCCCCTATCCGCATCCTAGAATGAGGATGCTGCCAAGTTGGACCTTGCATATGAAGGCCAGGGTAGAAGTATGAACTGAAATGAGCCTGGGAGCTTTGTTGAAACAGAGTCAGTCCTCGGACTGCCAGCCTGACGTGACTTCTGTATGAGACTGAGACAAACTATTCATTCATTCTTTTTCCACTTTCTGTCAAGATGATCCTAACTGATAGACAACAGTGTTAGCGCTCACCCATTTCCTGCCACTTCCCACTTCCTTCACTCTTTCTATGAACATGTTGTTTTATACTCTTGCCCCAAGAGAAGTCTTAAAACACTACAAAATCCCTTGATTTTCCGTGTGTTCCTAAAGTCAGGGGCTATGAGAAATTTGTGCATGAGACGGTAAGGGAGCTCTGAGATGGGGACATCTAAATAGTGACAGACAGGACAAGGACCATTCTGGGTGATGGAAATAGCACCTACAAAGCCATAGAGGCAGTGGATTGCAAGGAGTTTGGCATGACTGGAGCATAACATGGGTAGCTGAGGTTGAAGCTAACGAGATTGACGGGGACCTAATACCAAAAGGTCTCTTCTATTGTGCTAAGGATCTCAACTCTCTCATTCTCCCTCAAAATGTTCTTTCCAAAGAATAAGAAGAAGAGGAGAGTTTCTTGGCAAGCTACTTACCAGTACAGGCATGGAAGTTAAAGCAGCCTCATATCCTGACTGGTACTTACCGGGCACATGGAGGACCAAAGCAATGATAAAGAGGTGGGGCTAGAAAAAAAGGGATAAAAATTTCAGAGCCAACCCTGCAAATAATCAAGCACCCCCAAGAAGATCGCATTCCGAAAATTGTTCTCCTGTCCAGTGATCACAGACCTCAAATTCTACCGCCAGCAGCATATCTATTAATTCTTTTTTTTTTTAAGATTTTATTTATTTATTTGACAGAGATAGAGACAGCCAGCGAGAGAGGGAACACAAGCAGGGGGAGTGGGAGAGGAAGAAGCAGGCTCATAGCGGAAGAGCCTGATGTGGGGCTCGATCCCATAACACCGGGATCACACCCTGAGCCGAAGGCAGACGCTTAACCGCTGTGCCACCCAGGCGCCCCATATCTATTAATTCTTAATGAAAGTGTTTCTGAGTTAGGACGAGAAGCAAGGGACATTAAAAGCAGGTAAGAATATTAACAGTTTCTCTGTCAGCTGCTGCTGGGGAAGGGTCCTGTGACAATGGAACAATCAGAAATTGAAGGGCAGGGTTGCCTGGGTGGCTCAGTGGGTTAAGGGTCTGCCTTCAGCTCAGGTCAGGATTCCAGAGTCCTGGGATCGAGCCCTGCGTTGGGGGGGGGGGGGTCCTTGCTCAGCGGGGAGTCTGCTTCTCCCTCTTCCCCTGCCCCTCCCTCATGCTCTCTCTCTCTCTCAAATAAATACATAAAATTAAAAAAACAAATAAATAAATTGAGGGCCAGAAGGGGTAGACCAGGATGGAAATGGGCTGACTAGAAGGGCAAGCTTCTGGCAACAGCAGCAGGCATGGGTGAGACGCTAAGTCTGAGAGCTACTGTTGCTGACCATATCTCCCTCACAACTGTTTGTGCAGACAGTCTGGCTGGGTAGGAAGGGAACTTTCCCAGTAGACTGTTAAGAAGAGCTGACAGATTAAGGGGAGAGCCGTGTGCAACTGATACTACAGTGTGGAAAGCAAACATGTTGGCCGCCTAATGTGAATCTTCCTCGCTACCATTCTGAATACATTTATGTCCCCCAGCGCAGGCTCAGCCTCGCTTGCCAGAAGAGGCAGGGGGTGGGAAGATTGTTGGCCTCATGCCCACCTGGGTACCTGCTGGGAGAATTTTGCACATGCCGCTAAGTGCCCAGTGGCACTCAGGGCTCCCTTTTACATTCTTAATTACCTTGAAATTCAGCCACATGGTCCTTCTGCGTGTCTGGACCCGTGCTCAATGGCAGCTGGTATTAGAAACCTACTGTGCTCCCAGAGCCCTCAAGTTCCATCCTCACCGTGTCCCAAGTCAATGAGAGGAACGCGTATCTATGTGTGCACATGTGCAGACACATATGTGTGGCTGGGTTTATGTATGTACGTCTGCATATATGTGTGTATGCGGGGGATGTGAAGGGGGTGCATGCTCAGCTCTGAGACTTTCTCTTGACTATTGATGATGATGTTAGGAGAATGTTTTCAACTCTTGCAAGGAAACAGAAATGATCCAATCTCAATGTGAGGAAGCACAGAAATAGTCTGGTAAATAATGACGGATTGTGTTTATCTTTCCTGAGAGAAAGGAGGCAAAGGGCAGAGTGGAGGGAAGTGAGGTTGAAGGTGTTCGGAGAAATTTTTGAATTGGAATCACTTCACCCTCCCTGCGCAAATTCCCCACACCCCTTTCCTTCTGATTTTGTTTTGAACGGAAGCCTTTGAAATGTGTATTTGGATGGTGTGCAATTTTACACACACACACTTCTTTATGCCCATGTATATACATTCATGCATTAGCATGTGTACTCAGTACATACGAGATGCAAGGTGTTTTTCTAGAAACTTTGGGGGATGAAGAAGTAGCTTTCCTTCCGTTCCAAAGACCTCAAACTCTGTTGATGAGAAAACTAGTGGAGAACCTTAATCGTTAAAAGTCAAATGGCTGGTGTGGCCATTATGTGAGGAAGAAGTTCAGAGATGGAGGGAATCACTCCCACTGCTGTGGTCAGGGCGGCCTCTAAGAGGGGGTTGGACCATGAACCTGATCTTGAAGTCTGAAGAGGCCCTGCTTACAAGAGCATGTTGCTGAAAACTGCCACTGCGAGAAATGAAGGACGAGGGCAAACCCATTACTAACAGTTGGGACAAGTTGCAGAGTTCCCCAAAGACCTTGGGGTACAGCCTGACCGTCGTTCCTATAGCAGAGTGATTCACCTGCTAACTTACTAGGGAATCTTGAACATGAAATAATATGGCAAAAATTTCAAAGAATTGTCATGGAATGATTCTATCAGATAAAACTGATATTGAACAGATAGTTCTACTGATGAGCTCTTGAAAACAAGCAAAAGGAATATAATATGAAAAAAAGTTTAAGAACAGAAAAAATATTGAACAATACTTAATTCATTTAATAAAGTAAATAATAAACCAACTAAATGAAATAATAACCTAAATACATTTAATAAATAAAGTGAACATATCTAATAATAAAATGAACGCATCTAATCAAAAATCTTACCTCTAACACCGACAATAAAGCTATAAAATTCTCTTTTGAATTTATGAAAGTGAATATGAAAAACTCAAAATAAAACACTGATAAGGAGATAACAAACTAAATAAACTAAAAAATAAGTTAAACAGAATGGTTCAAAAAACATTTTGACACAGAGGACTATATTTCTGAATGTAAGAATCCAAGTTTATTAAAATTCTGTGCCTCTAAGTAAGTCAAAACAAGAAAGGTCCCATGATCATATCAATCACATCTGATAAAATTTAGCATCCATTATTGAAAAAGAAAATCATAGCCAAGTAGGACAAACAGTTTCTTTCATAGAATGAAAAAGGGTCTATATCTTAAACCAACGACAAATATCAAGCTTATTAAAATTGGAAGACGGTGAGGAGGAAGTTGCTGACAGAAATAAGAAGTAAAATTATTTGAAAGAAAGAAACTAAATACTCATAGTTTGCAGAATATTTGTCTATTTGAAATCCCTAGACAATGAACTGGAAAAATATTAGAATTAATTAGTGTTGAATCAGGTGGAGGGTTACAAAATATATATATGGTATTCAATCTACTATAAATATTTAGAAAATGTAATGGGTAAAAAAAACATTTAAAGCATAGCAAGAATATAAATATAAATAAATATAATAGAGCATATAAGAAGCTTATATTAAAAAACAGAAAAATAAATGTAAAATAAAAGTGTATTAAAAATTAAACACAAATTGACAAAGCACATAAGAGGTTATCCTCCAAAGAATAAATCAAATGCTTAATGAATATAAGAAAAAAATTCTCCATTTGATCAGAAGTTAAAGAAAAGAAAATGGAAATATGAAATACTATCTCACACCTATCAAATTAGCAAGAGTTTTGAGAATAATGCTACTTAATTCTGAAAAGAGTGTTGAGAAATGAGTATTGTGAAATCATTTGTTAAAATGGGACTGGGCACTAACTTTCTAGAAAGTGGTTTAACAATAGTTATCAAGAATCACAGAGGAGTTTCTGCCATTGGTCCTGGTACTTTCACTTGTGAGAATACATCCTCATAAAATTATGAAGAATGTCTGAACAGAGTATAAGGTTATTATCATCAGGGCAATTATAATAGCAAAATATTAGAAGCAATGAATATGTCCAATAATAAGGAAGAGTCTGGAATAATTATGGTATGTCCACATGAGGTAACATTTTAAGACCATTACAAATCATGTTTGCATAAAGTAGTTAATGACGTGGGAGAATACTCAGGATATCTATCATTTAACTATCTATTTATCTAATCATTTATCATCTATCTAATCGTCTATCTATCTATCTATCTATCTATCATCATCTATCATCTATTTCCATAGAGAAAGAGAGACAAAAACTGGGAGGAAATGCTCCCAAATATTAACAGTTGTAAATCTCTTTGTGGTGGGGTTACAGAGTATTTTGAAATTATTATTATTATTTTTTAAAGATTTTATTTATTTATTTGACAGAGACAGAGACAGCCAGCGAGAGAGGGAACACAAGCAGGGGGAGTGGGAGAGGAAGAAGCAGGCTCATAGCAGAGGAGCCTGATGTGGGGCTCGATCCCATAACGCCGGGATCACGCCCTGAGCCGAAGGCAGACGCTCAACCGCTGTGCCACCCAGGCGCCCCTTGAAATTATTTTTTACATCTTTCTTCATTTTCTAAAACTTCAAGAACCCCAGGCAGACAAAAAGCAAGGATAAAGAGAAGAACATTCCTGATTACATTTTCTTTTTGCAGGACTGAACGGGACCCTGTCACCCATGTCCTGGCTGGCATAGTTGTATTGCCTTTTTCTTTCCCTCTGATTTTCAATTCCCATTTTATAATTTAAAATTTAGAGATCTTCTGCTTCCCCATTCCAGGATCTGTTTCAGTACTCTGTGGAATGAAACGAGGGGAATGGGAAGAAAGGTGAGTTGTATGTCCCAATGATTTCCATACTCAGTTCTCTTTGGTTTGAGGGCAGACCATGTCCAGAACCTGGCCCTGGAGCCTTCTCTTCTGAAGTTGGACTTGTTCTTATATGTTGGATTAAAAAGCTCAACAGAAAAAGCCTGGGAGCCAGCGACTGGTCAAGCTCAGAGCTCCTGGGAGCTGTAGTCTTTCTTAGCCATATGTCAGTGCTGGGCACAGAGCAGTGACATTTGAGAGAGGAGGGATGGGCAAATCCTACTACATCTTCATTCTCCACTGACTACGTCTAAAACTGTGCTTGGAATCTTGAACATGCTCAACGTTTAATGGACAAATAAGAGGGCCTTTCTTACTCGCTGGCATTCTTCTAGCTATGAAGCCAGATTTAGGCAGACCCTTTCTCTATATAGATTAGTTACTGTTTTTGTTTTAATCATTTCAATTTTTGACATTAAAACTACATTTCAGTTACAAAAGTTTAAAGGGGAGAGCCACAAAACCACCTTAAATGTCCCCTTTCATCACAAGAAAAAAAAAAAGAAAAAGAAGAAGAAAGGCCATTCTATGAAATACTGGACATAATGCTACTCTGATAAGTCTGAAGAAGTGTGAGTCAGTACAGAATCATTCTCTCAGCTCGGAACAAAAAACTTCTTGGAATTACTATGCTTTTAATCCAAAGAGTTGGGTGTTTGGCATTCCACAGAGCTTTGGGGTGTCCTACCAACCAGGGGAGCCACTCATGAAAACAACCTATTGTTGAATTTTTGGTCTTGGCTCTATTGGTTGATAAATAGCAGTCAATTTTTATTAAGACCCTTCTTGATTGGAGAAAGGATTAGTGGATTAAGGTGTGTCTGGGAAGGTTTAAACATGAATGTAAATTACATTGAGTCCTGGGGATTAAGGAGGAACTGGGTGCTGTAGAAAGTGTTGTTTGTTTGTTTATTTATTAGTTTGTATGTAAGACAGAATCTAACAGTGTAGCAATTCTTGGAACTAATGTTGAAGGAGAATTATAACCTGCTGCCTCTCAGTGTGCTTGTGTGGGACTATGTATGCGTCTATGTGCCTGTGAGATGTTGTTGGAGTGATAGTCGAGCAAGCGGGAAGCAAACAATCCTGATTTTCGTTAACAGGTGGGGTCACATTCTAGCAGAGTTGACTGGTTGGAGTCATGGATTGAACAGTAAGTGTTGCTTTGTTTCCTACTTGAGTCTCAGCACTGCATCTGCCCTTCTCCCTCCCTCTCCCTTTCTTCCCTCTATCCTTCCCTCTCTTCATAATATACTGTTTTGTCACATAGTCCTGGGTAGCAGTAAAAAGCTCAAAAGCAATGTGAAAGCCAGGTGTGTAACCAGTTGGTTTAATTCTAAAAGATCTTGTGTTTATTTCACTTTCTGCTTGACTGGGCCTCCTGACTTTTCTCAGACCCACTTACAAAAAGGAGATTTTTCATTATATGGTCTTATATTTTTCATATTTTCTCTAAAAACAGGAGGATTTTTTAATTGCATGAGCAAAACATAGTAGCACTATACGGGTTCATGAAGATTTAATTTCAAATTTTCTCTCTCTCCCTCTCTCTCTCTTTTTTAACCTCAAACAAGAAACTTAATCTCAAAACAAATGAAGATGCTGTGCTCTTTTTTAGACACTCCTGACAGGAGAAAAACATCCTAAAACTCTTAGGAATCTTGAAATACCACCATCCAGTTCCTTTACATTCAGTGGAACAGACTGCATTAATATTATTGTTAATGCTTGCTGCTATAACAAGTAAACCCAGAATTACATAAAGGCTCAAACACGGAAGTTTACTTTTCTTTCAGATAAAAGATGAAATGGCTGATCCCGATTGGTACACAGCTCTCTTCCAAATCATGACTCCAGGGTGCAGGTTTCTTCCATCATCAACACTTGGCTTCCAAAACTGTCATCCTGAATCTGTGTCAAACAAATGGACAAGGAAAGAACATGATGAGTGGTATAGGAGAGACTTTTTAGGGCCAGGTCTTAAAGTGAAGCCTATGTCTTAGGTTCAAATTCCTCTGGCTAGAGCTCCGTCCTACCACCACACCTGGTGGAAAAGGCAGGTGGGGCGTGTACTCTAGCTCTGAGACAAGGAAACATAGGATATAGGCTAAGGGAACAGCTAATCCTACTCTGTTTTCTTAGCTAAAAAATTCTACTTGCTTAGTACACTTTCACTGATGTTTGGCTTTATGAGCAAATGCACTGGAACATGGTAGGGAGAAGATTTAGCTATTTACAAACATGTGAATCAGAGCATAGCTCCCGTGCAACTCAAGAGTGTCTCAGGGTGGGTTCTACTGACAGATGAATGGACATCTAGAGGTGCCTGTTTGGAAACTAAGACTCTGAAAAGAGAGGAAGAGGATGTCAGGAGGAGGCAGAGAAGCATCATCCTGGTCAGAGGTTACCACCTGCAGGAGCGCTAGAAACCTGGGATATCTTTCCAGCTGTTGTTTTAGCTAAGATCTAGGATGTGGACAACTGTCATCACCATAGTATAGGAATAATGTGCAGGAGTACTAGAAACCTGGGATATCTTTCCAGCTGTTGTTTTAGCTAAGATTTAGGATGTGGACAACTGTCATCACCATAGTATAAGAATGATGGCAGCCCTGGGGTTAAAAATTGAAAACCCGAGCAAAGTTGCATTTGTCTGTTCCAAAACCTGTATTATTTCCATCTATCATTTCGCTCCAGTCAGGCAAACTGATTTATAAGTTATAGCCTCTGAACCTCAATTAATTTCACTTAGGGCATTTTCACACTTGTACAATAAATGTTTGAATTAAGACATTTCTTTTCTTCTGAAATTGAATTGCATGTTAACTGGTTATTGGCTGTCGCTGGTGGTCTACACAATTACAGATAAGAGCATTGATCTGGCAAGAAAACAAATTGGTTCCTAAAAGAGGGCAGTTTGGATTTGACAGCTGCAGATGATTACGTGTCTCTCTAATGGATACTGAGCATTACCATCGGAGGTGTGAAAGATCTGCAAATCCCTTTTCTTGGTTGGCTATTTCTACCAAGGCTGCTTACATCTGCCTACCCCCTTCAGGGCAGATGGCTGAATTGACGGATAGGGAACAGTGCCCCAAATGAACTGAATGGCTGGTGAGTTACTGATATCTAGATCATACCTTGAGATAGGTGTAAGTTTCTGAAAGAAGCCTTCTTGATTTGAGCAGATAGCGTTAGAAGTGAGGTTGGTTTCCACTACAAACGCTTGACAGGCAACAGGCATAAAAAACCTCAGTCAAGCATGACAAAATACTTCCCTGGGAGGCTAGACCACGAAGGGTACTACCTAGAGATTTCACTCTATTGGAAAGAGCCCGGATTTTGGTCACCCTGGCTAAAGGATAGTTAGATGGTTTGCTCAGCAGTTGGTGTGCTGGCTTTTAGGAACTTGATTTGAGTTCAAACATTTTGGGGGAGAATGATTTAGGTTCTGGCCCTATCCAATGACCTCAATATAGAGACAGGACCCCCTGCTTCCTTCTCATGAACATCAGCAACTTGACCTCTGCACTCCTTCTCTATCCTACTCAAGGTAGGAGGCCTTTGGTGAAAAGCTCAGTACTGCCAATCAAATATCCCAACTGCCCCCAATAGAAGCCATTTTGGGATAGGTTCCTTTGATTTTTAAGAGTCATCTATACAACTCCTCCAGTGTAAGATGATCTCATTGTAAAAATCTCTCTGTCCCCAGGGGAGTGATAAGCAATATCCTCTTTAAGAGCTTCAGGTCAAAGTCCAGCTTCCCAGCTTTATTCCGGCTCTGGGTACATCTAAAGGAGGATATTATGTTCCCGGGGTCAAGCTTTCAGATCTTACCCCATCGAGAAGATAATAAAAAAGCACTTGTAGTTGGATTTATTCATCATTTATATAATCACTGAAATTACAGATGAAATAGGCCATTATGTCATCCAGCCTGTCTTGCTAGCCAGTGTGTGTATATTTTTCTTTTATAATATCCCATAAAAGCATCCTACACAGGGTTAGCTCATAATAATCTCTTGGCCATTGGTGGCAAGTGCAAACGATTCCAAATTCACTGGATTTTTGCCTGATTCCCATCTGGAAGACTCTTGAAATTGCTCGGTCTGAGCAACCATGCATTTTGCTTCATCCCCCACATCTCTGCCATGCCAGCCTAGTCCGCTCTGCCTGGACAGTGCGTCTAGGACCCATGTCCTTATGGGCTCTGATAGAAGAGACTAGGCTGTTTCCCTGGTTGTATTTTTCAAGCAAGAATGTGTGGATCGTTGGTGGGGGACCGGAGGCATATTCTTAGAAAGTCGAAGTTCTTCGTGAGACGTTTTCAATGCTCTATTTTTATTTCGATGATTTCAAAACACAGGTGAGCACACCGTGGAGCATCTGGAAGACCTTCTTTTAACTGAACACTGTCACGTAATTCCAGTGCCCCGACTACATTTGCATTAGGGCCAACTAGTACCACCTTGTCTCACCGATGAGAAAATCGACGCAGTAGAATTCACTTGCACCCTTGTGGAGACCAAAGGACATCAGAACGTGCTCAGGAAACTGTTGGCTCTCGGAGTTTGCATCAAGAGTTACTGTGCAGCACCTGACAGCACAAGCAGACCAAACTCAAAGGCAGGTGTCCCACAGCACTTGGAACCATACTCACAGTGTGAGCAAGAACTTGTTTTTATCAAGCTGTCATCTATCATATGGAATTAATGGTGATAATTCCATTACTAATTTTTAAATTTCGTTTGTATTTAATTTACAAATTAATTTTGCATAGCCCTGTGAAACTAAATAAAACATTAAATAAAATATTAAAAGAAAAAGAATTGAAGTCAACCTGGATCTCCATGGGACTTATTTTTCTCTAAAAAAGACATCCATACATACATTATTTAAGTTGAAGAAATACTGCTTTATAGGATTACCTTGTGTCTTTCTAGGGGCCACTCTACTCAGTCTATTTACATCTCCATGGGCTGTCTACAGAAAGCATCTTTTCCTGTACTCAGTGAATTGTGAAGCCAAAGAATTGGATGACACTAGACCCTATGTAAGGAGGACGAAACTTGATTTTCTTTTATTCTTCTTGCGGGATGTTCTGGCTGCATCCCTAGAGCAAGCCCTCCCATGGACCTTTCTGAGCAATTGCCCACAAATACTGTGGACTAACAAAAATAGATCAGTTGTATATGCTCTTCCTAGTTACTGCCCGCTGACCTCCGATGGGGGCAGTTGCCTAGTAGCCCGGCTTTTGATAATGACTTGTCTCACAGAAAGTATTCAATAAGCTGAAAGAGAGAATAAACTCAGGTCAACAACAAGAAGCCATTAAGACACGAAGTAGATGTTAGCGATTGGTTAGTTGATCAAAGAATAATCCAGTAGGATGGAAAACATCCTCCAAAGCAGTCTTTGGAAATGTCCCCTGATGCACAGTCGTTTGAGTGGGATTCCCAGTGCCCTTGGTGTATATTAAGCTCCTTTCTTTGTGTTATAACCACAGGAGAAATCTAGTCTACTAGTCCTCTAGGCAAATGCCTTAATTTTGTTCCCTGGCAGAAATTCCCTAACATATCAGAGTCGGTGGGCTTGGAGAGAGTGAACCATGTGGAGATTTATCTAGGCACACAGAATATAAAGTAACGAGCAGAAAGGCGCTCAAGGGCACCGTTAGGAAGGAAGTATGGCACAGAGTGTGAGAGTAAGGAGGAAGATGAGGAGGCCAAAGGCTGTGGAAGATCACATTAATGCCCCTATCATGTGTACTCTTTTCTTAGATCCTTCTTGATGATAAGATATAAAGAATTTGACTGAGGTGGAGATGCCAGGGACAGTCACCCTCGTCCTGGTCTCTTCCTGCTTTCCAAAGTAGCATGGTGTACAGGATGACTTCTCTGGAAGAAATGTCTTTTCTTCTCTTCCACTGGGCACCCAGCTCTGGGTGAGAGAGGACATTGCCCAGTGAGTCACAGAGGTGGTGGCACTGGGTGGCCCCTGCAGGGTGAGGCTGCACAGGAGCTGGACCCCTGTCTGACAGGGAGCCGATGGAGCTTTATCTCCAGCCTGGGAGAGATCTTTGGGCAAAATACTTCTTCTTTTTATGCCTCAGTTTTCTCAGCTATAAAATAAGGGCAGTGATGCTTTTTTATCTGGGGGGTTATTATTGGGATATGTCTATCCTTAAATTACTTTGAGCTTTATGGAAGAAAATGTCCTCATGCAGTTCTTTCTTCACTCTCCAGGTTATGGATTAGTTGCCTCCTATGTCCTTTGGCTACCCCTCCTCATCCTCTACCACTGGGAATATTAATAATTAGGGTTTTCCTCTGATATTTCTGCTACGCTCTCAGGAATTTTGTCTTTAAAAAAACCCCACAAAAACAGATGATGTCTGAAGAAGTAGGGAGCTAATTTCTCTTTTCTTCCACTTACCAAAGGACTTAATCTGTGTGACTTCGTCTCATTGGGCTTCTCTTTTCTCATCTATAAATCGGGGCCATGTAAACAACCTTCGGGATTGTTGAGAGGAATAGGTGTGAGTGAAGTGTGTAAAGGGCCACTCAAATGCCAGGTACCAACAATTGGCAGTTAACTGACCAAAATTATCATTCAGAGCCATCAAACCAAGAAGCCCTATTTTAATTGGCTTTATGAAATCAGTTTTTGCTGCCCCCTTGATTCTGCTCTTTCTGACTTTCCCTAACCCAGACACGGCTTGAGGTGGGAAGCTTGAGTGCCCCAGAGATGCCCGATAATGTCAGTCCCTCACCCTTTCTGATGGAGTCTCTGTCACCTGTATAGTGTCAAAGTCCCTGTACATTTAGTACTAAGGCTTAAAATGGGGACTCTCTGGGCAGAGTTAATAATTTTTCTCCTTTGCCTTGATAACATCTTAAACCTGCCTTGTTAAAACATTTATGACACTGACTTATAATTGCTTGTTTACCTGTTCGTCTCTCCCATTGGACAATGACTCTTCTAAGGGAATATAGACATTCCCTTGTAATGTCCAGATCTTAGTACAGTGTCCAGTGCAGAGTAGATGTCCAATACCACATGAAGCATTGCTACTAGAATTTTCTTTCTTCTTCTCTTACTTGTTACCCACAAACACCTGGTCCAGACGGGCAATTTGGCTATGGCTTCTATTCTGAGTTCAAACGCCAGCTGCTCCCGTAAATCTGATTATGCTCCAAACCTTAGTTAACCTCTTACCTCCACTGCTCCAGATCCCACATGGAGTACAAACTCTTTTTTTTCTTTTATTTAAATTAAATTTAGTTAACATATAATGTATTATTAGTTTCGGGGTAGAATTTAATGTTCCATCAGTTGATTATAACATCTGGTGTTCCTTACATCAAGGGCCCTCCTTAATGCCCATCACCAGTTACGTCATCCTCCCACCTGCCTCCCCTATAGCAACCCTCAGTGTTGCTGGTGTGCATATATATATACATACCTTCTTCTGTAGATGGACATCTTCTGTAGATGGACATCTGGGCTCTTTCCATATTTTGGCTATTGTGGACATTGCTGCTATAAACATTGGGGCACATGTGTCTCCTCAAACGACTATTTTCATATCCTTTGGATAAATGTCTAGTAGTGCCATTGTTGGGTCATAACGTAGTTCTATTTTTAAGGTTTTGAAAAAACTCCATACTGTTTTCCGGAGTGGCTGCATCAGTTTGCATTCCCACCAACAGTGTAAGAGGATTCCCCTTTCTCCGCATCCTCGCCAACATCTGTTAGAGTACATACTCTTTTCTCTTTTTTTTAGGATTTTATTTGTTTATTTGACAGAGAGAGAGGGAGAGAGAGAAAGAGCAAGCAGGGGAAGCTACAGAGGGAGAGGGAGAAGCAGGTTCCCTGCTCAGTGGGGAGCCCGATGTGGGGCTTGATCCCAGGACCCTGGAATCATGACCTGAGCCTAAGGCAGACACTTAACCGACTGAGCCACCCAGGTGTCCCTGGAGTTCATACTCTTGATGGTGAGTTCCACAAGCCTGTATGTTCTGCTCTTTGGGCATTTTTGAAGAACCTGGTAGAAAGGTTGCACGTGTGAAAAAAGGAAGGAAGAAAACAAATAAAAGGAAAAAAATAAAATAAAATAAAAAAGATAGGCCCAGACAGTAGTGGGAGAGTTTTAGAGGGAATGTTTGTGCATTTGCTCAGCAATAAGAAGGCTAAAGGAAATAGACAAAAACAAAAACTCTATTGGTAGAATTTAGTTCAGTCTATAGACGAGTGTTTCCCAAAGTACATTGCACAGAAACTAGCTCTATTGATATTAATAGGTATCAACTTTAAAAAGTGTTCCAATAAGGCAGCATGTTACATAAAGTTAAACCAGTGTTCATACCCTAGAACACCTAGTGGACTTTCAGATGACAGTGTAGCTTAGATATCTTCAAGGAGGAATAATCATACAACTTTGAAAAGTTTTTGATCACCCACAATTGGAGAATTCCATAGGATTAAGTGTTCTTAGGACACATTTTGGGGAATGCTGCCATAGAAAGATGTATTTGAATTTTATCAAGGCATTTGACAACTGGTTCCATGGTAATATGGAGTAACATGGACCTAATGACAATGTAATTAGGTGGGTTCTTGCCTGATTAAACCACTGTCTTCAAAGGGTTTGAAATAGAAGACTGGCAAGCTGGGCATATTGTTTCTGTTCATTGGCCTCCAGGCTGTTCGTGTCCCTATCCTGGTCAAGCCATTCATAAACACATCATTTTACACAGTGTTTCAAAAAACAAATGCTAAGAAAAAGAGGCTCATATGACAAACGATAGTCTGTAATGTTCAAGGATTTTAGTTGTCCCCAAAGTCATTATGAATTAATGTACAAGGTAGTTACCAGAACGCATACCCAACCAAAAATTACACTGATAGTTATTTAGTGCTATCAGATCAAGGGGGATAACAATCCAATTGCCATTTGCCCTACCAGAGCCCAATTTTTGGTGGAGACATTCATAAACTTAAATGTTTCTATGGGAGAATAACAAAGATGGTGATGGGTCTGGAAGTCACATAATAGGATAAAAACCCGAAGATATTAAGAATGTTTACCCTGGAGAAGAAAAAGCTTAGCGGGAGGATATAAGGTATATTTTTAAATATTTGAAGGGTTGCATGAGGAAAAGACAGTATTATGGGCTGAATTGTGTCCTCCCTGCCACTAGGACAGCAATGCCCACACCATGCATACCTCTGGTCTCACTGAACAAACTTGGCATCAGTCTTGACCGCAAGTAGGTTTGTGTTAAGAACCCTCAGGAAACCATCCTAATTCCCCGTACTTCAGAATGTGACTTTATTTGGAAATAGGGTCTTGAAAGAAGTCATTATGTCAAAATGATGTCATTCTGGTGGGCCCTAATCCAGTACGACTGATGTCCTTCTAAGAAGAGGAGATTAAGACATGGACATGCACAGAAGGAAGAAAGACAGGAAGACACAGGGAGAAGATTGTATTTACAAGCCAACAAGAGATGCCTCAGAAGAAACAACCCAACTGACACCAAGAACTTGGACTCCCATTTTCTAGAATTGTGAGAAAATACATATTTGTTGTTTAAACCTCCCAACCTGTGGTACTTTGTGATGGGAGCCTTGGCAAACTAATGCAGTGAGTATACCAAATCCACAGGCATGAAGGGTCAACTAACTGAGGATTTCTTGAATACACAAATGGGTAGGGATGGTCTTTACTTCAACCCTGTGATACGGTAGACATTCCTGTTTTTACTTTTCCCATAAGTTTGTTAAAATAAAGTGGCTTCCCCCAAATTCACAGGTTGGTTATTCAAAATATCTCCCGATTCCAAGTGTTTGGCTCTTTCCCCTCTGGGTCACAGCTATCTCTACTGGTAAGATGTGCCTGTGCTCTCTGGGACATTAATAACCTTGATGTTGACCCTCTGGATATGATTGTCCCCTTTGTAACTTGGGATGGAGATGGATCTGAAGAATAGGGATCTTTCTAGATGGTAAAAAGAAATAAGATAGTATTATTTGGCCTGTGCACACTGCCAAATTCATTTTTCATGAGATACTCTAAGGTAGGGTGGGATGGTTTCCTGAGGGTGCTCAACACAAACCTACCTGCGGTCAAGACTGATGCCCAGTTTGTTGAGTGAGACCAGAGGTACGCGTGTGTGGGCATTGCCGTCCTAATGGATTTGGATCTGCTGTCTGCATCGACGCTGTCTTCTGCATACTTAGGCCAATTAGAAATCAGACCTTGGAAGTTAAGGATATAGATGTAGGTGTGGGGACTCAGGAATGAGGACGAGAGTGGGGGAAGAGGAGAGATAAGGTGGCACAAATCATGGGCAAAGGAGTATGACAATCTGCCTAGGCCATGTGGCTGACAACCCGCCTGACGCTTGTTTTGACTTTTCTCTAACTGCACAACCGGCACATGCAGATGACTTTACATCTCATAGCAAAATGTGCGACAGCAACGTGCTAAGCAAATGCAAACAAAAATATGCTTCCCCCACTCCAAACAAATCTCTCACACATCGCGATGATGCCATGGCATGGCGAGAGACGGGAGACAGAGACCACCAGGAACCAAATTCGCTCATTGTTTCAACGACTCTCCAGGATCAATATATATGCTCTGGGACACCAACTTCAGCTGCGCTGGATCCCTTGCTGTTCGGTGGTCATAGTACGCCCTTGGATTTCACCCATTCATGGAAGCAAGGAAGCATTACCCGTCCAATTCTTTCCACATTCATTGTGCACCTGCTGGGACCCAGGCGTGGCCAGGCACTAGAGACAACACCATGGAGGACGCAGAGACAAGCCACATGCATATCCCGTCTTTCAGGAGTTCTTAGTTTCTCTGCTTTTACTCAGGCATGTCCCTCAGCCCCGGATGTACTTCCCTCTACTTTCTCCCTAGGGAAATCCTTCCCATTTCTTAAAGGACAGCCTGGGAGCATTTGCTTTCTCCTCTTTACCTTTCCTCCCCACAGGGAGAATTAATCATTCTTTTTCCAGTGCCCCCACAGCACGTGCTTCTCCTCTGAAGTTGCACGGTAGGCTTGTGATAAAAGCCCCTGTGGCGGCCGTATTCCTCCTGCCTTTATTTTTCCCATCTCCCCACAGCATGTAGGACGCCATCTTCCCTAGTTCTGGGAAAATTCTAACAGGAGGAAGCATATTAGTGGCCTAAACCTCATAAAAGGGAGTCTTGTAATTAAGTTTGTATTTTTTGCATTGAAAATCTCTTCTGGTTCAAGTATAGCTGCGGGGCTCCCATGTGCCTTTCTCAAAACATTGTACAGAACTGGAATGATGGCAAGGAGTCACGCTGCATTCTCCTCCAGGGTAGCATAGTATGGTGGCTTAGAGTATGGGATTGGAAGTTCAGATTTGGCTGGTTTCAAATCCTGCCTCGGCCATTTATTCAATGTGCTATTCTGTGAGAAGATATTTAATATATTTGTGCCTAGGTTTTCCCATCTTTCAAATGGGTATAGTAACAGAATGTATTTTATAAGGTTGGTGTCAGGATGAAATGTGTTAATACATGCAGTTACTTGGAAGTACCATATGGCACTTCACACGTGTCTAAGAGATGCTGGTTATTCGTTGCTATTCTCCACGTAGAAGAATTCCTACCTGGAGCTTACTGGTACTGCACTCTGCTGGTACTTTCATATCAGGTTATCTGAATTCCTTGAGGTTCGATTTTACAAAAAAACCTGCTGCTGGAAATAGATACTTTGAGTCCTCTTAGTATTTTTGAAACGTAAGTCCTTTGAAGTTAGAACTCAGAATTTGGGTTTCAGTATTTTTACTGCTGTTGCATATCTTACCTGGAAGAAGTCACTCAACTTCCCTAGTTTTCTTTTGCCTCAACTTAAAAGGGAGAGGTGATCCTACAGCCTTCATGGGGGTTACCGTGAGGCTGGCATCCGTGTGGTGAGATTTGAGTTAAGTAAATAACATGGAAGTGTCTAGCATCCTGTGTGACAGTTTTAATCCATGTTTGCTCTATTCTTTTATTGTTTTTGTTTTTTTTTTTGAAAGACCTTTGTGGCCACTGAATCTGATCCACTGGGGGTGAGCCCTGAGCACTTTCATAGTGCCCAAGATGGTGACGGTAACTTTGATGGTGGCTTTCAGTGTGCCAGGTGTGATCACACACACACACACACACACACACACACACACAGATCTAGATCCAGACATAGAATCATTTAATCTTCGCTACAGCTCTATGGTGGAGTACTATTACGATCCCTTTTCTAAAAGGAGGAAGCTTCTCAGGCTGGGGCTGCTGCTTGGGTCTGCTTCTCAATCTTCGCACACACCTACTCCAGTAGCAGCTCCGTTGTCCCTGAAGACTGAGTCGTGTCCCCAAAGCCCAGCTGGGGGCAGACCCCGCTCACAACAGCATTCTTTTCTCTGGGGTGGACCCTGCGTGTTGGGCTTTTGTGTTGAATGGGCTGATCGCAGGACCCCATTCTTTGCCTTCCCCTCCTTCCAAATGCCCACAGGGCTGGGGCTCTGGTCCTAAGACTTGCTTAAACCATGCCCTTTGACTATAGTGTCTTAGGTGGTCTGGCGGTCTTCTGTCGAGTCTGCCTCTACTACCAAATTAATCTCCCTCCTGTGTTTTCTGGCTGAAAAAATATGCCTTTTCCCAGACCTGGTCCCTCCTAGCCTTTGAGGCTCGTGTTGCTTGCTGAGTTCACAGCACGCTGCAGGCCGTGGGGGCTGGCTGACTAAATGTCTGCATTATCTCGTCCAGGTGCTGGGGGGGTCTATGCTGTGCATTAGTGAACCAGAAGTGACCAAAGTCATTTGCAGGTCCTTAATTCGTGAATAAAATTATTCCGAAGGTATTCATGTAAAGGAGAGATGCGATATGTTTAGCGAACAAGTGACCACGGAAATAGCAAGTATAAGAAATACCTGAGCTTTGTATCTGGGTCCTTCAGGAGGTTTTGAATTGGATTGCCCTGCAGGTGAGAAATACAGGCGCGTCATGCTATGACACCACCTCTCGACTAATAAACATGGATTGTCCGGCAACAGAGGGAACCCTGATCAACTGACAATGACTCTTGGTACAGAACCACTGTGGAAACCATACAGAAGAGACAGCTAGTGTGCCTTATGGCGAAGCTTTTTCTCATTGCCTTTGGAGAATGAAATCCACATTTCTTTCTCAGAGTGGTCGATTTGAGTGAAAATCAACACGAGAGAGAGGTGGGGTTACTTTCTAAATGGAGTAAGAGGTGAGCCAAGGGTAAGCAACTTGGACAAAATGGCGGCAGGTATAAAGCAACAAGTGGTTGCTGTCTCCAGCATCCAGCTAAGCAGTCATTTGCCAAGACCCTCACTTTTGACCTGTATAGAGGCCCTCTCACCGGGTCAGAGCAAAGAACAGCCTTCTGACCATTCATTCCATGTCTCTCGCCTGACCAAGGGAGGCCAATTAGGTGCAGTTGTGATGGAAGTGGGAGGGGAAGTTTCCTCTATTGCTCTGACCCTTGGGGTGACTCCATCTGTCTTAGAGGCCATAGAGGTGGAAGGTTGGGGGGCTAGTCTCCACCTCATCTGTCCACAGGCAGCCCTGTGTGCAGTGATTGGTTCTGTCCCCTAGCCTCACCCTCAGCTCCCTCAGATCTAAGGGGTTGACAGTGCTCTCACGTCTCCCCCAAGTATAGAACATTACTGTTTGTCATTTCAGAAGCTGGATGTTTGGGGGTGGGAGGAAGAAAGATAACATATAAATACCAGTTATTGGTTCAATGTCTGTTTTGTTTCAGAAGTAGCACTTACATTGGTAAAGGGTGGCAAATGTCAGTCCTACTGCCCACCACCCACTTCCCACTGCCTGCCTTTTTCTCACTGTGGGATACAATGAATTAATTCATCAGAGGCATTTCAGATAAATGCTGAAAACCGATTTATCAGAGTTCTTCCAGGACTTCCAACTAGTGTAAAAGCTAACAAGCTTGCTAAATGTTAGGGCTCCCAAAGTACCCTAAAACATATTCATCAACTACCAGAGATTAAAATCAATGTGCTTTACACACACACACACACACACACACACACACACACACTACCAGCTGCCTTTGCGAGCAGGGCATTGGGAAAGGAATATAACCGCATCCTGTCCCTCTATGTCCAGGAACTTCGGCGGCTCCTGTGCTGCATCAGGTATGTAATGAAAGACAAATGACAAGGAATCTAAACAGAAGAGGGGAGCTTGAGTAACTGTAGTTTTTATGTCAGGGAGAGCCGGAGAGAGAAAAGAAGCATTGTATTTCGGATTAACAGAACTGCAGGATTTCATTAATGACAGCCCAGCTTTTTAGCAAAAGGAAGATAGTGAGGGCAGTAAAAGAGAACACGACTAGAATGTGCTCCACTAATTGGAAATGTATATTATCTTGGGGCGATGTGTGCGTGGGGGAGGGGCCCCCGGGGAGGAGGAGGAGAAGCACAGAGGGAGAGGCTGGCAGGGGAGAACTGGGCCTAGGGCACCCCAGGTTGGGCTGAACCAATGGGGCAGTTAAAGGGCCCTTTCTTGTAGACAGGAACGCTGGTACCCAGAGCCCTCCCTCCCCCATTCCCTTTTAATTCAGGGGCTAGTAGGGGCTTCTTTGATGGCGGCTTTGAAGTTGGTGGCTTTGAGATTACTCTTCCTCTGTGACCTTGACCACCAGCCATGAGGTTAGGGGGGAAGGGGAGGGGAGGAGGAAGGCGCTGGAGTTGGAAAAAGGAAAGGAAGGAGAGGGGAGGGGAAGGGAAGGCCGCCCTGAGACATTTCTGCAGCATTCCATGACTTTTCTGATCACTCTGCAAAGTTGAAATATGATTGCAGCCTTTGCACCGGGAAGGAAAGAAACCATTTAAATGAAAAATTAGCTGCCTTAGCAGGTCAAGCACATAGTTACATTAATGTCGTGTAGAACGATAAATCAACTTCGATCTCCAATTGAAAAAATGCTAATTTAGCTCAGCGATTCACTGATTGTACTTTCCTCTGATAGAAATCTTTTCTTTTATTTAATGCGAAGCCGTGATTTGACAGCCTCCTCTAATGGTGCTTGCAGACTCTCAGCATTTCAGTGGAATTCTGATCATGGTTTTAATATTCCGTGCAGCTCTGCCCCCTCTGATTTCACGCTCACACATTAACGAGAGCTGACACTGGAGATTAGACGCAGACAGCTGGAATGCCAGGTCTTTGTTGCAGCATGGACAGGAGCCAACGTCGTTCAACCACAGCCAAGAGGGACCTGGGAAAGTCTTCTTAAGAAGGAGGGGAAGGCGGGGTGGGGGGCTTGCGGGAGGGCGGGAGCGGGGGATGGGGGCAGAAAGAAAGCCAAGGTAGTTTCTGAAGGGCATAGGAAAAGAGATATTTGCAGAGAGCCCTTTTGTCTCTGAAATCCACATTCGAATCAATTCTGATTTATTTAGAGGAAGTGGATCATTACAGGGAAATCCCAAATCGGTTGCAGTATTTTGCTGTAAACTCTGAAAATACAAGAGCGATGCCCGGAAATAGAAATGACTCCCTGCTTCGGCTGTTCCCCAGCTTGTCTAAGAAACAATGGTGATTAGGAGCTGGAGGAAGAGTGCTTACAGAAGGAAAGGTGTTCTCCTCTTTGCCTTAAAAAAAAAAAAAATCACTTAGTTCCAGGTGAATAGATGGGGAAATAAAACTAGATTTATGAGCCAGGGCTGCCTACTCAACTAGTGACCACCCAGGCAAGAAAGGAAGTCTTGTAGCCTAACTGCCTTGATCCTAATAAATTGTTTCCTGATACCAGAAATCAACTAAAGATCCATAGTCTCATCAAAACCACGAAGCAACTTGTGCTCAGAGAGTGTCCGTCTGGCAAGGGGAAAGGCAGGGTGCTGCCTGAAACAGTGGCACAACTTTCTCAAAAAGAAAATGACAGATGATCAAGGTTGCAAAGCCAGCACATTAATACTATGTCAAAAAAAAACTGTTTCTGCTCCCGGGGGAAACCAATTGAGTAGAAATAACAAATGTCCTTCTTGCTAACTGTATCATTAATAATAATCGTACTTTGCATTTTTATGGGATACCAGGATTCTAGAGCCCTTTATAAATATTCATAGGGGAAGGCAGGAGGAGAGAGGCAAATGTACCCATTCCCAGTGGTGCGTGGGTGGAGTGACTGAGGCCAGAAGCAGCGAACAAAAGGCAAGCCCCACCTGCTGCAGCTTGTGGAGCCCCAGGCACTCTCTGCGGCTCTGTCCTTTACTTTGGGGATTAGAAGAGCTGAACTGTCTTGTATCACTTTGGCCTCTTCTTATTTGTCCTTGTTCTTGTTCTTGGTGGGACCACGGTCACTGACATAGGTTTGGAAAAAGAGTATTCATTGAGCACTGGACTAGGTGATGTTTTAATGAAAAAGAAGTATGAGTTAGGATGGAGATAAAGATACATACACACACACAATGACGTATGATAAATATTCCATGTATCACTAATATTTTAATAAAAACGCAGAGATCATATGGTCGTGGTGAAGAGCATAGCTTCTAACAGCATGTAACAGAGTGATTAAGAACAAATCAGACGAATTTGCACATGACTCTGTTTTTGGCTCTGTGACCTTTAGTGCGGTCCTTAACTCCTCTCTACACCTCAGTTTTCTCGTCTGTAAAATGGGAATTAAAATGAAATAACCCTTAGCTCAGTGCCTGACCCGTAGGAAGCACTCAGTAAAAGCTATTCTTGTTGTTGTTATTTTCATATAGTTGTTGGGAGGATTCAATGAGAACACACACACACACACACACACACACACACACACACAGACTGCTCGGTCACCGCAAACAGGGAGTCCTGGTTACGGTCCTGCAGCCCATTAGAGTATAAAATCCTAAAGCAGTCCTATTGCCTTCCAAGTAGGCTCCTTGATAGATTTATGCTTATTTCCAAGATACCACGAAAGCGCTCAAAGCATTTTTGGAACTCTTTTCTAGAATTCCGTGTGGACTCTCTCTGAAATACCTTCAGACGTGGCACATCTTCATCCTCAGAGCGTGGAGGTCGCCCTGAAGTTTTGTCCAATGGCGATGGTGGGCAATCAAGCCGAGGAAACATTGTTTTGGAAATAATGCGCCTATAAAGAAATGAGCCTGGGGTTCTTGCATGGCATATAAACTGAACTTGACCACACTTCTAAAAGAGGCCCGTTGAGCAAATGCAGCTGTTTCCGACTATACTCCCAGCCTCCCAAGGAGAGCACTTAGAAGAGATCATAGCTTCTGATTCATTTGTGAGGGAAAAAAATGAAACTCTGCATTTCACGGTCACATCGCACACTGGCCTTCCTGGCAATGGCTTCTAGGCCCATCTAGAAGGGAAGGGCACGCCCACACCTGCATCAGATGATGCAAAAACTCAGGTTCACTTCTCTTGACTTTGCCCTCCTGGCTTTAGTGCGGGGTCAATTTGCTCATTTATTTAGAATTGCTTAAGCACTTCCTGGGCTTCTGATAGGTACTAAAGATGAGTTTACTAAGTTATGACCCCTGTCCTCAGGGACCTCCCAGTCTAACAGGGAAAGCCTACAAAGAGTCACAATGTGGAGAAGTGAGTGCTACCGCAGCGGGGCACGTCAGGTGTGGGCTGATCCTGGAAGGCCTTAGAGATACAGCGTGCTCCGGTGGTGCACGTTATCTTAGAGGCGATAGGGAGCCATTGATGGTTAAAGCTCAGAAGTGATATGCTGCAATCTGCTTTTCCCTTTTGTTCTATCTAACCCTATGCTTGACTTCCATGTCTTAAGAACTAACCAAATCTTAGACTCCCTGCCTTAGCCCTGAACATGGCTGAGGCCCAGTTGTCCTTTTTCTCGATCTCTCTCCCTTAGTAGGGAACAATTTGGCAGAGAGAGAGAGGAGACCTTTCCAGTGTCCTCCCTCCAGGAAGATTTAGGAGGTGTGATTTATTATCATCTCAATTATAAAAGGTTTGTGTTTGGCTTAAAAGTTTGTTTTTGTTTTGTTTTGTTTTTTGGGTTTTCTTTTTTAAACATACAATGTCTGAGTCTGTTCCAAGGGCGGTAAACCATGACAGACTTCCAGTGGCCCCAGGTAGCATCCCCCATAGTCACATTACTTACAATTGGTAATAAATGGCTTTAACCAAAGGGGAGAGTGGATTAGCTGAATAGAATACTTAAGTGCCTAAAGATGTGCGAGGCCGCTTCTAGTGGTTACATAGCATTGATCATATCGGTAGCAATATTGGACATACAGAATATGCTAGAAAACAGGAAGCCTGGGGTAGTTTGAGTCATACCTCATTGCTTTGCCTCTGTGGCATGGAGGCAGGAGTACCATGTGTGCCAACACGCTGTTGTTGAAATAGACGCCTTTGTTGAGTGCACACAGCAAATTATCCAGACTTTGTGCATTCACTGGGGGTCACAGCACCAAGAAGCACGTAAATAAGATGTAGGAGGCTGAAATTGGCTGCTCAGATCTGAATTGTCAGGTGGCTTTGGAGTATTTTCACCATTCTGAATGGTCGCGATAATAACATCTCTCGGAAGACTGATTCTCAACTTCAGTGTCACACTGCACAAAAGTCTCGGGTGGGCTACGAGCATCGCATTTGCGGATAAGCTGCTAAAGTTTGCAGAAATTTTAACTGGAAAAAAATTAGGAAGGTTATCCCTATAATGTCACCCTCATCTCCTTTCCAAAATGTTTTCTTGAGCGGGAGTGAAGGGAGTGGCTACAGGGAATTAGGGAATCTCTGATGAGCCCCTAGAGAGTGGCCCGTATATGCTAATTTATGTTAATGTCATATGTGTCCCAACGAAAAAGAGGTTGAGAACTAGTGTGCTGGAAAATGACATTCAGTGTAAACACAGGCGTATCATGTCTGCAATTCAGATGGAGTTTTGTTATTGTGAGATGAGAAAAGATTACATAATGATGTAGTCTTTCCGTAACTGAGTTTCAAGATATATCCTCAAGGCTGGCATCTGCTGCAGGGTCCAAAAGGACAGGGTAGGTACAAAGCAGTCTACTTACTTGTTCCATTACTTTTTTTTTTTCAAGATTTGTTTATTTTAGAGAGAGAGAGTGCACACAGGAGGGGAAATGGAGAGAGGGTCTCAAGCAGACTCCGCACTGAGTGCAGAACCTGACGCGGGGCTCGATCTCATGACCCTGAGATCAGGACCTGAGCCGAAACCAAGAGCCGGAATCTCAACCAATTGCACCACCCAGGTGCCTCTGTGCTGTTATTGTTTAATCTTCGTTAATTCATTAGGCCTACAGATTTTCCAGTTGTTTTTCCCTTTTGTTTTCCGGTTTATCTCTGAGTGGTTCCTGGAATTGTTAAGGACTAAGTAGAACTCGTGGAATGAGCTTGGGAATCAAAATTTGTCGAACACCTACTGCATGTTGCTTATATATTATGCTTACATATATGACATTATATATTATATATATTGAATCCTCACAATAATTCTACAAGGTTTTATCCTCATTTTGCAAATGAAGGATTCTAAGACACAAAACCCTAAATAATTGGTCCCATAAAGTCAAACCTTAGAAATAAAGGAGTACTTTGAATTCAGATCTCTTTAAATCCCCAAACCCTTGCTTCTTTCCTGACTGCATGCCTTTCATGGGGTTGCTGGGCATGGTGAGGTAGGGTGCGGGAATTCTCACTGGTGCCCCAGTAGGATATAAGGGCAGGATTGGGTCCCGTCTAAAATTTGAAGTCTGGGGACCGATTTAAATAATCGGGACCAAGTAGGGCTCATCCATGACAGCATCGGTATGCAGGGGTCCAACTATGTGAAATTGCCAATATTTGATGATTTTCATCTATAAAGATGGAAACTTTATATTGTTCAACCTGATAAAAGTAACGCAATCAGTGCTAAGCACACTTCATGTCTTTTTCACACATGAAAATAAAATAAAAAATCTGGGGGCACCTGGGTGGCTCAGTGGGTTAAGCATTAGACTGTTGATTTCAGCTCAGCTCATGATCCCAGGGTCATGAGATGGAGCCCCTTGGCAGGGTCCGAGCTCAGCAGGGAGTCTGCCTCTGTCCCTCTTCCTCTGTCCCTCCCCCTGAACACACATGCTCTCTCTCTCTTAAATAGATAAATAAATCTTTTTTAAAAATCTGTCTATTGAAATAGAAAGAGAAGAGTCACTAACTTTGATCCCCAAAGTGGTACATTCTATGGCTCTAGGACATTCTGAATGGGACAGCCCAGCTCGAGACAATGGCATCTATAGACACAAGCCTCATATAATGAGAAAGAAGAGAGATGACTCTTCCCCTCTAATACAACCACAGGCTCTGGGATATAAGGCACAGTCCCTCTGCAACAACTAAAACCTAAAATCACCTTCTTGGCTCTCTGGCCCTGCATCACTCTAAGCCCCGGGGAAGGCTAGTTACCCACTGTTGTGGGTTGAGTTGTGTCCCCCGCAAAATACTTTTATTGGAGTCCTAACCCTAGATACTTCAGAATGGGACCTTATTTAGAAAGAGGGTTGTTGCAGAAGCAATTAGTTGCATTCCCACTGGAGTAGAGTGGGCCCTTTATCCAACATGACTGGTGTTCTTCCGAAGGGAAGAGATACAAGGGGAGGAGAATGCCATGTGACCGGGGAGGCAGAGACTAGAGAGAGGCACCTACAAACCAAGGAACGCCAAGGATTGCAGACAAACCCTGGGAGCTAGGAAAGGCAAGGAAGCAGTCTCCCCTACAAGTTTCAGAGGGAATGTTTTCCTGCTGACACCTGGATTTCAGATTTCTATCATCCAGAACTAGGAGACAATAAACCTCTGTTGTTCTAGGCTCCCAGTGTATGGGACTTTGTTATGAGAGCCTTAGGAAACTGTGACACCCATCTTTAAAGGCTCTCCATCTATGATCTCAGTCACGATGATTAAGAAAATAAAATTGTTTGGGCGCCCAGGTGGCTCAGCCGCTTAAGCATCTGCCTTCGTCTCAGGTCATGATCCTGGGCTTCCAGGATTGAGTCCCACACCAGGCTCCCTGCTCAGTAGGGAGTCTGCTTCTCCCTCTGACCCTCTCCCATCTCGTGCTCCCTCTCAAATAAATAAATAAAAATCTTTAAAAAAAATAAAAGAAAATTGTTGTATAAAAAAGAAATTCTAGATTTCAGAGAACATGGCTCACTAGACAGACTCATTTCTGGAATGTTCTGAAGAGTTTCTTTTCGTTTCTTTTTTTTTTTTCCTGAACCTTAAGTTTGGGGGCTATGTATGCAGACTGTTTCTACTTAGCAGAAATTTTTATTCAGTTTATGACAGTCAACCTACATGTTAGATTTCCTCTGAGCCTAAGTCACAGCGTAATGAATTTTGGACAAATGGGCTGCCTTCCCAGTGAACAGCAAGGTAAGGGATGTTGATGAGGCCTTCCCTAGCAGCTGTGATGGGCCTTCGTACCAGCAGCAATTAATGTGAGTTATGTTAAATTGTCAGTGTTATTGGGAGGCACAATATTTTATGCTATTATCATCGTTGGTAACTAATCCAGGATTCATTTATCAGGTTAGTCGATCATTAGCAGGACCCAGACACAAGTCGGCCACAAATAGATTCACCCAGTATTTATTGAGTACCTGCCATATATATCAGACACTGGTCCAAAGACTTTGATTGGATGATTCCATTGACTCTGCACCGCAATTCCAACACATAGTTATCTCTGTCAAAAAATGACAACAGTGAGACTCAGAAAGGTGAAGTGAACTGCCAAGAGTCAGTCACTAAGATCAGAGATGCGGACGGTAGAGGGAACAGCTCCCAGGAAGTGTCACACTGGGAGGGTTTGGGAAAATGAAAGATCACTGAGAGTGCCGGGGAGTGGGAATTTGTACCCAAAAACTGTGGGGACAAAAGCTAACAAGTGTCGGAGAATGTGGAGGAAAGGGAACTCTTGCGCGCTGTTGGTAGGAAAGGAAATTGATGGAGCCATTGTGGAAAACAGTATGGTGTTTTCTTAAAAAGTTAAAAATAGAGCTACTGTGTTGGCCAGTCATTGCAGTACTGCGTATCTACCCAAAGAAAACAAAAACACTAATTTGAAAAGATACATGCACCCCTATGTTTATTGCAGCTTTACTTACAATGGCCAGATTATGGAAGCAGCCCAAGTGTCCATCGATATGTGAATGGATAAAGAAGATGTGATACATACACACCATGGAATATTATTCAACTGTAAAAAAGGATGGGATCTTGCCCTTTGTGACAACAGGGATGGACCTATAGCGTGTTATGCTAAGTGAAATAAGTCAGACAGAGAAAGACAAATATCATGAGATTTCACTTACATGTGGAATCTAACAAACAAAGCAAATGAACAAACCAACCAACCAGAAACAGACCCATAAATACAGAGAACAAACTGATGGTGGCCAGAAGGGAGGGGGTGGGGCAAAACTGGTGAAGGGGAGAGGAGATACAGACTTCCAGTGATGGAATGAATAAGTCACAGGGATGGAAGGCACAGCACAGAGAATATGGTCAATGGTATTGAACTAGGGTTGCGTGGTGACAGATGGAAGTGATACTTGTGGTGAGCACAGCGGAATGTATAGACTTGTGGAATCACTATGTTGTACATCTGAAACTAATGTAACACTGTGTGTCAACTAGACCTCAATTAAAAAAAAAAAAAGAAAGAAAGCTGTTGGCATGAGGGAAGAGATCTAGAGTAGACCTCCCCATGCTGTGATTGTCAGGGCTCTGAACTTGGACTCAGAGATCTGTTGTTCAGCATTGCTTTCTACTGGCTTTGTGTCCAGGGGCTAGACACTGACTCTCCCTGAGCCTCAAGGTCCAGACTATAACACTGGAATAACTACACCTTCCTCCTCGAGCCGTTCTCAGACTTGCCCAAGATAATGCAGGTACCCATGTACAGTCAACCTTAGGTCATCAGTAAGATTTAGCTCCATGCTCCCAATTAATTACCTCTGGGGCTGGCCCAGAGCTGAAGTCATATCTTTCTGGGAAACTCCCCCGTGCAATGTGTTATCACAAATTTAATTTTTCAAAGACGGCCATCTTGTTTTATTTTTTTAAGTGATAAACAAAAGATTTTCAAAAGAACTATAGTGATTTATTCATTTATTCATCAGATGTTGTTTAGATCCTACACATACCGAGCAAGGTTCGACCAGGCATGGAATTATGGGACATTGGGTGCCCTTGAGAAACACTCATCTTTATCCCCTTATTAAAACATTGCAAGGATTTATAGTTTTCATTTGTCTATTTTGATATATAACTCTACATATACATAATCATAGGGAATATGTATTTTTGTGTTTCAACTATTTTCTTGTCGTTCTTTTCTGCATGCTTTTCCTTCATCTGTGTGGTAAAAACCACGTTTCAGCCTCAGGGCCTTTGCACTATCATTTCCCTCATGATATATTTTTATGGCTTACTCCTTAACTTTCCTCAGGTCTCTAATCAAATGTCATTTCATCAGAGAGGATTCCCTGATCTCTTATCTAAAATAACCCCTACACTAATACTACCGTGTGTCTTTTTCTTCCCTTTCCAGGCAAGTTGACTCTTAGATGGCTCGTTAGATAACGTTATCTGGTAGGTTTGTTTTCTTATTTGTGTATCATCTGTTTTCTCCATGTTCACTGGCTGCTTGAATGTAACCAGCATGAGGATCGAGACTTTATTTTGTTCTCGGATGTGTCCCTAAGACCTGGGCCTGGGCCTGCCTCATTGAATGTGTTCACAAAGGTTCTGTATTTAACATTTCTAGTGACTACATAATTAATCACAGAGTTTTCCTTGTGTTTCCAGAACCACAAGACACTTGCTGATGAAACTCACCCAGCTCTGTTCACTTTACACTTTCCTCAACGTGCAGCCAAATTCTATTTTACATAATTTGGTAAAGATTGCCCTGTCTTCCCTCCCCTTCTGCAGAGCCCCCCTTCCTCGGCTACCCTCCGAGTATGTGCCCTCTATATCACTGAAAGGAGGGGCACCTGTTCCATGGCATCTCCTTGCGGATAGACATTGTTTCTCTGCACCTAAATCTCCATTTCCAAGCTACCTACAAAAGATCTAAAACCAGTTTTGCCAACTGCCTTGTGCTTGCAGTGCTCCCAGATTCCTCACTAATGGCTATAAATGTGCAAGGGAAGGAAAAGTGAAAAGTTCAATGTGCAATGAATCAAAATTGACCCGGTCTCCGTTGGTGTCCTTTCCCGACCCCCACCGGAGACCTACCCACCTTGCTATCATTATCTCTCATTAGAAATGACTCAGGAAGCACAAGGTAAGCAGTTCTAGGATGCCGATCGGATTTGTGGAGCTATGTTAATAATAAGCCACATTTCCATCCCTCCCCCCCAACTCTAACCCCTCAACTGGCTGCGTAGCAGGACCTTTCTGGGGAAATGTTTAGAGGTTAGCAAGAAAGTAATTAGGGCCAGGATTGCATATCAGCAATACTCCTCTCTTTTCCAATGGCTAGCACTGTGGACTCTGAAATGTATACCTTGGTACTAAATTAAATCAGAATTTTTAGTTTTTAGAGGTTTCTTTTGTTTATTTTTGTTTGTTTGTTTACATAATTCAAGCTTCTCCTGCTACTGGAAGCAGTCGCATTTATTGGTTCCATCCTTCTCCTTTAGGAATTTTCTGGGTATAAGGAAGCAGATATATACACGATTCTTCTTTCCCTCTGCAAATGGTAACACACACACCATTCCACACATCCCTCTTTGCTCTACAATTTATCTTGCAGCTTTTTTCTTCATATATACACATAGCGATGGCCCTACTAGTATTTGACTCAATGGATGTATCCTATTTTATTTTACCAAGCCCCTATCGAGGGATATTTAATTTGCTCCTTTTTTTTTTTTTTTTTTGCAATTACAAACAGTGTAATAAATCATTTCACCTATGTGCAAGTACATCACCAGGAAAAATTCATGGAGGTGGAATTTCCTCCATGGGCTCTTTACATTTTGATAGATCATCACAGATGCCCCTTAGTAAACAATCTGACAACACACACTCCCATACAATTTGGGCAACAACATGGGAGAGGGACTTCACATCCTCACCAACCTTTTCACCTTTGACAACCTAGTTGGCAAACTTAGTCATTCATGGTTTCCACGTGCATTTCTCATATACTTAAACACTATATTTCTGCAGATCATTAGTTCATGACTTTAGTCTATTGTTGTTCTGGGTTATTGGTCACATGACTTTTAACAAGAAACTCTCTCTACATGAAAGACATTAGCCCTTGGGAATATAGGACTATTTTCCCCAGTTTTGTTAACCTTTACATTTCATTTATATTTCATTACCATGCCAAAAAATGTAGTTAAATGCATCACTTCTCCATTCTGAGATCATTTTAAATTCTTAGGTAATTTCAGCTTCTTCCCTTGTGTTTTATTTTATTTTATTTAAGATTTATTTATTTATCTGAGAGGGGGGCAGGGGCAGTGGGAGAGGAAGACAAGCAGACTCTTTGCTGAGCCGAAATCAAGGGTCAGATGCTTAACCGACTGAGCCACCCAGGCGCCCCATCTTCTCTTGTATTTTAAATGGGATGTTTCCTTCCATTACATTTTCTGAAACTATTTTTACTATGAAACCACATTTAAAAAGCCGTAAACAATAATAAAACAATTGCCCGTGTGTCCACCACTTAGTTTAATAAATGAAACATTACTAATAAAGTTGCAACCCCATACATGTCTCCCTGTCACTTTCTTCTCATTGCCTTCCAGAAGTAACCATTATCTGCATTTGGTGTGCATCATTCCTATGCATTCTTGACTTTTTCTACATAGGTATGTATTCCTAAACAACACATGGAATTGTTTTGTATGTTTTTAAACTTTACGTAAATGTGTTCTCCTGCAGCTTGCTTTTGTCGCTCAATATATTTGTGAGAATTCATCCATATTGATATGCATAATTCTAGTTCATTCATTATGTTGAGTGAGTGGTTCACAATTTATTTACCCATCCTTCTGGAAGTGTACATTTATTGTGTCCCCTCCCTCCCTTCCCCTCCCTCCCTCCCTTCCTTCCTCTCCCTCCCTCCCTCTCCTCTCTTTCTTTCTTTCTTTCTTTCTTTCTTTCTTTCTTTCTTTCTTTTCTTTTCTTTTCTTTTCTTTTTTTCCTATTTAAAACACTGAGCTGAGGGACATTCTTGTTCAGATCTCTTGGTACACAAGAGTGTTTCTCTGGGAGTGGAAATGAAGGGTTTTGGGGTAATTTACCAACAAACTTACCAGATAGGTCAACTGGTTTTGAAGGTGCTATACTCCCACCAGCGAAGAGTTGAAGAGTTTCCTGTGTCCCACATTCCGGCTTTCACTTGATATCGTGGAACTATAACATTGTTTCTAATCTGAGAGGGTATGAAAGAGTATCACATTTAATTTGAATTTCCCTAATTATTAGCAAGTTTAAGCATTTTTCATATGCTCATTAACTAAGTTTCCTTTCATTAATGAATTGATGGCTCATATCTTTTGTACATTTTTCAGTTCCTTTTTCTTTTTAAGCCCATTTTATTTTTAAAGTATTAGGAATGTTCTGTTGCGTTGATTTATACCTATGAATTATGAATCACACACCATGGCGATATGTGATAGGGCGCCATGATGGTATTATATTCTTCAATATTTTTCCTTCCAGGAGGTGGAGCTTAGTTTCCCTTCCCTTGAGTGTCTAGACTTAGTGGCTCGCCTTTAATGCACAAATGATGGTGTGCCACTTCATAAACTGGGTCATAAAAGGCACTGCTGTTTCCTGCTTGCTTGTACTTCCTCTCACAACCAGCTGCTATGATATGATGACATTCAGGCAACTCCATAGGGAGGCCCAGGGAGCCAACAGTGAGAAACTGAGGCCTCCTGCCAGCAGCTATATGAGTGAGTCATCTTAGATGGGAATCCTCCAGCCTCTGTCAAGCCTTCAGGTGCTTGTGGCCCTTTGACTCCTCAATTAATTACAATCTTTCCTTCTGTCTTATCCATAACCTTATTTATCTCCCCTCAAAGAGAAACAATTGGAGACCAGCAGAGCATTAATGTCCCTCTGTAAAATAACAAAAATTCCAGCAATGATAGTAAGCGTGGCTAGCATCCACTGGGCACTTAGTATGCATAGTTTTTACGTACTTGACATAGATTACCTCGGTTAATCCTCCCTGCAAGCTTATCAGGCTCTATAATGGATTCCATATCATAATCGGTATGGAAACAAAATTTATTGATGTTTTTCCCAGAGTACATTCCAAGAATCAGAGTAACAGTAGCAATTTGTCAGTCATAGGGCACAGCTGATGTTTTAAACAGCCCTTTTACAAGTTTGCTCTCGAATTTCTTTAAACTCCCTTCGATGAATATAATCGTATTGATTCGTGTTCAGAAGATCTTGTAGACTTAACATTATTTCATCTATTAACTTTGAACCACTTAAAAGACAGTAAATTAGTTAGAATAAATTAGGCTAGCTGCTATAACAAACAGCCTTCTAAGCCCCAGTGGTTAAAAAAAAAAAATAAAAGCTTATCTTTGCTCATGTTAATTCAAATCAGATGGGCTTGTCAGGCAAACTTCCAAGTGCTCTTTTGAAGACCTGGGCTCCTTTCCATTATGGCTCCATCCCTGAGTCATTTCCAGTTAATATCTCCATTCAATAGAGAAAAAAGAGGGTGTGCAGGGGTTTTCATGGGGCAAGCCTAGAAAGGGTAGGCCCACCTTTCACCGGCCAGAATTCAGTCTCACAGTCCCAGGTACCTTTAAGGAGATTGGGAAATGTAGCTTCTCGCTCTGTGCCCAGAAAGAAAAGGAACTGTGTTTTATGAACCTTAGGCTCAACTAGAGAGTTTGAGATCTAGCCAATTTCTTATTCAGAATGAGCAAGAATAAGTGTCCCTTCTGATTTTATTGTCTCCTATCCATTCAAGATCTTTCATAGCATGACCACCAAAAGGCTCACTGTTTTTTTAAATTGAATTCTTCCGTTCAATGCATGTGGTGGTTTTAAAGATATGTCTATACTTTCTTTGGTATATACTTTCTTCTTTCTATACTTTCCCTCAAGAGGTCGAGCTTAATTCCCCTCCCCGTGAGTGTAGGCTGCACTTCATGACTCAATTCTGGTGAACAGAATAGAGTAGAAATCGTGAGATGCCACTTCCAATATTAGTTTATAAAAAGACTGTCTAGAAAGAATTTCCCATCTTCACCCTCACTCCCTTTTGATTCACTTATTCTGAAAGGAGCCAGCTGCCATGTCCTGAGTAGCCCTGAGGAGAGGGAAGACAGTTGCTAAGGTGTGAGGACACTCAGGCAGCCTATAGGCCTGGCAACAAGCACGTTAGTGATCTTAGAAGTGGATCCCTCCCAGCGCAGCTTGGAGATAACTGCAACCCCAGCCAGCACCTTGACTTTAACGCACGGGAGATCCTGAGTCGGTTGTACCCAGCTAAACTACTCCTGGATTTCTGAGCCACATAAACTGTGAAATACTATTTATTGTTTTAAGCCTTGGAGTTTGGAATAATTTGTTACACAGCAATGGATTACCAATACAATGCATTTTTAAAAACTTGTTCTATTTTAGCTCCTTCTCTGCTGCCCTGCGGGTCTCCCTGGGCATTCTTCCGGAGACAGTATAATGGTTTTTAAACTTTAACATTATTTCCCTGTGACTCTCTCAGAGCTGATACTATTGGCTATTGGCTGCAGGATTATGTAATTTGTCCCCAGAACCACGTGTTAGTGCCACTGGCAGGTATATGTGGAGAATGTTTTTCTCCCTTCTGTGTGTGAAGCCCGCTTTCCCTCTTAGAGAGACGTGCCACATGGGAATAGAGTGGTGATGATTTTTACCTTTGAGTACATAGTTGTCTGGGATTAGGGAGCACCATTCTCTTCTACTTGGTTATACCTGCCTCTCCCATGACTCCATAGATTCATTCATTCTTTTAAATTAAAGAGAATCACAGAGATGACAAAATCCCTTATGATTCTGGTCTTTGGGTCATGGAGGGAATTGCCATTTTTGTTAACACATTCTATTAACAAGCATTTTGTTCATTGAAATGTGGACATATTTCAGCTTCGTATCAGCCATGAGAGGCCCATATTTATTGCACCTGTGATGTGGGGTAGGCAGAATTTGACCCCAAGTCCATGACTCCAAACTTCATGCTCTATCATGAAATCTAGAGATTGATAGGCATACATCTCCCTTTTCTTCTAGGGGCAGAAGCTGTTATATGCTGCATATCAAAAAGGACTCATTCCAATCAAAACTCAAATAGTCACATCTGTACGTCAGAGCACAAACTTCTCTAAAGCCATGGATGGAAGCCTGGCAGGGGCTGAACAGCTTGAACTTGGCTTTTTTTTTTTTAACTCCTGCATAATACCTTTAAATTTTTACTTAGGAGTTCCTTAGAACTTTTGCCTTAAAAGAGATCTCAAAGTTTATGAAATATATCCTCTTTAGTTTTTAGATACATGTATTACTTAGCCTAAGTTCTGTAATTAAAAAGTCATGTCTTTCTTCTTCAGCTCACATGGACATGAGCTATTCTCCTGAAAGGTGAGCTGAGGGCCACACATGGGCTGTAAGGAGAGCCAGATGGGGCTGCTTGTAGAAGGGCATGCTGCATTTCATTTCTTCAAGTCCTTCTGCTTTCAAAATGACAATGTCCAAATACTTCTCTTGCTTTTGGAGTACCGTAGTTTGTCCTCAATGCACGTCCTCAATTTCCACTGGCATTAGGAGGGCACATGACTACCTGGTCAGCAGGAGAATATTCCATCAAGAGGTGTGCCGAGAGCCATATGGAGTCAGCTCAGTACACCTCATTGACTCTTGTAGCTGAGCCTGGGTACATGCCATGAGCTTGGAGACGGGGCCTTGATGCAGTCTGACTCTCAGCTTGCTCATCAGCTCTGAATACTCATTTGCTTGCTGAATACATTTAGAATGATTTTAGGCTGAGAATAAAAAGAACCAATACATATTTAATAAAGTTCAATAGCACTAAATATATTAGTGTTGATCTTCGAAGAAAACACCTATTGACTCAGATTTCCAGTCCTCGAATTGAATTGTCTGCCAACTCGAGCAAGTTTCCTTGCCTTCCATCAAGACCAGTTCCAAAATATTCAGCTTAAATTCTTAAATGAGCATTCTGGTGATGTCAGAGGGTGGTAGAAAAGGCCAAAGGAGGGACAAGGAGAAAGACAGCCTTCTATCCTGAGTGGAGCCATCAGACCTGGGAAGCAACACTTTCCAGCCTCTGTACTAGACCATGGACCTTGCCTGCAGGGCGTCTCCTGTGTCTAGGGCATTGTGTTGGAATTCCATGAGCGGCATGTGTAAGGACTGAAAGGAGGAGGTGTGGTGTGAATGCTCTGAAGGACCACAGGGAACTGGGTCAGTAATTCCTTCTCTTTCCTGCATACAGTGGGGTGAACTGGAGACAATCCCTGAGCATCAGAAACTGTGCCCTGTTCCTAAGCTATCTGGACCCATCCACAAACCCTCTAGTCAGAGAGGTGAGTTGTGGATATATATATCCCCTGAGGTCTTCAGAGATTGTCTCATCATTTTAGTATTTTTTTAAAGTGGGCTACATGCCAGGCTTGAAATCATGACCCTGAGATTGAGACCTGACCTGAGATCAAGAGTCGGATGTTTAACTGACTGAGCCACCTAGGTGCCCTGTAATTTTAATATTACTATAATAAAATTCTCAATTCACTTTACTTGTTTCCCATTTGCTCTGATTTTGATGCATTTCGGCCAGAAATACATCTGACAAAAGTTGGCTTCTCTGACAAAAGTTGGCTTTTGTGGCCGCCATAGAGCTAAGCCCCTCAGAGCTGCCTTCAAGAGGACTGCCATGAAGAGTGCATCTGATGACCTCCAGCTGCTGCACCTTTGGGTCCTCTATAGCGTTGGGGCCAAGGCCACGGTCTCTAAGGGGAGGCACTAGAACTGGGCTGCGCCTGCCCAGTGTAGTTCTTTCCTAACAAACTTGTGCTCAGGGCTCCCCATCAGCCTGGCTGACATCTCCATGCTGTGCTGCCACCTGACCTCTTCCTCCTTACTCTTCCTCTCTGCTCTTTTTCCTTTACAAGTGTCAGAGCAGCATAGCAATCAGAAGACTACACCCCATTTTTTGTGCTCCCCAGCCCTTACCCTGTAAGGGTGTTTCCTCCAGTAAACCTCTTACATATTTACTTGTGTCTTGGTGTTTGCCTCTTGGAGAGCCTACACCGGTACAAGTCTTTTTTCTGACCCTGGCACTCAGAGTCCTTGCTTGCTTTCTCTGACATTTGAGCCTCACCTCTCTCCAACCCACCGTGGCTTAACCATCCCGGTGGCTAACCCTTTGCAAGATTTTCATTCCAGCTCCAGGCCTTCTGAACTCTGCATTGACTGGCAGGCTAAGTGATAGGGGTATCTGGGTGGCTCAGTCGGTTGAGTGTCTGCCATCAGCTCAGGTCAGGATCCCGGGGTCCTGGGATCAAGCCCTTCATTTGGCTCTCTACTCAATGGGGAGCCTGCATTTCTCTCTCCCTCTGCTTATTGCGTTGCCTACTTGTGTGTGTTCTCTCTCTGTGTGTGTGTCAAATAAATAAATAAAAATCTTTAAAAAAAAGAAAGGTACTATGGTATATAGACTGAATATTGTGTAAGACACCCAAGGAGTCTGTGGTAGCAAAGCAATAATATTTCTGCAGCCAATTTCATGAATATTGGGTAAACCAGAGTTAAAGACACTTTTTAAAAAATAAAAAAAAGTAGTACAAAAGTAATTTCAGATCCACTTAGGTTGGGTTTTGCTATGAAATAAATTATTTAAATTTTTTTGATTTTCAGAGATTTTTATATTTCTGAATAAAAGAAGGACGAATGTGACCTTCTTGTGATACAATTCCATTTATTGAGCACCTACTGTGTATCAAACATTGTATTGAGCCTGAGTACTCTACAGGCATGATTTTTTAAAAATTTTACTTAAGTATCATGAATAGACATTTTAGCTCCATTTTATTTTATTTTGAAGATTTGTTTATTTTTAGAGAGAGCTAGAGAGAGTGCATACAAGTGGGAGGGGCGGAGGGAGAAGGAGAGAGAATCACAGCAGACTCCTCACTGAGCATGGAGCATGACGTGGGACTTGATCTCACGACACTGAGATCACAACATGAGCCGAAACCAAGAGTCAGACACTTAACCGACTGAACCACCCCGGGTACCCCTTCACTCCATTTTATAAGTGAGAAAATAGAGTTGAGACTTGTCCAAGGCCAAGCAAAGAGCAGGAATCAAAGCTAAAACTTGAACCCCAAGGAATCTGCCCCCCACATTTTTCATCTGAACCACTGTGCCACATTGCTTGTCCACGTAACTGTCATCCATCCCTGACCACACAGCCCGATATGATGTAATAAGCCTCACCTAGAAGTCAAGAGGCCTGGAGCTAGCACCAGCTCCATTCTCTGTAGCTTTCCTCTTTGAGCCTCTATTTCCTTATATAAAATCGGTTCAGCAATACCTAACTCACGGGGTGGTTTTCATAAGGATCAGAGTATAAATTAGGTGTGGAAGCATTTTGTGATCACACCGTAAAGTGCCAAATAAGCCCATGACGGTGGTGATGATGATTTAAGTCATTATTATTGCTTATGCTTCAGAAAACTCCTAAGCCTATAAATAATTATTCCCTCGGCAAAGAGGTGGGCAGATACTTGATCTTCCTTGAGCGGCTTTGCACTCGAGCACCAGGGAAGAGTTGGGACTTAGAGATGATGTAGGAAATTGGGCCAATTTGCAATAGCTGCACCACACCATTTGAATTTAGGAAGGAAGAGCTGTCTGTTCTGCATGGTAATTGCTTCTCTAAAGATTCCATTTCCATGTTCAAGTAAATAATTACACACATACACACAGCAGGGAAGGCAGAATTTGGAGCCTTCCAATTTGAGTGGCTATGATCCCTGCAAGTGACGTCATTGCCTCTGGAACAAAATTGTTGACAGTTCTTTATCACTGTGGCTTTTCTTCAGAACGTCTGATTTCTGATTTCTCATTAACATTGCCACATGGCCCATTTCATTAGTCTCTTTGTCTGGGCCAGTAAGGGGTGTCTGCTGAATACGGCAGGGAGATAGGAAGTGCTTCCAAGGTGGGTGCAGTGGGTGGCAGGAAATACAAGACAGAGCCCTTGCTGGAGAGTGTAGAAAGCCCTTGCTGAGCTTTGTGCAGAAAGAGAGGCTGTGTGTTTCCATGAATTCAGAGGCTGCAGTCAGCATCATTAATTTCAGGTCAAATTGGAAAGATAGACAAGAGGCAGAGAATATTGATGAAGGGGTGTTAATAGACTGAAGCCGGTCCTGGGAGGTCCCAAAACACATACAAAGATAGAGGCAGAGCCTTAATCTATGGCAGTGGGCACACAGGTGTCCTGGGTGGGGACTTAACATACAAAAGGAGAAGACAGAATACAGGTGTCTTGATGGGAAACAGCAGCCTTGAGTCTTGAATAGCAAGGAAGGTTCGCGTAACCCTGTAGCCTGACTTGCTGATGCTAAGAAAGGCATGGAAATTAGTCCCACCTAGTTCTGAAATTCAACTCTGGGACATGAAGTTACCCAACTATCAAAACTTCAGTGTATTCATCTCAAAAATGGCGATGATAATTCCTATGCTAGAGGGTTATTGTGTGATATACAAAACAGTTGAAGATGTGCCCAGAACATGGCACAGGCTTCATAAACATTGATGATGATAATGAACTGTTATTATAATCTTCATTTTTTGAGGAAAGGGACAGCCTGCCTCAGGACCTCGTTGGCAAGTCCCCTGAGAGTCGGTTCTGAAGAGAGGTACGTGGCCTCTGGAGATCCCTTGCATTGGCAGTATTACACTAAATCCAGAACGGATTGATTATTTCGTTTTACATCTGAAGATGATTTGTTTGGTTCAATTGTTGGAAATAAGCAAATCAAAAGCCTGTACAATGCATGAGGAATCCTCTCAAAACTACACAAGCAAAGGATGCTGTTGTCTCTTTACTACTTCCTTCTCCCCCTAAAGCCCTTAATCCAAAGGGATGACAAGAAGTAAAACACGTTTGAATCACATCTATTATTTTTGCTTTGGGCCACATACAAGTGACTACATGTCCGATCGACACTTCTCCCACTCCATCCTTCACCATAGAATGCTCTGTTCAAGAGAATTACAAGAGTCTTAGCTCTGATCAAGTGCTTTGAGGTGAGAAGCGTTATTCTCCCATCCCAGTAAAGTGCTCTGTTGGGCAAAGGAACTAGAAAGAAGAGAAGTCACTTTGAAGCAGAAAGAGCAAGAGCAAGTGTCCAGCAAGTATTTAGCATGAGCTGCAATGAGCTAGGCACCTTTGTATGAATGGTTCTGATTGCCAAGCATGACAGAAAAGCACCTTGAACCTGCTAATCCTGGCTGATACGGACTGTTCGTTCTGTCACTCCCTTGCTGTGTGATCTTAGGGGGAGCTCCTTTATGTCAATGAAACATTGATAAATATATCATTGATTTAACTTATTTATTTTAATTGGGATTAAACGAGGCATTATCAAGAAAGCAACCAGCATGGCGACTGGCACCAGGTATGTGTTTAATATATGCTAACTCCTGGACTGCTGCTGGGGGAGAGAGTGAGAGTGGTGATGGTAGAAGAAGTGGTACCAGTGGTCAGAGGGGTATAAATAGCAGAAAGAGATTTGGAAACCAAGTAGATCTCAGCTCTTTCTAACAGAATGGTAGACTCATACATCTGTACTTCGGAAACTAGACTATGTCTTACAGATGACATTTCTCCAGCAATTTCCTTTTATTTCCCTTTAGCATTTAGTAAAGCTCTATTTGAGAAGTGGAAATGATTCCAGCTGTCCCAAGAGTGGGGAAGAGGAGAGGCAAGGAAGGGAGGCTATGTTCCCACCTGGGTCAGAGATTAAAGCCGGAACAGTAGATGCTAAAGCCGGGCAGGGTGCTGGTAGCAGGAGCCCAAGGAGAAGACGACACTGCACCTTCCCAGTTGGCAACTTCTCATCCCAAGTTATTCAGTGACTCCCCAAGGACTTCAGGATAAAGCTCAAGCTCTTACGGTAAGTACAAGCCTCTTCACCATTTGGCCCTGCCCACTTCTTTGGTTCTGACTGCCAGTGGTTTTACCCTCCTCATCTTTAGGACACAAGGCTGTTTGAGACCCCGGTGTTCGTTCATGCAGCATCTTGGGCCTGAGCACGTGATGAACACCAACTCATCATTTAAGATGTGTCTTGTGCCACCTGTTTTTGAAGATTTCTTGAATTTCTCTCTCCTCAATGATACTGACCATATCTTACTTGGTGTTCCAAATTTTGAGTATTTCTATCATTATCTGAAACACTTCATGCAATTCTTGTCTCTTCCTACAAAATTCCTTAAAGTCAGAGATAATGAGTCTTACTCATATTTGTATTCTTGACAAAATAAGAGGCATAGTTACTGCTTTTTGAATGAATGAGGAAAGGAAGGGAGGGATGGAAGGGTGGATGGATGGAAGGATGAATAAATGAATGAATAAATGGTGAGCGAATGAATAGGAAGTGAGTAAAGATACAAATGAAGAGATGCCCCTAAAAATGCCCTATAGAGGGATGGCACAGATTCGTCGATATTGTTCCCCTCCCCCACTCCAGCTCTTCACTGCTCAGAACTTGGAAGTTTCTGAATTATATCGTCATGTGTCTCATTCCTTCTTTACTGGGAAGTCAGGATGAGATGCGGGTATGAAGAAATAGGTGATGATTTGGTTTTGAATCATACTGATGCTGAACTGCTAAGAAGACATCCGTGTGGAAGTATCAAGAAGGTAAATAAGAATGTGGGGCAAGTGCTCAGATGAGAGGCCACATAGAGAGTACAGATTTGAAAGTCACGTGAAGCAGTGACGATTAAAACCAGAAGAAAGGAGGAGACTGCGGAGGGTGAAGGCAAAGGGCAGGAGGCAGGAGAGTCAGATAAAGGCCACTTGGGAAGCATGCTGAAACACACAGCAAAGAGAAGTGAGTCAACAAAAGAATAGGAGGAGTCCTTTTCCTAGAAGCCAGAGATGAGATACTCAAGAAGAAGGCCAGGAGTAACAATGCCCAATGCCAGGAGAGAGCAGATAGGACAAGGGCTGCGAAGAGGCCATGGGATTTGGCAAGTTACCTAAGTGATTGTGGCAGAAGCTAAGTTACGTGGTGTCAACAAATGAGTGCATGAGTGATGGAAGAGTGAAGAAGCAAATATAGACCCTTTTTTAAATGATCTTTCTTATGAAAGAAAGGAGGAGAAATAGGATATTTCCATGGACCAAAAAGGGAGACACCTCAGCCAAAAAAGAGTGGAGGAGATTGTGATTGTTGGGAATGTTCACAGAGCAGGGCTCTGGAGGCTATGGATGGAAGTCAGTGGCACAAGCCAGAGGGAAGAGAGGCCATGGCTCTGCAGAGGAAGAAGGAGAAGGAGGAAAGGAAAAAAGACTTGGAGAAGCTCCCCCATGGATCAAGTATTTGAAATTCACTAAGTCGTCCCAGGGCTTCAGATACAGTCTTTAGAAGTGGGGAGCTTCCTTGCACAGTCCCAAATTCAGGTCAATTCTCATGGAAAGGAAAGAGTTACAAAACTATCGAAACTATTGTTCAAAAATATCAAACTGGCATTTTTGTTCATCAATTCAGATTTAAAATTTAATTTCATGGTACAATGAACCCATACACAGTTATATCTATTAAGGTCACCCACTCCCAGTTCATCAGCCTACTGTGAGCATTGATGATGGTAAAACTCTTCAGGAGATAAGAATCACTGCTTCATACTTCTCAGGGCTCACAGTTTTAATGGGAGTCAAGATTTTCTGACTCTGAAATACCCAATGAAGTTTATCCCCTAGCTCTCCCTCACTGCTCCTCAATCCATAGTTTTAACAAAACAAGCAAAAAAAAAAAAAAAAAAAAAAAAAAAAAAAAAAAACCCAAAAAAACAAAACAACAACAACAAAAAAAACCATTCTGTGAGATTCTCAGAGGTGTGAGTCAAGGAGAGGTAGGAGGGGAGTTTTTGACTGATCACTTCATTGCTTCAAAAGAAGACAGGTATATTTTGTTTGAATTATTTGCTTAGTTTCTCATTTAAAAAAATCATCTATTTCTTCTTTCTGCTACTCAAAACACTATGACCAAAATCCAACCAGTTTTTATTGTGCTTCTTATTGTTGTAATAGTGGGTGCTTCATTCGTCCATTTTTTTTTTTGTCTTCCACACAAAGTAAATCCAGAATTTTCCTTTAAGGCAACATGGTAATTAGGCAATTTGGATTTAAATTGGCCTGAAAATGTATTCACATCCAAGGTTAAATGAACATGGGCACACGTACACACAAACACACATGCTCTATTACTTCTCTCTCTACGTATATACATATATACACACATAATATATATATATATTTATGTATAGTCACATATATGAAATATATATGCCTATTTGTGCATGTGTGTATGGATGTACATGTGAGACATATATTTTATGTAAATATATTTATATATGTATATACATTTATATGTGAAAAATCATTAAAAAAAACCCCTGCCTGCTCTTCCCCTACCTTCCCCAGAAACTATGCCTTCAGTTTAATTGTTGAAAATTCAGCACTTTCAGAGATTTGAACTGGGTTAGCAACAAGCCTTAGAGAAGGGTAGAGGGAGGGAAAGAACAACCTCAGAAAAGTTATAAAAGCATAATTATGTGGAACATTGCAGACCTGGAGAGCAGTTGAGAACTGACTCTCCACCCTATCCAGACTATGTTACACTGTCTGAATTCCCTGGATAATTGGCTGGCTTGCCTCCTTTCTTTCTGCTTTCTCTTCAGTAGGGGTGTTCTCTCTCTCTCTCTTTCTGTATTAATTTGAGAAAATGTTAAATTCTGAGATTTTTTATTATAGGTGAAACTTGGAACCTCACTTCCCCAATCCAATATATATATATATATATATATATATTTTTTTTTTTTTTTCTCACTGCAATAAGGATCTGGTAATGACGGTTCAGTGTCATTTAGCCGAGTACATATTTAACCATTTATTCAACCAGCGAATGGTGGTTGAGGCATCTTATTCTGGCAATGAGATGGAAACTAGGACAATAAGGCCTGTTACCTGCCCTCAAATAGGACAAAATCTATTGGAGGAGATGATTCTGTGTATAAATAATTATAACACCAGGAGATAAACGTTAATGCAAGTAGGCGCATGGCCATGTGGGAACACTGGAGATGAAGCACGTAATTGCATGGAGATCACAGGGGAAGAAACCTTTTAGCAGAATCTAGAAGGAAGAGCAGGAAGGCACCTGGTGGTCTAGGGGATAAGGGCATCCCAGCGAGTGAGAACAGCATTTGCAAAGGAGAAGACACAGGTCATGTTTGAGGAATTACAAGTGGTTTGGTATTGAGGAAGAGAGAGTAACATCATAATTCAGTGTAAAGGACAAAGGGCTAGTTATGCCACGCTAAAAATGTTTTATATTTTCCTAAATATTAAAGAAGCAAGATTCTAAACTTACTCTTCTTATCAGTTAGAAACAAGATACAAAATATTGAAGTTGACCCGGTTGCAAAGAAAAGAATTAAGTGTCCGTGAAAAGAGTAGGTGCCTGGAGAATTGTTGGACGCTAGGGTTTTGAGTCTTTCATTTTCTTGAAAGATATATGTCTGGTTCCATACGGCTGGACATTGTGGTTTAATTTGGCAGATGGCAATGCAGTGATGATAAGAGGCCACATTGGGAGGACTTTTCATTGTGGCCAAGGGGGAGGGGCGGTCTGAGCTGGGGACCTCACCACACCCCGAAGGAATGGACATACTTTCTTTCTTTGAGGTGCAGACCACAGGAGAGGCAGCTTCCCAGTTTGGGAAGGAAACTATGATTTCAAGATCTTAAAACATCAAGTGATTCTTCCAAACTGTATTTTGATGAGGCAAGTGTAAATGAATGAGAAACACATGGATTCCAGTTCCCTGAAGATCCGTACAGATTTAAAATGAAGGAACAAGGAGCTTGCCCCAAAACATGCTTTAGATTTAATCCAAACATCAATGCTTCAGAAATCATTTGGAATTTTCATGAATCTACATAGAAATTCAGTTATGCATCTTTCCATTATGTGCTCTGTAAATTTCACTCCGAATCCAGCCCTTCTGTGAATACAGTGTCATTTGTAGGGAAACGGCCTAAACAGGCTCAGGAAAACTTAGTATATTATGTTGGCCACACAGTCACCTCCGGCCGGGCAATAAAAACATCAGCTCCTAAGACAGGCTCTCAGAGACCCTCTCAAAAACCTCCTTCTGGGGCGCCTGGGTGGCACAGCGGTTAAGCGTCTGCCTTCGGCTCAGGGCGTGATCCCGGCATTATGGGATCGAGCCCCACGTCAGGCTCTTCCGCTATGAGCCTGCTTCTTCTCCCACTCCCCCTGCTTGTGTTCCCTCTCTTGCTGGCTGTCTCTATCTCTGTCAAATAAATAAAATCTTTAAAAAAAAAAAAAAAACCTCTTTCTGTCTCCCATCCCAACACCCAAACATACACTTTGTACTGATCAGATCTCACTAGGTCGTGCTGCAATCACAAGCCGTCCCCAAATCCTAGTGGCTTCCAGCCCCAAAGGATTTGTTCTCATTCTTGTCTCATTCACATTGGCTGTGGGAAAGCTGAGGTTCTCCTCCATGTGCTGTCTTCATTCACAGAGGCGAAGACAATTCCTATCTGGGACACTCAATTCTTTTTGTTTTGTTTTGTTATGATTTTATTTATTTATTTGAAAGAAAGAGAGAGAAATCCCAAGTGCGGGGGAGGGGCAGAGGGAGCGGGAGAAGCAGACTCCCCACCCTGACAGGGGGGCCCAACGCGGGTCTTGATCCCAGGACCCTGGAATCATGACCTGAGCCGAAGGCAGATGCTTCACTGACCGAACCACTCAGGTGCCCCCGGGACACTCAATTCTTGACCCAGAGGGGAAAAAAGCAATGGTAAAACCACACAGTGGTTGTTTAACTTTAGCCTAGATGTGGCAGAGATCACGGCCACTCATGGTTCATTGGTCCGAGCGCATCCTACATCCAAGCTGGATCTCAGGGAAGTACGAATGCACTTCGTACAGGGAGAGGGGTGCCCAGAGATATGCCCCATAGCGAATGGCATGAGAGAGGAGCAGTAAAAAATTTGAACAAATAATGCAGTCTACAATACTCATTGCCCTTTACTATTATTGGAATTTGAAAGCGTGTTTACTCATTTACTTGCTTATTATCTGCCTCCCTCAGATTTGCAAGCTGCGTAAGAGCCAAGATCCTGTCTTATGCTCATCACGTAATAGGTGTTGGTACTTGATAGGTGCTCGAAAGCTATTTGCTGGATAAATAAATGAACTTTCTGCTTTCCCTCCCAAAAATCGGGCACGTTGATATCTGTTCTTTATAGGAATGCTGAGGAAATCAAATGAGATAATGAATCTTCTTTTCCATATTCTCAGGGCATGAGATTGCAGAAATGTTTTAGGACAAATAATGTGAAAACTTTCTAGACTGATGAGAAAAAAATTACACTCCAATAGTCTTGCATACAATTCCCAGACTTCCTTCCAGTTTCCAGCCTTCTCCCCACCCCCGACCTCCACCCCCAACTACAACATCAGTGGGTTCATTGTCAGCAGGGATTGGTCCCTTCCTGTATTCTGTCTCCAGGTGCGCTCGTTCCAGGATATCTAGTCACATAGATATAGGGTGCCTTATCAAGGCGCTGGGCTTCTCTATTAACGGGATAAGGGTAGTCTTTGCTTGCAGTCTTTAGATACCTCAGTGCCGGACAATAACTCATCTGTGCTACTTAAAAATACCTCTATGAGAGCCTCTTCCAGGTCAGATGGACAGAAGTGGCTTGAGAGCCCATCTGATCTGTTGCTGGGGACGTAAGAGTTTTTAAAGAAATGTTTTCAGGTAGGACATTCAAGAGCAACCCATATTGTGTTCTTAAATTTCCCAGGGAAACAACTAATGTTCATATATATATCATAGACTAGCCTTGAAAACAGGGAGCTGACAGGACCCACCGTGCCGTGTCTGTACTACTTTTTCTATGTTCTGGAGCTTTAAAACAATGTTCACTATTAGTCATAGCTCAGTTCATTCAACACAAGAAATAATTTGGAAGCTTCAATGTGTCTGTTATACTTCTGGGTGCTACTATTACAATTGCACATTTCTCTCTCTCTCTTTCGTTGTATGGATACAGATCACACATACTTGTTTTTCTAGTTTCCAACAGAGTTTATCCTTTACTAACCAGGCTATTTGGGGGTCCTCGTTGTCTTGGAAGCTCTTTGGGGACCTGGGCATTTACCAGTTCCAACCCACTCTTAACCAGTTCCAATTACTCTCGGGCGATTCCTGTCTTAGGAACACAGATCACTTTTCTCAGAATGCCACTTAATGACCCATGTCTTAGCCCCACATGAAGGATAGTGAAATCTATTCAGGGACTGTGGATATGGCTAACTGCTCCTCAGTTTCCTCCTTCCACCGATACCCAGAACAACTCAGAGGAGAATGAGTCCTCTCGTGCCTTAGTAGCGGAAGGCATGACTCTGGGCTTTCTTGATTCTTTTTCCAGTGGCAGCATGGAGAGATACCCAACGGCTGCCTGCCTGGGCCAACAACACTACAGGAAGATCGCTGAGGCTCTAGGGAGAGAGGATATGCATACGTACCCCTTCTCCCATGCCTTGTACACTCCAAGTCAGAAGGATGCGTTTGACATGACTCAGTATTGTTCCCCTTGTCCCATAAGTGCTGATTTCTCCCAGACCCCCTTTGAATCTCTTCTCCTTCTATCTATGATCTCTGGGTAGCCTCAAGATTCAATCTGTCTCTCTATCTAGTAACCCCAAAAGTTCAGCCCATGTTTCTCTTCCCTCCCCAGGCTTTTCTATCTGACACGTAATGGACACCTTTATCTGGAGATGCTGTAGTTACTTCAAATATAATACGTCCAAAATGGTGCCCCTTATTGTTCTTTGCAAATCTGCGTTTCTTCCTATGGGTACCCCTTAGGGAATTGAATCCTACCTATTCACTTATCCTGGGCTAGCTTCCTCATAACAATGGCTCTGCTGTACGACTCTGTTCTTCCCTGTTTCTTTTTTAAAAGATTTATTTATTTATTTGAGAGAGAGAGAGAGAGCATGAGTGGGGCAGGGAGGCAGAGGGAGAGGGAGAGAGAGACTCTTAAGCAGACTCCTCACTGAGTGCAGAAACTGACTCACGGCTCCATCCCAGGACCCTGAGATCATGACCTGAGCTGAAATCAAGGTCAGACGCTTAACCAACTGAGCCACCCAGGAGCCCCATGTTCTTGCCTGTTTCTTCTGCTAGATCGTGAGCTCTTTGAAAGTCAGGTTTTATTATTCATCTCCATAAACCTCAATGATGGAGCCCAAAAGGTAATGGATAGTAAATGTTTGTATAAAAAGGACTGCAAACAGCGAGTATCATCATAACGCATGACGTAATTAAGCACAGCCTTCTCAGTTTCAGCAGCTCGGAGAAGCTCTGGAGGGGTCTGGATGAGGGCCTAGATTAGTTCATTCTCTGAGTGTAGGGATCCAGAGAAAGTTTAGCCCAGCAGCCAAGATACAAAATCTGGAAAGTGTGGTGCCGATGGACCTTATTTCAAGCAAGTAGTGACCCAGGCCCACAGACGGCATCAGGAATCCATCCGGGCAAGTAGCAGGAGCTGGGCAGAACCCCTGGGAGTCATAGAAAGGGCAGACAAAAGTCAAGGTCAAGGGACTGAGTGGTTCCCTATGCTGAGAATTAAGGGCATAGTTCTTGACTCAGGTGGGCTGATGAGGACACTCCTCCTGGGGAATGAGGCAGATGCCCCATGTGCCTTTGCTCAGATCTGGGACCAAAGGGCTGACTGAGCTGTCCATAAGGGAAGCTTGGGGCTGAGGGCCAGAACGTGTGGCTGGGTCTGCTTTCATTCTTCTTACGCTGGTCAGTCTTCACCTAGAGCCGGAGGAGGGCTTGCGGAAGGCACTGGGAGGGTTGTAGTGCTGAGGAGCAGAGAGATGCTGCTGATTAGGCAGACCGAAAACAGCCTAAAAGTCTACTTTGGTCCTATTTAAAGCATTAGCCTAAACTCAGTTAAGTATTAAAATTGATCTCCTAGAAACTGCGTGAAGGGTCTATGGGAATTGTGCGTGCTCAACTTTTCTGTAAATCTAAAATTATTCCAAAATGAAGTGTTTATTGAAAAAAATTTATTAAAAGTCATTGACCCCCTATTTGTAACCGAACTAGGTTTGGAATATTGAATTAAAATTAAGCATCTGGGAGTCTGCCGTAGAACCCAAATAGGTGGATTTTTTTTCTTACTGGCATCAGAGACTCCCAGCCTCGCTAGGTTTGTGGTAGAGGATAGAGAGACATTTACTGAGAAGACAACTTCTGGAATGGGTGTGCTTCTTATTATATTTCTTACAATCGGACCCTGCTACCACGACGGGGAATGAGAGGGAGACGAGCTCCGGAGGGGAAGGGAGGTGCAGAGGGAGAGGGGGCCATGGCACTACAGGCACCACAGAATTCAAGTCAACCCTTTCTTTGCTTCTTCTTCCACTTTCAAACTCATCAACCCCTGCCTGTCCTCAGATGACCCAGGGAGCCTTGTTTCTCGAAGCTGCCAGTTAACAAGCAAGGTTGCCAACGGAAGCCAGTTGCTCTCTTCTGATGCTGGAACTTACAACCTGTCATCTTTTGTTGTCTGCAGAACAGAAAACACAGCCAAGCCAGCAGGCAGGGAGAGTCTGTTGTAGGAGTCCAGATCTCATTGGAATGATGCAATTTATTCACAGATATCAAGGAAGAGAAATAAATCCTTGCCACTGTTACCCTTTCTCCGTCTCCAAGTGGTCAGGAAAAATTATGATGAGCGTGGGCTGGAAAGAAGCAAAGATGGTGATCATTTTCCCGAGATGTAAACATAGCACAAAGAATGGACACCGTGGTCATGATCCAGGCATCCTTACTAGCCTGCATATTTCACAGTATCCCTAGTAAGACACCCTGACCTGTCTGAGAGAAAAAGCTCCCAAATATCTTGGCGAGGAGAGATGGGGGGGGGGTGTCATTGATTGAGAAGATTTCAAACAACTGAGAGAAAGAGAGAGTGCAAAGAACACCATAACTAGGGAGGGAAAGCGTGAAAGAGGAGACCCAGCAAACCCAGGTACAAAGGAAAAATCCCTCTTGAGAGTTATTTTATCAGTGCAGATGTGAATGATGGACAAATAATCCGTGAGCTCAGCAAGAAAACCTGAATTATTTCTACCCAGGGCTGGCTTGCAGTTGGAAAGCGAAAGCGTGCCATTTGCCAGGAATTTTCATATGCATTTGTTTAAGCGGCTCGCAAATTACTTCCTTCTTCTCACCCTGCTTTTGTTGGCTTACCTTTGGTTGGGCACTGACCAGAAATTCCAGGCGGGGAGGTTGTCCAGGTAGAATCAGCTGGAGAGAGGGTTTGGAGACCCGCCAGGGCCGAAGGATGTATTGTTGTCAGGGCGGCCCTGGGGAGTTTGCTGACTCAAGAGGAAGGTCTTATTTACAGAGAAGGGGCATTAAATGAGCCTAGGGTACCAAGTCATTGAAGAGGGACCATCGAGAAGATTTTCTGCAGAAAGAGGATAAAGTATTAAGGCAGCACTGAGGCCTCAAAGAAACTATCTAATTCCCAAAGCAAGTATGGAATGGTAAGAAGTGCCCTAGTTCAAGAATGACCTGGGATTAAGTCTAAACATTCCTGGGTGTACATCCTATGATCCTGGGTAAACCCCAGCTGGCTTCCTTGTATATAAAAAGGGAACGTAGCCTGGCTGCCTTATAGGAGTGTTAGGAGAATCAATTGCAAGGACACTTAAAAGTCTTTCAAGCAAATGCAAATTGCGATTGTAATTGTAGATCAGATAAGACGCCTCTGACCTTGACCAGGACCAATTTTATCTGTTTCCCCCCATACTTGCCTCATCATTTGTGAGGCTAATTGTGGGTTTTATTTTATTTTTATTACTTATATGCAAAGATCTTCCTTTCCCCTTTTAATTCACACGCATTACAGAGAGGCAGTATTTTTGATGACTAGTTAGGCTGTTAGGATATTGTATTTACAGTGAAATCCCTACTGATATTTCTCTATTGATTTCTTTTCCCACATCCATCACAATTGCTTTAAAGTACTTCCAAATTGACCAAAACTCCCTGCTCAACAGTTCTCCTTACCCATAGTTCCTTTGTTTCAGTATCTTGAAATAATCACTGAAGGATTATCTATGTATCTACATATATTGCATGTTCATCTATACACCCACAGCCCTGGCCTCCACACAACACTGAGCCAGCTGGAAAGATTGCCCAACAAATTCTCTTGGCTTCACTTCAAACGAGGAATCGCTATTTCCCCCCATTTTATGGATGGTAAACAGAGGCCCAGTGACTCATGGGATGAATATTATTACTGATGAGATCCTACTTCTCTGGAAGCCCCGTCCTCTTATATCCTATGCCATAGTCTTTCTCAGTCATCCACAAATAAAGGAATTAGTCATGGCTCCTTTTAATCTTTATTTCACTCTCTGTGGAAAGCTGCGATCTCTCTTTGGGCTAGGGCAATTTACACTGGAGGCAGGGGGATGGAAGAGGACAAGGCAAGGGTGTTCATCCACTACAGGTCTACCCAAAATGCCCCTAGCAGACACTTTTCCAGTTGGTCTGTGTGGCTGGGAAACGGACGCTGTGCTGGCTGAGTCTCGGATGCTCCCTCATTTGAACCTGCAGTAACTCCACCAGTTGCCTACAAAGCATGGAATCCTCGGCTATTCTATCATATTCCTTCAAGGCACAGACTGTGAATCTTAAGGTGCTGGGCCAGAAGAATAGATTTTAAGAGCTCAGGGGAAGACAAGCATGCCTGCAACCTGCTTTCAGCCCAAGAGTCAGAGGTAGATGATTGGATGTCATTACAAGAGAATTCCTAAGCCTGGGGACATAATTAACAGAACTGCGGCCACCTGCTGTCAGGTGCCAGCATTGGGGGTAATTAGTAAACCGTGTACCTGAGGATCACAAGGTCTAAGACAGAAAAGAATCAGAAAAAGAACATTTAAAGAAGCAGAATGAAATCCCAGAAAAGACCTTGTGCATTCAAAATAGCAGTCTGGAAAAAAAAAAAAGAAAGAAAGAAAGAAATCAATTGGCTCCTTTATGAGTGCCTGATGCAACAAGCCTGGTCTGGTATCACTGGACCTATGTGCCCGGGGTCAGAGGCTGACCTAACCATGTCCAAAGCCAGCGTCATTGCGCTGCAGGGTTCATCCACAGCATCCCGCAAATAAAGAAAAGGGTAGCAATCGATACGGGACATGACGAAAGCCCAGGAGAGCCAAAAGGAGTTGGCAGGTCACGGTGGAGAGAGGCAAGAGAAACAAAAAAGCCCCGGAGATGTCAGCCTCAGATTTCTCAAACAACACAAAGGATGTTGGATTTCAATGCACACTGCTTGGCTCTGTTCAGAGTATAAAAGGGAACAAGGTGGTCAGTGTTAAAGGAAAGAGGGAAAAATGGCTGACGACAGCCTTGGAGCTGAATTAAAAAACATCAAATTAAAGGCATGTGTATTGAACTGAGGAGCTGAGTGGGAGGGCTCTTCCCAAAACTCTACAATTACCAGATTTGGTACCCAGGCTCCCAGGCAGCACTTCCACCACGTGGGGGTGCCGGGGAGCCCAGGAATGCCCCCAAATTGCCCCTTGCCCACAGCATTTCCCTCAGTTAAAGGTTAAGTCCTTTGGTTTATTGCTTTGATTTCCACTAACATGCAAACTGTCCTGGGGAGACATAACCTTAGTGTGAATTTCAGTGTTTTTCCCCAGAGCGTGTTTGATAGTAGACATCACAAGGAGAGATTTCCTTCCCATCTTTCATCTTTAACCTCTTGAAGACACTGGCCAATTCCCTAGTGTTTCTGACCTGCTCTTCACAATAGGTAATAAGAATGATGCTCTCTGGAGTTGTACAAAATGGTGACCCTGGACCCACAGGCCCAAAGCTGGTTTCTCCTTGATGCTGGTATCTACTTCAAGGTCAAGTACGTTTTGCTCCTAGAGCTTTGGGTTTGCTGTGCTGTCTGCTTGATTCCTGATCTTCTTTCCAGCCTAGGCCCAAATATAGACTCTGGGGGTCTCTTGTTCCTAGATCTCTAGGTTTCTCCTAACTTCTAATTCCTAGGACCCTCCGGGTCTTCCCTACTCCTGCCTTATCCTTACTTTGATGTCTCTAGCCTTGTCTTATCTCCTTCAGTCTTGGTTTGTAACTGCCCTGTAGGATCATGCCCTGCTCATGGTCATGGTGTGAAGCCTAATACCTGAGAAAGATGGCAAGGGGGATCAGAAAAGAAGAAAAGACAAAAGAAGGGAGGTGCAAGACCAATGCATAAATTACTCTCAACAGGATCTTCACCATTAGAAAGCATTCTTTTAGCAGCTACCAATGAAATAGTTTGTCGGGTAATTTTTAATGCATTGTATACTCAGGTCCTTGTTTTCTAGGATTTCAAAACCAAAGCAATTGTAACTATTAAACAGCCCTCTCAAAGAAGAAGATGTACGTGTTGGGAGGAGATAGGCATTCCCATTGATTATCCTAATATTTGGATGCCTTAATAATTGAAACACCGCACCTTGATAGACCCATGTTCTAGTCCTCGTTGTGTTATTAACCAAAGTGCACAGATTTATTCAACTCAAATTTGTGTTCTCATACCTACATAAGAGAAAACTACATTGATAATTTATTAGAGGTACATTTTTAAAGAAAGAAATTCATCAGGGATAAATAGAAAGGAGGTCTATAGGTGCCAGTGCAAGAACAGAAGGATAGAAGCCGGGCTTTACAAGGGCCATGGCATCTAGATCAAAGCACTTAAACTTCAATTTAATACAAAATTAACCCTAGTATCTCTTCCAGCACTAAAATTCTAAAATTCCGTGATTCTAAGAGACTAGAGATAAAAGAACGTTATTTGAAGTTTTAATTTAGTTTTGAATTTGAAGATTAATTTAGTGTTCATTTTTCTTTCTATTAAAGACAATATTTTTTGGAAATGGGTATTTCTCAGTTAGATGATGGGAATCTAGAATTCCTGCCTTCTACATTGAGAATATTATAATAAAGTCCTTTCTATTAAAGACAATATTTTTTGGAAATGGGTATTTCTCAGTTAGGTGATGGGAATCTAGAATTCCTGCCTTCTACATTGAGAATATTATAATAAAGTCCTTTCTATTAAAGACAATATTTTTTGGAAATGGGTATTTCTCAGTTAGGTGATGGGAATCTAGAATTCCTGCCTTCTACATTGAGAATATTATAATAAAGTCCTAATTTTGTTACATGGAGAATTTACTTTATAAGTTTGTTTAGGAAGTCTACCGTATTCTGTTTTAATTGTGACTTAGATGAAGCTGGGTCACATTGGTGATTGAAGCCAACATAACTAAAGTAAACAGAACAGTAAAGTCTGGATCATGGAAAGAATAAAACAACAGAGTGCCTGGTGGCTCATTCAGTTGAGCACCCATCTATTGATTTCGGCTCAGGTCATGATCTAGGGGTCGTGATATAGAGCCCGAAGTCGGGCTCCGAGCTCAGGGCAGAGTCTGCTTGTTCCTCTTCATCTGCCCCTCCCCCTCCCCCAACAAACTATTTCTTTCTCTCTCTCTCAAATAAATAAATAAATAAATAAATAAATAAAACAAGCAACCATATTTGTAGGAAGCAATCTGTCCCTGCATCAGTTATAAGGCTGCCCTATCATCTCTCCCTCTACAGGAACCTCCTGCAAAAGCATGTTGAGGAAAAGTCCAACTCATTAAATAATGAATAATAATAGAACAATTAGAAAGTTATGTTTAGAATGATGCTATAATAAAAATCTGTGGGGAATATATCAGAACTTAGGAACAAAAACCATAAACTTATTATAAAAAACACAAATCTACAGAAATGGAGAGAGATTCCATGTTTATGGATTGGAAAAGTCAAATTTGTTGGTCTCCTCAAGTGGATCTAGTAATGGAAAACAATCCTAATAAAAACTCCAGCAGTATTTTTTGCAGAAATGAACAAGTTGATTCTAAAATTAGTATGACAAGACAAAAGACCAAGACCTTTTCTTAAAAGAAGAAAAGGGCTGGAGAATCATACTATTTGATTTAAGGCTTACTACCAAGCTAGAGTAATCGAGACAGTGTGGTATTGGCACAATAATGAACATAGAAGACAATGTAAGAAAATAGAATCTAGACACACACACACACAATTATTTTTAGCAAAGGTGCTAAGGCAATTCAATGGGGAATGGAAAATCTTTTCAACAAATGATACTATTACAATTGGATCAATATATGCAAGAAATAAGAATGAACATGACACTAGAACTTTACCTTACACTATATACAAAAATAAATTTGAGATGGATTTTGAACAAAATCCAAACCCAGTTCAATTACTGACAACACTGAAATAAAACTTCTCTATAGATACATGCATATGACCTGACAGAAGGAGAGACATGACCATTTCTGGACATACATGTTATTTACCTCTATATTTATTGTTCTTCCTCACATAATGTCTGGCATTCAGTAAAATACTAAGACAAACAAAAATCAAAGAATAAAGTGACCCATTGTCAAGAGATAGAAGAGTATACATAAAAAATTTGGTTTGGATGTTGAGACTAATGACACCCCCCCCACCACCACCACAACTAAGAGGGTATGAAAAAGTTTATTACTCACATAATGAAGCTCTCTGGGGAGAATAGACAGAGCTCCCAAACTGAATCTGAATTGGTTTGAGAGAGTAGGGAAAGGAGCCTTGCTCAGTTATGATGTTGTTTAGAGGATGGGGCTAGGGCTGGGATCCTGTGTGTGGCCGAGGCTTCCTTGATTTAAAATTCCCATTAGTGTTGAAGAAGAGAGCACCTGGGCTTTCTCATCAACACTCTCAGATATGGGACAGCAAGAGAAGGGAAAAATGGTGGGGCTAGAAAATGGATTAATTAATAATTAAATGGATTAATTAATTCCTTGAAAGGCATAAATTACAAAAATGAAAAAGAATTAGACACAATTATATTACTGTATACATATATAATTTAATATATACATTAGTTTGTATATATTGTTTGTATAATGTATATACAATCTAAAATATATATTAGAATAATACGATACAATAATATATATATTTCATATCTTTCAAAGTTTCATCAAAGAAAAATTCAGGACCAGAAAACTTCAGTGGTGAATTTGGCCAATCATTTATGGGGAAAATAAAGCTAACTCTACACAAATACTTCCAGGAAAAGAAAAAAAAAAAAAAGAAACATATTCAGTTCATTTTATGAAGAATTATCCTAATACCAAGCTAGACAGACATTACAAGACAAGAAAACTACAGAATAATCTTTCATGAGAATAAATGCAAAATCCCTTACCAAAAATTTGGCACAAATATATCAAAAGGATAATACATTATAACCATATGGAATTGATCCCAGGAATGCAAGTTTGGCTCAGCAATAGAAAATCAATAATGAAAACAAAATCAATAAATTAAAAAAGAAAAAATATGTATTCATCTAAAATAGTTTCAGAAAAAGTGACAGTTTAATATTTATTTATAATCTGTATAATAAAATGCCTCTCAGCAAACTACCTGACAAAGAACATCTAAAAAAAAACCTTTACCTAAAATTATCTTCAATGATAATTAATGTTTTCTTTTTTCCAAAAAATCAAGGAACAAGACAAAGATGTTCATTTGACTACTGTTATTCTACACTATATTAAATGTTCTAGCCAGAATAAATAAACAAACAAATAAGTAACATCCAGATTGGAAAGGAAGAAGTAAAATTGTCTTTATTCTTAGATGAAATTATTATATATGTGGAAAATCCTATGGAATCTGCAAAAGAAATATAAGAACTAATGAATGAATTTAACAATGCTATAGGTACAAGATCAATGTACAAAAATCAATTATATTTCTGAATATTAATGATGAATAATCAAAAATTGAAAGAAAACAAAACTGAAGCATGTAGAATAGCATCAAAAATATGAAATACTGAGTGAGAAATATTACAAAATATGTAAAAAGCCTTGTAAACTGAAAGGTACAAAACATTGCTGAGAGATTTAAAAAATACTTGAATAAAGGGAGAAATAAATGTCTTCATAGATTAGGACAATCAATATTGTTAAGAATTATCCTCAAATTGAACTGTATATATGCAATGTGATAATAGTGAAAGAGCAGGCATTTTATAGAAACTGTCTGATTCTGAAATTGGTATGGTAATATAAATGACTTAGGATAGTCACAACAACTTTGAAAAAGTATTACAAAGTTGGAAGACTTACACCGCCTGATGTCAAGACTCATACACAAAGAATTGCATTATTTGGCCTTCCTGTTGGTTCCCTGGGAGACCTCACTTACAAGAAAGCATGGTATTTGATCTGACTCAGAACTTGCCTAATACGAAAATCCTTCTTCCCAGGGTGCCCTTATAAAAAACAGTTACTGACAAGTGTTTTAACTTTGTGGCTGCCTGAGATGGGGGATAATGACTGGGGTAAAAAACAAATGAATCGAAAGTCTTAAAAGAAGGGGTGCCTGGGTGGCTCAGTTGGCTAAGTGTCTGCCTTTGGCTCAGGTCATGATCCCAGGGTCCTGGGATCAAGTCCTGCATCAGGCTCCCCGCTAAGCAAGGAGCCTGTTTCTCCCTCTGCTTGTGCTCTTTCTCTCTCTGTCAAATAAATAATAAACAAAATCTTTAAAAAAAGTCTTAAAAAGAAAAGCTGCGGTAAGGTTTGCTTAAGCAGAAAGTGAAGGTTAAAATAGAGTTGTCAATGATTTGGCTGAGTATTGAAGGTGTTCACCAACACACACATACACACAAATACACAGCCTCTTGGCAAAGACTAGAAGATTTATTGATTCTTGGCTATGGTAAGCTGAATAACGGTCATCAAAGATGTCCAAGTCCTAATCTCTGGGACCTGTGAATGTTACCTTACATGGCATAAGAGATTTATTGATGTTTTGAGATACTGGGATGGAGGCATTATCTTGGCTTACCTGGATGAATCCTAACTTTACGATCAAAGGTGTCCTTGTATGAGGGAGGCTAAGGGATATTTGACACAAAATAAAAAAACAATGTGAAGACTAAAGCAAGATGCTACACTGCTGACTTTGAAGATTGAGGAAAGGCCTATGAGCCTACAACTCTAGACGCTGGAAATGACAGAGAAACAAATTCTCCCCTTGATCTAATGGAGAGATTGCAATCCTGCTAACACCTTTATTTCAGCCCAGTAAAAATTATTTCAGACTTCTGACATGCAGATCTATAATAGAATAAATGTGTGTTGTTTTAAGCCACCAACTTTGTGGTATGTTTTTATAGAGCCACAGAATTTATAGAAATCTCTATCCAATCATTAGGTGACCACTAAGCTAGCCAAGTAGAGACTGCAGTGGCCACACATGAAAAATAATAAATACTTTATAGAATTAGTTCAGAAAAGTCAGCAAGCAAACAGCTACTATAAGTAGAAATGACAACAAACCCTGGAGAAGGAGGAGAACCCGATTTCCAGGGTTGCCATATTTAATTATTTCAAATATGCAGTTTTCAGTAAAAATTTATGAGACTTGGAAAGAAACAAGTAAGTGTGGCTTATATTCAGGGGAAAAAGCAGTCAATAGAAATTGTCCCTGAGGAAGCCTAGACGTTGGACTTAGCAGTCACAAATTCTAAATCAACCATTTTTTAAATGTTCAAAGAACTAAAAGAAATCATATCTAAAGAATTAAAGGAAAGTATGAGAATTATGTTTTCTCAGAGAATATCAATAAAGAGATAGAAATTGTGAAAAAGAATCAAATAGAAATTCTAGAATTGAAAAATATAGTAGCTGAAATAAAAAATTGAATAGAAGCAATCAGCAGGAGATTTGAGCAAGCAGAAGAATTAGTAAACTTGAACATAAATCAATTGATATTATCCAATCTGAAGTAGCAGGAGGGAAGATAAGGAAAAACACAGAGCCTTAGAGATCTTTGGGACAAAGATGTATAGAACACTCCACCCAACAACAGCAGAACATATATTCTTCTCAAAGTACATGAGACCTTCCCCAGGATAGCCAGACGTTAGTCCATAAAACAAATCTCAAAAAATTAAAAGGAGTGATATCATATAAAGTATATGCATTGACCAAAATAGAAAAAAATTACATTTCAATAACATAAATATATTTGGTAATTCAGATGTGTGGAAATGAAACAACATATACATAAATAACCAATGTGTCAAAGAAGAATTACAAATAAAATTAGGAAATATTTTGAAGTAAATAAAAGTGAGAACACAATCAGACCCAAACTCTTGGGATGCAGCTAAAGCAGTTATTAGAGGGAAATTTGTAGGTGCAAACCCTATATTATAAAAGGAGAAAAATTTCAAATAAATAAACTAAACTTCTACCATAAAAAAACCAGTAAGAGTAGAACAAATTAAATCCAAAGAAAGCAAAAAGAAGGAAATAAAAAAATTATAGCAGAAATTAATAAAATAGAGAATAGAAACACAATTGAAAAAATAAATAAATGAAACCAAAGGAGGTTCTTTGAAAAGATCAGCAAAATTAGATAGACTAACCAAGAAAAAAAGAGATTTAAATTGCTAAAATTAGAGAAGACATTACTACTAATCTTTTGTCTTTATATTATATATTATAAATTATATTACATAAATTATATATTATTCATATATTATATAATATAAATTATTTATATATTATGTATTATATAAATTATTTATATAATTTATACATTAGTGTCTATATATCCAAAAAAATGAGAATAATATCTCATATCATATATCAACATAGATGAAACCTAGATAGCCTACATGATATGGAAAAATTCCTAGAAAGACACAAACTTCTAATACTGACTTAAGAAAAAATTTAAAAATTTGAATAGATCTATAACAATTAAAGAGATTGAATTAGTAATAAAAAATGTTTCCCCAAAGAAAAGCCCTGATCCAGATGTCTTCATCAGTGAATTCTACCAAACATTTAAAAAAGAATTAACATCAAACTTCCTTAAACTCTTCCAAAAGTAACAGAGGGGAACACTTTCCATTTGATTAATCCAATATTACTGCTTTCTAACAAAAGCAGAAAAAGACATGAGAAAAAAAATACAAACACTGATATGCCTTATAAATAAAGAGACAAAAATTCCCTAGTAACATACCAGCAACCTGAATCCAGCAGCCTATAAAAAGGATTACACACTATAACCAAGTAGAATTTAACCCTTGTATGCAAGTTGGTTCAACTTATAAAGGTCAATCAATGTCATCATTTCAATAGAACAATGAGGGGAGCACATAATAATCTCAATAGATGTAGAAAAGATATTTGAAAAAATTGAACATCTTGTCATGACAAAAACATTAAAGAAACTGAAAATAAGGGAACTTACTCAAACTGATAAAAGACATCAATGAAAAATATACAGCTAACACATACTAATGGTGAAAGACTGAACGATTTTACCGTAAGCACATGAAAAGATGCTCAGTGTCATTAGTTATTAGGTAAATGCAAGTCAAAACCACAATGAGATACCACTTCATACTCAACAGAATGGCTATGATTTAAAAAAGAAAGAAAGAAGAAAGAAGAAAAAAGAAAGAAAGAAGAAAGAAAGAAAGAAAGAAAGAGGAAAGAAAAGAAAGAAAGAAAGAAAGAAAGAAAGAAAGAAAGAAAGAAAGAAAATAGCAAGTGTTGACAAGGATATGGAGAAACTGGAATCTTGTGTATTGCGGGTGGGACTGTCGTATTGCACATCTGCTGTGGAAAACAGTTTGACAGTTTTTCAAAAAGTTAAACATACAGTTACTGTATGACTCAGCAGTTTCACATCTGGGTCTACACCATGACAAGTGAAAACATATTCACAAAAAATTTTGTGCATGAATTACAAAATGTGCAATCAATTCAATGTTTATCAATGGAGAGGTAGATAAACAAATCTGGTACATTCACGAAATGGAGTATTATTCAGCCATAAAAAAGACAGAATACTGACACATGCTTCACTATGGATGAGCCTGGAAAATATTATGCTAAAGGAAAGAAGCCAGACACAAAAGACTATGTTTATATACATGTATATATATATATATAAAACTGCATGTATACGAACAGATCAAAAAAAGGCAAACCCATAGGGATAAAAGGTAGAATAGTGGCGGACAGGAGCTGGGTGGATGGAAGAATTGGGCTGACTGTTAATGAATACAGGATTTCTTTCTGGAGAGATAAAAATGTTCTAAAACTAGATATTGGTGATAAGTGCAACCTTGTGAGTTTATTAAAAACCATCGAATTGTGTATTTCTTAAAGGTTGAGTTTTATGGTATGTGAATTATTTCTAAATTAAAAAAAGAAAAAAGAAAAGTTTGGCATTTCCTAAAATGTTCAATATACCCCTACCACGTGACACAGCAATTATACTCCCAGATATTTTCCCAAGACAAATCAAAGTACATGCCCACACAAAGACTTGTACACGAATGTTCACAGCAGCTCTATATGTAATAGCCAAAATCTGGAAATAAACCAAATGTCCACCAACAGATGAACGGATAAACAAATTATGGTGCATCCATACATGAAAAACTACTCCGCAACACAAAGGAATAAGCTATTGATACATGGAACAATATGGACTTATTTCAGAATAATTATGCCAGGGAAAGAAGCCATACTTAAAAAAAAAAAAAAAGTACATTCTGTATGATTCTACCCTACACTCTAGAAAAAGTAACCTAAGAGCTAGCAACAGAGATCATGTCATTAGTTACCTGGGGATGAGGGCAAGAGTCAGGAGGTGTGGGAGAAAAAGATGACAGTGGGTCAAGAAGAAACTTTTAGGGATGATAAATATATTCATTATCTTGATTTTGGTGATGTTTATACATCTGTCATAAGTTATCAAGTTGTATACTTTTAATATGTGCAGTTTACTGTTTGTTAATTACACTTCATTAAGTTGTTAAAAATAATTAGAAGAAGACAAAAAGTCCCAATTAAGTGATGGGCAAAATATTTGAACAGATACTTTACCAAAGAGAAGATACAAAGGGCAAAGAAGCACATGAAAAGATGCTCAACATCATTAATATTAAGGAAATGCAAATTAAATTCACAGTGAGATACTACCATGCACCTACAAAATTACCAAACAGGAAAAAAAAAAAAAAAAAGACAAGGCGAAGGACTGGCGGGAATACAGAGCAACTGTAATTTTCATACAATGTTGGTATAAATGCCAAATGGTATAGGCACTTGGGAAAACAGTTTTGCAATTTCTTATGAAGTTAAACATATATTTACCGTACAAGTCACGGTGTTTACTCCTAAATATTTACCTCAAAGAAATGGAAGCATAAGAGCACACAGAGGTCAGTAGGTTGTTTATAGCAAACTGAAATCTGGAAACATCCCAAATGTCTGTCAGCTGGTGAATGAATGAACAAACTGTGCAACCGTACAATGCACTCCTCAACAATCACACAAACAAACTACTGATAAATACAAGATGGATGCATCTCCAAAGGGTTATGTTAAAAGAAAGAAGCAAGATACAAAAAAGCTATACGCTACAGAGTTCCATTTATGCTGGAAAACACAGAACCATAGGTAAAAAAAAACATCACATCAGTAGTTGCCAGGGGCAAGGATGTTAAGAACACTGACTATAAAGTGGTACAAGGGAACTTTTTGTGGAGATGAAAATTCTTATACCTTGAATGTGTGAGTAATTAGAGAACCATAAATATTTGTCAAAATTCTCTGAGCGTGACACCTAAAACTCTGAGTTTTACTCTATGAAAATTACATTTCAATAAACCTGGCTTTTAAAAAATCCGGCAGTTATTCTTGATTTTTAAAAACTCGATAAAATCGGGCTGGATACATTCTTGAGATAGTTAAATATTTCTAAGCCCCAAAATGAGCACCATTTTTTTAAACTGAAAAACCGCAGAGGAATTCCAACAAGAAGCATCGAGAAGATGTTCACAATCATCTCTGTTCTTTAACATTGTACTGAAGTCACTAGGGAACACAATTAGACTAGAGCAAAAAGATACAGGTACAGAATTGGAAACAAGGAATAAAATACAATAGGTGAAAGCATTGGATAGTAACCTGGAAAAGCCAAGAAAATAAACTGAAAAAAGTAAAAATTCAAAAAACCAAGTCAGTGGGGCTATGCAATTAATACAAATAAATCAGTGATTTTCATGTATACAAACAATAACGAGCTGGAAGATACGATAGAAGAAAAAAAATCCCATTTACAATAGCAACACAGAAAGATAAAATACCTAAGAAGAAAATTCACATGAGAAGTCCAAGCCATACTAAGAAAACTTTGTAAAATTAACTAAAGATAGCAAAGTTTAACAAATGGAAAGATATGCAAATTTTAGATTGGGAGACCCAACATCATAAAGATGTCATTTTTATCTAACCTAATTTTAAAAATTGATGTAATACCCATAAAATTACCAAATCTTCAATTTTTAAAAAAATATCATACCTCAAACAAGGATAAATTCCAAATGGATCAAGATTTAAATATAAAACATGCAACCATAAAAGTACTGAAAGAAAACATGGAAGGATTCCATTATAGGCTTGGATAGGGAAAAGCTTCTCTAAATATAAATCAAAACTCCAAATTTAAAAAAAAAATGGTTATATTTGACTACATAAAATTAAAAGAAAATTTCGGCTTGAAAACATACCATTAAAAAGGGAGAATAAAATTGTTCAATTGCATTAAAATACTTGTAACAAGTATCAAGAAAAAGAGCTTCTCTCCCTAATATATGAAAAGCTCCTAAATTTTGATAAAATCCAGTGGGAAACTGGGCAAAGAATATAAAAGGAAATGCAAAGTATTTTTAAAATATGTATGAAACTACTCATAAAAAAATGCAATTTAAAAGCTACACTGAGATACTATTTTTTCACCTATCAGATTGTCAAAAATCTAAAAGGGTGATACAATCTGTTGGTGAGGCTGTAAGAAAAGATTTACTTTCATCCATTGCGGATGGGAATGCAAATTGTTACAACCCTTAGGGAGGGCAATTTGGTAATATCTATTAAAATTACAAATGCGTATACTCTTTGACCCAGCTATTCCACTTCTGGGAATGTATCCTAGAGTTATACTAGGTCACATGCAAAATGATACACACGAGTATCTATTGTAGCATCGTTAGTAATAGTAAAAGGTTGGAAGCGACCCAAATCTTCCATCAATCTGAGACTGATTTTTCTTTTAGCTTGCTTTTACAGTTTCAAAGTGGAAAGGGGAGGAAAAAAAAAAGAACTCCTTTTCCTAAGCCTGGAGCAGAGCTGGCCTTAGGTATCTCCATTCCTCTTTGTCCTGGACGGCCCCTTGGTTCTATCAGTCTTTCCAGGGTAGCGGAGCCCTCCCAAGGGGAGCTGGCCTCAGGCCCCTTGAGCACATCAGCGTCATGAGAGGGATGGACAGAAGAGGGAGCAATGCAGAACTCTATCCTCTAAGAATGAGCAGATTAGAACTTTTCTTTGCTGGGGTAAGTCAAGAGGAAGAAGAAAAAGTCGTGTGTGAACTTTCCTTTGATGTAAGATGTGCCACTAATATATTTTTTTAAGTCTTGCTTAACTTTTAATTAGGGCAAGATACAACTAACACTGCTTAAGATTTACACTTGCATTTTGGTAAAGTGGTCCATTTTTCTAAAAATTATACAACGGGGAGGAAATGCATGCCGGTATTTTCTTGCCCAGATACTCATGTTTATGGATACCTCATGGCACCATAATCGGGGCAAAAATATTCACCACTGACAGCTTTCTAACCTCAGACAAAATATCTAGAAGGTATAAATAGTGTCCTGAATGACGTTGCAGTGAGACTATAAAATGATGGAAAACACTAAAATTAGATGTTCTTCTTCGCGTTCACGTTTACCTCCGTTTCTTTTTGAGAACCGTGTGATTTTGGTAAAACGTACTGCTGCTGTTTGCTTCTCTGCTGTTTGCTTCGGTTGTGTCTTTCGGTAAACACAAGTTTTTCAACAGTCATTCAGAGAAATATCGTGGCACCTCATCAGAGGGTGGCCAGCAGGAACTCTCCTGGATGGTCCTAGTTTCAATAGAAACCACTTTGCGTAAAAAGGCTCACTTTAAGTGGGTCAATCTGTATTAGTTGCACCGCTTGAAACACTGAAGACACACTTTTGTGTATCTAGTGTTTGGGGACTTTTTGGGAACACACTATATTTATACTCTATTAAACTAGGTCAGCTCCTTTGTTGGGACAATCCCAGAGGGAGCTATACATTTCACCTAAAGATAGCAAGAAGAGTTCTGGTATTTTCCTGGTTTGTCTATCCCAGCTCATTCTGCGAAGTCTAATCTAGTGAAGTCCTATGTCTCAGTGAATAAACAGTGACTCATTCATTAAAAAATATTTCTTTAGTGTCTAATGTGAATTCTTCATTGTGCTAGGTGTTATGGGAAACATGAATTCCAGCTGTCAACAAAACTGCTCTCTAAAAGGGTAATAAGGCATATATATACATATATGTATATTCATATTTATATATATTTATACGGAAAACTCTCTGTGTGTGTGTATCACTACAAAAAGGGCAGAAAGTTGAGTTAAATAAAGCTGATGAGTCTAAGCTACAGGAAAGTTACTCAAAACAAAGTGTCCTACAAATAAATCTTTTTTTAAAAAAGGGGGCACCTAGGTGTCTCAGTGGGTTAAGTGTCTGACTCTTGGTTTCCACTCAGGTCGTGACCTCGTGGGTTGGGGGATGGAGCCCCATGTCCTGCTCCAGGCTCAGTGGAGATTCTGTTTGAAGAGTCTATCCCTCTACCCCTCTTCCCACATGAGTTTTCTCTCTCTGTGTCTCAAATAAATAAATAATCTTAAAAAAAAGAAGATGAAGTGTCCTACAGGTAGCTAGAAACCAAGACTTATACTGGAGAGAGCTCAGGGCATGATAGATAGATAGATAGATAGATAGATAGATAGATAGATAGATGATAGATAGATAGATAGATAGATAAAAACTAATATGTATATACAGTTTTTGGTGGTAACAGATGAAACCCTTGAAAGAGAAAAGAGAGATCTTGACTCACATATAGTTTTTCCCAACTAAAACAAATAAGTGAACAAGCAAGATGTGATATCTGATATTTTTTCAGCATACTTTAAAAATAATTGTTATAATACTCCTATAAATAAAATATGCGTTAAGCACAAGAACAACATCAAAACTATAGAGATCAGCTGAAATGTACATGCAGTAGGTCGCAGATTTAAGGAGTCACAGCCCACTGTTTCTTGTGGCATCTAGTCCCACTCATTTAGAGAATAATATTGAATTGCGATTTTGTATCTTCATTAGAGCACTAGTAACCAAATGTGCATTAAAAGCAGATGAAGTGTCTAAAAATCAGGTTATGTGAAGAATGCCAATTCAAATAAGTTTTCCACCTTTGAAGAGAGAAGGTGTAGTATCATTGATACCTATCGTTGAATAATTGTGGTGGGTGGTGGGGCAGTAGTTTTATTGTTATTCCAGAGACAACAAGTGTAGGGTCCAAGAAGGCATTATCAGCTTATGATGTAGGGTGACTTGCTAACAATTACAGCTGTCCAAGAACACTTCGGCGTTTTTTGTGTGTTTGTAAGCAACCGAAACAGCGGTTGAATGGCACTTGATTAGAAATGCTGTGGATGGAATGCTTCTCAAACTTGAAGATGCATTTGAATCGCCTAGAGTCTCGTAAAATGCTGTGGATCTGCAAGTATACTTTGAGTATCAAGGATATACAGAATTTTCTTTCAGCGTATGGAGAGTTTGGGATTAGAGAAGTTTTAAATTCTTCTCATCTTGAAAAGTCTGTTGTTCTATCATTTATTTTAGTCCTAATGCAAGGTATTCGTTAAATGCTGTGGGACTAAAGAAAAGTCAAGGTTCCTGAAGTAATATGGTAAATTCTAGAAACAGGAAAATGCATAGCCCATGTGGAATGTGTTAACTTGATCACAAAATATGTTTCTGGAGAAGTGTTGTAGAAACAGGCTTAGAGGCAGGCCAGGTTTCCACTGTGAATATCAAGTTAAGAACTTCCTGCACCTCGGGGATAATGGTATATCAGCTCAGATTTGTATTCACCTGTAAACAACATAGCCCCAGGATAGTGGGTTAAATGGACAGATGTGTATTTTTTCACGTAAATAAAAAAGTACGGAACTCGGCAGTCCAGCCTCGGTTGATCTGACAGCTCCCTGAAGTCATTAGAACCATATTCAGAGCTGATGTCTACTTTCAAGATTATCTTAAGATTCAAGATATTTGCTGGAGTTCCAGCAATATGGTCACATGCCAGCACTGGGAAGGAGGAAAAGAGGTTGAAGAAGTTACTCCTTTCAAAGGAAACAACTCAGAAAAAAACCCCATGCAACTGCTGCTTAAATCTTACTGGGCAGAACTTGATCACATGACTGAATGTAATTGCAAAGATTCCCGGGAAAGTTGGGTTTCTGAGCTAAGCACATTGTCTAGGGCTTTGTTTCTAAGGAATAATGAATGGGCTAATGCACACTGGGAGTCATCCAGCAGTCTCCCGACAAATGGTGTGTCAAGAAATAGCTCTGAGTTGAAAAGGGTCACCTGCAAAGGACTGTTTTTGAAAGACAAATATGGAAGTAATAAAAAGAATGAAATTGAGGGGTGCCTGGGTAGCGCAGTCGTTAAGCGTCTGCCTTCGGCTCAGGGCGTGATCCCGGCGTTCCGGGGTCGAGTCCCACATCGGGATCCTCGGCTGGGAGCCTGCTTCTTCCTCTCCCACTCCCCTGCTGTGTTCCCTCTCTTCCTGGCTGTCTCTCTGTCAAATAAATAAATGAAATCTTAAAAAAAAAAAAAAAAAGAATGAAATTGAATGTTGGGAGAGTCTGTAGTCAAGATGATTCATTTCTAGATGTAAAAGAATCCTGGAGATGTTGGACTAGACCAGAGTTGCAACAGATGGCGTAGAAAGGCAAGGGATTTTAGGATGGCCATAACAAAGGTATGATTGACGGGGCTTGGTGAATTAACCTGGACAGAGAGGAAGAAAAAGGGGCCCAAACTACCCATGGGATTTAGAACCTAGGTGATTTGGAAAAATGATGAAATTCACAGGAAAAACAGAAATGGCAAAAATAAAGCCAACTTGCTGAAGGAGAAGGTGTGTTTTGTTTCAGACATAGTAGATTTGCTGTGATGATGGAATATCCGATGGGAGCTGTGGGAATGTCTAAACCTTCTATGGGTAAGATTGTAGGACTGTTGCTTAGGAGATAATCCAGGGCTGAAGGGATGAGTTTTGAGGTTTTTCGTATACTTCCCACTTCCACTTGGATGTCTATTAGTCATCTCACATTTTATGTTTCCAGAGAAGAACTCTCAACCACCTGTGCCCCACGCTAGGTGTTGAGGACCCAGAAAATGTTGGTCTGTTTTAATATTCATCTCAACAAAATACCAATGCATAGGCAAATATGCTGCAAATGAGTCAGATAAAACTCTAAAGACAAATATAAATTATCTGATATTATCTACTCTTTGAGAATAATCCTCTTTGAAGTTTGAGTTATTTCCTATAATCCACTCTTCGGATGCCTTCGAATTTAATTTAGCCATCTGTTTAAGGGGAATGATAACGCATAAAAGCAAGGTGTCCCCATTCAGCCAGCTTCCAGAGCACTCTCCTCATAGACAAACTCAATTTTCCAAATACCAGCTCTATATGCATCCGTTAATTGAGGTGTAGACGAGGTTTCCTGCCTTTTCACTGGCTATGACTCTGATTTTCCCTTGACAGTATATTCCTAATGCCAGAGGTCAGGCTTGTATTAACCCATTCTGAACCTGCCTTCAAGTGGTTAATGAAAGATCCCCAGAGCACAGCCTTGACCTTCACCTGAGCTGCATTTTCTCCAATTAGACTGGATTTTCCCCTTCCTCTCTTTGTTCCTTTAGGCTCCAACCAGAGAAAGAAGCCAATTGACTTCCTCGGATTTATTAATTACAACATGTTTTGGCAGACAATGTTTTGGTTTTCTGTTATGTTCGTGTCATCTTTTTATTAGCTATACAACAAAACATCCCATAGACTAACTCTCTGGGAGTTTTCTACTCGCATTTAGTCAGGAGAGGACACCCTACCCCATGTGGGTGGAGAAACTCTTATGATATCAAGTCAAGAAGCTGAGGATTTCCTTTCCACATTCCTAAAGCTGCAGGAGTACAGGTCATCCCACAGACAACCGGGTACATGCTAGACCATTCTCCATGGGAGGTCTGAACTTTTTGGAAGAGACTGAAATTTGTTACTAAACCAGAAAGCTGGAAATGTTGAAAAATAAATGAATTTTGCATGAAAAATTTTCAAAATCCAAGACAGCCTTCCTATTAATAATGTCCTACCGATGCACAGAGCCCTGTGGTTAACACCACTCTCCCTTTATACCTCTCACCATCCTTTAAAATAGGCCCGATGAGTACTACATTCATTTTATGGCTAAGAACAGGATACTGAGAGAGCTTAGTTACTTGCTCAAGGCCACATGGCTGAGTCTGTTGCAGAGCTGAGACAAGTCTTACACTCTTTCCACCCTGTCTTCTCATTTCCCTCTAGTGAAAACATTTGCCAGTGTTTGCTTACCTACCAGGAGGTACGGTACAGACTGCTCTAAGTCACGGATGCGAAGTGTATTGGATCCGCTGAATAAAACTGCCTATCTGAATTAACTCTACTCCTTTCCTCCATGCACAGAAACAGCATTCCCTCCTCACCTGCAAAACACCTCCAGTGTGTGCTTAGACTACACCAAACTACTTTCTGCCCCCCTAATAGATCACACCAAATATATATATAAAATATATATATATATATATAATATGTATATATATAATATGTATCTATATATGTGTATACACACACACACACCTGCAAATTTGCTCACAGCACTTCTTGTGCTGGGTTCTTCCTCCCTAACCTGTCTGTCTGCTCTGAAGCCTATTTTGTTTCATTTCTCTACTGCAAAGTTTGTTATTCCTTCTTTATAACTCTCATAACAGAAGGTTTAATCATGTGTTTATATTAATGAGATAACAGATCTAAAGAGCTAGCACAGAGCCCAGGACATTGTGCATATTCACTAAATGTTAACGATGATGATGATGATGATGGTATCTCTTCTATTAGTCTCTTAAACATAAAGGCTCTTTTCTCTGTATGTAGCACAATATACATCACATGCTAAGAAATCCTTAGTTATTTTTAATTAATTTATAGGTAATCTATACAGGCATCGTATGGATAGTAATAAAGGCAACATTTATATTTATAATGGAGAGTGAGGAGGTGGGTATAATTAACTGTTACCATGATAATTTTAAAGGAATGGAACTGGATCATAGGCACAGAGTAGTCATGAACTTGAAATGAGCTTAGAGAGAGCATCTAATTGGGTGGTTCTCAAAGTGTGGGCTCCCCATCAGCAGCAGAGCCTGGGAACTTGTTAGAAATGTACATGTCCAGCCTCACCCAAGATTCCCGAGACAGATAGCCTCTGTTTTCTCAAGGCTTCCAGGCGATTATGATGCACAGTAAGTTTGAGAACTACTGCTCTAGTCCAAACCTCTAACTTCACAGAGAGAATGGAGGTGCAGAGAGATCAGATCACTGACCTGGGGTCACACAGCTAGTTAATGGCAGCAATGAGGCTAGAACTGTAATCTCATGACCACTTAACTTGAATAGTTCTCCCCATTGCTTTTTTATTCTTTCTAAAAAATGTTCTTCTTTCTCCAGTCAAGGAAGAAGTGAATGGTTTTAATGGTTTGGCGGTGGCCCACGGTGCTTGCTGAAGTAGCAGAAAGTGTTAACGCCGGGACACTGGAGTGTGTTTGGAGCTCACCCTATTACTCTCCGTGTAGCGATCAGTGGCAGCCCTGCAAGAGAAAATCCGCTATGAGGAGCCGTCAGCTGACAGCCTCCAGCTGTTGTGCCTTTGGGATCTCTCTCCGTGTTAAAGCCGAGAGCATGGGCTCCCACCTGCTGACGGAGCATGGCACGGGTCCAAGGGCCTGGCCATTTCTGCCCAATGTGAGATTCTGCTACTGTCAATCTTTTCTTTAGAGCTCCCTTTGGACTGGCTGGGACCCACAGAGGTGCTGCCCAGTCTGAGGCTGCTCTTCCCTTCCCCTCTGCTTTCGCAGGTGTAAGACCTCCACTGTGGTCCGAAGCCTTTCATGCCTGCTTCTGCTCCCTGTCCCCTTTAGGTTTCATGGGAGTGACCCCTAATTCATCTCTTCTGCTTCTAACTCCTCCATGGCATCTGATTATAGCATGACCTGGACTGACACACTATTCTCCTTGAGCCTCAGTTTCCAGATGAATAAATGATGTTGCAAGAGTCCATTCCCTAATACGGAATGGCAAAACAATAAATGATTGTTATATTGTCACTAGTGACAAGATTGTCAATATCTCAAAGTTACTAGGCTTATATGAAGACATTGACAGAAATGTGTGTGGCAGAGACACCTGTTGCTTATGGAATATTCAGGGGATCACCCATATTTCTAGCCCAGGTGGGGTGATATGACAAGTTCCAACCAATGTGTTATAAGCAAAAGTGTTGCTTTTCTTATTCAGGCCAAAATATAGAAGAATATATATCTTCTACGGCTGGCATGGCAAACTCCGAAAGCATGTGTTTCGTTAGAATAATGAAATCTTCATCAGCCTGTGATCTGTGAGCTCATGTGGAAGCTGGCCCCCAGCAAACCTACATGACATAGGACATATGACAAAAAATAAAGCTTTAGTGTGTTAAGCACTGAGATGTGGGGATTAATTTGTTACTACAGCTTAAACGATCTTATCCTGACTAAAACAATATGTTTTGCAAAATGTATAGTGCCATGAAAATATAAGACATTTTCATTTTAACTGCTCACTTTCTAGCATTATTATTGGCTGCACTGGGGAGAAAATGTATCACCATTGAGTAAAGATGAAGATCTCATTCAAAGACAGAAGAAAAATAAAAACTTGACTTAGGAAGAAAATTGTCAAGCTTAAGATAAGAAAAATCTGTCATTTTCAGGGGAATCAATCTCATTTGAATATTCTTACTAGAAAAAAATCTTAGAGTTTTACTTGAAAAAAAATTGAATTGGGTATAAATTCAACATAGTCATAGCCTTCCATGAACTTTATAGTCTAATTAGGCAGTGGAAGTTACTCTTTCCCCCAATGAGTTTTTAGTGTGAGATCATCAGTAATATTCAAATTCTTCATTTTTTTTTTAAATGCACTAAAACCGGAACAGGACATTTCTTAAGTGGTGCCAGTTTCTGTCTAAGTTGACTTGCGTAGACTAGGGGTGGTTCAACTGAAGCTAGAGATCAGCTGGTTTTGACCTTTTCAATAGTTGGTATGTTGATTAGCTGGCAATTCTGCTCTTCCAGCCCTTAGAACACAGCCAGCCTGCAGGAGGGGTGGCGACAGCCAGTCAGTCAGAACAGAGAATAATGAAAAGGTCAAAACAGGATAAGGACCAGATTTCACAGCCCCGATAACATTTGAAATTTCATCTCATTCTTGCCGTCGGACAGATGACAAGAAGAATTGGTGCATGCGCTGCCTTCCCAGGGATAAGATTTCAACCAAAAATGTCTTGGAGACGGCCAACGTCTTGGATTTGGAAACAGAGAAGTGGATACTTCAATGTCTCTTTGAAGACAGAATCAAAACTTACAAAACTTGGAGCTTCTAAATGGCATGACCTAGGAAAAGCATTTATATGGAGAAGACCATTTAACTACTCTTGGGTGCTCTTAACACGAGAAAGTAATGCCGGGTCACTCACTCTGTGGTTATGCAAAAACTAAGGAATGAACTGGAGTTATTTGTATGGCCAAAGTGGAGAAGGGGTGAGTTCGAGGGCTCTGAAAGCAGAATCCACTAAATAAATATCTAACTGAAACAGAGATATGGAGAGAGCTTTTACCCAGGCAAGTGGTAGTAGAATGAGGAATTTCCTCATTTTACAATTAGTAAAACTGTTGTTTCATAGTTACAGAACTGTACTCAATCTAGTTTCCTTTTAAAGTAGTTCCACTGAAAATGTGTAGCATCTTGTCTGGGCACGGATTCCATGGAATCTTATATTTTAGGAAACAGTTGCTCTCCCATCTTTCTTCCTTCACCCCTCCCCGCTTCCTTCCTTCCTTCCTTCCTTCCTTCCTTCCTTCCTTCCTTCCTTCCTTCTAACCTTTCCTTCCTTCCTTCCTTCCTTCCTTCTTTCCCTCCTTTGGGATTGTTTAGTCTGCACGGTTGTCTGTGGATGTTTCTATCTTAGAGTCATTGGACTGTTTGGTCAACCTATAACAGGAGGGAAGGAATGGCAGGAAGTTTGTCTGTGTTAGGTACAAAACAAAAACAAAAATTAAAATGAACAAAAAAGAAAACCTGTTGATTAGTTGTCATTGTCTGGTTTCAGTTTATTTCACTTGGTGCTATTGAATCTTAGCCATGGAAGCTAGAAAAGCTGTGCGAGATTCACAATCCTTCCACTAATTTCCTGGGCAACTTGACCACAGGTTCAGAATTAACCAAAGTTTATTTGCTCCTTCGATGTTATGTGCCAGGCATTAATCCAGGAACTTTGACATATGCCATCTCATTTCATTATTATAAAAGTTCGAAGAGGTTAAAGTAACTATACTGTTGACTCTTGAACAACACGGGGGTGAGAGGTGCTGACTCCCAGAGCAGTCAAAAATCTGTGTAACAAGGGTTGACTCCCCCAAATCTTAACTACTAACAGCTTATTATCAGACAGAAGGCTTACTAATAAAGAGTCGATTAACACATGTTTTGTATGTTATTTGTATTCTATACTGTATTCTTAGAATAAAGTAAGCTAGAAGAAAATGTCAAGAAAATCATAAGGAAGAGAAAATACATTTACATACAGTATTCATCGAGAAATAACTGCATATAAGTGGACCGGCAGTTCAAACCTGTGTCGTTCAGCGTCAGCTGTAAATCGTGATCTGTCTGGAGTAGTCCCAGTGCCCATTTCCCAGCAACCCACACTGTTAGAACTTCTTTCACTCTCAAAAGTGTTGTAAATTGGAAAATGGATGACACAGTCATCCTACATAGAGTAGGTATTACGATAACATTCTATTTATAGGCCTTTCTGGTCTTAATTTCTTTACTGATAAAAATGGGATGCGTGAGCAAATTACATTAAGGGTCCCTTCTTGCTCTAATGGCTCTGATTGCTTAGGTAATTATAGAGACCTTAGCCTCAAAACTTTTTATCTGCTTAAAAGGGCTCCACCTCAGCCATGTGTCAACACTGAATAGAGGAAAGGAAATCCTCTACTTCAGTACAAGAAATGAGAAGTTTTAGGACAAAAAGAACGCCTACTGAATGTACATGCATTATGATGCAATACTGGTATGAATTCACCACAGTTTATGTGAGATTCTGCAGTACGCAGAGCAGAGAGAGCACACCAGAGGACTGTGGGATGGAATGACATATACCTAAAATTAAAAAAATGTATACCTAAAATAAGTTTCACCTAACATGCCCGAGTAATAATGCGGTAAGTTCTAATACATTTCAACTGAGAATCATTGTAACAATTAAGAATTATGAACTGTTTCAGTTGTAAGTTACTTTTCCTATATCCTGTTTTTCTTTCGTATGTTTGCTAATGCTCTATCTAGAACATAATCTTCATTCTACCCACAGGAAGCACCCTGGAAAGCATGATGTAGTGGAAAAAGCCTGGGCTTTGGGGTAAAATAGTTGAGTTATAATCTCGGCCTGCCAGTTATGAAAATCCATGCTGCTTAACTTTTCTTTCAAATTCAGTTTCCCCGTCCATAAAACAGAAAGAGCAACCCAAGTTTAAAGGAATGTTCTGAAAATTCAGGGAGGTAGTGTTGGCACATGGCGGACAATGAGCAAATGTTCCTTCTTCCCAACCTGCCCGCAAGGACATGTGTATATGTAACGTATCAAGTGAGGAATGTCAAATGAGTTATGTCTTTATGGGCCTAGATGATCCGTGTTTTGATGGCTGCTCGAACACCAGCAGGTAGAACCTTACCAGGTAATGGGTTTATGGTTAGCAGCAAAGTTGGCTTGGTTTTCAGCTCCACCTTACATTGCCTTAGTTGTTGAGGAAAGATTCTCTGCCTTCTAAAGGCTGTCTGTAAGTTTATTGATCTTTCAAGGCTGAATGTAATGTTCTCTTTACATGGCATACTTAATAAAGGCAATCTGTCATCAGCTCATGTCCACTATATCCCCCCAAATGGAATTTATGTGTCTTTCAAGCTAGGAGAAAGCCGGGATCAGATCTCACCTGTGGTGCTGGGTTCTGTCCTAGATGCCACCCTTTGAAAGCATCACGTGTGTAGCTTTAGGACTCATGGGCCTGGGATGATCAGAGAGTAAACTCTTGAACAGCTGTAGCCAGGGAGAATGTTTAAAAGGGTTTGGTATAGATGTTACTCTAATGGGAGCACATCATTTGGCCTGAAAATGACCAATTTGGGACTAAAATGAGCAGGATATGCTTTCCTCCTGGAAACACAATACAGGTAGCTCAGAGAAGCATCTGAGGGAGAGACCAAGAGACAAAGACACAGAAGAGAATTCAAAGAAAATGCAGAAGAACGTAGGGAGAACAAATCATTGTCAAAATAAAGAGTAACAAGTAGCAGACACTTCACAGGGCACACTGGAGAGAAGTATTTCTCTACGACCACTTCTAAGTCTTGCTATTTCAAGTAAATGTCAAGCACTCGCATCTCAGAGACTGATAGTGTTTTGCATTTTTTTTTTTTTTTGTAATCAGTGACAGTGATACCCAATGTAGAATCAACTTAAGACAAAAACAGTAACATACGAGGAATCGAGTAATGGAGTCTCCAATAGCTGTCTTGGTAGGAGAATGACTTTTACCTTCCCAGAATCTCCAACACCTTCCAAAGCTACCCTAAACAAAAATAATAATCTTTACTATGGACAATGGATAATTTCTTCGTCTTAGCGGAAGGCTGAGTAAAAGCATCTTTAGAGGAACTTACTACATTACCTGATCTGTCATATACAATGGAGATAAAAATGTTATTTGCTATGCAGTTAGAATTTTAAGACAAATCTTCTAGCTCCTCTTTCTAACATGATCGCCTCCTCCTCAACTAATCTCCACTAAAGACATTCTGAAACCACCACAGAATCTCCTAGACAATTCTCCAAGACCTTCCACAGCATTCCCATGCCTTTGTGCCAGTATTTAGTGGAAGGGAAATTGAAATACATATCAAATGCTTGTTATTTATTTAACAAATATTTACTGAATACTGACTAAGTTCCAGAAACTAAGCTTGGTACTGATTATCACTGCTTTATGACATCTAAAAATGTTCATTATCAAATTTATAAAAAACCGTACCAAGTTTTATCCTTTTGTATGAATTAGTGAATCCTATTTAATCTCTTTCTTTTTAAGTTTTTTTTTTACTTTCCTAAAGCCCTATTTAAATTTTAACAATATTTAAGATAGTCATATACTCTTAATCATTCCAGTTGAAAATCTGATGCCAAAACGGAAAAATTGCCTAACCTTCCTTCCAAATTATTGCCAGATATGTAAGTCAAACACATAATGAACCACCAACTGGATGGTAAGGAAATTCACAATTATATTCTATGATGAATGATAGAAGGAACTAGGGATATTTAGACCACAGAAGCAAATGCTCCTAGTAACTATTTTAAATATCCGAAGGGTCATGGAGTTAAAGAAAGATTTGGTTTGTTCTAAATGACATTAAGACATAAAACTAGAGTAATAGGTGAAAACTACTTTGAAAGAAAATCTGCTCTTCTGATCTATGTAATAGCAAAGACAGAATTGGCTATGGGAAGGCAATGAACTAAGGATAGAGGAGGAATTTGGCAGAGAAGACGTAGAACAGTTTCAAACATCAGATTAAGGTGTGGGCCATAAAGCCACTTCAATTCTGAAAGGCAATAATTCCAAGGAAATAAAGTGAAGATTAGGAACAAGGCATATAACAAGTTCATCTGAGTTACAGAAGATAGAAATGTATAAAATTTAAAGAAGAAAACCCACATAGCTGTAAAAAGCTTTCTGCTGGAGAAGTCCAAAATCACACAGAGATGAGAAGCCTGATGTCCCTCATGAATAATACCTAATGCACTGGGATTGGGCAGCTGGGCTCTGATACTGCGTCTAAGGCAAAGGTAATTGAATACTAGGAGAGAGACATACAGTGGTCCGAATAATATAACATCTGAGCACATTAATATTTCTGTCAATGTAACCAAGAATGTTATGGCATATGTGTCACTGGGAATGACAGAAGCTATTACTGAAATGAGATTAGAATCTTTTTGAAATATCAACAGAAGCATTATAGTTGGGAGCATTCCCATCTGAAATAGAAGACACTGATGCTACACAATCAACATACGAGGGGGAATAGGATACAAAGTTACAGACCACGTTGTTTTGTTCTATATCGATTTTTCCCCTCAGAGTTTTTGATTAGCTGTCAAATCAATTAGTTTTCCTCAATCCCAAGTATGATGTCAAATTTCTCCGTTTTTTGGAGAGAAATGGGGTATATCTGGTTTCCTTCTTTTTATTATGACCATCAGGGTGCACATTGATTGGCCAAATAAATGGGTAAACGAGCTGTGTGTAATGTCTAGTGTTGGAGTTAAGGGGCTTCTTCTGTCTCATCTTTGCAGAACACTGTTGCTCAGGACTAGCTTGATTCTTGGTTGGGTCACCGTAGTGTGAGTTCTGTGTTCCAGGATTTACAAACCCTTAAGAGCAAAATGTAGTAGGAGGATATTTTAATGTTCAAGTCTGTTTACCTCATCTTCCCCATCCTCTAATGATTCAAATAGCATCAAGAACTTGCATTATTATAATGCTGCCCGGTGGTAGGGCTGATACCAAACAACCAGTTAAATTCCTGACTGTGGACCTCTTATGTAGATTTGGGTAAATCTAAAGCAGAAAAATAGTCTTGAAAGCCATTCCTTTTATTGTAAGAACCAAGTATTTGAAATAAAAAATGAATTGTTTGACTTCATTGGCTTTAAATGTGGAAGAGCCAAGGCCTACAAGATTCAAAGCAAAATATAGCAAGAATGGGTAGGTTATGTAAGCAGAGATGGGAAGTCCAAGAAAGAATCAAAGGGAAATGCTAGAAATTAAAAACACTGTAGCAGAAATGAAGAATGCCTTTGATAGGTTCATCAGCATGGCCAAGGAAAGACTCAGCAAGTTTGAAGATATGTCAATACTTCAAAAACTAAAACATGAAGAGAAAAAAGAATGAAAAAATGGAACAGAAAATCCAGGAATTGTGGAACAAAGTATAATGAGAATACCAGAAGGAGAAGAAAGAAAGGAACAGAAGAAATATTTGAAGTAACACTGGCTAAGAATTTTCTAAAATAAACAACAGGCACCAAACCACAGATCTTGGAAGTTCAGAAAACACCAACCATGGCAAGTACCAAAGAAAATCTACAACCAGGCATATCATATTCAAACTGCAAAAAAATCAAAGACAAAGAGAAAATCTGATAGGAAGTAAATGGTGGAAGAAATGTCTTACTTATAGAGGGATAAGGGTAAGAATTAAGTCAGACTACTCTCCAAAAATCTTGCAAGCAAGAAGTGAAGGAAATATTTAAAAGTAAAGCAGCCACAAACTAGAATTCTGTATTCGGTGAATTCATCCTTCAAAAGTAAGGGAGAAATACTTTTGCGAACAAACAAAAATTGAGGGAATTTGTTGCCAGTAGGTCTGCCTTGTCAGATATGCTAAAATAAATTCTTCAGAGAGAAGGAAAATGATAAGAGGTTAGAAGCTTGGGCCTACATAAAGAAGAGAAGAGTGTTAGGAAAAGAATAAATGAAGGTAAAATAAATGCTCTTCTTTTTCTTATTCTTAATTGACCTAGGTAACAGTTTGTCCAAAATAATAACAGAGACAAGGTGTTTGGAGGTTATGGAGTATCTATAAGTGAAATAAATGACAACAATGCTATAAGGGACAGGACGGAAGAATTGGGAATACTCCGTTATGAGGTACTTGAACTACCATATATGGTAGTATTTGAAAGTGAACTTGGATTAATTATAAACACATGTTGCAAACTCAAGGGCAACCACTAACAAACAAACAAACAAAGAAAACCCCACGGTATAAATACCATACACCAGAGGAAGGAAGACTATTACAGCACTAGAATGCACAAAATGAGAACAGAGCTTGATCAAAGAAAGAAGAAAGGGTAGATTAACAGGGATGCTCTCAGTCTCTGAGAAATGGCCCAAGTCTCAGCTGTAATTGGAGATAAAAGGGGTAATAGAACCCCTGATAGAAATACCAGACAAGCTGCAAGGATTCCAAAATAGAATGTATCATCTTCTAATTTGCCCTATGCAGTCTGGGAGAGTGCAAACCTCCTGGAGAAAAAATCCAGGTCCAATACAGCATTTGAGTGATCAAATAGCAACTGTGGAAGGAAATTGACAGATGGTTCTGAGGGCAGCTTTGAGCCCCTCCAACCACGACGTGGCATGAGAAAAGCGGCTGGGTATTCAGAGCCCCCCAGGAGGAGCCTCATAGTTGGGATGATGAGGACACAGGTGCATGGAATTTTTAACTGGGGGCCATCGAGGGACTGCAATCATAAGCAGCACGTGCAACTTCACGGCTGCCACTACATTTTAGCTTCTGTTTCCTCACAGCTCTACTTCAGGATCTCTGTCTCTCCTTTCAGAATTCAGCTCTTACTGTTAACAGCCTAATCTTCTCTACAGTTCCCAAGACTAATTGCAGAGTTGAGAGGATCTTATTAGCTAATTCCTGAGTAGAGATTTAGAGATTTCACAGCCACTGGCTAGCCTAAGGATTGGTTACTCTCAAGTCAGTTCTTCACCCTGGCCTAACTTGTGAAGCTGGATGCAGGACCCTTGGTTGAGACTATGGCTGCCCAGGGTGTTCCTTTAATCCCTCAGGAATTTCTGTGTGCAAAGTGGTTTCCTTAGAAAAAAAATCGTGGGCATGGCAAGCATAATGGTTAACCTTGATTTGTCTGATGATAGATAGATAGATCAATCAAAACTATTCTGTAATCAATAACCTATGGTACAACTATTCTGTAACACTATTCTGTAACCAATAATCTGTGATAAAAAGAAATTAAAGGTACAAAAATAATAATATAGGAGGGTCAGAAGTTACATTGTTAGTATATTTCTTTATCCTTTTCATGTTGTTCCTTATAAAAGTCATGTCAGTATTAACAACAGTAAAAGCTAACATTTGCTAAATGTCTAATATGTGTCCAGCATCCTGTTAGATACTTTATATAGAATAATTAAATTCCCACGACAATCCTGAGAGGTGGGTACTGATATCCCATACCACTAATGACACTGAGTCTGAGAAGTTTAGTAATTCATACGCATACATTTTCTGCTTATAGAAGGCAACATTTACACATTTTTCTCTCACAAAATACCTCTGCTTGTACTTGGAAAGAAATTCATTTGTGAGAGCAAAAATAAAAGAGTAATTTAGAGATAAGAAGAGAGAAGGAAACTAAAATAAGCAGAAGAAAGAAGCTTATTGCAGATGTAGTACTTTTATAAAAACAATTAAACCTTAATTGGTTTTTGCAAAAAAAAAAAAAAAAAAAAAACTTAAAGAATCCTAGGAAGCTTTAAATTAAACCTAGGACCCAATGAGATGTGAATTTTATAATCTTGGTCTATAAGAGGAAGTTCTTTGGGAAACGGAAAAGTTGGATTTTTGTTTGGTTCTGTAACTTAACTGCAGACCCTTGACCAAACTCCATAACCTTCCTAGTCACCACCACCACCAATAAGCCCTCATCAAATGTTTTTACGAACGTGGAATACTAGATAGGAAGAGAGTTGATATTTTGGATGAGCGAGTCTGAGTTCTTAGCCTGAAGTCCAGAGAATAAGCATTATGCCTATTTTGTGACAAGGATGCAAAAGCGAGAAAGAGACAATCCTAGTGAGCCCTCAAGAAACTCGCTACTTAGCATAATGAACACATAAGTACCATGCATGGCCTGCTATAGTGAAAGTCTTTGGTAAGTATCTATGAGAGCAGAACATTATTTCTCTCCTCCCACCACCCTGGCCCATTGGTACAGGCACAGGGATTGTATCTCACCTGCCAACTCCCACCAGTTGTTAGCAGCCTGGAGTCCTATGGGGAGAGATCAGTGCCTTGGTCCAGGCCAAGCAGGAGCGAATGCTGCAAGTTACCAAGGACGCAGGCGAGAAAGGGCAGGGGGATGTGTGTCGAGGAAGAACCCTTCAAACTCCAAGATGGCTTTGGAGTTACACTGAGCTGGGTTGGCAGTCTTGCTGTGTCATTTAACCATGTGACCTTGGACAGCCTGAGTCTCAGCTTCTTTGAATAGATGACAAAGTATCTAATTTTTGCTGTGATAGCTATGTCATTCCATAAAGCACCTAGCCCAGTTTCTGACTAATAGTAGTTGGTCAACATATGTTAGCTTCTTTGACTCGCAATCCAACTTTTTAACTAGACGACAAGGTAGCCAGGAAGTTCTTGGTGCAGTGGTCATTGTAAATGAGGATCCAATAATCACGCATCTGTGGGGACTCTAGACTCTTCTCTTCTCTGAAAACATCCCTCGATATTTACACTAAATATTTGCCTTTTCATTGGCAACTTCACCCATTATATTTATGTATTTTATTTTATTTTATTTTATTTTATTTTATTTTTACTTTTTAAAGATATTTATTTGAGAGAGAGAGAGTATGGGCACACATGCAAGGAGGGGCAGAGGGAGAGAGAGAGAGAGAGAGAAAATTTCAAGCACACTCTTCCCTGAGCTCCGAGCCCAACTCTGGGCTCCATCTCAGATCATGGCCTGAGCCAAAACCAAGAGTTGGACGCTCAACTGACTGAGCCACCCAGGCGCCCCACATTTACTTATTTTCTTATCATCTTCCTCTGTTTCTCCTTCCCACAGTTGTCCTCTGCTTTGTGTATTTGCGATACCAGTCAATGGCACTAAAGTTTCTCTAGGGACTCAATGCACAAAACCTGGGAACCAAGGGTGCCTTTGAAGGCCACCATTTTGATCACAGGAATCCGAAGTCCGAAGTTAGGAAGGAAAGACTGTCACAAAGTTACCTTCCCAGAGATCGGCTCCGCTCTCTGAAGAACCTGAGTCTCCCCGCAGTTAAGTCCATCACAAGCTCCCAGATCACCATGGAAGTCTCGAGTAGCTATGATGAAGGCCTTCAAATACCCACGACACAGTTTAGATCCATTGTATGACTGAATAAATGGAACCAGCCAAACGTTTTTTTTTTTTCCCTTTCCTTTATATGTGGGTTCCCTTAGACCTCCTGGCCTCTCCATGCCCTTTGCCGCATGCATGAACAGAAACTGCCTCCCAGAGCAGCTCTGCAAAGGATTTTTCTGGCGAAGGCAACCTGAGGTCAAGAAACCACACAGCTGTCAGCTCATAGTTACAGTCTGAGGGGAAGAGAAGCCTGAGGCTTGGGTATTAGGCTCCCACACCGTCAGCCTCCTCCCCAACATTTCAGCTGAACAATAACCACGATTGAAAGAAGAAAGAACAAAGCGACTTCCCAAATATTTCTTTCTTTTCTTTTCTTTTTTTTTTTTTTTTTGCCCAGTATGCAACGCTTCCTGTTTCTCTCGTGATGAAAATGTGTTCATCTGTCAAACGGAAAGCTGCCCCACTGCTTAGGTGCAGAGAACTTCAGTCACAGCAGCTGCTGCGAGCAGACCAAGAGCCAAGCTCCTCATTTGTTTTGGCTAACGCTGAAGAATCAGTTTAGGCATCCCCTAGAACAAAATGGTGCACGGGAACGGGGCCAAGCTATGGAAGAGAAGCAGCAAAGTTGCAACAGATTATTTGTCTGCTGAAACAGAAGGAGAAAGATATCAAAACCTGGACTCATTTGAGTCCAGCCTCCCTAACATATTCTCTATTTGCAACACAGATGATTTCCTCTAATATCATTCAACAGGTGCTAAACTGTAGCTTTTCTGGAGATTAATCATTGCAGCCCTGGTAAGAGAGAATCAGGAAGAATCTGGGAGCCACCCAGAATCCTTTGGCTCTTTCTGCCAGGGACTCAGCACGGGACACAAGGGCGTATTTTGTAGGTGCTTGTTAATGGTAATCATCGTGAGGAAACTATCCTTGCTCTCTGCGTTCCCAAAGCACCATATTGATGGGAAAATATGTTTGCCTTTGTGACTCTTACTGAGGTTGTAAGCTTCTTAAGACAAATCTATCTTTCGCTTAACTCTTATTTTCAGACACTAGCACATAGTAGGCACTCAGTAAATACAAGTTGAAAGGTTTATTTGTTGAAGTAAATTTCATGAATACATAACATGCCCCTCTTTCAATTTCATTAGGGAGGGTTTGAGTAAGTATGGTCATTCTGGGTAATTTACCAACACTGTTTATCTTAGAAGTTTCATGTGCATTTCTGTTTTCACCCATTGGAGACAAAGACCAAGGCCACACAGATGTAAATTATTTAATTGGGTCATTAAGCCAAACCCATTTGGGAATTTAGTTGGCCAGCTAGCTGAGAAAAAAGTAGAGCTTAGGAACATGACATGACTTCACTTTTTTCCCAGATTTATCAGAAAATGGTTCACTCTGAACTCCCATTTGAATATTGTAGATCTGATTAGAGAAGGGGAAAAATGAAGCCAAACTCTAAGCAGGACAAAAATGAAATTAAATGGCAATTTCAAAATACTTAAATGCCTCCAAAACTTTGATGTGCTATCTCTTGTCTGGACAGATTTTACAGGATTGCTCTCAAACTGGTCAGCCTGTTCTATGTAGGCTTGTGTCCCAGGAAAGGTCTAAATTAGGCAACACTCCAGGAGAAGATAGACCAGTGCTAGCAGTATTGTAGTAGTGGGTGTCGTAGGGGTCTGCTGCCTGCATTTCCAAGTCTCAGATTCTGCAGCTGTGGAATGAATGGATCATCCCTACAGCCTGGAGTATGTCCAGTGTGTGCTGAGGCACTGGCTGGGAAACCGAAGGGGGGAGAACCGTTAGCTCTGACCTAAGCCTGTAGTTAGATCCTCCACCTTGCACGCTTCTCTTCCGAAACCACAGTGCTGGCTGGGATGAAGACATAGCAGGAGTAGCCTCCTTTGAGTCAAAGATAAGAGCACCAGAGTTCTTGCTCGACTGCTGGACCCAGCCAGGTCTGTCTGGTCCCTCCATGGAGGTGGAGGAGAGAAGTTAATATTCTTTGCCTTGCCCGACACATCTCATGCTTGTTTCTCCAGGCTCTGCCCTCCTTCCACATTATTTCAATAGGGAAATAGTCCATTTATTTTGTTTGGCACATTGTATTCCACACACAAACTGATCTGATAACATTTGGGTGGAATTATTAAATTTAGCAAAATATTGGAGTAGGGTTGTTTAGTTCTGGGACGCTATATGGTTTGATCAAAAATGATTTTCATTTCATGTTGCTTATTTCTGTTTTCCTACAATACTATGGCATCCAGCTGCAAATGAAAATAGTTAGACATCCAGGTAATTTAAGTCCGTCTTATCAAGTATTAGATTTGGGGACATGAGGATAATAAAATAAATGTTTATTATTTCCAGATGGGTATTTGGCATTGTGGAGTAACAGCCTATGTAGGGTAACATTTTAAGAATTAACATTATTGAAGCAGAAATAGAAGAATGATATGATTCTTCAGCATAAATGTGACATATATGTCAAATAAGCATTGGATTGAAATAAACCAATTTAATTTTCAAAAGCCCATTGCACTTAGCAGAAAATCCTGCATAATGCATGCAAGCCTGGGACATTGACCTGTAAGCCACTCTTTGAATTACTACTGAAAATTTCAATCCAACCCAACCAAATGCATTATATATGCGTGTGTATATGTGTGTGAAAATCTGAAGGCTCTGAAACAAAAGGTCTTAAACCGTGTAGCAGGTGTCAACTTTGCACCAAGACAATGGTGGGAACCCTAAATCAGAATATTACATACTTAAACCAATTTGTTCCAGTGAAATACACTCAAGTATCAAATGTTTATTCAAAGAGAGACCCCATATGCCTTTTCTGTGGAAGACGGTCTCTGTTTATTTTCCCTCCTTTAAGTATGCGCCAGTATCCCAAAGTATATTCTTAAGACTGAAGCTTAGCTATCTATGGTTTGGGGACAGGATTGGGAAGAACTTGACCCAGTTCCATCAGGGATTAGTTCTTGAACTCCTGAAAAGTGTATTTAACGTGGCCTACGAATGGGTGAGAATTCTTGCCTGATATTTGAGATTGAAAACCCGTGATGGGAATCTGTTTGGACTCTGGAACCACAACTTGAGACTCCTCTTAATCACCAGGCAAGAACTGCCTGCGAATTTGATTCTGTCACGATTGGCCACTTGGAATAAAATTTAAGATGTTGGAGAACATGTATTTGCCTTGAATACCATGTGTTGACAAGAGTCATGCCGTGTAGAGCAGACGGAGCTCTGCAACCGTACCCAACTGTAAATGCATTGGATACCATTGGCCCTTCTCCCCATGTACAACTCCACGACTCTTGGGGTGTAATGTATCATAATGACCAGTATGCTTCAATATCAGAGAACTTTGGTTGAGACTTGACTCTTCTTATACTCAAATCTTAAGCAAGGGACGTTCAGGATGTCAACAGCTCTGAAGTTTTCTACACTAGAACAGCAGTTCTCAAACTTTTCTGTCTCAGGACCCCTTTATGCTCTTCGAATTATGGAGAAGCCCAAAGAATTTCTGTGCTTGTGGATTATATCTCTTGATATTTACCTTATTAGAAATGGAAACTAAGCTTTAGAAAATATTTATTCATTTAAAAGTACCAGCAATAAACCCATGATAGGTTAACATAAAAACATACTTTTAGGAAAAATAACTATTTTTCAAAAACGAAAAGAAGGAGAGCATTGTTTTTACATTTTTCCAAATCTCTTTATTGTTTAATAGAAGCAGCTAGAGTCTCGAATGTACATCTGTAGGTCTCCTGCGATATCGCAGTACTTTCAAAAGAGTGGGAGTGAAAAAGTCACAACATTTTTTTTTTTTTAAAGATTTTATTTATTTATTCGACAGAGATAGAGACAGCCAGCGAGAGAGGGAACACAAGCAGGGGGAGTGGGAGAGGAAGAAGCAGGCTCATAGTGGAAGAGCCTGATGTGGGGCTCGATCCCAGAACGCCGGGATCACGCCCTGAGCCGAAGGCAGACGCTTAACCGCTGTGCCACCCAGGCGCCCCTAAAAGTCACAACATTTTAATATGACTACAAAAATAGTTTGGGCCTCAAGGACTGCCTGAAAAGGGGATCACCTGGGAGTCCCCAAACCGCATGTTGAGAACTACCATCCTTAGAAGTAAAATGGAGGCTAAGGACAACTATAGTAATTACAGCCAAACTTACTCGAATCCCTACTCGGTGCTTGTCTCTAATTTCAGTGTTTTTCCTATATTGTTCTATTTAACCCTTGTAGCAACCCCAGGAGGGAGATATTCTATCATCTTTCTTCATTTTCTAGATGAGAAAACCACGGCCCAAAGAAGCTAAGTGACTTTCCCAAGATCCGGGAGCTCGTATATGGTAGAGTCAGGCGCAGAGCTGTGACAAGAGCAACAGTGATGGCGGTGGCGGGTGTGGCCGTGGTGGTTACAGGAGTATTTTGCATCTGTGAAGCATTGAGTATGTAAAATGCCAGGTTGCAGGACGCGAATCCTCTTTTTGCCCTCACGACAGATCTATGATCTGTGCAGTATTACAATCATCATTGTACACATGAGGAAACAGAGTCTTGACTAAGGTCATATTTAGTGCATAGGAAAATTATATAAGTTCTCTAACTCTGCAGTGTTGCTATGATGGTAATTAACTTGGTAATCAGGCTGAAATTAGGAGAGGTGATCTGATGACCCATTTACCTGGCATCAGGGCAGAATAAGATACAGTTTTTTCTGCAGAAGTGTATTTTCCCAAATAGTTCGTCTCCACTATATTGTGGGCCCAAACTGTACTGACGGAAGGGGTCATTATGAACACTAACTTGGATTCTGTGCTTTCCTTTGGACAAGCATTGTAGGCTACAGGGGTGGGCAGGCCTCCATTTCCCTACTAAATCATCCCAGGATGCTTTCTATGCTGCATGTGGGTTTTCGTTTTGAAGTTTGTAGATCTTTCCTTTCCTAGTTCTTTCTGTCTTCTCCTTACCAAACCAACAGCATTTTCTTCTCAGAAGAATCCCTGTACTTGGTTCTAGCCCTCCCTCGGTGCCCTTGTAACTTACTGGTCATGTTCTTTCTTTTAGGAAATCAGGCAACCCGGTAAAAGAGGAGCATTGTGGGTAAAAGAAGAGCAAAACCTGTCTGAGTTTGTGGACTCTGCACGGGATTTGATTGTTCTAAATGCTTCCTCCGTTCACTTTCATCTGATTGGCCCTGCCCGGATAAATGCACTTGCTGAGGAAACCCTGCTCCTACGAGTGATATGTTACTGAGGGATCACAGCTTTTGCTAGTTCGAAAGTTTGATGCCATGGATTATGAGACCATTTGCCTATGGGCTTTCTTTTTATGTATTTTTACATTTGAGAGCTCTGCTCTTAACTACACTTTTAAAAATCCTTTAGAGGAAACCAAATATGCCTTGTTCCAGTTCCAATAAGGTTGCTTTGAATGTTTTGAACTTGTAGTCATGGTTGAGATGACCTAATTTAAAACACATTTGGAAGTTCAACTGAGCCTAACCTAGGTAGCTTCGATGTTTTCTTGTATGAGTTTGCTTTTTTGTGGTTGTTGTTTTGTCTAAATTCATGCCCCAGTGTTGTTTATGTTCTTCTGTAGCTGAGATCGATCTCCAGGAAAAAAAAAATAAGAAAGCCACCAAAGAGGGAAAAGAAAAGAAAACAAAGAGAAAGAAGGAAGAAAGAAGAGAAAGAGGCGATATGTGAGCAGGGAAACAAACACAAAACATTATTTACTAGACATAAATCGATTGAATAAAACAATTCTAGGTGTTAAGGACAGGTCTAAGGGGTGGACATGAAAATCCTTTCAATCACACACATAATAAAGATCACATTCTAGAGTCTGACTCCTGCCTACCCACCTACGCTCCTCACCCACTCCTCCTGGCCTGGTAATACACGCTCTATGATAGTCCGATGGCATATTGTGGCCTCCCTCCAACTCCATGCCCATACGGCTCCTCTGCTTTGAACGTCCTTAGGACTCCCACCTGTTGTTTGTCAGGCAAACTCTTAATCATCCTTCAAAACTCAGCAGAAGTGTCACCACTTCTGAGAAGTTTTTGTCTTCTCTTTAGTTTGGTTTCACCCCTTTCTTCTTTGTACCCGTACTTTACCCTCGAGAGTATTCTTCTCACAAAAAGACATTGGTGTGTTTGCATGTTTGCTTCTCTGCTAATTTGCAAGCTCTTGGATGAAAATGTCTGCAGCCTTAGAGCTACATGATACTGGACACACAATGGATAAACAGCATATAGAGAGTAAGTTTAAATTTGAATTATAAGAGAGTGCCTGTTTTCTAGGAGCTTGCAAACCTGTGGCGATACCGATTTATGCTTTGGAAACTGTAGCAAGATGAGCTCTCGCCAACGTTCTCTTGAGAGGCATGTCTGCAAATATCAAAATTCTAGCTGACTCACATAGAAATCTTCACATATATGATCAAAGATTTTCGATAAGGGTACCAAGACCATTCAGTGTGGGGGAGGGAACTGTCTTTTCAACAAATGGTGTTGGGAAAACTGGATATCCACATGCGAAAGAATGCTGTTGGGCCCTTACCATGCACCATACACAGAAATTAACTCAAAATGGAACAAAGACCTAAATATCAGAGCTAAGACAGTAAAGTTCCCTCAGAGGGAAACATGGGAGAAAAGCTTCAATAACATTGTATTTGGCAATGATTTCTTAAATATGATACCAAAAGCGTGGGCAACAACAAAATAGGTAAGTCGAACTACATGAAAATTAAAATGTTTGTACGTCAAGGGACACTATCAACAGAGTGAAGAGGGAATGCATGGACTAGGAAAAAATATTTGCAAATCATATATCTGATAAGGGGTTAATATCTAGGATACATAAAGAACTACAACTCAACAAAAGCAACAAAAATCAATCTGATTAAAAAGGGGCAAAGGACTTACACAGACGTTTCTCCAAAGAAGAGAGACAACCGGCCAATGAAAGACTCATTGGAGAAATGTGAATCAAAACCACCGTAAGATACCATTTCACACCCATTAAGATGGCTACTGTTACAAAGCATGGGGGGTGGGGATGGGATTTGGCAAAAATGTGGGGAAATTGGAACCATTATGCACTGAAGGTGGAAACGTAAAATGGTGCAGCCATGATGAAACGCAGTATGGCTGTTCCTCCAAAAATTAGAGAATTACCACCTGACCCAACAATTCCACTTTTGTATATGTGTGTGAGTGTATGTGTGTGTGTGTGTGTGTGTGTGTGTGTGTGTGTATCCATCCCAAAGAAGTGGAAGCAGGGATGCGGGCAGTTATGTGCACACCCATGTTCATAGCAGCAGCATTCACAATAGGCAAAAGGTGGAAACAGCTCAAGTTTCCACCAACAGATGAACAGATAAACAACATGATATACAATCAAATATTATTCAGCTTTAAAAAGAAGGAAATTCTGGCACAGGCTACAGCATGGATGAATGTCACAGACATTATTTTAACTCAGGCACAAAAGGACGAATATCACAGGGTAAGACTTACGTGAAATACCTAGAGAAATCAAATTCATCGAGGCAGAAAGCAGTGGTTGTCCGGCTCTGGGGGGAGGAGATAATAGGGAGCATTGTTGGATGGATGCAGAGTATCAGCTGGGAGATAAAAAGGTTTTGGAGAAGGACGTACAACGAGAATGCACTTAACATCACAGATCTGTGCAGTTTAAATAGTTAAAATAGTAAACTTTATATCATACTTATTTTACCACAATTTTAGGAAAAAACAAAAAACAAAACCCAAGCAGACATAGCTCTGCGGTTACCACCCTATTGTTTACTTGTCTTATAGGCGGGACGCACGAACGCCCTGAAGAACCTGGTAAAGACCTTACTTCAGTTTGTGTTAAGGCAGGCAGGCAGCAAAGTGCTGCCATCACACCGAAGGTCCGCGGGAAAGCTCAGCAACGAACCCAGGCGAAGTGGCTCCTGACTCCCGGTATTGTGCAAAAAGCCAAGGGGCTCTGCCGTTTCCCCGTGAGGAACAGGTAGACCCTAGGAAGGGATCTGAGCAGACTGCTTCACCGATTCCAGACCGGCGCCCCGAGAAGACACCTGCGATGGGATTTGGCCATTGCTTCCCCTCCCGGGATCACTGAGCTCCTGCACTTCCTAGGCTCATTAAAAGTTATAGTTCTATAGTCGAAAAAAGAGAGAAACTCATCTGGCTGTAATTCAGGGCTGAGAAGAGAGCCTCCCCTTCACCCTACCCGGCAAGCCTCCTTCCGCCTTCTCTCTCCACCCAAGAAATGCAACCAACGACTCCATCAGAGATTCCTTTCCTCCCCTCCACCACCCCCTAATGAAGAGCAGGTGCGCCTGCAGCTTGCTGAGAATGCGAGGAGGGGGCTTTGCGAGGGGTGAAGGGCGACGACATTCCTGAGAAATTCAAGTCCTTACATCCACGGGTCTTCTAGTCGCCAGAGGTTCTTGGTTTGGGTAAGATGCCAAGTAGTCAATATTTTACATTTGGTGGGCCATAGGGTCTCTCTCACAGCTATTTTATTTGGCTCTTACAGTACAAAGTGCCATAGACGATATCTGAATGGACATGGCTGTGATCCAACGAAACTTTATTGGTGGAAATTAAATTTGAGTTTTGTATAATTTGAATGTGTTTCAAAGTATTATTCAAAAAAGTTTTTTTCAACCATTTAACAATGTAAAAGCCATCCTTGGCCCACAGGTTATACCAAAGAGGCACTGGACCGTATTTGGCCCATGGTATATTGTTTGTTCACCCCTAGTTTAAATACTTTTAATCTACCTATTTAAAAAAATTTATACAGCAGGAATTTCATGTCTCTGTGGATTCCCCATACATATGCCTATTATATTTGATTCTCTTCTGTTAATATATATAATATATATTATACATATATATATTATATATATTAACAGCTCACTTGTTCTTGCAAATATTTATGCATAATTTGTTCAACAAAATTTCGCATAGCGTGGTGGCCCTGGGAACAGAGCAGATGGGTTTAAATGCCAGCCATTGCCACGCAGAGGCTGTGTGACCTTGAGGAATGCACATAAACTCTCTGAGCCTGTGTCTCCTCATCCGTAAATAAAGCTAAAACAGAACCTAGCTACCAAGGTTGTTGCATGGATTAAATGAATCAATGCATGTTGGGTGCTTAGACCGGTACTTGCTGCCTCATAAGTGTTAGCTGTTATTTATCACATGCCAGGCCTGGTAGTAAGTCCCCTCATTCCACTGCCTCACTGACTCCTGCCATACGGGTATTATGACCACTTGGAAAATAAACACATTTCCCATAGTTCCGGCAGCTTGCTACAGGTTAAAGCAGAAGCATGGCCCTAAGCCGGGCGATCTGCTACACTCAGCATTTCTCACTTTGACTCAAAGTCGCCTGCCCCATTGCCCCCTTCCAAGATATTTCTGCAGCCTTTGATGTTGTTGAGAACTTGCTCACTGACAAAGCTTCCTCTCTCAGTTCTGTGATTCTCCTTCTGTTGGTTCTCCTCTTATTTTCTCTGCAGTTCTCGAGAGAGTTCCTCTTCTTCTACTTATCTCCAAGATGGTGGCATCCCTCCTTGCTCAGGTCAAGGACCTCTACTCTTTTGTCCTCTACATTCTTCTGATGTGTCATTCATGCCTGTGGGTTCAATTATGAACAGCTGTCTTTCACAAATGAATCTCACCGTTACTTCTCCAGTGGTGACCTCTCTTCTCAACTTCAAATCTATATGTGCTGGGCTCTTAGATGTTTCCAGAGGGCAATGTGACAGATGGGCTGCAACATCAGAGTGACCTGGCTTCACCTTCCAACACCGCTCATTCACTGTGGGATCTCGGGAGGATTAAACAATGCCTCTCCAGGCGTTGGTTGAGACATTAGTAACATGAGGGTGATTAGAGAACCACCAAATAGAGTTGCTGTAAAGGTAAATAAAATGATGGGCATAACACGATTATAAGGCCTATTCATTCATTCTTTTATTCATTGGTTCAACAAACACGTGTTGAACATCTCCTTGTCCTACAAAGTGCATGCCAAGTGGCGGGTGATGTTACCAAAGCCCTAAATCTCCTCACTTCATCATCTTTCCTTGCACATGTGCTCTTCTCTATTTTTGTCATTGTTCAAGATTTGAGCCCATAGTTCTTAGTAAGGTTGCCTTCTCTTATCCCCTATATCCCAAACATCAAGTCTTGTTTCCCCTTTTCTTTCTTTCTTCCCCTTTTCCACCATTACCATCCTAGGACTGAGCCCAGATTCTCTCAAACCTGGATTTTCCTTTCATGACAATCCTCAAGTTTTGACTCTATTTCAGTTGGAAATTAGCATCTAGGGAGACTTCTTGAGTAAAGAAAGAAAAGAATCAAAGTGGTGCTTTTTTTATTTATTTATCTTTTAAAGATTTTTTTTTATTTACTTGAGAGAGAGAGGACGAGTAGAGAGAAAGGCAGAGGGAGAGGGAGAAGCAGACTCCCTGCTGCACAGGGAACCCCATTACGGGGCTCGATCCCAAGACCCTGAGATCATGACCTGAGCTGAAGGTAAAGGCTTAACCAACTGAGCCACCCAGGTGTCCCGGTGTTTTGTTTTGTTTTTTAAATTAAAGTTTGTATTTAGATTCCAGTTAGTTAACATACCATGTATATATCAGGTGTATAGCGTTGTGATTCAACACTTCCATACAACACCCAGTGCTCCTCACGACAAGTGCACCCCTTAGTCCCCATCCCCTATTCCCCCCCCCATCTTCTTCCCCTCCTCCCCTCTGGTAACCATCAGTTTGTTCCAAAGTAATGCTTTCGAAGCTGAACTTGTGCCCCCTCCCCCCATGAATCAGGGCGGGGAGAGACCAGTAAGAAGACAGTGAGGAGTTTAAGTATTTAAACAGAAGTTGATAAAGACTGAAAGTAAGGTGCTGACATGAGGAATGGAAAGAAAGAGGAGCTGCAGGAGGGGTTTTGAAGCCGGCTGTGGGGGCGGGGGAGTAAGTGTGGGATTTGGGGATATCTGCACAATTCAGAGACTTGGTAACTAGGAGACTCGTGATCCGTCTTCACAACTGCTGCAGCCCCTGTGTATTTTCTCTGCTGCTCCTGCGTGTCTTCTCTCCTACTGGCGGGTAGGTATTGTTTTCTATGTATTATTACTGTCCTTCTCTTAGCTTGGTTCTGAGCGCCAGAAAGCATGGTGTATGCTCTTCATCCCTTTCTGTTTATATCAAAATTGCTTACACTGAGTCCAGGTCTTGCTAATAAGTATTAGAAAATACTCATCACTAATTGGTCCATTCGTGTAGTGAGTATTTGGAAAATTGTTGTAGGACTGGAGGGTGGGTGGCAGCTTTCCTCCCCAGAGAATTACAGGTATGTCAGCTCTCTTAGTTTATGGCTCAACTAAGTCTATTCCATAAAGATCGCTTAGATTATTCATGAAATTTATTTTCATGTGCGAAGTACAACCCCCATGAAAGCTCCCATGACAAACTGGGTAATCTAGTGGACTGGTGGTGCCTCAGAGAAAGGAATTCACAGTGATGTTTAAACAGTCTTCATGGAAAAGTCTCGATGGAAAGGACCGCTCATGTTCTGTCCCCATCTTCACATGCGTACTCCATCTGCCTGCTGCTTTTCCCTCTCAATTGAAAAACAAACAGGCACTACACAAAAAAAGAGGCCCATTTCTTGACCCATTCCTTCTACGATGAGGTCAACTTATGCCATAGGCAGGCAGCGTGGTAGGTCCGAGCAAATGCTTGCATGACTCCTTGGAGCATAGCTTCAAACAATGTGCCGGAGGTACAGAGGCCTGGAAAATGCCTGATGCGGGCAGAGCAGGCTGGTATGCAGCCGGAGAGCATCTGGGGGGGTCTTTGGGCTCCGTCTTTAAGCAGATGCCAAGTCTAAGCATCTGGGTGCAAATCACTCCAGTCACGTCCGAAAGCCAAACAAGAGTCTTTAGAACTGTGAAGACTGCAGTGTTATTGGTTCTGTAGTGATATCAGAGAAATTGCTTCACATCCTTCCTTCGGAGCAGGGGAAAACAAGACAAAACACAGTAGCCAGGAGGGTCGAGAAATCAAGGCTAAGTAATAGAATGACATTGCCTGGAGATTGGGTCCTAGAAAAGAGAAGGCAAATGTCTAGATTAGGTTGGAACAGTTAAAAGTGCCTGGGTAGGCCGGAAGTGTAGGAGCACACGCGGGGCTGGAACTGGGTGAAATCATGACGCGGATGACAGAGCGGCCAAAGAAAGGATTTCAGACTTACTAGCATCTCGCATGTTATCTTGGGCTGGTTACCTGTGCAACACATGGAGAAGGCACGTTCTAGAATGGTGTGATAGAAGAATCAGAGGCTCTCTCCGCAGAGAGGCCTACACGTCACCTGTTTGTGACCTCGGACAGTTGCTTCACTCTACTGAGCCTCGGAGTCCTCCTCCGTCAAACAGAGAGGAGAACGTTGATTCTGAAGGTTATCATCCAGATTCAGGGAGTTAATGTACGAAAGGCTCAGCCCAGCCCACTCCAGTGTGGCAAACAGAGGCCATTCAATAAATAGACACTCTTTTCCTCTCTCCTCTTTTCCCAGAGGAGATAGGGCCTTTAGGTAAAGAGGACAGAGCATTGTCAAGAATTGTGAAAGGTCTGAAACTTGATGCTGCTGTTAGGCTGACCGGTTAACCTGACCGTTTCACGGATGAAGACACAAAAGCTCCCGTATCAGAGACAAAGTCCTTGCTTCCTCATAGCCCAGCAAGCAACATGGATATCAGCGTAATGGCACCGTGTTTCCGAGCCCTGATGCCACAGGGCAGTGGCGAGAGAGCCAGGGGAGGTGATAGCTGGTCACACTGTGAGGTGCATTATGGCAGAAGAGCCCCGAGTGTAGAGAACCTACATTTTGTGTAAGGGGCAGTAAGCTTACCTGCCCTGTGATCTAGACTCTCTGTTTCTTCCAGGCCTGTTCCCTGTAGAAACATCCTTGAAAAGATAGTCCAGAACAAAGGCAGGCAGGCTCCTGCTTGCCAGACGTAAAAATGTGAGACACATGGAAGACCGTCTCCCACAAGGCACAACGGAAATCATGCATTTCCTGCCTGTGCTCTGACCAGGCTCATTACCGGTGTCGGGCTTTCTGTACAATGTCACTTTGCTCTGTGACCATGGGACTCTCCCGCATTACAGATGCCCCGCGTCCCGCTCCTCTTCTCTTGTCCCCATCATGTCACAGTTCAAGGCACCCCATTAGGAAATTTCTGTCCCATTTTGAGCTGTTTAGAGCACTGTCAGAGCCCATAGCTGTGCAGGCTGCTGGCCTGACCAGGACAGGGCTTTTCTCTAGAAACCTGGTTTAAGCTCCATGAAAAATGTGGCAGGAGAGGATTTAGGTGAGGGGAGGAAGAGGAAGTCAAAGGAGAAAGCAAGACCCATCTCCTCTTCTCGCCACATTTGGAGAACATTTGATCCCAGCTTGGAGGTGAGAACCGAGCCAAACTGGTGTCACTGGAATGACGCAGGAAGTATTAAGAGTCTCCGACATCTCCCCTTCAGGTGCATGGGCCCCGGGCCAGCTGGACGTCTGGGGAGAGCAAGAGGCCACCTACGTGGAGTTATTTGAGGGACACCATGAACTCCACCTGTTTCAAAACATCTTCCTGCCCCTGACATTTCCATTATGGTCTCTCCTCCAGGAAAGAAGTGGTCTAAAAAAGACACTGATCCAATATAAATATGCTCTCTGGGAGAAACAATCTCTACTATTTATAAATGCTCTCAATGGCCCATTCATTCAATACACATATTTTGAGTACCAGCTACATACTAGACATTGTGTTAGCCACTGGGCTTCAAGCGTAATCAGCTAGAGTCCTTGCCCTCAGGAGCCGTGGGTTAGTGAGCATCAGGAAAGGGAACAGGGAATTTGGATGCAAAGTTATGGGCTTCATGACAGTGAATCACAGGGTGATGTAGCAGCAGAGGGGAGAGGCACCCTGTCTTATTTTGGAAGATCAAGAAATGTTTTGAGGGAAGTTAACTTTAATCTGAGGCCCTATGAGTTAAATATTTCTGATCTCTATTTCAGAGGTAAAGAAATGGAGGCTCAAAGAGTCTAAATGTCTTACCTGATGTTGGTTGGCATATGGATGACAAAGTCATGATTTAAGTATGTTCTGACACAGTTTTAGTGGGTTTTCCCACAAATACATATTTTATAACATATTGGTTCATCTAAGCAGCTAATGCCTTAGGAGACAGCATCTATGCCGGTTGAGTCTTAATGGTAGTAGGAAGTGGAGGGGTATGGACAGGGATCGGATGAAGACAAGTATGTGGGCTGGAAGTAGGGAGAAAGGCCCAGAGCATGGGCTACTACTTGGGAAAGGCCAGCCTCCTAGTTGGATACTGGGCTGTTGGGGGATTCTGGACAACCTGGAGCCAAGGACTGAAGACTGTGGAGATTATGATAGAGGATTTTTGGGAGAAAAAAAAAAGAATAAGAAAAAGAAGTATTTGAGGAAACGTTGTAATAGAAAATCTGATACGAGCAGCAAAACCTAACTTTCTCGGATTTGCAACTTCATCCAAACCAGTGCTGCAAATGCTTGCTACCCATTGCCACTATTCCAGGAAGCAGGAGGCCAGCACTTTCTGAATACCCAGAAGAAAGAAAAAAGAATTCAATGAGGACAGCAACACACAAAGCCAACTGCTTGCTGGAGTCTTCACAGGCACTGAATCCGGGGCTCCCCTAGTCTTCTCTCCATCCTTTGTCAAGGCAACAGGTGAGGAGAGCCCACTTCCCCACTGTGACCCCATAGGAGCCCCAAGTTCCCTGGAACTGGCCTTGGCATTTGGAATGAGCTTAGTGACCTGGGTGGATTGGCAGGGTCAGACGCAGACCTGAAACCACAACCAAAAAAAGTGGAAACTCTTTCAAGTTGGACCAGGGCTTATATCACACACAATGGCTCAAAACTTTCCTCCCCGTCTTCCAGCTGAGCCAAAGTCATTTGAGTTTCAAATGTCACCACTTAGCAGTTGGTCGGCCCGCGCCTTCTCTTCCGTCTGAACTCTCAGCCAACCTAGGCAACATTTGGATCCAATTTGATAGAAAAATTGGGTGAGCTCCTTGCCAAATTCCTGTGAATCCATGTCAAACTCAGTGATTTAGGCTCAGATCTGGGGTGTGGCTGAGTCCCCAGAGGAATTCTGTGGTTGCATAATCCACAGGAAATGAAGCAAAGGGTATTTTCAAAACTACCTCCAAGGAAGTGGGCTCTGTAGACTCTCAGTCTTATGGGGCTTTAGATTTCAGAGCTTTCACCACAAAGTTTAAGTGTTCCCACAGCACTTAATAGTCTTGTAGAGACTGTTTAGCCCTCTGCTGGCTTTTTTTCCCCATCACCCCATCATATAGGCTATTACCTATTTTGAACCAGAGGAAGCCAGTATGTACATACATAGGAACGATGTACGTTCGAGGTCAAGAAGTGAGATGGCTGGACTGGCTCCATGAATACTGTTGTACTTAATCTACCAAAAACATGATCTCTGACCCCTTCAAAGTTTGCAAGTTTTTCTTTCATTATAGGGCACGTGACTACAGCAACAGCATAGAAGTCACAATAAGTACGGGCAATGGGAATGTCATGCATCGGGTTCTCTGGGAAACAGATTGTAAAGTCAAATCTGCATTCAAGGAGTTCTTTAGGATACTTTCAGGAGCAATACTCCCGAGAGAGTCAGAGAAGCAGGACAGGGCAAAGGGAAAGGCTGAACATTCACAAGAGGAAGCATAACTGATCTCCTGGGGAATTCTAAAGCTCTGATAGCCCTTCACATTTGTCTGGAATCGTGACAGTCATTAAATATGAGCCATCTCCAGGAAGGGGATGTGGCCTGGGGCAAGGAAGTTTCCTTCGACAGAGGGTAAGTTCCGGGAAGGCTCAGCTCTGGGAGATCAGCAGTCTATACTCCTGGCAGCCGAAGTACCTTGGTCCTGAAAGCAATGGGGAACAGCAACCTGTTACAGGAAGGGGTAGAGCTGTGCGGTGGGAACCCAGACTTCTGAGGCTGGTTTTATAGAGGTCATGTCCATGGTGATGTGAAATTTTTTATAGGCCAAGAAATGGGGCCCATACACTAAAGAGACAGAGACTCAGGAGATGAAAATGGTACATAGAGGAAAACCACTCTGTGGTTCCTGCATTTTCACATAGGGGATAAAATCAAGTTTGACAGAGTACGTGGTGCAGGGAGGTCAAAGAAGGGATCAAGGGCAGACAAAACGGTCTGTCTGGGAAAAAGAATATGGTTTAGCTAAGATGACCTTGGAAATTTCCAGAACTAATTGAAAACTTCTAAGCCTGGACTTATATTTTGTAAGTCTCTTCCTTCCCGAAAGCTGCTCTGAGGCTTCCTGGGGCTTGGCCTAAGTGCTGACCTGGTGCCCCAAACCAGCCTGGCTAGTGGAAGACCGCTAGGGCAGAAGTCAGAAGACATGAGTCTGGGGATCCACGCGGCCAGTTGGGTGATCTTGACTTAACCAACTCTATCCTTACCTATTTTCTTCATCTGCTCCCCGTACTAGAACTATTGAAAGATATACTCACTGTCCTGCACTAAAAAAACAAAGTGAGCATTTACACTTTCTAAAACATGAGAAAACATGAGGGGTTTCAAAAACAGGCTTCCCCCTTTCCTCTTGTTTCTCTCTTCCCCACAGCGATTTTTTTATGGCAAGACCATTATGCTATTGAGACACTTCTTATTGTCATTACTTTCGTTTTCATTTCTATTTTTTTGCCTCGAGCAGATCCTTTTTTCAGATCAACTCATGGCTCTCTGAACATGGCTGAGGTTTTCTAACCTATGTGTACCTGCCACAGGTATCCTCGTGACTGGGAATCCCATCCTGTCCACTTCACAGCTCTTAATAAAATCTGATTAAGAGCTATCTGATCATTATGGTTCATCTCAATGGTATTATGGACTTGGTCCTTTAATAACATCACACGTATTACATTATAATTACCCATGTATTTACATTCATTTATTCATTCATTCATTCAATCTTCTCTTTAAAATCCTTTCTGGGTTTTTCCCCATCCTATCCTAACCTAGACGAGATAGTCCTGGGCTGGGATTTAGCTTTTTCCAGTGACTAGGTCTGTGACCTTAAATTAGTAATGAACCTGTCTGAGCCTTAGTTTTCTCATCTGTAAAACAGGACCAATGATGGTAACTACCTTAGTAGATGACACAAAACTTAGTACATACTCTGGCATTTTATAAACCTACATGTTCAACTAGAGAAAGTTGTAGGATGGAGCTGGAGGACATGAGTTGAGGACTGACTCCCCATCGCCTGGACAATAGGGTCCTGACTCCTTCACATAGTGCCAATGCCAATGAACTGTGAGCAGTGAAGAACGTTGAGGTCATTTGTTTTTACTGCCAGGGTAACTTCTCTGCAGAGGAGAACCTGATTTTTTGAAAAATGTGGGCTGGAAAATTGTCCACACTAATTTACAAGACTGAACTATATTCCAGTCAGCGCTTAATTATTCATAGGGGCATTTTCCACTTCTCGATTTATCAGTGGAATTCTTGCCCCTCAGATTTCAGGCTGCCTTCTCCCTGCCACCCAGCATGTGGCTGGGCCACATCCCCCCTCAGCTATTTAGTGTGGGCTTAGGGAATGCAAACTCATTTCAACTTTTTCCTGAGCAGAACATCACTGGGAAGGAAAATCTGAATCCCCAAAAGCCATACAAAGCATTCCAAAGTAAAATATAAGAAACATTTTGATTGTTTTTCTGTTTCGGATTATCTGTGCCACTATTCATTTCCTTTTTGGTGGATAATCAAGAACTGGCCGTATTATGGTTAACAGGACTTTAAAATTGCTGAGAAAACTCTGCGGGGCACTGAAATGTTTTAAGGGTAAATTCGTAATCCCCAATATTTGCACTCAATAGCACATACAGCCTTGGACAAGGGGAGTTCGCAGGTAGTTCCAATATTTCCAACTTCAGATATCATTTTTTTTTTAACAGGCATTTCAGTCAGCCTCAGCTGTTTCAAATCATATTAGGCCAGTGCTGATTAAAATCAGATAAGGCCCCCGAGACAAAAAAGGAAAAAGAAACTCCATCTTGAGCTGTAAAGATTTTTTTTTTTAGATCAAGTTATACAAATTTTTAAAAGGAAAGAAGAAAAGAGAGATTATTTTTTAGCCAAGGAATTTTAAAACAACATTTAGCCAAATGTAGGCTCCACACCCCTCAAGGTTTTAACTTTAGCCATCTGAATGTCCTGGACATGTGCACTATGCTCCGATAAGCACACAGCAAAATAAGCTAAATGGAACATTCTCGTGGCCTCATGATCTCCAGGGTCCATGTCATCAAGGCACCAGTCCAAGTATTGCACATGGGTTATCTCTAATTCCAGCTTCAAGGGACCTAGGGCCACCTTGTCAGCCGTGGAGGGCCTCTGAGATCCAGAGACAGCTTGTGGTGGTGGTGGGGATTCAAGCCAGAATTCAGGGCCCTTGGGCCCTTTCCTCAGTTGTGTGCTCCCAAGGCAATCTGAGGGAAACCTTAGAACTCTCAGGAAAGCAGACCCATTCCTTCTTCCTTTGCAAGACTGAATTCAATTCAATTCAATATAAACCATTCAATTTCCTTTGCCTAGTTCCATGCTGTACTAAGCACAAGTAATTAAGATACAGGGTGCCAAGGTGAATTCAACCTAACTCCTACCTTCCAACAGCTCACAGTCTAATCCAAGATAAGGATGTACAGAGAGATCTCACAACCGATACGCACCCAGGATCTCTAACAATCATACTTTATCGGTTGCTAAGAGTGAGGTGGGAGCACAGAGAAGGCAGCTAGAATGACATCTTAGAGCAGCCCAGGAAGACTGCATGAAGGAGATAATATTTGAACCAGACCAGAAAGGATGAATAGGATTTTGACAGATATGGGAAGATAGGTGAGACTTTTAAGCCACCCAGCTAATTTTCCTCAGAGAAAGCTCTGGCCCAGGGACCATATACAGAGAGAACAGGCAAGACAAGCTCCAGAAAGAGAAGCTCAAGAGGAATAGAAAGAGGTGGGCGACTGGCAAGTGAGAAGACATAAGCTTTACAGTCCTGGGCCTCTGTGTGGGCACAGTCATGCCTCTCCTCTGCTGAGCTCCTTTTTTCAGAGCAATAGATACCCCAAGGAGAAGTCCTGACTCCTCCAGCCCCCGCTGAAGTTCACTTCTTTCGGGATTACTACTGTTATTTTACACAACAAAAATACTAATGATGCAAGCTACTCTACCTTCTCTAATGATAATACTAGCTAACATTGTTTAGCATGACTTAGATGCCAGGCATCTGAGCTCAGCAATTCATAAATATAATCTCATTCAATTTTCACAACAGCCCTTTGAGTTTTGCACTTTTCTTAACAGGTTGTATTTTACAGGTGAGGAGACTTTGACTTGAGAGCTTTAATGTGCCCTGCCCACAGTCACACAGCTAGTAGGATCAAAACTCATATTTTTTTAATTCCAAAGCCCCAGCTCTCAACCTCTACGTTATCCAGTCTTCGTAGGAATGCCATCCTCTCATAACAATAATATCGTTTTTATCCAGGGCTTTACAAATGCACAAGGACTTAACTCCTTTGTATTTGGTCATTTAATTATAATGGTCTTGTGAGGCCACTTCAAGGTTTCTTTTGGTTTTTATGTTTTCTCCTTGAGAATGGAGATACTCAGTAAATATGAGGTAAGGGAAAGAAGAGAGAAGGAAAGGAAGGGAAGGAAGAAAGGGAAGAAAAGGAAGGAAGGAAGGAAGGAAGGAAGGAAGGAAAGTAGGAAGGAAGGAAGTAAAAAAGGAAAAGACAATTTTTTGATGGAGAAATCGAAGGTTAGGAGAGATTAAGCAACTGGTCTTGAGGTGTAAGAAGTCAATTACAGCACCAGGAGCAGAATCCAGCTCACAAATTCCTTGACTTGACCATTTTTTCATGGCACTGTTGACTTTTGTGGTAAAGGTCCAGTATCCTTTTTTGGGGGGTAGGGGTGGGGGAAGGGGATATAAGCACAGGGTGAAGAGAGATTTTAAAAGTTTTGTTTTTATCCTTGGTTTTCATAAATAACATCATACTGAGGTAACAGAATTAGCTTTAGGGCAGCCACTAATTCTCTCCGGGAAAAACGGTGTCTGACATGATAAATGTCACCTGATCTGTTCAGGGCCTTTTGTTCATGGCAGCAGTCACATACCAAGCATTACACAAATAGACGGAGGGGCCGAGAGATGAGGCTTAATGAGAAATGCATGAGAGGAATGTAAGAAGTGCGTGAAGAAGGGGTGTTAAATATCTGAGAGAATAGCCATGCAGAGTTCCTGTGAGTCACGATGCAGTAGAAGAGGCTAATAAAGGAGTCAGAGAAGAAGAATTCATTTTTTTATTTTAAAGATTTATTTATTTATTTGAGAGAGAGAGTGAGCGAGGAGGAGGGACAGAGGGAGAGAGAAAGTAAAACTCAAGCAGACTCCATCCACGCTGAGCATGGAGCCCTAGGGAGGCTTGATCTCATGACCCTGAGATCATGACCTGAGCCAAAACCAAGAGTCAGACACTCAACCGACTGAGCTCCCCAGGCATCTCAGAGATGAAGAATTCGTTCTGAAATCCAAACGGAAGAAAGTTAGTGGTTGTCACTATTAGTCTAAGACCTTCTCGAAGAATATTCCTTGTTCCACCCCACTACTTAACCCCGAGAATTCCTTGACTCTGAAGTTCTTTTATAACCAGATTTATAATACTCAAAAGGATATTATGACATCAAATTTAAGGGGAAAAAAATCCACCCATGGGCGCCTGATTGGCTCAGTCAGTTAAGCATCTGCCTTCGGCCCAGGTCCCCACGTCGGGCTCTCTGCTCAGCAGGGAGTCTGCTTCTCCCTCTGTCTCTGCCCTCCCCCCTGCTTGTGCTCTCTCTCTCATGCTGTCTCTCTCAAATAAATAAATAAAATCTTTTTAAAAAATCCATCCATGCATAATGGGAGAAAAAGTAGGAGCTGTACCAGTGGTAGGCTTGGAAAAACTAAAGAAGAATGGGCAAAAAAGGATACAAGTATACAAGGACGAATCAAAGAATCAACTGGGAAGATATGATTGTGCCTGGAAGGTTGACCACTTTTACTCGCCCCGCCAAGCCTCAATCAAATGACCCTTCTAACCCTGCTCCGCCCCCACAGTTTATGCAGCCTAATGATCGCTACCTTGACCATGAATGTGCTATCAGTATCCTCTTCTGAGGTTTTCACCCTGAAAATTCACTTATCGTTGCAATATTAATAAGGTAAATGTTACCAATGGAAAAATTCCCTGGGTTCATTCTATTCTACATACATTCTTCTCATTAGGTCCACTTCCCTGTTGTCTGTATCAGATTAGAAAACCGTGCAGTGAAACAACTATGTCATATATTCTCCTAGAACAATTCCCAGCTGAGAAAAATAAGCCTTTACAATGGTTGGTAATGAGAGTGAGAAGGAGGATGAAAATAACAATAAGCATGAGGGCAGACAATGGGATTACACGAGCCATGGGAAGGGTGGCTAGAATCTCACTACCTTATATAGCTTGAGGCAGCATGGTGTAGAGAAAAACAGCTGGGATTTGGAATATAAAACTGAGATGGATTCTAATCTCACTCTTTTCATCCTGTGACCGCAGGGTAGCGTTTATTCCGTGGGTTTACAATACGAAAAAGATCCACTTCTAGCAGATAAGAACTTTATCCATACCTAAATATTTAAACTTTTTAAATTTCACTGGGGGAAAAGTGTCAGAAGTATTCTCCATGTTAGTTAAAAAAACAAAACAAAACAAAAAAACAAACAAACCAAAAAAACCCAAAGAGCAAAAGTGAATAGCAACCAACTTCAGGGGAAAACAACAATAAAAATCAACCCAGAGACAAATCTAGGAGAGAAAATTCCTTCCCCCCACCTGACCCGAGGAGGGGTGGACAAGGGCTCACTGGCATGCGTCACTTTAAGCCTGGCACAAAAACAGGGGCCTGTTATAAATTGTGCGTTTTCCTAACAAAAGTACTGCAGGCAACCTCCCTGTACGGGGCATGGCGCGGTTTCTGAAAATCAATCAAGTCCTCTCATTCAGTGGAAGCCCAACCGCATTGTCTGTCCCTTTCCTCCAGAAGCCGATTTCTGCCAGGTAGAAAATTAAGTTTCCTTTACTCCTCTTTCAGACACAATGCTTCGGCATTGCAGAACTGTTGTTCCGTGTGGGAAACCAACTTCCTGTCTCAATAAACAAGCACACACAGGCTTTTCTGGACGCATAATGGAGCCTTTTTTATTTTATACAAAAATCATTCCACACTTAACACATCAATGAAGCCACTTAAGCTCTTCTGCATCTGAATTAAAGAGGAATCGTGTGATCAAAGGGTGTGAAAAGAACCACACAGGGTGTTCTTCAGAGCCTCTACTTTTGTTACATTTGATACATAACAAACCCAATAAATATGCTTATCCCAGGAGCTAGTTTCATTATCTGGTACCCTTAAGCCTGGTGAAAGTATTCCTGTATTACCCTTCATTCCGCAGTGTCCATTTTATACTGACGATTTAGGTCAGGAAATGAAAAATGTTGGCATGTTTCAAGGGGCCGTGGGTAAAATTGGGGCAAGGGGGTTGTTTCTGTTTCACTGAATACAAATGTATACTTACATGTATATACATGTATGTAGATGTGTTATGTGTGTATCTCTCTATACATGCTCACTATAGATGAAATACACATGTAAATACACAATATGTCTGTTACTACACACAGGCGCACACTCCAACAATAACATGAGAAATTGTTTCCTTACCAAATAATGAAATATAAAGCAAAAAAGACATAATGAAAAATTTTTAATGGCCAGACTTGAATAGGTGAATAGGACATTCTATAATCCTTTTATAGCTTTTCATGCCAGGAGCATAGCTTCTGTGAAGGTTACTAGGTATTTAACATTCACTGTATTTTTTTTTTTTTTTTTTTTGGTATCGTGTATTCCAGAGAGACTGAAAAATTCCTGAAGAGTGTTCAGGCATGCTCATAAGCCACGTATCACAGCCACACACATACTGAAGTGTATTTTGTGAATAATAATTCAAGTACTATAAAATGTGTCTCCCGTGCAGTTGCATTAAAAAAAATGAAATGCAAAATTTACAGTCAATGAATTAAAGTTGATTGAGCACGTTATTTAAATTTACATAATCAAATCAATATTGGATTGAAATATATACCGTTAGCTATCATCTATATAGCTGGAGTGAGTTGTTGAACAAGGACCCGAAATTATTCAGATAAAAATTCTCTCATTGAGGAAAAAGAGTGTAAACTGGAATTCATTCATTCAAATATCATCTGTGGAGTACCCGTGATAAGTCAGTCACTCTTGTAGGCGCAAGGGAGTCACAGATGAAAAAGACATGCCTCCTTCTTTGTTCATTGTCCAATAAGAGAGAGAGATGTGTGGATAAATAATGACAATGGTAAGTGTGTTAGCAACTCTCGTGGCATGCCCCACAGTAGCCCCATGGAGGAAACACCTAGTTCAGTACAGGAAGTCAGCAAAGGCTTCCCCAAAGGAGTTAATACACGTATATGATCCTAAAGATGGATGGGAGTATAGAGTTTATCAGACAGAGGAACTGGAAGAAAAATGTATAGCAGGGAGAATGCACTTGAGCGAAGACAGGTTGAAATCATGAAATAGCATAGTGCTTTTATTTATTTATGTTTATTTATTTATTTAAGCATAAGCACTTTCAAATGGGTGCATTGCTTGTGTAGCTGGATTGGAGAATCCACCGAGTGAAAAGAAGCAGAGGTGAGTTCAGAAGGATAGGCTGGGGGGGCGCCTGGGTGGCACAGCGGTTAAGCGTCTGCCTTCGGCTCAGGGCGTGATCCTGGCGTTATGGGATCGAGCCCCACATCAGGCTCCTCCACTATGAGCCTGCTTCTTCCTCTCCCACTCCCCCTGCTTGTGTTCCCTCTCTCGCTGGCTGTCTCTCTCTGTCAAATAAATAAAATCTTAAAAAAAAAAAAAAAGAAGGATAGGCTGGGATCAAATAACAAAGCTCATCCCCTTGTAAGCAATGAGGAACTGAGTAGGGTCTTAACAGACCCAGTGTCCAAATTAGATTTATAATTTGTCCCAGTGAGGTGTCTCTCTGGACCAGCCCTTGAATAATTACTCAGATCTAGCAATCTATGTATCTCTAAAGTCGTCAGTTGCAACTTTCTTTCCTAGCACTCGGTTGCTCGGCACTGCTGTACCAGCTATATGCAGAAGATGGACTAAAAGGTTCAGTTTATATCCAGATGTTTCTACTGGTGTGTGGACAATTGAAAACATTGAAAGAAAAAATATTCCATGAAGGTGAAAGTCCCTTTACCGTGCTTCCCAAATAAATCATCATTGATGGTATCACTAATAGCAGTTCAGCTCTGTTTAAACACAGTTATTAAGATCAGATGACCATCTGTTTTCTGCTACAGTTTATGTCATGCAAACCTTTCCCATGGAACCTATGGACTGTTCTCTGTTGCATAGACAAATAAAGCTCAATAAATAACCATAAAAATAGCAGCATATTGATATAGTTGCACATTCGCCTCTTGATTAATTCTGTGTGTGTATATACACCCAAGGTCTGTATACCTTGTTTCTACCCAATCTAGCTTTCTCCCTGGAAAAATAAACCAATAAGGCTCTTTTCCCATTAATTATTCCTACCCTGAAATTCCTGTCCTCTTCTCCTTACGCTCACATGAAACAACGATGTTTCATGTTGCTTTTGAATGATATGCAGTCTCTTGGCTCCTTATTTTCATCTGGGGTTTATTTGTCCTTGAGTTGTATGGCCTGCAGTTGATGTTAGGATTTAAATGTGGTTTCAGTCAGGATCTTTCACTCAACAGTCTGCAAGAATTTGAAAATATTGAGAAGGGAATTTTCCAGTAAACAAATGCCTACAAACATGCCTCTTAGATGTAATTAGCACAGAAATATCACATGTGTTGACTACAGGAGGAGAAAGCTCATGCACTAAGATGTAGCTACCATTCGTTTTAAAGATACTATGACTTCATCATGGATTTCTCAAGATCTGAGCACAAGAGGTCCATACCTTTATTCTAAATGACACACAAGGGATCGAGTGACAAAAAGAAGGATTTGCAGAGAAAAACAACCCAAAAAATGAAAAGATTTGAAGCCACATCACATAAGGAAAAGCAGAAGGATCTGGGAAGCTTCTATCTAGAGAAAAGAAGAATCAAGAAGATCTCAATACCTAGGGCCTAACACTGATGAAACTAGGTGAGATAAAAGGATTCAATTTATTGTGTACAGCTCGAAAGGAACCATGGGTAGAAGTCCCTCTGATTCCAACTGATCTGAATCCACTGATTTTCCTTTGGTTCAGCCCAAGATTACGAACTGCGGGGCTTTCTTTGCTCAGCATGAGTCTGACTGACGTCTGCTTCCCCTGACTCAGTCAGCCCTATGATTCAGCCCTCAGTTCTGGACAGCACGTTTGTTTAGAGGTATTGGCCTTACCCTAGAGTCTGGGATCTTGGGGTTTTGTTTTGTTTTGTTTTGTTTCCATCATAGCTTGCAATCTGACACCAACTTCTAACTGATGCTTTTATTTGAAGATTTGATTTTCATATTCTTGATCTTGAACTCCACGGCACAAAGAAGCCAAAACGGAAGACCTCAGCCCTTTCTTGTACAGAGCGATTTGAAGGCACTGAAAGTCGAGTATGGGGTTTTCGCATAGGTAATAATGCAGTTCATGATTTGAATGGATTCTTTCTTACCGCTTTTCAAAATGATCATGATTTTAGCTGAATGTTTTTCTTTTCCAGGGCCTTTGACCGTTTTTACACATTTTAGCCTCGTGCCATAAATCTGAAACCAATTAAGAGTGAACAGCAAATTGGGAAAAGCTTAGAAGTTCTGATGTTGATCACTAATCTCTTGGGAAATTTAATTAGCCAGTGACCTATTTCGTCTACAGAACTATTACTCCCCCGATCGCCCCCCACCCTGAATATTAACCTGTACTGGGAGAAAGTTTCAGGGCCCACTGACGAGACTCTTTGACTTAATAGGCTTGGAATTTCCCTATAAGTACCTAAATTTTAAGATGTGAGTTATCTCCCAAAACACAAACTTTCTTGTCAAGAAAAGGAAGCTTACACAGGCGTCAAGCACTCTTGCAGCCAAGCATTTGATGAATGAAAACCAACTGAATCATAGGCATATGAATTACATTACTTTCTATGCACTTACATGTTGCGACATGAAGGAGTAACAAGTTGGACGCTTTGTTCTTGAGTCTTGAAAGCCAAACTTATCTGAACATGCCATTCAAGCCCACTTGAAGCTTAACGTGCCCTTATGTCTAATGCAGATGACTGTCTGTTGTGGCTTTTCATTACTGAAATATTTTCAGATTTCTGGAAAATTCACAATGGTGCCGATGGGAGTGTATATACAAGGACCTCAGAACATACTTTTGAGTCCAGCAATCTAGCCTTCTTTTTAAATTTAGGTAAGTCATACTTAGTCCACGTAACAAGTCTGCTAGTCCATTTCCTTACTCTATGGGTGTGGCGGGGGTGGCATTGTTGGCCCTTCAAGAAAGAAGAAGAAATCAAGCAAGAAGTTCGCAGAGATTTGGGGGAGCTAGAAACAGTATTGATTCCCTTAACAGGAATTTATTGAAGGCCAAAGACATACAGTATGAGATACTATGCAGGGGTGTGTGCAGGGTACCTTGGGAACACAGAGGAGGGGAATCCTCCAAGAGGGGCAGCGGAGGACTGGAAAGTATTCCTGGATGCACAGATCCTCCGGCCAGATAGAAGGGTAAGAAGAAATAAGACAGGGAGCGCAGAGTGGTGGAAGGTAGGGATGTGCAGTCAGGCAGCTATGATTACTGGGAGTTTGGGGAGTTTAGTACGGATGTTACAAAGGGTTTCAGATTCCAGTCAGGGAGTGGGGAACGCCAAGGCTGGCAAAACAGGCTGGGTCTGGATCACCAACAACCTTGTCTGCCAGCTTAGGAAGCATGGCCCAGGTCCTGGCTCACCCTTGGCTTCTCCTGCTCTCACTCCAGTTGGGTTTGTATCCTGTTAGCATTTGGGTTAATCATGCGTCCTCACATGGCCATGTGTTTCTTTCACAGATGTGTTTCTCTTAAAAAATAATATGATTTATCCTACAGGAGATCAGGGTAGGAGAGGGAGTGGGTTGGGACTTACTATTATTTAGTCTTGAGCCCCGATAGAAACATTTTGACACCTGAATCTACATTGTTTGTTCAACTTGGTCTGGTCCTTTTGCATCCCCGGGCCTTGGTTTCCCATCACTGTGATCTGTTTCAGAGGTGTGTTGTGTCCGTCGGGGGCAAGTTGTTGGTTGACTACAAATGCTCTCACGTTCCTCATCAGACTGCATGAATAATTCACTACCAACATCATCCGGGGCTGTATTAGATCTGGAGTTTATACATCGATCAGTTCTCAAGCCAGACGGCTGTGATTCATCCCAACCTTTGATGATATTTTATAAAAGGTAAAGAAAGGGAAACACAAGGAGTTCTCTCCGAGATGAAGAAAGCATCATGGAATAAAACAGCATCAGGAGCCCGTGGAGGCAGACTGACAACAGCGCGTTCTTGCAAAGGTCCTCAAGGAGCATCAGTGAAAGGGCTTGGACCACAGATACAGAGGACCATGTGAAGTGGAGTGTGGAACCATGGTTAAAAATCTTCTCTGCCCACATTTTCTTATTCTGGAGGTCATCTTAATGAATAAATCTTAACACGTGTTGAACATTTTCTACAAACTAAGTGCACTGGGCCTTTGTGACAGCATTCTTATAACCTTTCCAAAAGACAAGCTACTATCATCTCTATTCTACTGTGAGAATATGAGGGTTTTCGAGGCTTTGTGATGTAGCCAAGGACCCACAGCTCGGGAATGGCAGAACAGGAATTCAGAACTAGGTCTTCCGGGCTCCAGAGCACTTTCCCACTCTGTTCCAGTGCCTTGGTGACCGATGTTCAAATAAGGAGATAGTTTGGCAGGAGGATATGAGGACTCTGCAATATGGGAGATTCAGCATACGGACCCGAGAAGCGAAGTCAGGAGTTCTGGAGGAATCACAACCTTCCCGGGCCTCTTCATGGGGATCAGAAGCTGTTCAGTAAGATATCCTGAGTATGGGTAGACACTTGTGCTGCGAGCCCTCGTGCAGTTTTCTACCCCCATCCAGTCACACTGCGCATCTCTTCTCTGTCTTCACGATCAACTTTCCTTCCTTGTTTTGTGAGAGCGGGTCAGCAGAAAAAGAGAAGATGGGTTTTATTCAGTTGGCCTTTAAGAGAAGGTCCAATTATACTTCAAAAGAAGCACTTGCACAATAAAAAGGATCTTTCCCATTTTATGGGTAAGGAACCCAAAGAACAGTCAAGTCAGGGACTTGTTTACCTGCTTAGTAAGAGCCGTTATCAGAACAAAGACAAAAGTATAGGGACTCTAAATGGTGCCCGAAATTGTGCATACTGAAAAGCCTAGGGATTTTCTTCTTCTTTTAAAAAAATGTGGTAACATAGACATGAAATTTACATAAAAGTATACAGTTCAGTGGTGCTGATTATATCCTCCCTGTTGTGCAATGAACACCACTACCCATATCCGGAATTCTTTTCATTTTACAAAACCGGAACTCTGTAACCACTAAACCATAGCTCCCCATGCCCCCCTCCCTCAGGCCCTGGCAACCACCTTTCTACTTTTTATCTTTATGAAGTTGACTTCTCTAGCTACCTCATAGTGGAATCATACAGTGTCTGCCCATTTGTGACTGGATTAGTCCACTTAGCCTAATGTCCTCCAGGTTTATCCTCACGGTGGCACGGGTCAGAATTTCTTTCCTTTTTAGGGCTAATAGTTCATCGTATGTATAGATCACATTTGTTTATCCATTCATTCCTTTCTTCTTTCTCGTAATCCGTCTGAAGAATACAGTTGACCCTTGAATAATGCAGGGGCTGAGGGTGCCAATACCCGTGTGCGGGTGAAAATCTGCACGTAAGTTTTGACCGTCCAAAAACTTAACTACTAACGTTGACTGGAAGCCTTACTGATAACAAACAATAGGTTAACCCATACTTCATATGTTATATGTATTCTATACTGTTTTCTTACAAGAAAGTAAGTAAGCTAGTGAGAAGAAAATATTAAGACAATCCTAAGGAAGAGAAAATACAAATTGACAGTGTTGTCTTTACTGCAAAGAAAAAATCCACACGTAAGTGGACCCGGAGTTTGAAACTGTCGTTCAAGGTTCAACTATATTGGCAACCTGAATCTGAGTATTTGGGTGGCAGGTTGCCTTGAAGGAATGGAAAGGACAGAAACTGTGTTTTCCCAAGTTCGTTTCTTTGCTCTTGTACTTGTCTGTCTGACAGGGCAGAGAGCAGGACCCCGTCTGCAAGGCTTTGGGTCAAGATCCCCTTCAGGCTTCAGGGTGAGAAACCCTGTCCCTTAGGATGGGTTTCAACACTTCCTTTGTCAATCCTGCTACCCAACCAAGTATTTAATGGTTGATATATAGCCTCATAATACTAGCCATAGATCGCCTGGGGGGGCTCAGTGGGTTAAGTGTCTGCCTTTGGCTCAGGTCATGATCCCAGGGTCCTGGGATCGAGTCTCACATCGGTCTCCCTGCTCAGCGGGGAGCCTGGTTCTCCCTCTGCCTGCTGCTCCCCCAGCTTTTGTGCGCGCTCTCTCTCTGATGAATAAACAAATAAAATCTAAAAAAAAAAAATACTAGCCACAATACCTTTAGACATTAAGCTCAAGCATCAGACTCTGCTAGGGCTTAAGGGGAAATGGGGGAGAGGAGTTAGGCCACAGCATTCAGACTGCTTGGCTCCAGCAGACAGTAGAGGGGCACTTGTGGCTCCATCGCCTCGTTCTGGACCGTCTGGCGCTTTCAGCTCTCATGCCATTCTCCCCTCTGACTTCCACTCTTCTCTGACGCATGACTGCAAATCCTCCCTTCCCCTCCATGCCTCATCAAAATCAAGTCCTCTCTCCTTTATCTCTCAAAAAAATGGAAGCACAGTAAACACAGGAAAATACGTGGTGAATGTAAACTTCAGTTCTGACTCTTCTACGCAAACATGAATTGGCCTCAGTTTCTTAAAAGCAGCTGGTTGACTTCACCCCCTTTCATCCTAACACTACAGAAACAGGAGTCCAGCACTGTGAGGTGGTTCTGGTCCCAGGCAGCGGGGTGGGGTGAGAGGAGGCAGAGGTGGTGGGGACAGTGGCCGCATCCTGGGCTCTGCTGGTCCCTACTCCCTGATGGGGGCCATCCGCCACCCCCACAATCACTGGGAGGCCCATCAGTGACAGGTGGCTGTGGACAAGAGGAGGTGGCCGATGGCCCAGCAGCAAGAGTGGGTGCAGGAGAGGGGCCAGATTCTAAACAAAATATCGTTTATAGTATGTAATATTTATTTTAAAATTAAAGCATACTATTGGAATATGTTGATTTTTTTAAATGCTAAAATATAGAACAAAAGAAAAGAAATACGGACTAAGCGCGTGAAGAGCACCCTTTTCCGCGCTCGTGGGTAACTTTACTGCAAACCTCATAGGTACAGTGCTTATTCTCGCGAGGATTTTAAACGACATCTGATTAGTAATCCCATGTTATTATGCTTTTTGGTCTGCTTCTTCCTTTGGTTTCCTAGGAGCCAGTTTTATTTTCTCCATTATTCTGAAGACAATATCTTCTAAAGAAAGTATCCCTTCTATTATTTTTATTTTTTAATTTCTGTGTGGAACTTTTCTAGTGAGGGTCTCTTTCGAGCGCTATCGGTCCCTGAGAAACTCTCTTCCTTACACTGAACTGAAATAATTCTGCTCTTCGCAATCCTTTTATTTTATTTTATTATTTTTAAAAGATTTATTTATTTATTTTAGAGAGAGAGAGTGAGCAAGCAGGGGGGAGGGGCAGAGGGACTTTGAGAATTCTGGAGCAGACTCCCTGCTGAACATGGAACTTGACGTGGAGCTCGATTTCAGGACCCTGAGATTATGACCTGAACCGAAATCAAGTCAGCAACTTAACCTACTGTGCCACCCAGGCTCCCCCCTTCACTATCCTTCTAAGACTGAAGATGGTCTCCTTTACCCTTTTAAGATTAAAGGTGGTATCATTCTTCCTTAACTGATTTTAAATGAAGTCCTTATGTTAGAGCTGAATGAATAACTTAACAAATTGTCTTTTAAGCATCTAGGCTTTTTAAATATAAAAACAGAATATGTTACATACAAAGTTAATTATTTCATAATTACAAGCAGACTTATCTCTTCAAAATGTCTATGTAATATCAAAACAACTGGTCGGATTTTGCTATTGAGTATTTACCCAAAACTACAAAAACACTAAGTCAAAGAGATATATGCACCCTGTTTATTGTAACATTATTTACAATAGCCAAGATATGGAAGCAGCCCAAATGTCCATCAATGGATGAGTGAATAAAGAAGATGTGGTGTGTATACACACACACACACACACACACACACACACACACACACAATGGAATACTACTCAGCCATAAAAAAGAATGAAATCTTGCCATTTGCAACAACATGGATGGATCTGAGGGTATAGTGCTAAGTGAAATAAGTCAATCAGAGAAAGACAAATGTCATATGATCTCACTCATATGTGAAATTTAAGAAACAAAACAAATGAACAAAGGAAAAAAGAGACAAACCAAAAACAGAACTCTTAACTATAGAGAACAATCTGATGGTTACCAGAGGGGAGGTGGGTGGGGGGATGGGGGATGGGGATTAAAGAGCACACTTATCATCATGAGCACTGGGTAATGTATAGAATTGTTGAGTCACTATATTGTACACCTGAAACTAATATGACACTGTATGTTAACTATGCTGGAATTAACATTTAAAAAATAAATAAATAAATTTGGTCAGTTCTATGAAGAAGATCAGCCAAATGAAATTGCATAAATGAAACTGACTAAAGACTTTCAGTCTTTAAAACTAAAGACTTTTACTTTGAAATTAATTGTATTTCCTTCATGTTGATTTGACATAGCCTGGATATTTGGAGCCTCAAGGGCAAACTAATATTTAGCAGAATTTTAAAATACATACATTTATATTTGTGTGTATGTATTATATGTCCATCATTAATTATATATAGGCATCCCAGGATATCAATGAATTATTTCATAATAAAAGAAAGGATACGTAGTACAGATTACATCTATAGTTGTTATATTTAAAATGTTTATATGCAAGTTCTCATAAAGTATTAAATACCAAATACACATCTGTATTTTTTTCTATATGGCATCTGTTCAAAGTGTCATCTAGGACAGATATAAAAACAGCCTGACCAGGTCTGAATTCTTACTAATCTCCGGTAAAGGAGAACATTTGCTATTGATAAAGCCAGTTAATCTCCGGAGTACAACTTGGGCTTTATGTATTTTTAGATGAGAATCGCAGAATTGATTGGCATTTGCTTCTCATACAAGCCTCAAGTGCCAGCCACGATGAGATCTGTGACGACAATTCAATGTTCCATCTCCATGAAGAAAAAGACTCCAAAGCTGATAAAAATGAATGATCCTCTTTCTTTAATTTTGAAAATGCCTTACAAACATTAACTAATTAACAGATGCATCTGATGAGAACTCTACACCATCCCGTGGTCCATCACCCAGAGGGATCTGCAATTGCATGCGGTGTGATACATTGCCAACCACAATGGAAAATTAACTTAGCTCTTAACCATAATTCTAGAAGCTATGTGGAAACTGAGATTGACTCCATGTAGCATTTAGAAAAAAGATTCCTGAGTAGCAAACTCTTTCATCCATTACTTAGGCCAAGGACATGATGGCTTCAAAAAAAAAATATTTTTTAAAAAAGGAAAAAAATCAATCCACAGTTTCTACTCAGAGCTGAGACTGATTTTAAGTTTAGCAGGTCTGAAATGTAGAAATGGCTGCTAACAATGCAATTCCACTTTCAGGTAAAGGAAGTTCTCATTGGCCAGGTGAGTTTTTTCCATGAAATGAATGATAGCTTTCACGTTCCTGGACTGGGAGATGGGGAAGATGGGCTCTCAAATTCTTGGTTTGTTCAGTGTGTAGATAATGAAAATAGTCATTTATATTCATATCTTGACACATATATAGGTTTTTCTCTAAAAGATATTCTGTCTCTAGAGCAGTTCACCATTGTTTTTCTAGCACCTCACATAGTACCTGGTAGTCAAAATGTGTTTGTTGAATGGCTAATTAAATTAATGACACCCAATACCTATTCATGTTTACATTATCAAAGAAATCTATGTATTCACAACTTTGGTTTTGACCATGTTTACTAGGGGATTACTAGGGACTCAAAATTTACAAGGCCTAAGAACTATTCTCACTAAGAGAACCTCCAGAAAAATTGCTAACCATGTCTACATCATAGAAATCAGGTTCAAAAAGGTACCAGATAACATACGACTCAATATAATGGATACATTTTTGGTTCCAGTTGCTTACAAGCTAATTCACATGGATTTTTATTATCTAAACAATAGGAATCCATTTTTGTTCCATTAACCTGGACACTCCTTCTGGTGTCTCACAAATACTGTGAATGATGTTCTCCCTGAATCAACCATATGAGTACAAAGGACAAATCCACTTTACATTGCAGTTCATGTAAAGTCTGTCAGGTCTATTAGGGTGTAATTGACTCTAATTAGCTCTCCCACCAATAGAATTGTTCTCTACCTTCGGTGAATAACACTCTGAAAAGAGATGTAGTTTAGTATTAAAGAAAATGGCAAAAATCGCTTTCATTCTGAATCTCAGCTGTAATTCTCAAGGGTCTCAGAAAGGTCCAAGCTAACCAAAATTGATATGAAAAAGAAAATTGATAAGGAGATTGCATGCATAAAACTAAATGATTATTGCCTCTTGTGATTACTGAAATCCCATTACACACACACACACACACATTTATACAAATGTACACACACACATACACATATATGTATAAAACAAATTTAGAGTATAATTACTAGGGTAGTATTTCTTGTTATGAAAGAATATTGCATTGCCTGGCTTTTCTTCCAAGAATCTGAAAAACAAAGTGATTTGGCATTAAAATACCTGCTTACCAGTGGTAACTACGTAATTGGTATAGAACTATAAAAAACAGGACAACGTATATGAAAACCATTTTCAGTTATTGAACGACAGGCAACACAGAACAGTGATTGCTGTAGGAAAGAAACTAAATTAGGTGAGCTCCATAACCTCCCTGGCTTTCTGCTTGGAGGCACTTTCTGAACCTTAGGGCAGGAAAAGGGAACCCACAAAATAATGGTGTTGTTTAGTTAAGGGAACAGAGTCTGGGGTTTCTTTGTTGGTGGAAATTTGTGGGTCAGGATATCAGATAAAAGGGAGCTCTATAGAGGAACTTCAGAAATCCATATACGGATCGCTTGAATGTTTGAACGCAAAGCTCCACAGGCACAGGACAGGAAACCATGAGGTCTTATGAACAACATCTACTGAGCAATGACAACTACTGGAGAAAGAAAACTACTGGGGAGTTGTGAGTAGAACAAGTACTAGAGCTCATGCAAGACAGAGAGACAGTCAAGTTCTAACCAACCAGAGTGCGGAGACCTTGTAAGGAGCCCAGTGCTTGGTAGAGAACCCAGAAAAACCATGTTTTAGAAGGGCAAATTTATCCCTAGAGTAAAGGCTACTCTAGACCTGCTTAAAAAGTTTAAAAACAAGACCCAAAAGAATCACGCTCCCTTGGTTTAACTGCCTTCCAAAACAAAATCCAACACTGTTACGAAGACAACCAAAGCCAGACACTCCATAGCATAAGATCTATAATATTCAGCATCAAATCAGGAACTACTACAAATAAAGAAGCTATAAAATGTGTCCCATAACGGGGAGAAAAATCAGTTAATAAAAACAGATCCAGAAATGACAAAGATAATGGAATTAACAGATAAGAACCCCAAAACAATTATTATAAATATGTTCAAAGGTTCAAAGAAAAATATGGACAAAGTGGGTAACATGTAGAGAAACACAATAGAGCATGGAAATTTTACTAAAGAACATAAAAGAACCAAAGAGAAATCTGAGAACTTAAAAGAGCAAAGATCTGAAGTAAAAATTTCACTGGATGAACTTAACAGCAAAAGAAAAACACCAGTGAAATTAAATACAGGAAAATAGAAATTATCTAAACTGAAATACAGACCAAAAAAAGCTGAAAAAAATTAAAAAAGTCCAAGTGTAGATGTTAAATGTGTAACAGCAATAGAAAGGAAAAAAAAGCCAGGAAAAAACTTAAGTTTCTATGTTTTACATGAGATGGGCTGATATTAATTCAAGACAGACTGCAATAAGTTAAGGATTCTAATAAACAAGGTATAGATAATAAGACAACAGAAGATATAAAATGGAATTCTCAATCCAAAATTGGGATGCAAAGAGGGGAAAAAATAAAATACAGGTGACACAAGTAGAAACAAATAGCAAGATAGCAAAAAGGCAAACTTAATCCAAACCATTTAAGTAAATACATTACATGTAAATGGACTAAATATATCATTAAAAGGTGAAACTGTCATGCTATGTTAAGCATGACCCAACTTGTGCTGTTTATAACAGACTCACACATAATGTAAAGACACAGATAACTTAAAAGTAAAAATGTAGAAAAAAAGATATACCATGAAAACTCTCATCATGAGAATGATGAAGTGGCTGTATTAATATTAGACAAAGCTGACCTCAGGATAAGCAGTTTTACCAGAGATGAAGACAATAATGATAGAATTATGAAATCTTGAAGAAGGCATAAAAGGGTATGCATCCAGTAAGAGAACATCAAAATTCATGAAGCAAACATGGATGGCAAAGGAAGATGTGACAGATGTGACAGACAAACTCACAATTACAGCTAGTGATTTCAACCTTTTATCTCAACAATTGATAGGATAGCTGGATAGAAGCTCGATAAGCATGTGGAAGATTTGAACCATCCTATTAACCCACACAACCTTAGCTTTTCAAGTGACCATAAAACACAGCCAAGATAAATGGGATGCTGAGCCATAAGACAAGTTTCAATAAATTTACTATAATTTAAAACATCTACAGTATGATCTATGACCACAAATTTAAATTAGATTAAATTAGAAATCAATAACAAAAAAAGCATTTGGAAAATCCTCTAATATTTGGAAATCAATCAAAATACTCCTTATTAAAGCTTAAGACAAAATTAAAGGGAAATTGGAAGACATTTTGAACAAAATAAAAATAAAAACATAACATGAGATTTGTAGGATGAAGTTAAAGTAGTGTTTAGAAAGAAACTTACACCTTTAAATGTTCATGTTAGAAAATAGGAATGGTTTAAAAGCAATGATCTAAGATTTCAGCTCAAGAAGTAGAAAAATCAGAAGAAAAAAAAAATGAACCCAAAGAAAGAATATAGAAAGAAATGTTAAGAGCTAAAATCAATTAAATAGAAATTAAATAGAAATTAAATAGAAAACTGGCAAATAATAGAGAAGAGTAATGAGAAAACAAATTGGTTCTTTAGCAAGATTAATAAAATTGATAAACTTTTAGCTATAATAATCAATAAAAAAGAGAAAATATAAATTATTGATGTTACAAATGAAAGAAGTATTAATATAAGTCATTCAAACTTAAAAACTTCATGTGAACAATTTTATGAAGATAAATTTAACAATTTACATAAAAAAGGAAAAGCTCTTGAAAAATACAAATTATTAAAGCTAACATAAGAATAAATAAAAAATCATAATAACTCTATATCCATTAAGAAATTGATTCATAATCTAAAAATATCCTCACAAAGAAAACTCTAAACTCAGATGACTTTACTGGTGAATTCTATCAAACAATTAAGGAAGAAATATAACAAATTATACACAAACTTTTTCAAGAAAATAAGAAGAGGGAAAACTTATCAATTCCTTTTATGAGGCCAATATTACCCTGATACCAAAAACATTTAAATGCATTACGAGAAAAGAAAATTACCACCCAATACCTCTCATTAGCATAGATACCAAATTCCTTAAGAAAATACTAACAACCCAATTCAGCAATACAAACAGGTAAATACATCATGAACTAATGAAGTTAGTCCAGAAACACAAAAGCATTTTAACATTCAAAATAAAATCAGTGTAATTCAACATATTGATAGGAAAAATAAAAATTATTAGCTTATTCCATTAGTTGAAGAAAAAACATTTGACTAAATTTAACACCCAGTAATAATAATAACTGCCCAATAAATTAGAAATGGAAGAAAACCTCAACCTCATAAAGGACATTTTTAAAAGCACAGTTAACATCATCTTTATGTAATTGTAAAATATTGAAGCTTTCCTTAGATAGGGAACAAAGCAAGGATGTCCATTCTCACTACTCTTATTCATCATTGTACTGGATGTTCTAGCTAGTACAATAAGACAATATAAAAAAATAAAAGGCTTTTAGACTGAAAAGAAAAAAACAAACCTGTCTTGATATATGGATGACACGATATATATAGAAAACCCTAAGGAAAATACCAAAACAGAACACCTCAACTAGAGCTAATAAGTGAATTCAGTATCACAAAATTTAATGTCTATGTATGAAAGGCATTTGTATTTCTACATATTAGCAATAAGAAAATGAAAAATAAACTATAAACATACCATTTACCATCAAAAACATAGAATGTTTCTGAACATTTAACAAATAATTTAACAAAAAAATTTCAAGAATCTAACAAAATGTTGACATAAATTGAAGATGACCAGATAAATGGGGAGATATACTATGTTCATGGATTAGAAGGCTCAATGTTATTACGCTGTCTATTCTTAAATTGATCTATAGATCACACAATTTCAGTTTAAAAAACTGAGCAGGCTTTTAAAAAATAGAAATTGATAAGCTGATTGTAAAAGTATTTGGAAATGCGAGAATTTAGAAGAGTCATAATAATTTTGAAAACTATAACACGGTTGGATGATTTTATGCCTATAATGAAGTTGTAAAAATTAGGACTGTGTGGTATTGGTATGAACAAATAGATTAGTAGAATAGAACTGAGAGTAGAAAATATATCCATACTTACATGATCTATTAATATTTGACCAAAGTGCCAAAGTAATTGAATGGTAAGGAAATTATTTGCAACAAATAGTGCTAGAATACTGCCCATCTACACGGAGGAAGATGAGCAAATTGAAACCCCAATTTCATACATACACAAAAATTAATTTGGGATTAATTATAGACCTAAATCTAAATAAAAAACATAACTCTACAACTCTGAATCATCTGCAAGAAAACAGAAGACTATATCAGTGACTTGGGGATAAACAACAATTTCTTAGCTACAACCCAGAAAGTACTAAGTATAAAAAAGACATTGTTAAATTGGACATCAATTTAAGCATCTCTATCTCTCTATCATTTAACTAAGGGTGTGTGTTATATTTATATATCACATATATGACAAAAGACTTGTTTTCAGAATATATAAACAACTCCTTCAACTTGATAATAATTAGACAAACATCCAATGAAATGAATATAAGGCACCACACACAAAAAGACTATATGAATAGGTGGTTGGCCCTTGAAAAAGTGTTCAACATCATCAGTTGTCAGGGAAATGCAAATTTCAGTCACAATGAGATACCTCTATGCGTCCAGCAGAATCACTAAAAGATGAACCACATGAAATACTGCTGAGAATGTGGAGCAACTCAGTTTCATACATTATTGAGGGAGGTGTCAATGGTACCGCTCCTTAAGAAGTTTGAGAACTTTTCACAGAATTAAACATACACCTACCGATGACCCAGCAATTTTACTTCAAGGTATTTACCCAAGAAAAGTGAAAACATATGTATACAAACAGGGATGGACAAAATGTTTACAGAAGCTTTATACTTGATCGCTCAAACCTGGTAACAATCACAATGAGCACCCAAAGGGAAATGTAAAAAACAAATGATTGCACAGCCATACGATACAATGCTTCTTGCCCGTAAAAGGAATGACCTATCAAGGAAAGCAACAACACAAATGAACTCAAAAACATTTGAGTGAAAGAAGCCAGCCCCAAAGAGTACAGATTGCATGATTCCCTGTACATGAAATTCTAGAAGGGGCAAAACTAATCTATGGTGATAGAAATCAGAACAGTGTTTGCCTTTGGGGTGGGAATTGGCAATTGATTGGGCAGAAGTATGAGGGATCTTTGGGGGTGATGAAATGTTCTATATAGTTAGTTCTGTTACAGCCCTTGTTTTGAAAATGTGAATTTGTTCCAGTGCAACTGATACATGGGGGAAAATTTTGAGTGCTACGTGGATTTTTCATTGGCTTGTGTGTGATTCTGCCAGCAAGAAACCTATGTGAAGGCAGAAAACTGCATCCAGCTGAGCCGGGCTGCATAGGAAAACACAAATCTCACACAAGGAACACACCTGAAACATCTAATAGCTACCTGGGGCACCTGGGCAGTGCAGTCGGTTAAGCTCTTGGTTTCGGCTCAGGTCATGATCTCAGGGTCCTGAGGCTGAGCCCTGCTTTGGGCTCGCTGCTCAGTGTGGAGTCTGCTTGAGATTTTTTCCCTCTCCTTTACCCTCTCCTTCTGCCCCTACCCACCCCTGCCCACCCCCACTCCTCCTCCCCACTGCACCCCACCCCCCGCGTCGTGCATACTAGCTGTCTCTCTCATAAATAAATTTAAAAATAAATAAATAAATAAAATCTTTAAAAAATAATTTAAAAAATCTAATAGCTACCTAAGTTCATCTTACGTATTATGAGCCACAACCGGCTGCATACGGTGTTACGTGTTTCTGTCTCATTCCAAGAAATTCTCCTCCCTCCACTTCACAATAACTCACAAACTGCAACCCTTCTGATGCCCACTTTTACAAGCAAACTTCAGGTCTTTTTCGAGGTAGAGTGTCATGTTTATTACAGCACTTATGAATTTCTTAATCACCTAACATGTGTAAAACTACACCACTGTTTTTATTAGGCTCTTACTTATTTTTATGTGTCACTGACAAATGTTTGGTTTTGCCCCAGTGCCATTTTTCGCCTAAGACTTATGATGGGATGTTTATTGCGTGGTCTGGCGTGGCAGTGGTGATTTTCAGGAACGCGTACTTCGCGATGCAGCAGAATTGACTGGATCTTGTTAGGGTGTGCGTTATGCAAGTGAATTCAATGGTCAAATCTAATCGAACTGCATACCTACAATCTGTGCATTTCCTGATAGCTAAATGATACCTCAATAAAAGAATAATCACATTATATTCATATTACCACACCTATTTGTTTATTTTAGGTCTACATTTTATGAGTTATGTTCATCCTTGGTTTCTCATGCATTTCATTTTACTTCCCAGTAATAAGGAGCGAACTACTCGCATTCATGTGACATGTTCTCTTATGGCATTCTGAACTCAACATTACTTGTCAGATTAATTTCTACTAATCATTTGAATTTTAGTTCAAATATCGCTTCTTCCAGGAAGCCTTCTTGGCTATTATTTCCTCCTCAATCTGATTAACTGTGCCTCATCTGTGCTCTCCCAGTATTGTGTGCTCAGTGTTATCACACATAGCTTTTACCACATTTTGTAGGAATTATTCATCATTGCTTTGAGATCATAGCTTTCAGAGTAAGAATTATGTGTTTTAACCCTGCATCTCCACTCCTCACTCAGTGCCTGGCATGTGTTAGATGCATAAAGTGATATGATCTGAAAATTATCTGAATAAATGAATGAATGTTCTTGAGCTATTTTATTGGTTTCCCATTCCTAATTAACAAACTCAAAATTATTGGCTTAAAACACAAATTTAGGGGCGCCTGGGTGGCACAGCGGTTAAGCGTCTGCCTTCGGCTCAGGGCGTGATCCCAGTGATCTGGGATCGAGCCCCACATCAGGCTCTTCTGCTATGAGCCTGCTTCTTCCTCTCCCACTCCCCCTGCTTGTGTTCCCTCTCCCGCTGGCTGTCTCTCTGTCGAATAAATAAATAAAATCTTTAAAAAAAAAAAAACACAAATTTATTATAGTTCTAGAGGTCAGAAGTCCAAAATGGGTCTCAATGGGCTAAAATCAAGGTGTTGGCATGGCTATATTTCTTCTCTTAATGTTAGTGGAGAACCCCTTCTCCCCCATTTTCCAGCTTCTAGAAGCTTCCTGCATTCCTTGGCTCATGGCACTTTTCCATCTTCAAAACCAGTAATCACATCACTCCAACCTCTGCTTTCTATCACACGTCTTCTCTGACTGATTCTCCTCCCTCCATCTTTCAGTTATGAGGGCACTTGTGATTACACTGGACCCACCAGGATAATCTATTTCCCCATCTCGACATCCTTAACTTAGTCACGTCTGCAAAGTCCCTTTTGCCACGGAAGGGAACATACTCACAATTTCCATGTATGACGATATGGACCTCCTAATACTTCTGGGGGCATTACTCTGCCTGCCGCCACAGGCAAAGTGCTCAGTCTCCTTTGTGCCTTTGCAAGGGTTGTACCACCTGCTTGGAATACTCTTATTGCATGAGTTTGCATGTCTAACTTCCCCTTGTACCTAACACCTTTGCTCAAACACTGTATTGGTGAGACCCCCCACACACACACTTTATCCATCCTATTTAAAATTGCAACCTGTACCCTGTTTCTACTAACACTCCTGATTACCCTTTCTCTGTTATTTTTTTTCTTTTTTCCACAGCCTATTTATTACATTTATTGTGGTTTTTTAAAATTGTTTATTTTACCCAATAGAATATAAGCACTTATGAAGGCCAATTAATTTGGTCCATTTTGTATGCTCATATAGCTCAAGACTCTAGAGCATTACCTGGAAGACCAGTAAGGACTCAATAAACACTTGTCGAATGAATTGGATGAATGGCTGAATACATAAGGCTCCCTTCTGCTGCAGAGCACTGCAGAGGCATGCAGAAAGACAGGCGTGAGGGCTGCGCACATACACAGAGAAGCCATTCTTTGGCAAAAGTAAAAAAGCATAAATTTTGCAAAGGCCATTGAAAGAAAGCAAATTCCTTAGAAAGAAAATAATCATGACTTTCTATCTACAAAATCTGAGAAATTGCAGACCTCGGGACTGCAATTTACCTGAAATGCTCTGACAAGGGAGCTATTTCAGCACAGACTGTCGTGGAGCAGGGATAGCAAGGGACAGTGAGCAGGAGGGTGACTGGCGAAAGCAAAATAGGTTTCAGAGCGGATCAAGTAGTAGCGAAAGGGCTTGGTTAATGTTTGTCTCATCGAAACCTAGTGAGAGGGGGCTGGAATTTAATGATCAGATTCATAGATTGAATTCTTCCCCATTTGTTGATCTATAAGGACACCTCAACTGACTGGGTTTTAACTCAATATGGTCTTCATACCAAGGTGTAAATTCCACCATTTTCAAGCAATCCTTTCCCTGTATTCATAAATTTCTGTGTTGAAGAACATTTCGAAATCTTCCTGCAGATAGCTATGTGAATAATGTATCTTATTAGCAAATGCAGGTCATAGTCTTGTGCTCAAAGTAGTCATTTAAAGCAGTATTTCTTACAGAATAGGGCCTTAAAAAAAGCGTACCTGGGGTGCCTGGGTGGCTCAGTCAGTTAAGCGTCTGACTCCTGATTTTGGCTCAGGTCACGATCTCAGGGTCATGAGATCCAGCCCCACGTTGGGCTCTGTGCTCAGTGGGGGGTCTGCTTGAGATTCTTTCCGTCTCCCTCTCCCCCTGCTCTCTTTAAATCTTAAAAAAAAAAAAAAAGCGACCCTTTTCTGTGAATGCTACATGTTACAGGTTGTGTGTCTTTGTGAATGTACATTTGTGCATACGTACGTAACAGTATGGATAGGTCTCGTTGGTTATGATTGTGGTATCCTCCAGAAACTAGAGGAGATCTTTCTGGTTCAGAGCAAACTGAACATGTCGTTGATCTTCGAAAACTTCAGAACACAGTCATGAACATCAAGTTGCTAGAAGCTTACAAATTGAGCTGAACTATTGTCACTAGACATATCCATAGTTGCTCTTATTCTGGTCCAACCGTGGCCCAAAGAATGCAAAACCTTTCTCTTGATTTCCTCATTGCACCACTGAAGCAAGTGGGCCTTTTCACAATCTTTTCATTATGTTATAAGGGATGGCAAAAGAAAATAAACACAGGGTAGAGAGATATAAACACAAATGGCTTAAAAATTAGAGGGTTCTGGTCCTACCATGGTTTCTTTCTCTCCTTCCTGAAAGCTGTCTCAGAATAACTGCATTCTGGAAGCTTGAGGGCAGGCAAAAAATCTTGCAAGTTCCTAGGCTGGGTCTCTCGCATCTTTACCCCCAATGCCCTTCTTTGCACCTTCTTTTTTGACACCTGTTGCCCTAGGTTGCAATCTGATCTAAAGCGTACTATCAGTGTCTGTTCTGAGAGAGGTGCTTTTTCCTTAGCTGAATGACACCCTTCAGATGAGACCTTATTTTATATCCACAGGAATGGGGACAGATCGTATAAAATGACAAAGGAGCACTAACCTGGTAGTTGAGTAACCTAAATTCTTGCCCCGGTTTTCTTACCAACTTAACTTCTGAAATCTCATCTACAAAAATGAAGTGATCGACCTTGTCTGACTTTAAGGCCCATTCAGTTTCTATCCTATTATCATCTTTCACCAACTTGATCGAGATCCTTCTGTATGTACAGTGACTGTATCCTTATTTTTCAAAAGAAGATAAAGAAGCTCAGAGAAGTCAAGCGACTTGCTCACATCACACCTCTAGTAGACGACAGAGCCTGGACTCACCTGCAGATCTTATCCACAGAACAAATGTCTTTGCAAACGTCTTCGTGGCTCCAGCGTCGCAGATGGAGAAGAAAAGATCCCGTGTGTTGAACACCTGGGCACCAGCACCTCCACCTCTCTATCTGGTTTCCTCAGGAACTGCCATAGTTTGGATCTTGGCAGCTTAGTCTTGGTTGATGAGTTCGGAGATAAGCATGAACCAAATTAGGAGAGTAGAATCTTTTCAGAGAAATTGAAAATATGAAAGGTAATTGGTCTGTCTGAGATGACTTGAAGCCATAAAATGGAAACTTCAGGAGATGTTAGTGTCCGTGTTTCCTGTCAAGTGAAAGAAGCCACTTGTCAGTGTGGGCCAATGAAGCAGAGGGGAGAGATGGAGAGTCCTGGTAGAATTTGGACCCCCAGTTTTGGTCATTCATGAGGTCCAGCTGCACACTTGACCTTCAAACAGCTTGGTCGTTCTGGCCTCCCTTGCATTCTGCGTGCTAATGTGTCCCCTTCTTGCTTTAATTGTTGAATGACCTTGTATTAGTTTCCCAGAACTAGTGTAACAAATTACCACACACTGAAGGACTCGAAACAACTGAAACATATTCTGTCACCATTCTAGAGGCCAGAAGTCCAGAATCAAGGTGTTGGCCAGGTTGGCTCCTTCTGGAGGCTGACAAAACTTGTTCCATGTCTATCTCCTAGCTTCTATGAGCTGTTGGCAATCCTTGGTATTCCTTGCCTTGTAAACTCATTGCTCCTCTGTATTCTCTGCCTCCTTCTTCATGGGACCTCCCCTTCTCCATGTGTCTCCCCTTCTTTTATCTTACAGTGTGTTTTCTCCCCTTCTTTTCTCTTACAAGGAAGCTTGTCATTGGACGTAAAGCCCACCCCTATGCAGGATGATCTCTTCAGCTTACGTAAATCTGCAAAGTCCCTTTTTGCAAATAAGGCCACATTCACAGATTCTGGGTGATATGAACCTCCAGAAAAAAGAGAATCTTAAATGATAGTGATCAGTTTTGAGATGTAGTGATATCCATCTCAATAAATTCTTTCATATATTTCATTATCCTTTCCCTACCTGCCACCACTGCCCATATTTTTCTTCCTGTAAGAGCATTTGGATATTTAATAAATATAACACCATAATCTAAAAAGTAATATTGTGTCGCAAAACATTTTAGATTTACTTTCTCTTGTGTTACGGAGACGAGAAAGATGATGAGGTGGTCTCGATTTGCTTAGTTCAAATGCTGCCAGTGACACACAGCTGCAGGTAAGATTAAGAAAATGTCCTCTCCCACTTACGGCTTCGATGGAGAGCTGAAAATTCATTCGTGCTTTTGTAAGCGCGCTAGGACTAGTATCAGGACACCCGGAAGAAGAATGGTTTACTGGAAGAGTTCTCATGTGTAGACAACACCTCGGTGAGGTTTTTGTTGTTGTTGTTGTTATGTTTAGAAGTAACAAAGAAGAAGAAGTGTGTCAGTGTTTGGTATTTTAACCAATATAAATTGCCTTCTTTTCCAGGGAAATGTTCCCTATTATATGAAGTCAATTTCCACATAAAACCAGCCGTTTGTTAGGGTAACAAATTTATCCCATCTTGGAATCTCAAATAAAAAATCCATGTTAGTGCCATTATGTAGCTAGTTTTATGTTTACCAGGAGCTGTCTTCAAATCCTTACTACTGCAGAGTAAAACTATTTATACTGGTATTAAAAAAAAAAACCAAAACCCTATAACAACAAGAATACAAAGTCCCTGGCTTACGAGCGGTGTTTCATTGAGAAAACACTAAGGGATGAACTCAATAAAAAACAAAACCATGACTCCACTCAGTGTAATCTTATGGCTGCCCTCCATCTTCCAGACTCATTACTGGGGTATTGTTTTACCCAACCCAGGACCTCCACAAGGTTTAAACTTTGTGCATATTTTTGGTGTTCTGACCCTCTCACAAGGCAATTTCCCACTGCATACCATTTTAGAAATAAAGTTTGAATTTAAATGGGAACCAACATTGAAGCCATCATACAGATCTTTTGTCAGATGAAAATATAGTCTTCCAAAATGTATGCAACGATACCTCATTCTCAGCTCCCTTACCTTGCTGTTATAACCAGTCTCTTATGTATCACAGCAGATGACTTAGTTCTGTTTTAATAAAGTAAATCCAAAAATAGGAATGCCAAGCTCCTGCCATGTAAAATTTCTCAGTTTGGTGCTAAAAACGAAGATATAGCTTTCATAGAGTGACAAAAATGCTATAAACATGCGATGGCAGATTTGTTTGGGGTAGAGTTAATGACTTCCTTGTTAATTCCTGATAGAACTTAGAAGGCTCTCTAACAGTTCACTTTTGGCTATTGATTTATCTCTTTACGGGAAGAGTCACAGATTATTAAGTTTTGTGGGTTTTTTTAATGCACACTTTTCCTTGTAGGTTACAATTCTATCTGATTTTATAATTTTCCATCTTGAAACTGACTTGATCCTTTTTAATGATGTTCGTGCCCTTAATCAAGAGTGTATAAACAACCCATATTAGAAGTCTCATAAAGACATATGTGAACATTTAACAGGCTTTGGGAGACATTTGCAGTTTAAAATATCTAGATGAATTCTTTTTTTCTTGGAGATTATCCTGTACGGGTAACAGGCAGTGAAAATATTTCCCATGCCTGTGAGTATTTAGGCACTCCTTTGCGTGCCTAGGTCTCCCCCCCGCCCCCCCCCCCATAAAGGCGAAGTGGTGTGCGTTGGGGGTGGGCAAAAGAAAAATGACAAGAAGCAAGAGCTTTGGTCCTGTAGGATCAAATTCCAAGCGGAATTCCTTCATACACTTCCATGGGTGCTGTGAAAGTGCAGGGTGGTGTTCGTTTTCACTGTATCTGCTCGCTTAATTGTTTCTGCCTGTTCATTTCATTCTTCAGTGAAAACATTAGCCTAAGGGACATTTGAAAATCAAAAGGTGGGCTTGAAGTTTCACAGGAAATGAACAGTGGTGTTGCTGCAATAGTAAAGTAAAAGTTTAGAACCAACAGAAAATAGCCATAACTCTAAAGTTCATCTATCTTTTCTCTTTTTCGTTGTTTCCTTTTGCTCTCCCAAACACCGAGATAAAAGAAAAACATCCCATGGCTTCTACAGTTTTACATGCCCAAGGTATATAAAGGATGCTGGGAGGTCTGCAATCATGGAACTCATCTTAGATGTGTTGAAAATCAAGAGGTTTTGAATGATTAGGTAGCAGTCTCTAAAACCCAGGACAAATTTCCTGACAGCTGTAATTATTTAATTCTGTTAGAAGTATCCCTCTCCACCCCCAAACCTCCTCTTGCCAGAATTATCCAGATAATTAAGGAAGTGGTGGGAAGGTTAGAATCTGAACCACCTCCAAACCAAAACTGACCGGATAATTGTCCAACTCTCTGCTTCCCTTCCAGTGTAGAAATAGGATTTCAGCATCTCCGTGTATGCTAGTGAAGCGTGGCCTCTAGGAGGGAAGTTGTCTTCCAACAGAATAGAACTTGAACTTCAGAAGTTCTTTATTCCTCAACCAAGTCGCCCATTTACATTCAAGGTGAGACGGCTTAACCACAATAAACATCAGGGATGTTAAATGGTGCTCTTGAACCAGCTCGGAATGAAGTGTCACCATTGTCCAGCTGCTCTCTGATCCCTGAGACAAAAGATCGAGCAGATATTCAAACACCAAGCTCAGGAGCTATCAGCTTAAAACACCGCCTCTTTTACAGCTACTTTGTCCCCCAAGGAAATCAAACAATTCAAGAAGGGCAAAGCAACCAGCAGACCAAAGTTATTTGCAATGGCCCACTGGCTACAGATCTCTGAAGAGGTGAATGGAGAGGTGGAAAATATCAGACTTAAAAAAATAATAATAAATAAAAGCCTAGGTTCTTAAATATATAGAATTTATTAGATCATTTATAGGGGGGAAATAATTTGGGTTGATTCAAATGGCCATGCCAAGAAACAGTTAAATAACAAGTCATTACCTTTTCTTGCCTTGAAGAACAATGGATTTGGGATGGATCCAAATTTGCAAAGAGCAATCATGAGTTTGTATTCGGTTATCTCATGCAAAGATTGCTGGACTTTTGCATCATTTTGCTAACACTCTACTTCATAGGCACCGCGCACTTGGAGAAGTCACTTGATCAAAAGTAATGTTCATTTATGGATTGATTATGTATCTCACTAATTCATTTTAAGAATAGCAGGACAAGAGAACTGTTGCTTATAAAACACAGTTTTGGGAAGAAGTGGTTTGTTTAGCTACCTTTACGATGATCATTCTCCGTGGAGAGTATCATCTTTTGGCTGTTCCTGTTAGTGGAGTGGAAGCAGTTGTCGGTGGGGGTGGGGGTGGGGGTGCAACACTAGGTGTAGGTTTGAAATGGGAAAGCAAGGCAAATGAACAAATTGCAAGTTAAATACTTTAGGGGGAGGGGATGTATTTTTACAGGTATCAATTATTGTCGTTACAAGTAATAAATAATGCTAAATAAAACATGTAACTAAACGGGCATTAAAGACCTTTTTACATACATAGAAGAAAAGAACCTTTTTTTCCTCCTATGCTGCAGACTGCAGGCATTTTCCTCTCCCTCTGTCAAGTGCAATTCTTTCTTGATGAATGACAAGGCAGGATAATAGGCTGTGGTCGCCATGGCAACCAGACAGCAGCACTGTGTGCCTAGCATTTTTTCATCTGAAAATGAAACCAGAAGCAAAGGAAGGCTGAAAATGTAACCAACAGATTAACTGATACAAAAAAAGAAAAGAAAGAAAGAAAAAAAGGAACAAAAAGGCAAGTTAGATTACAAGCAATTAAAATTACAGTACCTAGCCTGCCTCTCTCTCTCTCTCTCTCTCTCCCTCTCTCTCCCCCACCCCCACACACAGGCACTCACACACCGACTAGATATTTTAAAATTCTATTTGATAAACATGAAACAATCATGTTTTATCTTTATTTTGCAAAATGCCTCATTTGTTTTGAAATCTAGGAATAACTGATCTTTTTTTAAAAGAGGCATTTAATTTTACTAGACACTGCAATTTATTAAGCTTGAGGTACTGTGTTTGTCCTGGAATTTCTAAATTCCTTTCCTCTCTAGTGCCTATCCCTGAACTATGCAGAGACCAAGGGCTCCGTGTGCAACAGTTTTATCTGAGGGCGGGATTGGTGGGGGAGCAAGGGAAGAAAGGTGACCTGGAGCTGAGAAATAAGAGGCCGGTTCTATATTAACCCTCGGGGACTCTACATACTCGGACTAGCATATTTACTAGAGTCAGAGTTGCTCTTCTGTTGAGCTAAAATAAAGCTACAGGGCTTTGCTGTTTTCTCCTTCCTAACATTAGAAGGTCCCTGAATTCCCATTCAGAACACCGTGTATTCTGTCCATATGATTTCCTTTTATTTACTGATAACAAAACCTGTATGGCAGCTTTCCTTTTAGATATTCCCTGCCTCTGCTGTATGCATGGATAATAGAAAACAGATAGAAAGGAGGATTTTCTGAGAGCAATAGCCCCTCTGCAATGGATATTTGTAGAAGCAAAGAACACGGAGCTGGAAGTTAGAGGACAGGAGTCCTATGAAGCTCTCAGCTTTGCAACCTGGGGTTGGCTAGCATTTGGGGTGGGGGAGAAGGAACAAATAGGCCTTGGAATCAGCATGCTTGATTGGAATCTTAGCTCCACCCTTTTGGTGATATGATAATAGGTATCAACATCTATTCTTTTTTTTTTTTAAAGATTTTATTTATTTATTCGACAGAGATAGAGACAGCCAGCGAGAGAGGGAACACAAGCAGGGGGAGTGGGAGAGGAAGAAGGCAGGCTCCCAGCAGAGGAGCCTGATGTGGGGCTCGATCCCATAATGCCGGGATCACGCCCTGAGCCGAAGGCAGACGCTTAACCGCTGTGCCACCCAGGCGCCCCTCAACATCTATTCTGAATGAACCCTAGAGTTCTTCACTTCTCCGAGCTTCAGTATTTTTCATCTCTAAAATGGGCACATCTTACCTACTTCCACGGGACTTTTGAGAAGGTGAATGAGATCATTTGTTGAGAGTGGTATATTATAGTAGGAGTGAGTGAAAGAGACCTCTTCCCTGCGGTCAAAACTCTCAGTTTTCTAATCTGTGTAGTAGAAGTAGCCGTACAGTGTATGTGTGTGAGAGACAGGGGGGGGGAGGGTAGGAAGGTGTGCTAACCACCTGTTTCAGGAGGCTGGAGATCAAATAAGTGAATTTATGTGAAATACTTTCAAAGTATGAGATGTTGACAAAAAAGAAAGGTGGTGTCACCCAGATGTTGAGAAACTTCTTCTCCAGGAGTGTCTAAAGAAAGGTGTCTGACTCCGACCTGCCCTGAGGCAGAGGGATGGGCTGACCAGCTAAACTCCAACGGTTCCCATCTCAAGAGCTCCCCTCTTGTGGACAAGAAGATTGAAATGTTTGAGGCCCACAGAGGAAGACCAGGGACTTAAGCCGGAGCATCGGGGTGTCTGAGTGCTGACGTGTACCCAGGATGTGTCAGCTCAGAGCGCTCCTCGTTCTCCCTGACATGCGCAGTGGCTCTGTGACCACCCACGGTAAGGCCTAATAAATCCTTCCTTTGTCCCCATTTCCCCCAACACACACAAATGCAAAGTAAACAGTCGGATCAAAGCTTTTAATGTGCTTTGTACTGTTTTATTTGAAAAGATCAGGTCTGATATTTGAGAGGAAGAGTCCATCTGGCTGGGCTGAGCTCAAGAAGCCTCAGACAAATTGTAAACAGGACCAGGGCACAAACCCCTCTCACGGCCCACAGCGCGACGCTGCCATCACCAAGGCACGGTCCCAGGCTAGCCGACTCTCCCTGAGCACTCGTGCAAAGGGAACTGTGGAGTGAAACTGAAACTCTTTGCAAGCTTTGCCTAAAATTTCCTAGCATCTACTTTACCCACTACCATCGACGACATTCTGTCAAAGCTTCTGTCATCCTGGGACTATACCTGGTCATAGTTTTAAAATGTCCAACTGTTGCTATCATGGTGCTTTTACAAACCATTAGGACCCTCCATTGTTCAAATAAACTCCTTAGTAATTTAGAGTAAAAAAGGTGAGGAATGGACATGTGAGGGGAGAAAATAACTGCTTTATTACATGAGACATATATTTTTTAAAGATAAGGATTGCACTTTGCCACCTATGGAATACGAGGAAGGGGGACACTGATGACATTTCCTCCAATGCAGTATTTACCACACATGGTGCCGTTATTTACTGAGATACCTGTTCTTGCTGTACTGAGAGCTCCTTATAGGCAAGGGTCATGCCTGTCTTGTCGACGGAACACACCTCCCTGGCCCGACTGGGTGAGCAGCTCATCGGAGGCACTTACTACATATTTTTCATCAAATGGATGAGGTTTGCAGTCAGACACGCCTATGCTCTTCCTGGAGCCCTACTGCTTCCTCCCTGTGGCTGTGGGCACCTTTACTTTTCTGAACTTTCCTTCTTATCTGTGAAACGAGCTAACTCTTCATAGAGTTGTGATTATTAAATAAGACACGTGTGTTGGGATGCGTGGATGGCTCCAGCGGGGAAGCGTCTGCCTTCAGCTCAGGTTGTGACCCCAGGGTCCTGGGATCGAGTCCCACATCGGGCTCCCCGCTGAGCCGGGAGCCCACTTCTCCCTCCACCAGCCACTCCCCCTGCTTGTGCTCTCTCTCTGACAAATCAATAAATAAAATCGTTAAAAATAAATAAATAAGACACGTGTGTAAAAATGCAAAGTTCCTGGCATGATATAGTAGATATGCAGCAGCTACAAGTTTTCTCCTTTTTATTTCAATGCTTTCTGTTGAATTTTTCAAGCGAATCACTGCGCCATCCTAAAAAGTCTTTCTCGGTAATTCTTGGAAGCCATATAATGCTGATAAAAGACGTGTAGGTTCCTAAAAGTTTCATTTCACGGAAACTGGTTATGTGGACCTACTCCAAAGACCACGAGTGTTGCAAGAGCAGAAGAGCAAATGCCATCTACAATTCGATTGGGAAGACCGGGTTGGAAGGTGAGGCTAGTCACCCCCCCCCCGGGGGGTTGGCAGGAGATGATGGATCAACATAAACACACAGGAGCATGGCCATTAATCTCAGGTTGACCACCTGCCTATGAGCATCTGGAGAACAAATCACAGACCACAGAACTGGTACAAGTGGGATCCACACAGCATTAGCTGCGTTCAAAGAGTGCACTGGCATTCAGCAACATTTATTGAGCACCTACTATATATTGGATGATGACCAGGTGCTTTCACGTTGTGTGTGTATCTCTTAACTTTGGAGGCAGTAGCACAGCAACAAAGCATGAGTTCAAGAGTCAGACTGTCAGGGTTTCTCTCCAGACTCTTCCACTTACTAGCTTCCTAACTGGGCACGGTACTTAAATTCTTTTATTAAAGAACAATGGTATCTACCTACAAAATTTTTGTGGTCATTAAATGATTTATACATATAAAAGCACTTCGAACAGGGCCTGCACATAGAAGGTGAAATAAAATTTCAATAAATTTTAGCTGTCGTGGTTTGATTTCGACTCATTTTTTTTTTATTAAGGTTAACAGAGATTATGAACTTATGACAGGAAAGAGCTACAGACCAGGGATCAGAAAACCTAGGTTGGAAAATCGGTTCTGCCACTCATAAGCCTTGGGTTCCCCATCTGAAAATGGACGTAAGAAGACCTGGCTCAAAAGATGTGTCATAAGAAGTCCACCTATTAAGAGACCAAAGCTAAGTGTGTCCATTGAGCCCCTGCAGGGGATAAGCGAGTTTCAGACTATAGGCAATTAGTACCAGCGAAGCTGAGCAGCTGACCTCAGGCCAGGGCAGCAGGAGTTCAAGCTCAGGCTCCCCAGAAACTGAGAGGCAGGGATAGGTACCCGAGCATTGAAGATGAAGTTGCTCAGATCAACACAAGAGCCAACTTAACCATGAGACACAGTGATGTCAACTTAATCTTCCAAGCACACCATTCAGATGAGATCGTCACTCTCATAGGCCTCCAATCACTCCCACTGGCCTAAGAATAAAAATCTAAGCTCCTGTGATAAGCATACAAGTTCTTCCAGGACTTTCTTTCAAAATCCACTTTCTGCTTTATCTCCCTTTCAAGATCACTAAGATACTGGCTGTTTCCTGTACAGGTACATGGCATTCAAGGGGTAAAGACACAAACTTTGGTCTCACTCTTCTTTCCATCTAGAGCACTGTTTATTCCTTTCCATCTCTACCTAAGTTATCCATGACCTTCAAGTCTCAGCTAAAGGCAATGTCCTCTATGAAGCTGTCCCTACCCCTCCACACCGTGACTGTTGTTTAGCTCTTGGGTGTTTAGTAGTCTCTAGTCTGTATTAGAATCATTTCTATTTTTTTTAAGATTTTATTTATTTCACAGGGAGAGAGAACAGAAGCAGGGGGATTGGGAGAGGGAGAAGCAGGCTCCCCACTGAGCAGGGAGCTGAAGCAGGGCTTGATCCCAAGACCTAGAGATCATGACCTGAGCCGAAGGCAGTGCTTAACCATCTGAGCCACCCAGGTGCCCCTAGAATCATTTCTGTATCTTCCTTTCTCTCCTGAACAATTACAAGTTCATTCAATAGATAGAGTTTTTAACTGTTTCAGCCTCATTTGCTTGAAAAGGAGCTTAAACATAGTGGTCAAGCAACATATATTTGTGTTATTTGTCTGATAGCTGTACTGAATGAATGGATGGATGGATGAATGAATGATTGATGGGAAAAGCAGGTAAATTTATAAATCCTTCACCTATAGCCAGGTTTTGTTTTCCAAGGCTGATCATAGACGTTAGTACTCATTATAATAACAATAATAACTATGAATAAACATTTATCAATACCTATTATGGGTTAGGCATTGAACAAAGAGGTAGGGACACTGTGGTGAGTGAAACATACACATCTCTCCTCTGTGAGGCTCACAGTCCTATGGAAGGGACATGCGTTATCAAATCACTGCTCAAAGATATAATTGCAAACCATGAATGCTATAAAGAAAAACATTACAGCCAGTTATGATAACACAAACAAAGGGACAGGATCTAATTGGGGAGAGGTCAGAAAACCTTCCTTGAGGAATCGATGTTTCTATTCAGATTTGAATGATGATAGCAGTTGATCATGGACAAAGTAGTGACTTGACAGCAGGGGACTGAATAGAATGGCCATTTAAAGGCATTTCTACCCTGCAATCAGATGTTTCCAGCCTGTGTGAGGATGGGAAGTGGTCTAGGATCACTGCTAATAATTTTGAGTGTATGTTGCAAACAGAGTGGCCAGACAGTAAGAAGGATGTCCAGAGAAGTACACGAGAGGGAAAAAAGTAGCTTGATGAATAAATAATAAACCTGAATAAGCAGAGAAATAAACATGAGGCAAAAAGGAGGAAATGATGAGTATACTATCAATCTCCATCCTGATGTCTCCAATAAATTCCATAAATCTATAACCTCCAAGTATTTTTGGTTTGCAGTTAAACATTTTGCATTTAGAGTTTAAGGAAAGAGCTTGACTAAAGGCTATCCTAACTTGGCCTCCCATGAGAATACACGTGTTTGCGTCTAGGTCCTGGCCCAATATGATGCTGTCACCCTTCTGGATGTGTCAAGCAAGAAGAGTAAGGGCTGGATGGACTTAAACATGAGGCGTTTACGGTGGTTTGTCTGTGCCTCTGAATCTGGCTGGATATTTATTTATAAACATATTTCCAGCTGAACTTAGGAAAATAAATGGAATAGCCAAAGTTCTGCCTGGAAAAGTAGGAGAAGCAGGTGGAATTATTTGGATGACCTCTGAGGTCCATGTCCGCAGTCAAAGTCCTGAAGAATTGAAAGAGCAAAGGGAGAAGGTGCATCGAGAACTCTGAGACAATGCATTAACTATTCAGTATCCACAGGGAACTTTTTAGGATCTGAATGGTGTCCTTGGGCTCTGAGAGACATCCCGCACGTTCCAAACAAGTAGCATATTTTCTCCACTTCCCTATGTGGCCTTCATGAACTTGTCTAGCTCTTTGGACCCAATGATGGACACGCCTACTGGGAGAGAAGAGTCCCATTTCTGGGCACAGCACTATTTAAACTTCAGTGGTTTTGAATTTGAGGGCAGGTGGAAGAAGCCGAGTGTTCGGATTAGTGAGAACAAAGAGGGTAGAAAGTAGAAACACTGGGTACAAAAAAAAAGCTTTGTCTGCTCAGCAGTTGTTCTCGGGCAAGTGGTGATGAGAGACATGAAGACAAGTGGTTTAGCCTGCCTCATTCCCTTCTTCACCCACAAGACTGCCCGGGTGCAGAAAACCTATCCAGAAAACCTATCATGGGAGAACGCTTTTCTGAGATGTTAAGTCATTTCAGCGTTCAAGGCTGCTTTATTAAAGCACTAATACCCAGGGGAGGAACTCACCTTATTCAATAATATCTTAAAGAAGCATTAATATATCAGTTATTTTTTTTAATGGGGACAGAGAGCTGAACCTGAGGCCTTGGAGAGAGGAGATGCGTGACAAAGCTAAGGGTTGGGCGCAGGCACTTGCAAGGGGGATAATGCTGGAGAAAATCCCATCCAACTTCACAAGGGAAGCTGGTCAACCAGGCTCTCTGTTGTACTGTAACCCCCGTTGGCTCCCAATAAAAACAGCTCGTGGTCTCACACAACGTCACCATATATGCAAATGCTTTATTCATAAAAGGGTCACTCGCATCAATGAGACAATAAAAATAAACGTGCACATATTGGGAGCATTTTCTCCTTAGCACGCATAGAACTGCACGCTGTTGGGTACTTAGCCAGATGCAAGAAAAAGTGATTATGAGCTACGCACAAAATAAAAAGCACGCAAGACTTCCTCACGGCAAGCGTGATTAACTCATCCCACGCTTTTGTGAATGGGCAACACTGACTAGCAATCAGATCCTAAGCAGATTGACCAATCAGAACTCGGCAATGCCTTGATCCCAAACTGGTCCCACAAACAAGAAATGCCAATTTTCGGAGCCTGATAACAAATCCTTAAAAGCTCTTGATACCGGTACTTTATAAACGAACATACAAAATACCAGTTGGAGAGGTGAATGACTTACTCATGGTTATGAGCTCATACAAAGACTATAATCATTGCAAAAAGTTTCAGAGAATATGTAAGATGACGAGTAGGGCTGGAAATGGAAACTAGTTATGTTTAAAAAGGCAAAAAGGAGTGACTTTGGGAAAAGATGACTTGTTTTATTGTATGGTTTTTGTTTTGGGTTCAAAAGCCACCTCTGAAGTGTTTTCTCAGCACTAGATTTAATAAAGGGTTAGCATTTCCTTTCCGGGCCCCCGTGGAATAGACTTGCCCCCCACAGACAGTAGAAACTCTTACCTTAAAGGTGTGAGGAAGGGCTCTGTGATCCACCTTGGGGGGTTCAAAATCAACATTTCATCTCAATTAATGTGTTGTGCTGGTGTCGTGCTTTTTTAAAGAAGTTATTGAAAAGTTAGCATTGGGAAGATAAGCTTCTCATTCATTACATGTCTCTATGATCAACTGGATTTGGACTAGGTATTCATAAGTTTAGAAGTTCAATCTCTAAATAAACCAGTTAGGTTTATTCCACAAACTCCTGTCGGTCCTCACCAGAACCATGATCTCAGTTCAGCCTAGGTCCAGCTGGCAAATGCCATTGTTTAAAGGAGATGAGAGCATTGTTTAAAGAAAGTGTGGGTGGACCCGTGTGCATCGTTGACATATGTGTTCAGCTATGCATGAATCAGGCAAACCATCTTGATATATAGAGGAAAGAACATATTATTACCTAAGTAAATGGCCTGTCTTGAAATAGAAACATAATTCGAAGAATAAATGTTACCCCATTGCTAGTGATTCCCCTGCAAATGTTTTTAATGTACTTAACTTAATTATCCATAAGAACAGACAGAATGGGATCGCAACATTCTAGATAATCTAAAAAGCACTTCTTTTCTTTTTTTTCAAGAATTTATTTTTTTTAAATTAAATTAGCCAACATAGAGTACATCATTAGTTTCAGATGTAGTGTTCAATAATCCATCAGTTGCGTATAACACCCAGTGCTCATCACATCACGTGCCCTCCTTAATGCCCATCACCCAGTTACCCCATCCCCCCCAAATCATTTCTATTTGGCTTTAGAATACAGTGTTCACCATTCCTGCACAGACCAATCTTTCCCATTGTATTTTGCTTAACCCAAAACCTGCATTTGCTAGAGAAAGTCATTGGAAGGCATTGGACAGGAACCTTTATGCAAATTTTCATCTTCTACTTTCCTTTGGATATTTATATTTTCACCAGTCTCTTCATCTTTTTTTTTCTCATACATAAATCAGGCAGGAACTCACACCATTAATTTTCCCGGAGTTGAATGCAGTTTAGAACCAGAAAAGGGCAATAATTTCTTTACATGTCTATTTCCCCTTACTAGGGGAGCGTTTTGATGACCAGGATCATTATTACTCATCCTTGTACTCCCAAAATGTAGTAGGTCCTCAATTAATGTTTATTGAATGAATTAAGTACAAAATATGTAGCAACCCATTAAAATATTTTGCCAGTCAATTCTATAATTTTTTTAACTGTTGGCTTAGCATAAAGCATTACATTGCTCTAGGCAAGCAGGTAAGTGGCTATTTACAGGGCAGATTTATATATAATTGGATATAATGTATTCTAATGATTTGAATTGATTTGGTTAGTCTAATTTGGATGAAAGACACTCAGTCCATTGGTGTTATTTATTTCCTTGGTGGTAATAAATGAAATTCCTTCTAATAACTTGCTGATGGCAATTTGTGTGTCAGAAAAACAGTTGGAGCCTTTCACTTTTGCAACAATGGTTTAGGGGCAAACAATAGGACCCTTAAAAGCCCATCTAATCCAGCTTTATTGTTTCATAAACTGTCACACTCTTCATTTTCTTTGTCATCGGAAGACAGGAAAGGATATAAGAAGAGCAGAGAAAGGACCATGGGGCTTAAGGAGAGAAAGAACTTTGAGATAACATAAATAATAAAATTGGTATGTTGAGAAACTGCTTTCCCTCTAATCTCTGCCTCACTTTTGTTTTTGGAAACATGTAGTACATAGAACCAGATAAATGACAAATGTAGAAATTCCTAATTATCTTGTGAATAGCAAGATTGTAACAATGACACAATGTCATAATCAGTTTGTAGAACGAGGTAGAAGGGTATTTTACTACAGCAGGAAACACTGGGTGACAAACTATGCCAAAATTAGTAAGTTTAGTGAACTGAAAGCCAAAGGTGGGTTCACAGTTAAAAGCTATTATTTGTGAACATAGAAATAAAATTCCAGGTCAAAGAGTTTTAACTTCTCACGTTGAGTGGAATGCTTTAAATTAGGCTTCGTTTGTATATGAAGAGCCAATGACAACTTTTACCTAAAATTTGGCAATTTTCTAATTTTTTGACAGCGTATTAATAGATCAAATAGTTCATCTTGTTCCAACGAACTGAAGTAGACTTTGGATTTTAGAAATGAAACAAATCCTTCAAGAATTCAAATAGAACCGTGACCTAGGAGTCCGGAAAGGTAAGTTTGAGTCTTGTACTGCATATCTGCACAGTAATTGCCCAATATCTGTTCCCTCAACTGTCTCCTTTACCAAAATGAGATAATAGCACATGGACATTATGCAGACAAACAAGATAATAGATAAGAAAGTACAGATCTAACCCTTTGGGAGAAATGCATCATAGAAATACAAGAGATTGTTATTTTTGTGATGTCAGAATCAGCTAGAGTCTGCATTCAGTTCTAGCCATCCAACAAAATATGAATTTGGAAATAGATTACAAAACAGCCACTCAATAATTACAAGGTCTAGAAATAGATGTTACTAAGGAAGATTAAAGGAACTGATATTTATCCCATTGGAGAAATGGTCAAAGGAGAGCAAAATAATGGTTCGGGATTAGAGCAGTGGTTCTCAGACTGTGGTCCCATGACCAAAATAGCAGCAGCATCACCTGAGAACTTGATAGAAATGCAAACACTAGGTCTGTACCCCAGACCTACAGAGTCAGAAACTCTGGGGAAGGAACGCAGCAATTTGTGGTTCAACAACTCTCCAGGATGATGCGGGTACACATTCTAGGGTAAGAACCATTTAGAGAGTAAGAGTGGTGTTCTCAAGGAGAGTCATGAAAATGAGTGGCGTTAGCCATTGGAATAGAAAAGAAGGGAGGAGTGGATCCTTGACTGTTGAATCTTCCCCTGGTCAAAGCTACCAAATAGTGACAGATGAATGTGAGGAAGAAACTAGGGGGAAAGATGGCACAGAAGCCATCCGGAGAGAGCTCCTTTCTCTCTCTTTTTCTTTCTTTCTTTCTTTCTTTCTTTCTTTCTTTCTTTCTTTCTTTCTTCTTTCCTTCCTTCTTCTTTTCTTTCTTCTTTCTTTCTTTCTTTCTTTCTTTCTTTCTTTCTTTCTCTTTCTTCTTTCCTTCCTTCTTATTCTCTTTCTTTCTTCTTTCTTTCTTTCTTTCTTTCTTTCTTTCTTTCTTTCTTCCTTCCTTCCTTCCTTCCTTCCTTCCTTCCTTCCTTCCTTCTTTTTATCTTTCAAGAAATGCTCAGAGCACTGGTAATATGTGGTGGTATCCTCAGATGAAATTGTAACCTAGGTTTATTCAAAGATGAAGTCCCGGGAGAACAGTAGCATGAGAAATAAAGCCGCATGCACACACCAAACTCAAGTAGCTCTGGCTCTTAAATCGTTCATAATTAGTGGACAGAGCCATAACTTTTCAGAAAATCAGTTTGAGACAGAGAGAGAGGGGTGGGGAGAGAAATGCCAACAAGAACAACAACAACAGAAAAAAAAAACAGGAAAGAAAAAGAAAGAGAGAAGAGATGGAAGAGGAAGGAAGGGGGAAAGAAAAAAAAAAAAGAAAGAGCAAGAGAAAATGGGGCACAGAGAAAGAACTGCCAGTCTCAGCACAGAAGGAATGAGAAAAAGAATGAAAAAGGACTTTCAGTGTTTCTGGATAACATTACCATCCGATAGCACAGTACACTGGAGACTTGCTAAGAATTCTGTCCTCTGGGACCAGACTGTGGAACTGCTTTATCATGAGTTTCAATTCATTTTCACAATTTGAATTGAGTTGAAATGCCTTGTTACATATCTTTAGGCACTTTGGTAACCAAACCCCTGAATTATTGCCAGACCATACTCACCTCATATAACTCCCTCTCCTCTGACAGAGAATTGTTACTACAGTGAGGACACAAGCCCTTTTTTGGGACACATTGACTTTTATTTTATTTTAGGTGGGATAGATAAGTGCAAAGATGAGTGGACATATTAATATCTTTATGACTACAGACAAAAGATTTCCAACTCCTTCTACCAGAAAGCTCCTCTTTCAAAGAAGGTTATTTATCAACCCAAACAGAGCAAGAAATAAGAAAATCCAGTTACTTAAAACATCAACACATGCATTAGTGATCTCAATTCTTCACATATGAAATGTCCCCTCTTTTGATTACATGACGCAAAATATTGATCCCAAACCCCTTGTCATTCCTCGTTCATTTAGATGGCTCCTTCCCAGCGTGAGTAATTGTTAAGAAGAACATGTAAAAATAATATGAAAATGAGACCAAACAAAAAAAAAATGCTTAAAATGTGCCAGATTAACTCCACTTCTTTCTTCGACAGTTATCAGACTGATAGTTTTGGGAGATGACATTTGGGACCCTAAATTCCACAAGTCACTCTACAAGGCTCCCCGAGATCTCCTTTGGGAAAGTTTGAGTCAAATATGTGCGTAAGATGACTTTGAGAGAAAAATCTGATATATCAGATATCTTAATTGAGGTTAAAAAAAAAGATACTAGGAGACAGAATAATGGGCCGCATTGAAGGATGAGGACAATGGTGTTTGACAGCGGCATGTATAAAATAGACATAAGTGTTTTAATAGAGAGGAAGATGATATGGGTCAACACTGCTAAATGGTTGCCAGGAAGATTAATATGAGGCTTTATTCATAGAAATCTTGTACTTGGGAAAAAATCCTTTTTAAAAAGTGATCATCAGGGATGCCTGGGTGGCTCAGTTGGTTAAGTGTCTGTCTTCGGCTCAGATCATGATCCTAGGGTCCTGAGATAGAGTCTTGCACTGGGCTCCTTGCTCAGCAAGGATCCTGCTTCTCCCTCTGCCTGCTGCTTCCCCTGCTTGCGCTCTCTCTCTGACAAATAAATAAATAAAATCTTAAGAAAAAAAAAGTAATCATCACATTCTGCTCTCTATCCGTCAGTACACATCCAGAAAATTGCATTCAATTCTGAGTTGGCACATTTTAAAAGGCAAATAGACAAAAGGGAGTGTTGAGACTAACATGAATGATGAAGGTATTTGAAATAGCGCCCCTATTTCAGGTGAGCAGGAGGGGTGTTGGAAGGTGCTAGGGCCATGTAGCCTAGAGAAAAAGAGATTCTGGAAAGCATAGGATTTCTTCCTTTAGGTATCTGTAGAAGAAGATAGTAGAAGAGATCAGATTTGCACTCTGTGATCCATAGGTAAAACCAAGAATCATGGAAGAGCCTCCTGTGATTCAGCATAAGTAAAAAGTACTTAAACAATCTGAGTTGTCACAAAGTAGTCCATTATAGGCTTGCAGAGATAATCTAAGCAAAAAATGGACTAGATGGTCCTCTGGCTTCTTTACCATTGAAAGTCTATATAGATCTAGAATCCAAAAGGAAATTTAGCCAAAGCAAAATCAAAAGGGCATCTTATAAACCGTATTAATTTTGTATAACATCTGCATCCCTGCTCTGCTCTATTAACATAGGTAGTTAAAAGCCAATGGGATGTAATCTTGATTGCCCGGCTCTGATGTCCAAGAGGATTTGCATTCCTAGGTCCCACGGGACTATGGCAGTCAGAGATGGTTCTTGGCAGAATGCCATCCTCGGGCACTGTGCAGACAGCAGACTGGGGCACACCGCCTGTCTCCCCCCAGTCTTTCTGTAAAGGAGGCCTCTGGAGCTATTAAAATAGGCTACTGGACAAGCACAAAATTTTGAGAGACAACAAAGGGCTGGGGCAGGGTTGAACAACGAGGTTCACCTCCTACGTGAGGTCACTCCTTCAAGACTGGGAGATGTTGGTTTCATCTACTGCAGAGAAAGCAGCACAGGGAGTCAAGCAAAATAAAGAAACAGAAATGTGTTTCAAATGAAAGAACAAGACAAAACCTCAGAAAAAACTTTAATGAAATGGAGATAAGTAATTTACCCAATAAAGAGATCAAAGTATTGGTCTTAAAGTTGCCCACTGAACTGAAGAGAAGAATGGATAAACACAATGAACTTCAACAGAGATAAAAAATAGAAGGAAGTACCAAATAGAAGTTACAGAGTTGAAAATACATAACCGAACTGATGAGAAGGGGTTTAATAACGGACTGGAGAAAGCAGAAGAAGAATCAGTCTACTCAAAGACAAGGCAGTGGGATTCATGCACTCAGAGCAGCAAAAAGAAAAAAGAATAAAAAAAAAAAAAAAGGTGGAGATAGCTTAAGGGGCCAATGGGACAACATCAAATGGACCAATGTTCCCATTAGAGGGGTTCCAGAAGGAGAAGAGAAGGAGAAAGGGGCAGAAATCGTGTTTGAAGAAATAATAGCTGAAAATGTCCCTAACATGGAGAAGGAAACCAACATCCGGATCCAGGAAACCCAGAGAGCTCCAAATAAGATGAAACCAAAGAGACACTCATCAAGACACATTATAATTAAAATGTCAAAAGTTAAAGACAAGGAGATAATATTAAAAGTAGAAAGGACTTCTTAAAACATTTTGCCACACTTTCAAGATCTTTGTAAAACAAGAATAAGTCATGTTGCTCATTTTACAGAAGAGCAACTCATTCACAGAAATTTTAAAAGAAATAATTATTGATAGAGTTAGATCTAGAACATGGAACCTTTATTCATGAAAATAAACCTGTCAGCTGTGCCTTTTGACCTTCCCTATCTGGCACGCCTTCTAAAATTCTCCTTTATGTTGATTGAGATCATTAAGTTGATAAATTCAAGTTCATTGAGTGTTATCCAAAGCCATAACCCATTATTCTATAACCATAGTAGTACTTCATGAGAGAGCAAGTGTTTGGTCATATTCTAAGTGAATGGGAAAGTTCTAAAGAATCCTTTTCTAGAGGTCTTCAAGATACTGTGACCATTCTGCTATTGGTTAGGTCATACTTTTCTACTAAAGCTATCAGCTATCCCAAAGGGGGGAAAGTAAGAGAAAATTTTGGGAATCGGGAAATGCTAATGACGTCACTTGTGCATTACAATGCCAGCACATTTTCATTTTCTTCATTGCACTGCTCTGAGCTATGATATCATTCTCCTCAACGCCATACTTGACCCCATGTATAATAGTGGCATACTGCTCACAATCTCTGTGGCAAGCACTGAAATTGCTCTACGCATCAGCAAAAACCAAAAGGGTTTTCTTAATCCTTGAGCTTATTACAAGTTTAACACTAATCAGATTTACCTGATGTCAAGAAATAACCCTGGTCCTTTGGCAACGAATATCCCAATAATAATAATAATAATAATAATAATCAGAAGTTTGAGAGAAGAAGCGTCAGGCGAGAGTTCTGTGGTGCTAACTCAAGTGACTTCGGTAACTAGGTACAGAGGGTACAACCAGAGCTAAATTTTAGCCTCATGTCCCGTGTGATTTTTTTTAAAAAGATATTTATTTATTTGTGTATTTATAAAAACAGGGGGAGGGGCAGAGGGAGAGAGGGAATCTCAAGTAAACTCCGCACTGACCGCAGAGCCCGATGCAGGGTCCCTGTGATTTTTTTTTTTTTTTTTTTTGCCAATAGAGACTAATCTGAAAAGTCTCATTCTTAAAGTCTCTCCTCTCCAGGCACACACCTGTCGAGGGATCCCCAGCATGCTGAGACTCACTCCACCATCCTTACAGCTCTGCCATGTTGTGAAATTCAGGGGGCGCGGTCAAACCAGGGTAACAAATGTCTCAAAGTGTTGAATCAGTTGGTGGTCAATATATGCACAGGATAAGTTATGCATAGTCGGTAATCACACACACACACACACACACACACACACACAATCTTTTTCTGAAGATTGTCTGGTTTGTCTGAAATCTTGGCGTTGGGCGATGTCAAGTGACTTTAAAATGTGATTATCTGAGCCTCCTGAATGGAGACACAGTGAACTGGAGAAAAATGGGCATAAGATGATAATTTAACATTCCACATTTTGCTAGCCATACGGTGTCATCCTTGTGGTTAACAGACTCCAGCATTCCTAGATCAATTAAGTACAGTATCCCCTCCCCACAGCTTCCTTTACGAAGACTGAATATACTAACAGGATGTTGATAATAGCAAGGATTTTGCTAAATATCCATTTTTTATTTTTAAGAGTATCCCTATTTAAAATGTCAGAACCTAAAAATATACACAAACCAAATGTTGATGCATTTCAGAGCTTGCATGTTATGATTTCCTCATTGCATCTGGTAACTGCATGTTATTAGCTACACTTGGTACAACTCGATACAGCTTGACATATTCTGGGATTTATTAAAATGTAAATGACAAAGCAGAAAAGAATGTTCAGACAATTGGATTACTCCATTGACTGAATGTTCCAATACTGTATCTATTTTTGTCAAAGCAATGGTGGCTCCTGCTGTGGAATGCTGAATGGAATATTCCATCGCAGGGCACGGGGAGAATTGCATAAAAGAAATTGAAACCTAATCGTCGAATTTTTAATTCACCTCTCCAAAAGCAACAGATTGCCAATACTTTCTAAAAGAAATTATGATAATTTTGGCACATGATTATTGGGAGATTACCGTTCACAGCTACGTATTTAGCACCTATTATTGGATCTGTAACTTCATTCATGAAAACAATGATCTGTTTGCTTGTTTTTGCTCTTGGCTTTGCTTGTTTTGGTTACGGAACATTATGTGATAAGCATGAATATATGTGATATGGCAGCAAATAGGCACACTCCAAGAGAAACGTTTTCCTGATGGGAACTGTTATTATTTAATCCAGAGGAGAGAAGGCTGGGAGGTAGGTGTCTTTAAGGACTTGAAGGGATTGAGTTTAGAGAGAATGGAGACCAGCTGTTCTTTCTCTCCACAGGGAACAACAGAAAATGGGATTAAACTATAGCGTGAGGGATTTGGGATCGAAATAAAACAGAATTTCCCAACTGTGTAGGCTCTCAAACACCGAAATATGTTTCGAAGGAACTATGGGAACATGAGTTTTATTCTGATACCTTAAAAAAGGGAAAGGCGCATTTTCACCACGTGGCCTTGCACGGACAGAGAAGAGTGGACTCTGGTTCCCGGATTCTCTTCATCTACGGGCGGCATCTACAAAAGGGGAGTGGTGGTTGTGAAGAGGGGTAACTGTTTTTAAATGGCGGTTATTTTTCAGAGTCAGCTTTTCTCATGAGGCCAGATTGGAAATTTTTACCTGTGCTGTGAAATGTTAAACTGGATAGAATGTCCTGTAACAAGGTGAGTGGGGACAGAGAACGGGAGAGCACAATGCACTCTTACTTTCTCCTCCTACCATCATTTTTGCTGTTAAGGAGTTCAAGTTTAAAGGCAAAATGTCCTTCCTAGTGATGTGTGGAGTTGGACATAACATATATCGATTTTTTGAATTCGTAAGATTGTGGTTAGGGCCCCTGGGAACCTGAGCTCTCTTTTTACAGTGACATATATATATCGTACAAAATAAATTTATAGTGCTCACATTTGATTAGCAAGAAAATTTGAGTACATGGGATTCAAATTGGTCCAAATTCAATTATTACTTTAAAAAAGCATGACCACGGTGTATTTTGGTTGTCTCTTGCCTTCAGGATAATTATATTTTCTGTTTCCCTGAGATGGCTTAGTGGGGCAAAAAGAGCATGGTGTTAGAGTCAGAAACCCGGGGTCGGGTCTTATCTCAGTCATGAACTGGCTATTCCACCTGGACACCTTAGTGACTCTTATGCACCAGCTTATATTCTGAGGACTAAAGAGTAGAATGTAGATATAGTAGGTGATTCTTAAAGTTTGTCTTTTTGATTCGAATAGGCTATCAATTATCAATACCAAAAGCTCTTAATCTTTGAGCTCACTCCAAGATTATGTCCTCATAAATTAACAGTTCTCAACTTTGGTTGCACCTTGCAATTACTCGGGGAGCCTTTAGAGAATTCCAGTTCCCAGGCCATACTCCACACCAGTTAAATCAGAGCCTTTTGAAGAAAGACCCAGGTATCCATATTTTTTAAACTCCCCAGGTGGTAACAATATGTAACCAACATCGAGAACTCCTGCTCTGGGTAAAAGGCAAGGAGAGGAAATGAAATAATATGAATGCTTCATTATGAGCACAAAAAATTGTGTCCATCTCGTTACTTCCTGTATCCTCAGGACCTAACATAATGTCTGGGACACAGTAGGTGCTCAGGATATGGTCAACATTTTTAGTACACTTTGGCCAATTCCTAAAAGAAATAGGCCTTATCGAATAGCGTATCTACTTTGATCATTTTCACTTTGATCTTATTCACCGAAGAGTGACTCAATTCTCTACTATTGGTTGCCAGTGTAAACAAGAAGGAAAGTGAACAAATGGGTAATGCCATTGCACTGATACAATTCAACTATCCCTCAGATGAAAGTGAGAAAATCATGTATCACCACATCCTCCAGAGAAGAGGCCCTTTGGAATCTAAAGTTGTGTCTCCTACATGACTCCACACATCTAGGTGAAAAACGAATAAAATGAAACGCCCAAGACTCCAGAGGTGTCATTCATTCATTCGGCAGATAGTTAGGAAGTACTTACATTCCACCATGCACTACGACAGCCCGTAGTAGACTTTCTCGGTGAAGGTTTTATACTAGAACTAAATCTCTCTATCCTGGGCATCTTACCATGTAGTGAATTAATTTCCTCCCCATGCATATAGTATAGTTTTCATTATATATCATCCCTGGGAAAATTGAAAAAAAATAGTCACTCAATTTTTTTGCTCTGTGGTTCAGATGACAAAATCCAGTTTAAAAAGCCTGTAAGTCTAGGGGATGAAATGACAAACAAAACGGAATACTTGCCTTTCAGAACAGTATTATCCCATAGAACTTTATTGGTGATAGAATTTTCTATATATGTGCTGTTCAACAGGGTGGCCACTAGTCACATCTGACTACTGAGCACTTGAGAGATGGCCAGTGCGACTGAGAAACCGAATTTTTAATTTACTTCAATATTAGTGAATTTAAATTTCAGTAGCCACTTGCGGCAAGTGGTGCCCCCATCCAACAAGGCAGGTCTAGAATTTCCCATTCAAATGGAGGAGACTGGCATATAAATTATCATAATCAGGGTGATAAGTGCTAATATGAAGTAAGCACAGAATGCTAGGAAAGCTCCTACGTGAGGAAGCCCATCCTAGGTAGGGGTAGTAATGAACTGGGGTGGAAATTTCCAAGAGGAGGTGACTTCCAGAATGAGACCTGAAGGATAAGAGATGGTGTCTGGAAGGGTAGTAGAAAGAGTACTAAGCAGAAGTGTTAGGTGTATGAGAAAGCCCAGAAGGTAAAAAGAACATTAAGAAATGGCAGACATATGGCGAGAACCTAGAAAAGCAGTGGGAGACAGGCACCCAAGGAGTCCAGACAGGGATGCTGGGGGACAGGATCCAGGATATGAAGGGCTTTAGGTGTCACGATATTCCAGGGTCAATGGGAAGCCGGTGAAAAGTTTGAAACTGTGGAATGATATGATGTTTGTGGTTTAGCGAGGTTTCCCTGGCTGCTGCTTGGCAGTGTGGAAGGAAAAACTGGAGGCATGACTCAGTAGTCCAGGTGAGAAATGAGGGCTGTCTTAATAGGCGCACAGAGGACGAAGAGAGGCAGACATATTTGCAAACAGTAGGGAAAAATCTAATTGATTGTCCTGACTGATTGGCCTTGACAGGTGGCAGGAGAAAAGACAAGGACTACACCTTGCTTTCTCACTTGGGCAGATGATAGTGTTGTTTATTGAAGGGCCAATATAGGATTGTTAGAAACGGGCTCCAAATTTAAGTTTTTTCCATCACATCGGATCAACTGCTCCTCGTGCATCCTGAAATTAGCTTTGATATACCCTAGTGAAAACAAACAAATTATGAGAGCATGCTCTTCCAAGAAATCAACACAGGCTCACAGTTGATACAACATTGCTTTTATTGGGGATTCAAGGGACACATGACGAAATCTCATAAAATGTCAACAAAGTCACATTTTGTGCTTGGCTACTCTTTAAAAAAAAAAACCTGTTTATTTATGAACTCACTTAATGAGAACTGTGTGAGATGTGGCCAATAATCATCATTTTGAAAACAGGACAACCTGAGCCACAAAGAGATCTATGTCGGACAATGCCAGATTTTTACGTGGAAATTTACAACAGTCAAATATTCAGGTACTTCCAGACGTCTAGATGTTTGTCCTTAAGTAGACCCAGCTTCACTGACTCCTTCAAGATGGAATTGCGTACTGAACCTCTGTGTTATCCAGCTGACCACTTTATTAATCAGTACTAAATGCCAACTAAATGCAAAGGAGCTGGTAAAGAAGAGTGAGATTTCCTCAATTCTAGCTTTTTAGGGCTGAAGTATTCTTGAGTTAGTTACATGGATAAGTGAGGATTAAAATAGCAAATAACCATTGATATTTTCAAAAACATAAGGACTATCGAAATAGGCATGTATAAATATTCATGCAGAAGCACTTACAAATACATACAGTGCATAAAATTGGGTAAGAAAATGCTCGTTAGAAGATCTGGTTTGTTTAGGTGAGCTAAGAATTCCAAATAACTTAAGGATATCATTGAAGACATTATACGCAGAACTTGAGCCATTATGTGTTCTCTGAGGAGGGATCATTGAAAATTTCTGCGTCAAAAGATGTTAGTTCTTAACTGGCTATTTTTCACGTTGAGGTGGGAAGCCTTTGGCTCTTTGAGGTGCCAACTTGAAGCAATCTACTAGGTGTGGTGCTCCCGGATCACCCAGAGAGAACGCTTTCCTTGATCAAATGCAAGTTCATCCTTCATTTAGGCAGGGCAGAGTCGTTTAAGAGCCTCTGAGAGGAGACTGGGCAGCCTGGCTTCTGGGCCTGGCTCTGCCAAACACTAATGTGTGATCTTCCGTAAGTCGCTCTAACTTTGATTTGTCATCTGTAGAAAAGCACGTTGCAACAGATGACCTTTAAGTGCCCCCCTCTTTGAATTCTCAAGAATTTGAGATTTCATGCAGAACACAGTGAACAATTTCCTCAAGGTCTGGCAAAGAACAATAAAAACCAAAACAAAAGCCTACAATGCTGATAAGCTCTATTTCCCAATTCCTTCCATTTTCTATCATGAAAATTCTTTCCATCATTCTAACGTGATGTGAGCAGACCACCGAAAAAATTAAATCATTAAAGTGAATGTCATAGCTATTTATTTACCGTAAAAAACTATCAAGGAATATTCAAGCGGTAATATTGCAACGTTGATCACAATATTGTGACTTAGTGCTTCAGAGCGCGAGCTTTGCAGTCACAGTTCTGAATGTGAACCCTGTACATGGCAGTTTGGCGAGTTACTTGACCTCGTTAAACCTTATCTTTAAAACAGGGATCATAATACTTATTTTGCAGGGTTGTCGTGAGTTGCAGGCTTAAGTGAGTGCGTATGTGAAATGCTTAACCTACAGTAGGAACTCAAGAAATACCAATTAGTATTAAGTTAACAGAAAAATCCTAAGTTCTCATACTACCACCGAGCACTGTCACTTGCTTTAATGACAAAGAAATACGATGATAATCCTAGGTGAACCCAGGGTGAGGGAGGGGAAGCGTGTGTGTGAAGTCCTTACCGTATATGTATACATACACTGAATGTCAACTAGACACGTATATGCGTAATTCCTTAAATTCACGTAGATTCCTTCCTCCATGGCTTTGCTCACAATATTGCATTCATTTAAAGAACTCTATTTTCTCTTTCCTTTCCATTTATCTAAATCTTTAATATTCTTTTTTTTTTTTTTTTTCCAGTATGCTCTATGCCCTACGTGGGGCTTAAACTCACAACCCTGAGATTAAGAGTTGCACGTTCTACCATCTGAGCCAGGCAGGTGCCCACTAAATCTTTAACATTCCTTAAGATTCCTCTTGTATTTTCCTCTTTTGGGAACTTTCTTCCCTAAACAGACTAGTTTTGCCCAGATAATGGTGACCTCCTCTGAACTCCTTGTTTTTATATTTTGTTTTGTTGTGGTCTTAACATCTATAGACCTGATTTGTTACTGTCGTTTCAAGAGTTTATGTATCTCTGTAGACCTAGTTTTACACTCTTTAGAGGCAGTGACCATGTCTTCCGGAACCTATCTTGCTTGATTAATAGAAGAGTTCATTGTCTGGTGTCAGATAGGACAATGTGGTATTTCTCAGCTGCCTTATGAGTTTCCACCGTTATTTCAGCCTTTGGATTATCTCTGACTACCTTGTTATTTCAAAAGTACTTTATATTCTTTTAGGTCACTCTTCAGACCAAACTGTGTGTGTCTAAAAATCAACCTACTTATAGCATGAATTTTGTTCCTTAAACATGAATACATTTGTGTGATTTTCTATTTTAAAAAAATCGGTGCGTTAATAAGCATATCCATACTGGGGAAATAATTTAGAAATGAATGTCACACTGCATTAAAATACAAACAGAGGAATACACACGAGGAAGGGAAAGTCCTTGGCTCTTTAGAAATCTAGATGTCACTGTGAAGTTTTTTCTGTTTCTTGAAAAGCTTGCCTCGTGTTCTGGGAGTTCTCGTGCCTGAAATCGCACCATTTGGGGGTGCTGCTTAGCAGGAGAGGTGTCTTCAGGTGATCGCTTCCTTTGTTTCAACTTCATAGTTGGCTGGAACGTCCCCCAGTGCAGCTGTGTCCAGTGCCGTTTATGTCCTTTCACTGGGGAGACCTTCCCGAGGAGGGGGGCTATAGGACCAGCTGAAAGGAACATCAACACAACTAAAAAAATAACAGAACATGTCACAGAAAGTTATCGCATTGACTCTTTGATAGAAATAAGTGCACGTAAGGATGCTTCGGGGGCCATGCTATTTCTAAGTACACGTGGAATGCTGCATCACCACAAAGACGTAGGGCTCGCTCACTGTTCACGTCGTTGGAGGATCGGTCAAGCAACAGCACTGCTTGAGTGTGTGAGCACCCCACGCTCATCACTCTGGGAGAAAACGCTCCGTAAGAAAAGCTTCAGGTTTACCCAACAGGCAACTTACTGAAATAGGACACGTAGGAAAAAACAAAAGAACGCAGGACTCTAAGGACAAATTCAAAGAAATCTAAAGACTAAAGGCAAAATCAAATGATTGTGGAGACAGAAGTGCTTAGCAACGCAGAGGCGAATGAAATCACTGAAATTGTTAGGAGTTAATGTCAGTTCCTCGTATTTGTCTTTGTATTTCTGGTGCCTGGCTCAGAGCATGACACGTTGTGCCCAGTGGAAGAAAGAAGGAAAGAAAGAACAAAAGGGAGGGAGGAAGGGAGAAATGGAAGAAGGAAGGAAGGAAGGAAAGAAGGAAGACAGAATGGAGGTGGAAGGAGGGAGAGAAAGAGAGAGGGAAAGGTTTCTGAAATGTACAAGTGGCAGAGAGACAAAGTGTGCAGGGAGGAAAGCAGGGTACGAGCTCCTTCAAAGACTTGGAAGCCAGGAAGAGCAGGCTTGCTTAACCCAAGGAGAGATTATACATTCGGAGTGGCTTTAGAAAATAGGGCAGGGCAATTTTCAGGAGGTTTTGAACATATAAAGATTTAATTTGGGAAGCGTGGTGTGTTAATGTGACTACTGTGGGTTTTGAAGGGGATATTAACATGATTCAGATGAATCGAATGGAAAGGGAAACGTGAAACTCAAAGGCATCAACCCAATGGGGTAAAACAAAACCACGCTGCAAGAAATTAAATGAAGGCAGAAGGACCAAAGAATATGGTCTTAAAATAGAAAGGCAGGTGCTTGTCTGGGTTTCTTCTGTGTTAATGCTGAAGGACATGGGCTTAGAAGTCAGATCAAGAATTTCCTTCTCCCACTGTGGAGCTTTGTTCATTCTTCAGCTGTTCCTCTTTTTTGTCGCTGCCCATCCTGAAAATGAACGTCAGCCTTTACTGTTTTAGCAGCAAGGCAAAATATGTTAGTAAATAAAGCACCTGGAGGCGGAATCAAATATAACTTTAAAAGACAACTGTTGGTGCAAATGGACTCTGGATTCGAGGGTCCTGGGGTTGTTCTTCTATTTCTGTTTTAGAGTAGCTTCAAAAATTCTTAAAGCTGTAAAAACATTTAGAGACCAACTAATCCAACCCACTCATTCTGCAGATAAGGATATTTGGGGAGAGCTGTATTAATGTTTCTTTTATTCTATGAAAGTTGTTATGAATGAAATATACTTTGCAGGTGGATTTTAATTTAACTAAAGCCTTTATTGTCAGCCTTTTCATTACGCCAGCACAATGAAGAGGCATAATGAGTCAGGCACAGCAAAAGGGATAGATGACCCCATCTCACTGATATACTGCCACAGATCTGCCCTAAACACTTTGGATACATTGAAGATGGGTCTCTAGATGGCAGGTGTATTTGTTTTCTAACACCTAACAAATAACCCAGTATTACATATTGTTAACAGGTATTTTTTTTTGTTCTGATCAAGCACGAGACAACTGATCCTCGATGAGAAATTAAAAATGTATCTTACAGATTTTAGACCTCAATATTTTGTGAACATAGATTGGGAAGGTGGGGGTGCTAAGCTCTTGAGACACGTGTGTAAGACTCCTTTGTGAATAAATTAAAATGTTATTAGAGTAAGGAAGGACGCTCCGCACAATATTTTGGTGACTCCTTTGGGTGGCATAATCATGGAAAGTCCTTGTACATAGGAGCAAATGAAAAGTAAAGCAATACACTGCTTTGGTGCTATATGGATACAGCCCATGCAAAATGCCCCCTTTGTAACATAGGCCCCAGCATTACAATGAAGTTTGCAGACTACACAGTATAAAAATATGAACCACCGTATTTTGGGGTCTATTATGAGTCAAATGTTTAACAAATCAGCCTCCTTTGGGGCCTCTGCCTACTTAACTGGAATGAGTAATATCTTGTATCATCTCAACATGAGCCTCCCTTGGAATCCTTTTTGTCTCCCAAACGTATAAGCATAAATTGGGACTCTTGCGTAGCCTTGCTCAGGGTCCCTCTGTGATCTGATGGTAATGATTCTCCAAATTTGCATCAAGAGCACCTTCGCCTACCGAGCATACAGCAAGTGCCAAGCACCGGGCTGACCAATCAACTCACTGTTTCACTGCCTGGGTTTTTCCTTAATAGCTAGGTCTTCGGGGGCCAGCTCCTTGGTGGGGAGGGGTCTTCCGTCCAACGCAACACCATGTCGAGACACCAAAAGGGAAGTTGGTGTTAGCGTGTAAATGACCTAAGGCAGAGTTGTAGTAAATCCTCACGCGCCGTGCAAAATGGGGGAAAGATGGAAAATAAGTTGTTTATTACTGTTATGATTTTGGTCACTCTGATTAAATTAAAATGATCTCTGCCTCAAGCCATTTCCCTGGTATTTTATCTCATCCTAGTGAAGGAAATGGATTTCTTAGGAATAAGATTTACTATTCTAATATTCTCCATTACTTCACAAATTGTCCAAAGTCTGGATGAAGACTAAATCAGTCAAGAGGAGGCAATATTTTACAACTAATTCAAGTGTCCACAATGACAACCCTCTTAGAGATCATTACTTTCCAATATCTGGGTCACATGCATTCATTCATTCTTGCACGAGAACACAGACCGTAGAGCCCTTGTATTCGTATATTAATTAGCAAGGACTTTTTTAAAAGCTGATTTTAAGAACATTCTGCTCAGGAGCCATTTCAAATGATGCGAAATGCCCATGGAAAAAAAAAATCTCAAGTAGGCAACATGTAAAGCAACACACAACTCTATGCACATTAGTATAATTACACATTGCAAATTATATCGGATGCATCTAATATCTAATTTTTTGAAAGCTGATTCCACTTGAGATTTCAATAACAGCATCAACATTTTGCAGGTGGCTCCTTCTGTATAGTATCCAGAGGGAATTATTCCTCTAATGTGCTTACAACCCTCAAGTAAAAGCTGAAACTCTCCCCGAAAGGACCAATGAACAATGAAACTGGGAATATTACCTTGATAGATTAAGCAAGGGAGGGGGGCGATTCCACCAGATACAATATTCAGCATGGTGATTTATCCTATGCCTTCCGTGCATAGGATCCTTATTTGCTTCAAGCAAGAAGAAGCAAACTTAAACACGATCCTCATTAGAAAATGTGGGGGACGCCTCATACGTATATTCTGAGGCAATGATATGAAAAGCGAAGGGGTTGACGAATTTTTAGAACACCTGATAAAAGAGAAATGTGCAACCGAACAGAGGATTACACCTTCGACTGAAAACAGAGAGCCCTCCATTAAATTCTGCTTTTCTAGAACATAGGATTAATTTGTCCTAAAGAGGATGCCAGATCAAAGCTCCATTTTGAGGAACAGGCTTTTGTCCTCATCTTTCCGTATGAATCAATCAATTATCAAATAACCAAATATATATTTGTGATCTTGGAGAACGGAGCATATTATTCAAGTTGATTGGATCCATTTTCTTGATTCCTCCTTTTAAAGATCTTTCTGCTAATTAGTCAGGGTTACTATTGAATTATTTAATTATCTGCACTTTTGTGCAATGAAATATGTTGTCATATCACATACTTTATCACGCTGCTGCTGTTCACACTTAATGATGTCTCTATAGTTAGCAGTTTCCTTTGTTCTGCTCAGTAAGTGGTTTTAGAAAGGGGGTGGGCCGGGAAGGAGGAGCCTTGGGGTTTGTAAAATAAAATCATACATTCCTGGTGCACACGCAAAACTTTATGCATTTACATGAATCTCTTTTTAGAAATTAAGTTGCAATTCCGTTTGGAATAAGCTAAGAGGCACGTGTGGGTGACTTTGAAGGCTGCCAGAACGATATTACTATACCTTGGACATCTCTCCAGTGCATTTCCACTACGGTGCAATGGGAAAGCGATTTAATTTTTTTTTTTTTTTTAATCAGCAAGGAATGTCTTTAACAAGGAAGAAGTAAATTATGATAATTACTCTGAATGGTCGGATCCTTGAGCATTACTAATTAGCATTTATTGCCTGGATTATAGAACAATACATGTGAAACCGAACTGCGATTGCTCTTTTATGTTGAAGAACTGAAAAAGGCAATGGAGCAAAAAAGGCAATATCCTCAGGACTGTAGTCTGGTAGTTTCCATCTCCTTGAGACCGGGCAGAATTCCGCACTTTTGAAATACACAAATGCGGCCCTCGGTATTTCTGGCCCATTCATTTTTTGTGTTGGGCACATATTTACATATGATATCATCGTCATGAGAGACTAATGAGAGGAGAAACATTTTGGCTATGATGTCATCTGGGGACGGTTTTACCCATTGTGAGAGTTTAACAATCAAGGGCACGAAACTCGCCATTTCAGAAAATATACATTTTTTTTTCTGTAGAAATTTTCCCTTAAAAAATGAGACAAAGAACTCAGTTCTTAGTGAATACAATTTTACATTCACCTCCCCACTTTCTCTTAGGGGGACCACAGTTGCAAATAATTGAGAAGAAGCAATGGGTGTAGGGCATGAGAGCCCCCCCCTTTTTTCTTTTTTGCATCAGGAATTTGTCATAAAATAGATTCTGAAATTAGAAATAAATGAGATATTAATCAGCGGACCAACATCAGTCATGTTAATAAATGCCACTCAAATAATTTGGCAACTGAAATTGCCAAATAACCCGGTAGGTAGAAGAGAAAGAGACGAAAATTAACCATCCATCACCCCCCTGCAGTCTCACGGGTTCCTCCACACCCCACTACAGCAAATGGAGAGAAAAGGGTATGGGAAAATATAAAGCCAGTGCTAAATACAGTCGCTAGTCTTCCCAATACCTTCCATGGATTCCCTCCCCTGATCCTTTTTAGTTTGAAAGAATAAGTTTGACTAAATCTGTGAGGAGATTAAACAGGCTGGTGATAAAAATTAATTCTGCTGAATGAGCAAATGCATTTGGATGGCAGAGATGCAAATAAGATAATACTCTTCTTTTCCTTTGACATACCAAGCGGATTAGTGTAGAATGTTAAATTTGATTTTATTAGAATATATTAGCAGTGTTTTAATTAATACCAATCAAACATTTTCTTTCCCTGGGGCTTGATGTGTTCCTAACGCTTTCTAAATCATCTGTTATTTCTCCATCAAAAATCACCCCCCCTCCACCAAATTACCAAAGTCTTTTGTTACGTTCTTCATCATTTTACTGTATTCGACAGAAAACTGTTTACCTAAAGGTGTCTTGCCCATAAAATTAGCTCCCAGGTGCTGGATTTAAAGCAAGTACTGTTCATTAGTACAGCTGATTTTTTTTTTTTTTTTAAAGGTAGAATTAGAGACTCAAAAGTAAACATCTTCTGTGTTTTTCTTTTGGGGAAAAATGTTGCAAAAGGAGTTTTGGCTGGTTCGTATGACTTGGCTTTCTTCTCTGTAGAGCTTCCTAGAGCTGTTAAATTTCCAACTGCATTGGCTTTGAGCTGGCACTTCTTTGGAAACAGAGGCAAAAAAAAAAAAAAAAAAGAAGAAGAAGAAGAAGAAGAAGAAGGAATAAAAAAAAAAGGAGGAGGGGGAGAATCTAGTTAAAAATATGGTGAACCAGTATGCCCTGTGAACTGAATTGTAACTGTGTGTTCCAAGGAGGCGCTGCATTGGCTTGCACTCATTATCCACTCCTTTTCTCTCAAGCTTCCTGTCCTTCTGTGTCCGAAAGCTCCAGTTCACGTCTTTTTCTTTTCTTCCCGCAACGCAAACCGCCCTCCCCAATTCCCCGCCTTATTTTTTTTTTTTTTTTTTTATCTGCCAAGCTGGATTTGCACTTTTAAAGATCAGTATCAATAATGCCCTGCTTGTTTCGGTTGTGCTCCCCCTTTAAAAGACAGCTCTCTCTAATTGATGCGTCTGGGCTAGTCTAGACTGGTAGTGATTGAACCAACCACCAATTATGTTATTCATTTCACTGAACTTCGCTGATGGGCTCGGTGAGGAAGAAGGGGTGTTGAGAAACCTGCCCTTACACTGGGGCAGTCCCCTGCTGAAATACAAAATCCTGTGTGCCGTTGTGCACTCCTAAATGCCCGTGTGATCAGTTGTGATAGCAACCTCAGAGCATGAGCAATCCACTTGAAAACACGTAAAAAATACCGAAAGAGTGCCTTGGAATACAAACTGTATCACTTGTATTAAATTACTATCCTGTTACCCTTTACAATCGCAGAAGAATGATATCCAGCATGTTTTTATTGGCCCATGCATACAGTTTCATAGAATTAACTGCAGATATATTTTGACTTAGTAAAGCACCAAATGTTTTGCAAATATTTGATATGAATCTTGCAGTAATATAGATCCATAAGTTAAATAGATCCCTTTCCATAATTTCCAAATACCTATGCACACACATCCGCTAAGATGGGGAAAAATCATTAATCCATTGTACAGAAACCAAAGGATGACTTCGAAATCAAGTAACTCTTTTCTCTGAAGCATTTTCAGGCTACCAAAGGCTGGAAAGTAATATTTAAATAGTACAACTACGCAAGAGATTTCAACAAAAGACATGGTGCAATTGTTACACAGTTCATTTTCTGGATTCAGTTTTCTGATACAAAATGGTTTCTTGACTACGATTTGGAGTCAATGACTGAAATTGCAATAAACACTTTAAAAAAACACACACACAGGAAAAGAACAGTTTCCTTAACCTTCGACTACACGTATTAAATGAGGTTACAGCCCATACAGAGTCTTTAAAAGAAGAAAGCATTTAAAGTCGGGACTGATTTAGGTATTTTCCAAAAATAGAAGATAAATGTTGGCCCAAGGATACCAAAACCGTTTAAATAAAATTGTATGTTGGAATTTTTCACAACAAAGGAAAGGTAAGTTACTGTTTTCTGTTCTTCAACTAAGAGAGAGAGATCTGAATCACTAAAATTATTCTGTCACGAAAAGTTACGTTTTCAGAAAACTACAAACTAGGTAAACAATTACCTTAAGAGAAGATTATTTTAAATGTACAGTTCGTTGTTACAAATAACTTTGTTTGGACTGAATTTAAATCCTGATAAATTTTTTTCAATCTTTAAATGAAGAATAATGGGCACTGATTACTCCCCAAAGATACAATAATCGCATATGTGTGTGTTGTTGTTATTTCTTTCCATTTAAATATTTAGAAAATATATTTCCAATCCCTATTACTTTTAAACTCACGGTGTATAACATTTTAAAACAGATGCCCAGCAAGGAGGCTACATTGCTCCTCTCATTTTTCAAAATCTTGCAAAGTAATACAAATAGAATCTTTACGAACACTGTAAATTTCATCCTCCGTGTAGAATAGCAAGAGTAGAATTTTTAGCCTATTAATATTTTAGCCCAAACTATTGGTTTGCCCCCATCTGTGTCTGCGTGTTCACTGTCTAGCCATATATGATACATACATGTGAGTATTGACTGTATAACATGTCCACATGCCCATTTTAATTGGACACAAATTTAAGATTAACTGTTGAGTTTAAAAGTTGGAGGCACGGGGCATGCTGGGACTTCAGCTGATATGTTCTGAGGTCAAGCACCAGGTACTGAGCTGTTCTTGTTACGCTCGGATAGTACTGCGTGTTGCTCTCAAGAAATAGACCATGGTAGATGAGTTCCACAAGCCTCAGGCACCCATAATACACACACACACATACACACACACACACAGCAGCCAACACGCTCTTAAAACAATATATACCTACTTTAACAGAAACCCAGGAGCTGCCACTTTCTGGTCACCTGACCCCATCTAACAATGAAAACCTCAGAGGTGCACTCAATCACTTCAGACAAACTTTCTTTTCTTTTGTTTTTGCTTTAAAGAGAAAAGTTCCACCAAATTTCCAGGATGCCAAGGCACGACTCGCAGCTCCCAAGAGCCTAACCCGTGGATTTAAACCGTAAACATCACAAGTTAGGGTCTCAGGGATTGAGAGGAGCGCAACAAATTGTTCTTTCTTGAGACAAAGCAAAGCAAAACAAGAATGACAGGCAATTTCTGTTCCAGGTTCTTGACTAAAAGGCAACAAACAGGTGGCAGGGTATTCCCTCACTCTCGAAGCTTCCTTAGGTCACACAATTTGATTCCATGTAAATATATTTGTACACACACACACACACACACACACACACACACGCAGGTTCTGAAGACGCATATACATACCTGAACATACAATCGCGTGTATATCAGAGAAAACTCTTTGAAGCTTTGGGCAAAACGGTTTTAATAAAATGAAAAATAATATGCATAGACCCAGAAATGCTGACGTTTTTAAAACCATGGTCTAAAATAAGGCTTAAATACCCTTTCAAAGCGTGAATTTACAACTAGCACAGCTGACCATAAGGAAAATAGGAGGCATCTCTTTCCTCCTGGGCAAGCATGCCGCATGCAAAATCATAGAAATCACGCTTTCGGAAGGAGAAGACCAAGAAGGAGGGCTTGGAGGCCATGAAAGTATAAATACGAATAGCGTTTTAAACTCACCCATTGGAAGCGGAGCAGGGTTGCAGCCTCCCGTAACACCATTCCGAGCAAGGGGGGGAAATGTGAGCTCGCAGTGCGCTAGCCTGGGCGAGGTGTTTCAATAGAGGACCGACAACGGGGCGGGGAGGGGAGGCGGGGGCAGGAAGCGTTACACCAAATCTAGAGACTGTAACTCTGTAGTTTATGCTTTGACGAGGAAGAAAAAGGGCAATTTGGTGGAAGTGCAGGGAGGGGCTGGGACTGATCAAATTTTGAAAATATGCAGTTAAAAATTTTTTTTTGAATTTTTCTTTTTTTCTTTCTTTCTCTTTCTTTCTTTCTTTTTCTTTTTTTTAAAGAACGAAAAACCTCCCCAGAGCTGCTTTAAAAAATTTCTTCCGTCTTTTCTTTAGCGTGCACTTGGCCAGTCCGTCCTGCAAACGGGGGCCTCCTCTGGATCAGCTGCTTGGCTGAAGCCAAGGCCAAATCACGCAGAGCCAGCACCAGGCTGTCATTTGGGAGGCGAGGTGGGAAGGGGTGGGTGCAGGCTGGGGAGATCCGTCTCCCCCGCCCCACTCCCGCCGCCAAACCTTCGGAGCCTTTTGCCAATATTTCAGAGGAACCAGAAGCCTAATTCCCCTCCATCTTCGCAGAAGCTACCGGTTCTGTACCTGAGAGAGGGTCGCTTTTCCCCCGTCTGCCTGGAAGCTGAGCTTCTCTGTGCCAGGGGCTCCAATGCCGCCTCCAATGTCGAAAGGGAAGGGAGGGGAAGTGGGTGGGTAGATGACTCTTTTAAAATTTTTCTTCCCCCTTTTCTCTCTTTCTCTTTCCCTTTCTTTCTTTTCTTTTCTTTCTCTTTCCTTCCTTCCTTCCTTCTTTTTTTCTTCTTTTATTCCAGCCTAAGCAAGGTAGATGGCTGGCCAGTCAAAGAGAATGACAAAGCAGCCCCTGCAAGGAAGGCATTGGAGGGGCCTCCAGCAGTTCGTAAAAATGCTAAATATTTGGTATATATTTCCATATGCAACTAAAAACCGTTAAAGCTCCAGGCTCTTCCCCCGTCTCCCCCCTCTTCCAAAATAGAATCATACCAGCAAGACAGCTAAATTATGCCTCCTTTACCTCTGCACAAGGTCTATTCAGCATCCCCACCCCCCCATCTTCAAGACAACTTTTTTTTTTTTTTCTCACCTCTGTAGGTTCTTCTCAGGCACGATCGTCCGGTTCAGTTCAGGGTTTCTCCTTTCTCTCTCACTTTCCTTTTCCTCCCAGAAAAGCTAGTCCGTCATCAACCTACCTTGCTTCTCTCTCTGTCTCAAGCTCTCTCTCCCGTTCTCTTTTACTATTAAAAATAATAATAATAATGGCCCTTTCGACATAGCAGCATGAAGTGGCTGCCTTTGAGAAAGCACATTTAATCTTTGCTGGCTCCCCTAGGCTCCAGTGAAGAAGGAGAAGGCAAGAAAAAAAGGGAGAGAGAGAAAAAAAGATTGTAAGGGAGGCTGCTGACGGACAGCAAGCATCAGGCACAAATCAGCGACAAGTTGAATTTTCCTAGACCACACTGCCCCCTTTCTTCTCAGCTCTCTCCCTGGGCTCCTGGAAAGCCCGAGTGTCTGGTTACAGGAGGCAACGGGTCTCCTTTTGCCAACCATGGTGCAGATTCCTCGCATGCCTGCTTAAATCTCTGGCAGAATAAGGAATCAATATCCCCCTCTAATCACCTTTAGCTCCTCTACGGCTTCCCTCCTTTTCTGAGAATCCACTTGGCTCTCCCCGCCGCTCCCCCGCCCCGCCAGGCTCCTCCATACAAAGCTTGCGGTCCTGTCATTTCTCACTTCCTTCCATATCTTGGAGACAAGCCTCCCTTCTAATATCCTCTCGCGCTCACTCCCTCTCTCCGTTGTAGTGTCTCATTCTGACTCGCAGCCCCGGATGCTCTAAGACATCTCCCTGACTACTAATGAGACCAAAAATACACCAGCAGGTCAGGGGGAAGGCCAGACATTGTATTATACAAATACAGAAAAATCCTCAGCCTGCTAGACCCAGAGATCAGGTATCATGTTTTCCAGAAGGGAGGGAAAAAAAAAAAAAAAGGAGGAAGGAGTGACGAAGAGAGACCTCAGTGCAGTTCTCTGCCTAATTGTTCCGCATCCCACGGGCATTTAAAACACCTAAGCATGTTGGAGGGCAGGCGGTGCATTTTGTGAATCTTGGTGGGTTTTCTTTATGGACAGAAAGTCCACAGCGCCCAAATACTTCTTTGAAATCGGCATTGAGAGGGATAAAAGAGCAGTGATTCAAATCTATATTTAAAATACGCACTCTATTCAGCCGTGAGATGACTAAAAGGCTCGAAATCTCGTTCCTTTCAGTGGCAGGTTTTGCTCGCTGACTATATTTGCCATATGTACTAATTTACCACTTACGTTCCCGTGGATTTTGAAATGAACTCATCAGTCACTGCAGCCCATCCTAACCCTTTACTTCCACTGCAGACATTGTCCTTCTTTCCGAAGAATTTCTCCTCAAATGTCCATCAGATACATACACACTCCATTGATCAGCCTAAAGCCCCTTGATAATGATAAGTAATCATTCAGATGACAAAAAAAGTGGCGCAAGATAAAAATGAAAGACATCTGGGTTGGGCAGGGGGAGCGTCTCCCGTCATGTCTGTTGGCGTGCATTTGCAAAGCTCGGCTACACGTTGATCCTGGAAAACAGGTAGCTCCCGAAAATCGGGGTCTCTACCTATCTATACACACAGTGGGTATATTGCCATCTTCACCCGATTTTCCGGGCTAGAATCACGCAGACAACAGGCTGTGCTGTGTGAAGTATAAGGCTGGGTTCTGTAAATAGCAAAGAAGGGAGGGAGGTATCTGGGGAAGCAGGTTTCCTCCAAGTCGATGTTTTTTAAAGGTAGCTTCTTTGTGCTCAACTCAGACACTGTGCTTTGTCTCTCACTGTGAGACCTGCAGCACAGCTGGATGCCAAGGAAAAGGAGAAGGAAAAGCACAAATGAGGAGACACAGAGAGAGGAAGAAGGGAAAGGAGAAGAGAGGAGAGGAAGGGAAGGGAAGGGAGGGACAAGGAGGGGAGGGGAGGGGAGAGCATATTGAGGCAAAAAGAGAAAGACTTACAATCATAGTGTTGGATTCCCTTTAATACTTTCTTTTCTTTTCTTTTTTTTTTTTTGGTCGTTATTGGGAAGGAGAAAGAGATGGTTGGCAGGCTTGGTGACTGGGTTAGAATCTTTTTCGGATTTGGCTAATAGTGTGTTTGCACTAGACTGATGAGAAAAAAAGAAACATGCTAGAATAATCATAAAGGGTGGAGCTGTCAAAAAAAAAAAAATCTTTGACTCACTGGGTGCCTCCCTGTAACGCCGAAATGAATCATTCCTAACCAGAATCACCGATTGTCTTAGTGTGCTTGCATATGAAGACCAGATTATGGGAACCGTGTCCTTTCACTCATCTTCAGAAAGGAAAGGTAAACAGAGGATGAAATTTCCCGAGACTCTCCTAAACCTCTCTACCTTTGTAACAACAGTTCAGCACGATTTTCACATGCTAAGCTCATTTGCCCCCATCTGTATTCACTCCGCTTACAAAGATATACAAATATATGAGTTATGAAAGTTTTGCTATGAACACATCATTTTCTCTATACAACTCAGCGATGTCTTTGGAGGATACTTATTTCAAGCAGTTAACACCTGACCCCAATTTCTGTGGGTAATTAGTGAGCTAGATAACCACACAAAGTGGGTAATTATTTAGTACCCAAGGGTACGCTAGAAGTGGGTAGTGGTTTTGTTAACAAAAGCACATCTCTAATTATTGTATCTATGATGGGTGTTTTAAAAATACCAGTTACTATATCAAGTGAACCATGATACATAAGTGAACTATTTTGCTGTCCTTCGCATATACATATGTATATCCCATCATGGTTAATAATATTTACCTCTCTTGCACGGAGTGTTGTGAAGATTAATTAGTTAACATCTGTAAGACTCTCAGAGATGAAATGTGCTGGTGAGTTTCTAAATACGGTATTATTATTGTGATTACTATCTGGGCTAATAATCCCAGGATGAGGGAAGCTTAAGGAGTGGGTGCACTAGTCTGGTCCCTGTCTTGGTCTGAAAATATGCTGAGATTACAAATGTGATGAATTTGATTGTGGGGAGTGGTCTCCTACCTGCCGGAGTCTAACACAGGCAGTGAGAGAAACGAAAGGTAAATGCCATTTTGTTGACAGTTGGCTCAGGATGGCTTTGCGGAGCCAGGGTAGGGAGATGGGGAGAGGGAGGAGCAGAGGGAAGGAGTCAGGGATGGGCTGGGGAGGTAGCTGAATCAGCCGGACCACACCCTCCTTCCAAAGTCCTTCTATCCTTCCCTTTGAGGAGCAGCAAATATGCGCACAAATTCTCAAAGAAGACATCCATGCAAGTGCGGGGACAAGTTCATCATAATTACAATCAATCAGCCAGAGATACGGTATTTATTCTGGAGAAGAACAATCGGTACAAATTACTTTAACAAACGCAGATACATTTTAAAATATTACAGTGTTGAGAATAGACACGCACGGATCAACTTCAGGTATTTTTCACCCAAGATAGGACCAGTGAAGAAACACTTTCTAATTCAGTTGCGTTCCTGAATCTGCCCCAAGATGGGAAGGGGATATTATTTCCTTCTGCTGCGCAAGAAAGAAAAGAAAAAGAAACGAAAGGGAAGGGAAGGGGGAAAAGAAAGAAGAGAAAGCCTCATGCTTTTAGGGGCCTTAATTCTGGAGAGCAACCAAGTCTTGAAAACAAACAACAACAAAAACTTACTGCTGCTTTTCTCTGTGCATCTCCTTGAGCCGGCTGTCTGGCGTCTGGCTGAAGCAGGACAGACAGAGGCTTCTGAGATCCAAATCTTCTAGGAGGCTCACCACATTTTTTCTTTCAAAGCAAGGTTGTCCTGGGGATTAACCCGAGGAGTCTGGGAGATGGGAAGCATGTGGGAAGGGTGAAGGGAAATATGCAAAGATATTGTATTCAGTCCCGTTTAGGATATCTTGGGAATAGGAGAGGAGAAGGACCCCATCAGCCAGCCAACAGGTATCACGGCCGAGACCTCTGCTGGAGGACAGCCTCCAGGACACGTGTTTACGCTGTGATTGGAGGCCAGTGGTGTGATGAGCACATTTTAAGAGTTTGGGAGCAGAGGGAAAATTCCTCCAAAAGCCACCCAAGCCAGGCTTCTGACCTGAAGCCCAGTATTCGTCACCCCCTCTCTGAGCTCAGAACTACAAAGGCTGACTGGCATTCCCCAACCCGCCCAGCTCCTTTCAAACCCACAGACTGTGCCAGACTGGCCCCACCTCCCACTGCAGCAAATTCTGTAGCCCCGCTTCACGCTGCGCTGTAAGGAGCCAGATTTCCGTTTTAATTGTCCTACCTGGCCTTCCCCTCTGCCACTGCCCCTGGCTCTTGGTTCCTGGCACAATTTCAAAGGCCCCACCAATTGCTTTCCCTCCCCCATCATCATCATCGGAAATACCTCTAGTTCTCCCCTCCCCCAATTTTTATGTCTAAAACGTTTTTATGCCCAGCAGCTTCCTGTCTTTGGCCACCACCATCCCCTTTCTTGGTCTCTCACACTCTTGTTTGACATTTTTTGGTTTTGTCATGTCAAAATTATAATTGTACCTCATGTTATGGACTGACAACCCAAACCAAAAGTCAGCGGCCAGCATCTTCCCTTCCCCAGCCCCCCCATATTAACATAGCTAACAAGCCAGTTCATCTCAGGGCATTTCCCAAAATCTCACCTAAAAAAAAGCTGAAGCCAGTAGAGAACAGGTGTGTGTGTGTGTGTGTGTGTGTGTGTGTGTGTGTGTGTGTACTGATTCAACTATATGAATGCAGTGGGAAAGCGCCTAATGGGAAGGAAGAACAGAAGAGAGGGTCTGGTATATTTGTGGGTATTTAAGATAAAAACAACAGAAGCTAATTATTATAAGAACTTATAGGGAAAGAGGCTATATTTTTATGTATATAAACATAAATATATGTATATAAACTATATAGAGAGAGATATCTCTCTCTCTCTCTCTCTCTATATATATAGTTTGCATTGAGTTTCCACACATCACAATATCTTCAGATTATCTGAAAGGGTATATACCATACTGTGAACAGCAACAGGCAGGGCCCACATGGTTTTGTAGCTAAAACATGAATAGGAAAGCCTTCTGGGATGGATTGGAAGAGGAAGACGAATCCCATAAGTCACCTGCCCTGCTCCCCTCCCCCGCCCCGTCGTCTGGGCTTAGAAGCTAAGAAGGTCTATAGCACCTCTCCCAGTGGCCACCGTGACTTGAAGCTCATCATTGCCATCCATCCCTCAAAGTGTCTGTGCTCTTAACCTTACTACTTAGGTATTCATTGCTTGAACATTGCAGTTCTGTTCTCTGTTACTCCTCCAATAGCCATCATCGAGGTTCTGCTTTGTGACAGAGGCTTACAGATTAAATAATATCTCATTTAGTCTTCCAAAGCCATCGCCAGGGCTTTACAGAGGCAGAGAAGAAGGTATGGAATAGTTAGACTTGCCCAGCTCTCAGTGGCACCGCTCGGACTTGAACCAGGTCTAACTCCATCAGCCTGGTCTTTCCTCTGCATCATTAGGCTCTTTGACTCTTTCTCAGTGTAAATGACACTTTCCACAGTTCAGCCCCTTGAACTAGTCTAGTTTCTCCTTCGATGTATTTTCCATAGCACTCTGTACTACCTTAACATTTATTCATTCTTTTCATTGAGCTCATGTTGGCCAATAATTATTTATGCCTGTATGTCAGGCACTGTGCTAGGCAGTGTAATTCCCTTAGCTGGAGGAGAGAATGTGGTGCTCGGGTGTTGGCACTGTCCATAGACTATGCTGTCTCTATCCACAGACTCCAAGGTGAATGGAGAGAGGGGTTGTCATGTGGTCACTTTTGTGCTTCTGGTATATACCATAACACCTGGCAAACAGCAGAAGTTTTTTAAATAAACTTGTATGCTGATGTGGTTTTGATCGAAACTTTTTGAGAGAGCCGAGTTCATGTCTAAATAACCCTTGGAATAACGCTTAGTCCAATGCCACATAAAAGTAACATTTAGGGCACCTGGGTGGCTCAGTCAGTGAAGCATCTGCCTTCGGCTCAGGTCATGATCCCAGGGTGCTGGGATCGAGTCCTGCATCGGGCTCCCTGTTCAGCAGGGAGCCTGCTTCTCCCTCTCCCCAGCCCCTGCTCATACTCTCTCTATCTCTCTGTCTCTCAAATAAATAAATAAAATCTTTTTTTAAAAGTAATATTTAATAAAGGATGAATTGCAGCCCTATTTGTGAAGACCCTACTCTGGCTGAGGTCCCACTTACAGCCATGTTTATTTGTGTTTCTGAAAAATAACAAATTGGTCTGTTTAATTCATTCTTAATGTGTATCAGTCATGCTGTTTCTCTTTGAAGCCAGACAAATTCTGTCTAAAATCTCACTGATCTGTGGATTAAGAGGTAATATCAAGTGATAAAGTGTCCAGGATGACGTGGCTGTGAAGGACTATTCTGGGCTACACGCAGGGAGGGAGATCTCTTGCACTTTAAAGTGTGTGGGTAAGTCCAGATCTGAGATAAGCAACCCAGCTCAGATGCCCTCATTTCAGAAAATGAGGCGGAGAAGCTAGAAATGGTTCGTGACCATATGACCTCAAGGCTCCAGAGTTTCATAATATGTATTCTGAAAAAAAAGCTTAGACAAGTCCTTTCTTTGCCTAAGGGAAGAATCTTTAAGTATGTATAAGTGGTATTCTTGGCAGGCTAGCTTCCATCCCAGTCTTCATCCAGGCAATTCCTGTCTCTGAATAGGGGAAGGGCAGGGGGATCCTGATGGCGCTCAGTCCGTCCTTCGACAAGCATTGATACACACTCAGAATTTCGACCCACTCAAGTTTCTAAAGATGTGGCCCTTGAGGGGGCTGAAGGCAACTCTCAAGGGAGAGCGGGATATGTCGCCACAGCCCTCCTACCCCAGCCCCCAAACTCTAAACATACTTTAGATGCGAACTATCTAAATTCCCTCAGCAAGAATCCTTCATTAATTGACAAAAATATTCCCAGGAAGGGGAGGATGAGGAAGCTGTCTGATGTTCCGATGGGTGAAACCATTTTCCTGAGGCAATGAGACTTTGAACCAGTAGGGAGCAGTGTTTGGTACCAGCAGTCTGTGTAACTCAAGTGGTCTCAAAATAAGTCATCTGGCAGATTTTATACCCCAAATCCATAAGAGTTCCAAGTGTTAGGCTAAGTAATATCAGGCTAAACACTTAAATTTTTGCCTAGTAAAAAAATTTTTTTTCTTTCTTTAGCCTTTCAGAATATTAGGAGAAATCAATGGTGAGAAAAATCTTCAGCATATATATTTAATAATTTTTTGATATGAATATGTAAAATAATTCTGTTGCCTCCTTATGCCTCATTGGGTAAGCTTCAGAGGACTTTTCTTGGCTTCCAGACTAACTCCATATAAGGACTGGAGTTTATCTAATGGCCCATGTTGTTTGGGAAACCCTCTGGAAGGTAATCTATGTTCCATTGCCTTGGGGTCTGATTTTACCAATTTGTAAGTAGTACATTTCAATAGCCTTTTGAGTGTAGACAGGTAAAAGAGAGAAGCTCTCACTCCTACAGAATAATGGGTAAACTGAGAGAGAAAAATAGAGAAAATCAAGGCCCTTCTAAAGGGTGATATCCCTATTACCTGTATACTAATAGAATTGAGCCTGACGTTATAAAAAGCATTATTCTTGGCTGACGCATGTCATCTAAGAGCCAAGTTCTATTTTGGTCTAGGTTCTTTGCCATTCAGTCATTAGGTTCAGGCTGGCAAGCAAAGAGGCATATTTCCGCCCCTGGAACTTTTGAAGATTGAGATTGCCAGGCCAAGAGTCTAGAGATGAGATGAGACCAAAGATACAGGCCAGTGACTTGGGCTGCAGTTGGTGGTATATACTTTTGAAATTGCTAAAAAGCCTGAAGGCTGCAAGGGAAAGGAGAGAGGTCGGGGAAGAGGAAGGCTTTGGAAGCCAAGAGTGTCTTACTGATGCCATGGTTCCTAGAGACATCTTTGCTGACCGAGTTAATGCTCTTTAGAAGATTGGGCCCCTTTTACAGTATTCAGCAGCTCCGGATCTCTAAGTGCTTTCCCATATAAAGGAGAGAGGTATTGAAGGCAATGGTCCATCAAGAAGCAGAGATTGGATCACAATTCAGATTTCAAGGTTTCCAGTCAAATTCCCTGGACTGTATCTCACCTTTTCATTAATGGAAATAAAGTCAAGACACACTCCTTCTTCTCTTTTGAACTTCGACCCGTCAGATTTTTGTTTTGTTTTGTTTTTGGTGCTATTGACGTTCTAAAGGTTTAGGATAAGGAGAGGGAGAAGCAAATATCCTCATATCATTATTCCCTTTTCATAGTTGGGAACTGAGGCAATTAGTGGCTAAATACCTTTCCCAAGAAGGTTGTTATAGCACCAAGAATAGAATCTAGGTCTCCCAGCCCAGCTGTTGTGAGGAAAAATGAGCTAATGTGTATGAACTGCCTAGAGTTCATTGGGAGTGAGTGTGTGCAAATCCAAGGTGTCGTTCATAATAATCATACCTGTGCCTCTTGGTTTCCCCCATTATTAACTAATGACAGCACGGTTAGGAAGGGCTTCAAAAAGATGGGATTAAATTTACTTGAGCTTTTGTGAAATAGATGAGCTTCAAAAGCACTGAGTGTGCAGAATTAATAAAATTAAAAGAATACAGAAACATAGCTTGAGACACATTTTGGGGACCAAGGGGCCTCGGCAGCATCAGAATTCCAGCTAAGATTCAAACAGAGAGAGATGAATAGTGATGAATAGGGAGCACGCTGGGGAGACACGGAGGAATATTTTAAAGGTGGAAACTGCTACCTCAGAGATTTTAAGTGTGGCACGTTCGACAGTCGTCAGAGAGTCTCTCCATGCAGCAAATAGCAATGACATGAAGAGCACAGGGAACTATGTCGGAGCGAGCCAGGCCAGCCTTCTGGGGTGTCATGCTTTGCCCTTCAGGAATGTTGGACTGCGTGCTCCAATCCAGGCAGGTACAGAGCAAACCAACTGTTCTTGGCGACCAACCTGCACTCCCAAGTGAAGGGAGGTTAAGTGAATTTTCTGGCATTCTTCAGTCTTCCAAGATTCACTGTGATACTTTGACTCCCCAGCTCAAGTCTGGAAAATTGCGGAGTTTATGGGGCCCACGGCTCTCTTAGCTCTGCAGGTACTTACCACGCACGGCATGGAGACACGCTGATTTTGATCTTACTCTGGTTAACACCGTGCCCGCCACGTAATAGGTGCTTTACAAATTGTTGTGCAGTCTGCACTCTTCTGGGAATTTAATATAATCTAGGGTCACGGTGTCATGTAACACAGACCAATCGACTGCATGTGACTGGCAACAGGAAACTCTCAGCAAATGTTGAATAAAAAATGTGTAAAGTCAACTTAAAGATAAAATTTAAGAGCTACGAGATACTGTGCAAATGCAACCATGTCCAAAATAGACATGGGAAAGTAGGAACTCGATTGGATCCAGATTCTAGGCTGGGTCTTATGGGACAGGAAGGGACAAGAAGAAGAGGCTCTGGCAACCAGGAAGCCTCCATCTCCTGTGAGAATGTTAAAGCCATGCTGGTCAGGTTACGCACAGAGTTAGAATCTGGCCCTGGAGAAAACCAAAGGTTGACCTATCTTTATCTGGTCTGCTTCCTTGAACTTCAGGTTCGATCTTTCCTTTTCTTTCTTTCTTTCTTTCTTTCTTTCTTTCTTTCTTTCTTTCTTTCCTTCTTTCTTTCTTTCTTCCTTCCTTCCTTCCTTCCTTCCTTCCTTCCTTCCTTCCTTTCTTTCTTTCTTTCTTTCTTTCTTTCTTTCTTTCTTTCTTTCTTTCTTTCTCTTTCCTTCCTTTCCTTTTCTTTCTTTCTTTCTTTCTTTCTTTCTTTCTTTCTTTCTTTCTTTCTTTCTTTCTTTCTTTCAGATTTATTTATTTATTTTGAGAGAGAGAGAAACAGGGAGAGAGGGAGAAGGTGGGGAGCGGGCAGAGGGAAAGAGAGAAAATCTCAAGCAGCCTTCCTGCTGAGTGCGGAGCCCAACATCGGGCTTGATCTCACGACCCTGAGATCATGACCTGAGTCTAAATCAACAGTCAGACACTCAACCGACTGAGTCACCCAGGCGCCCCTCAGGTACTATTTCTAATTATACTGGTCTCAAGACATATGAACCAATGGAAAGAATATAGAACTGAAAGTTAAAGAGGCATGAGTTCTCCACTTAATTCTGTCACAGTAACCTTGGACATTTTACCTCTCAGATCATTGGCTTCCTCAACTGTAAAATGAGAGGATTAGAGTAGATGCACTCTGAAATTTCCTCCAGGGAAATTCTAGAACTGCATAGTCCCTCTCCCTGTCTAGATGCCATTCTCTTACAAAAGTATTTTCTTAGCAGTTATGATACATATGGAGTTTAGATTTAGAAAATAAATAGAAGGGTGCTTGTGTGGCTCGGTCAGTTAAGCATCCGACTCTTGATTTTGGCTCAGGTCATGATCTTGGGGTGGTGAGATGGGGCCCCACCTTAGGCTCCGTGCTCAGTGGGGAGTCTGCTTGAGATTCTCTCTTTCCCTCTCCTTCTGTCCCTCCTCCTGCTCATGCTCTCTCTCTTTCTGCCCCTCCCAAATAAATAATATCTTTTAAAAAGAAAGAAAGAAAATAAAGAGAGCATCTTAGCTGATGTTAAAAACAATTTAGAATTTGAACATCCAAAATGAGAGAAGAAAAATGTGAAAGGTTTCAGAGTGGTGGAATTAATCCCAGTAGATTGGGTCATGGAAAGGAGATCCCCCTTTAGTCGTCTCCGAAATCTGAGCATTGAGTGGGACAAAGAAATTTGGACAAGATTCTTGGGCAATAAGGAAGTTATTTGAAAGGGGTAAGAATTATTCATCCCATTTCATACAAAAAGAAACCAATGTACAGAAAGGATAGGTAACTCACTCAAGATCACACTGTGAAGATACATCAGGACTGACATTCAGGTATCCCACTCAATTATGTCGTCCAAATCTGTCCAGGAAGAAACCACCACAGCTTCTAGTGAACATGAGAATGTGATGCTATGACCCAGTGGAACTGGGTAGTGCCTTGGCCAACTTGGCTCTTGAAAGCTCTACTGAAATCACACCTGCTAGAAATTTCTGTAGTTACTAGAGAACGTGACTACACGAATTACCCAGAGAGACTCTTGAGAAGCTTCCCCATGGTCAAAGACACTTCCACTGGCCTTGGGTCAGGAAATCTGATTTCCATCCCTTCATCTGTCACTTTAGGCTTTTGTACATCAAGTTCCTTCTTTGGGAGTCAAAGGACTTATTAGAGAAACTTATAAAGTATTAAATGATCCTAGATCAATATACAGAAACTACTGTTAGAGGAATTGTTGTCCAATATCACTTATGACCTTAAGCAATTGTTCTTACCTACTTTTGAAATGTGTGTGCACGTAATACACACTTTTCATGTACATTAAAATGTATATAATAGTGTACATGCAGACACACACCGTTCTTGTAAAAAGTATGTATGTATGTATGCATGTATGTATGTATGCATGTGTGTATGTATGCATGTGTGTATGTATGCGTGCATGTATGCGTGTATGTATGCATGTATGCATGTATGTATGCATGCATGTGTATGTATGCATGCATGTATGCGTGTATGTGTGTATGTATGTGTGTATGTGTGTATGTATGCATGTATGTATGCATGCATGTGTGTATGTATGCATGCATGTATGCGTGTATGTGTGTATGTATGCATGTATGTATGTATGCGTGTATGCGAGTATGTGTGTATGTATGTGTGTATGTATGCATGCATGTATGCGTGTATGTGTGTATGTATGCATGTATGTATGCATGTATGTATGCATGCATGTGTATGCATGCATGCGTGTATGTGTGTATGTATGCATGTATGTATGTATGCATGCATGTATGTATGCATGCATGTGTGTATGTATGCATGCATGTATGCGTGTATGTGTGTATGTATGCATGTATGTATGTATGCGTGTATGCGAGTATGTGTGTATGTATGTATGTGTGTATGTGTGTATGTATGTACATATATGTATATTTTTATCTCCCTCCTCCAGTTTAGCTGGGAAATCTGTTTCAAAATCAACTCCTGCTCTCTCCTCGGACTTGACATATAGCCAAGCAGGCCTTTCTCGATTAACACTGCTCCCTCCTGGGAAAAGTCACAGAATAACTTTATTGATTTCCCTTTACCCTTCTCCACATTTCTCTGCTGAAATGTTGTCTTAACTCTTAAATGTAAAAGCAAAAGGAAAAGAAAATTAAAACAAAGAGATTTGCTTCCTTAGGATCATATTCATTCTATTTTTTCTTATTATCTAAAAAAATTTTTTTTGAGGAACAGGGTACTTGTGCAGGGGGTAGTAAAGAAAAGACAGGATGGTATGTATTCCAAGGTTTTGTGCAACAGATTTCTTTACAGTGAAACCTGTGTTTTACACACAATGCCGGACTCAGTACTACATAAACCTCTTCTCCTCGTTCTCTTATGACTTGGCCAGCCATCTTTGAAAACTGCCAAGACTTTCTGGCAAACAATCCCTCCAATGTTTCCAGGAGCATACCCAAGGCATAGGAATATAGGGAATGTTTATTTCTCATCAGATTTTCCTACCCCAAAAGATCCCAACAAGATTAAGTATTTTATTTTATTTTTTCTTAGGAAAAATTCTTTACTGATCAAGTTTCAGGATGACTGATACAATTTAGGAGTTTCTCTGATGCAGTTTTGGAGAGGTCAGAATGAGGCTCTCTAGGCAGCCTTTCTGCTTGGACCTCTCGTGAAGACCGGGGAAGGCTAACACAGACCCTCACTCTCGCTCTCCTTCCAGCTTCTGAAGTGTCCGGAGCCCTGGATTCTGACTATGTCCGGGTGGGGCCAGGAGAGTGGAAGGAAGAGAAGGGGGACACTAGAGTGGCTTAAAGTAAAAGCTCTAAAAGAAAAACATAAACAAAAACAAAAAAACACCATTTGCATTTTCTTCTCTTCCCCCCACTCCACGGATTTAGCTCTTCTTACTCTAATGACTGAGTTCATAAAAGCCTAGTAGAATTTCTATTTCATTCAATTCTCTTTTTTATTACCCACAGCTTTTCCTGTAAAGGGAAGAAAAGGATTGACTGATTTACACCACAATCACAATCTGATTCTTCCCCATTTTAAGCAAATAAAGATGCCTAGTGAAATACACAGATTGTGTTATTTAAAAATTGAAAGCTTATGTGAACGAACCACCCCTCAGAAACAAGCTTAAGAAAAGTACGGGAAGAAAATGAAAGCTTGGTGAGTAAACAAGGTTACAGAGATGCTCGCTGCTGAGTACAATTTAGTAGAGCAATTATTAACAATATGACAAATATCTACTTCCAGGGCAGGAATAAAATACACTCAAAACCACAAAAGGATAGTGATGTGCTAGGCTGCCCTGAGGTTTAATCACGGTGTTTTTTTTTTTTTTTTTTTAACAATATACCTTTTTTTCCCCATTAACTTGCAAACTTAGTTTTAATTAAATGTCATCTTACTTTTTACTGGCCAGTTTATCTTTTTTTCCATTTTGTTTCTCTGCACATCTTGCATCAGACAGTGATTTGGAAGCGTTATGGGTGAAAGTGGGTAGAAAAGCACGCTAAGAATTAGGTCATCTTGTTGAAATCAAGTTCACTTCTGTGTAGTACAGCAGGAAGAATGGGAAAATTTGTCCTAATATCTTGCTGTATCTGTCCCAACTCATTCCTTTCATAGGGCCTCAGCAGGGGGAATTATGTAGCAATGCAATTTGTATCCTGGTTAAATACAAAAGTTTCTGGAGTACATTTCCAAGAACAGCCCCCCTTATGGTAGAGGAGCCAAGATTGTACCTTGTAAGGGGAAACACTGTTTCCTTAGGCCTTTTGTTGAAACTGGCAACAATGTTCTAGTTGCAGGCAAGAGGGTCCATTCTGCCTCTGGATAAAGGGAACTTTCAGAAGCTTGTCCTATCCGGGCAGTACAAAGTACGCTCTCAGTTTTGCAAGATCTAACAGAAAGATCTTTCCTGGCTTCCTACAACACCCAGATGGAACACAAGAGAATTCACCACAATTTAAAGCTACCGTGTAAGAAAGTGTTTGGAATCAAACGTTCATTCATTCATTCATTCATTCATTCATTCATTCGGCAACTTTTCACAGGTCAGCTCTCACATAGACGGGGCTTTGCCTAAGCACAGTGTAAGGTGGAAGAAAAAAGAGATTATATCCTGCCCTTCTGTTCTTCTCAACTCCTCCTATCCTTGGTACTTCCCTTAATTCCCAGGGGCTACTCAAAAATCCTCAGCCGAAAACAGCTTCTTCCGAGGGTTCGTGTATTCATTCCAACTCCGTGTACAATATTATCTGATCCAGGCTTGGGTCTGGATCTCTCCTGCCTCCGTGTAGAATATCATTTGATCCAGGTTTGTATGAATACGCACTATTAATTAACGTTAAGTCTTGCCCATGTCCTTCTCTCAACAAGTTTGACACTCAAACCACAATGAAGCTGTGTCTTCTGCCTCCGAGTGAGAAACATCTCTATGTTGCTCTCTGATGTCTACAAGGCAGGAATACATTTTTAGATGTTGTTCCCTAATGTGAACAGCCCTGGGAGTACTTGCTTCATTTCTTAGAAAGAACCTAGAGCTGTGGATGCCTAAGGGAGTCATTCCAACAGAGACTAGAATTTCAAGAGAGAGAAAATGCATCCAGCTGCCTTGTCTGGTGCTTATGATACATGAAAGTATTGCCCTCCCCATGGTAGACTAGAGGGAATGATTAGCGTGAATTAAGTCATCTCTTCAATGATGTATTGCAAATAATTTCTCTGTTGAAATAGCAAGTTCCTGACCATGGTATTGTACCCAAAAAACAAATGCTATTATTTTGATGCTGTTGTTTTTCACATTGGGAAGACCTCAGAAACCTCTTGTTCCTATGGAGAGACAGAAATCACTGAAAAACGTGCCTCCCCTTCTTTGGCTAAAATGTATTGGGAAAATGGTGCATTAGTCACATTTCTAACTGGGAAAAGCCTGATTATCATAGAGAACCCCAGTTAGGTGCTTTGTAGAGTACTATTCTGTGGAGAGAGAAGAGACTTAAAGTAGACACATCTAAGTTAGCAGTAGCAAAGAGGGTGTGTGATTGGATCTGATGTTTCAAATATCTTTTATCAAAGCAAAAGGAGAAAGAATATGCCTTGCACAAATTAGCCCACAGACCTTTCTAAACAGAACCAATATGGAACATCATTGTAAGGAAATATTCTCTCCTTTCACAGCAAGCTATGGAGATTGCTTGAGTTATCGTGACCCTGGGCTCTTAATTGCCCTTATGCCATGTGGGTAGGAACTCAGGAACCAATGATGCCATCCAATTAACCACATCCAGAACTGTAGCCTCTGCTATCATCAAAATAATGGCAAGCTTGTAGACAAAAGCTGATGAGTAGGGGGAGACAACAGGGAGTTATACAGCATACTTTGAGATAAGGCTGTTTGGAATCTTCTTTGCCATTTCTGTGTATTTCATGGCAGAATGAGTATTCAGGGAATACTTTGGAGTTTTTCTAAACTTACAGTGATTCCAACACTCAACTGGGGCATCACAGAATATTCTCCTCTGGCAAACGTAGAATTTAAAGGTAACTTGGGAAAATCCATCAAGTGTCTTGTAGGAAACCAAATGGGCAAAATTATAATTGAAACCAAGAAGATGGATAATGGAATCATTCGGGTTTACATCTGAAATCCAGACCTGCCACTTAATAATAACTCTGTAGACTTGGGCAAAGTACTTAACTTTCTGAAACCTCACCTCAGATTCCCGATTTATAAAATGGGGATGATAATATTTTATTTTTTTAAAAGATATTTTTTCTTTCTTTCTTTCTTTCTTTCTTTCTTTCTTTCAGAGAGAAAGAGAGAGAGTGTGCACTTGTGGGCGTGCCTGGGTGGGGGAAGGGCCAGGGAGAGGGAGAGGATCTCAAGCAGACTCTGTGCTGATTGTGGAAACTGACTCGGAGCTCAATCTCCTAACCCCGAAATCACGACTTGAACAGCAACCAAGAGTCAGACACCCAACTGACTGAAACCCAGGTGCCCCAATAATATTATTTTCTATGCCTAATTATTTTAAGGTTAAATGATACAAGGAATATAAATTGTTTATGACAATGTCTGGCATAGGTAAACACGCGACAATGTTAGTTCCTTTATTTCTCTCCCTTTATTGATGTATACTTTCCCGATTTCCATTTAACCTCTTCCCTGAGTTTATAGAATACTGATTTTTCTATACTGTTCAGCAAATCTATTTAATAGTTTTAAAAATTATTGTAAATATAAGACATAGAAGGAATGTGAGCATTGAACAATACTTGCCATTTTTTTCAAAAGATATTCATAATCTCCTGAGAAAGTTAGAAACGTGTGTGTAACTGTAAATTAGACAATGGCAAATGGAATTGTTTCATTAAACATTGGGGGTGGTTGGTATCTATTATGTGCCAAGCACCATATAAGGGGGCAGAAACTCAAAGATATGTAGGATGCTCTCATTAAGCTTCAAAGCCCTTAACTTAGTATATGAAGAGATATATGGGCAAACAACCACAAAGGACGGTGGAGAATACAAATGATACCAGAGAAGGTACTGGCACAAAGAATGTGAAATCACTTCTGTTCTGGGAACGTTTCAAGAGGAGAAGGTATCTAGGCTAACATAAAAATAACTAGGTCAGAACATTGATAAAATGAGCAAATTCCTTGAAAAATACACTTGCTAAAACTGACACAGATGAAACAGAAAATCTAAATGGTCTTATATCTCTCAGGGCAATTGAATCCATTATCTAAATCTTCTCACAGAGAATATTCCAGGCCCAAATGGAAAGACTGGTGATTCCTATCAAATATCCAAGTAAGAAATAACACTAATCTTACAAACCTTTCTGGAAAATAGAAGAAGAGGGAACACCTCCTAACTCATTTTTTTAAAATCAAAATTGGAAAATAAATTATAAGGCAATTACAGACCAATATCCTTCATAAACATAAATGCAAAAATCCCTAGCGAAATTTTAATAAATCAAATCTTGCAACATAAAAAAATAAAAACAAAACAAAAAAGCATGGTCACCCATTAGGACTTATTCCAAGAATGTAAGATTGGTTTGTATTAAGAAGCAGGGTAATTCATCATATTGGTAGGATAAATGGGAAAAGTGCATCATTATTTCAGCAGATGCAGGAAAAATTATTTGATAAAACTCATATTCATTTTTTATTATAAAAAAGCCTCTCTCAGCATATAAAGAATAAAAAAAGAATTTTCTCAATCTGACAACAGGCATTATATAAAAAATGATTTGTAAACATCATCCTTAATGCTTAACTATAAAATTATTTCCCCCTAATATTGGGATAAGGCCTGCTCTTATCCCTTCTAGTTACCATTTCACTGGACATCCTAGTAATTGTAATAAAGCAAGAAAAAGAAAAGGCATAACTAGAAAAAGAAGTAAAATTGCCTCTATATACAACTGGTATGCTTGTTTATGTAGAAAATCCTAAAATAATCTATATAACAATGACCAGAACTAATCATTGCATTTAGCAAAGTCATAAGATATAGGATTAATACACACACATCAATTATATTCTTAATACTAGCAGTAAATCATTGGAAACAAAGAATTTTAAACCATTTATAATAGCATCATAAAACATAAAATACTTAGGAATAAATATTCAAAAATATGCATATAGTGAGTTCAATTGTGGTTCCCAAAATATATGTCTACCTGGAACCCCAGAATGTGACCTTTTTTGGTAAAAGGGTCTTTGCAGAGGCAATTAAGGGAAAGACCTTGAGAAGAAATCATCCTGCATTTGGTTGTTCCCTCAGTGCAAAGACAGTGTCCTTACAAGAGACAGAAAAGGAGACAATACTGCAACCTAGAAGAGGAAGGCCATGCGAAGATACAAGCAGAGAGGTTGACTGAGGAATAACAAGGATTACTAGCACCCTCCAAAGCTAGGCATGGAACAGATTCACCCTGAAAGAATCCAGAAAGAGCTAACCTGATTGTGGACTTCTGGTCCCTGAACTGCAAGAATAAAGCTCTATTGTTTTCAACCAACCTGTTTTGATAATCTGGTACAACAGCCTTAGGAAACTAATCCAAGGTGTAAGATCTTTACAGTGGAAAGGGCAAAATATTGCTGGTAGAAGTTAAAGACCTAAAGAAATGCAGAGATATACCAGGTTCATAGATAGGAAGATGTCAACATCATTAAGATATAAATTCTACCCAAATGGAGCTATAGATTCAAAGTAATCTGACAGTCAAAATCTCAGCAAGCTTTCTTTCTTTTTTTTTTTTTTTGCAGAAATTGACAATTAAAAAAAATTTTTTTAAAGATTTTTTATTTATTCATTTGACAGAGATAGAGACAGCCAGCAAGAGAGAGAACACAAGCAGGGGGAGTGGGAGAGGAAGAAGCAGGCCTCCAGCGGAGGAGCCTGATGTGGGGCTCGATCCCAGAATGCTGGGATCACGCCCTGAGCCGAAGGCAGACACTTAATGACTGAGCCACCTAGGCGCCCCGACAATTTTAAAATTTATATGGAAACACAAAGGTTCTAGACTTTTCAAAGTAGTTTTACAAGAATGGAGGTTTCATACTACTTTATTGCAAGATTTCCTATGGAGATATTAGAATAAAGACAGTGTGTTATTGGAGGATAGGACAGACATACAGATCAATGGAAAAGAACAGAGTCTAAAAATAGACCCCCACAGACATGGTCAATTGAATTTTTTGACAAATGTGCCAAGGCAATTAAACGGGGGAAAAAGTCATTTCAACAAATGGTGCTAGAACAAGATAACTGTATAGAAAACAATAAACATTGACCCTTATTTTACACCATATACAAAAGTTAACTCAAAGTAAATGACAAACTTTAATGTAAAAGCTAAAACTATAAATCTTCTAGAAGAAAGCATAGGAGAAAAATCTTTGAAATTCTGGGGGTAGGCAAAGATAAAGATAAGACACAAAAACACAAGGAACTATAAGAGAACAAACTACTAAACTGGACTTGATCAAAATGTAAAACTTTTGTCCTTTGAAAGAAAAATTTAAGAAAATGAAAATACACACCACAAGTTGAGAGAGAACATTTGCAAAACGTGATATAACAGAATGGTATCTAGCATCCATAAAGACATCTTATAACCCAATAATAATGATAACTAATACAAAAGATAAAATTTAAACATTTCACAAAAGAAGATATACAAAAGGCCAATAAGCACATGAAAAGATGCTCAAAGTCATGAGTCACGAGATAAATGCAAATTAAAATCACGAGATGCTACCACACACCCATTAGAATGGCTATATTTAAAAGATCGACCATAACAAATTTTGACAGGACTATGGAAAAAGTGGAACTCACATATGTTCTTGGTGGGGATGTGAAATGGCAAACCACTGAGGACAACTACAAGTCTCTTACAAAGTTAAATCTACATCTATCATATGACCCAGCAATGCTACTCCTAGGGTTTACCAAGGAAAATAATAACGTATGTCCTCACAAACACTCGCAAGCTAGCATTCAAAGCAGGTTTATTTATCATAGGCAAAAACCGAAGCAACCCAAATGTCCATCAACTGGTAAATAGATAAACAAATTGTTATATATCCACAACACAATGAAATATTACTCACTGATAAGAAGAAACAAACTACTTGCACATGTAACAATATGGATGTCTCGAAATCTTTATACTGAATGAGAGAAACCAGACACAAGAGTATATACTATATTGATTCCATTTCTATGAAATTGTAGAAAATGCAAACCAATCTATAGAGACAAAGAGTAGATCAGAGCTTGCCTAGTGCTAGGGTGAGAGGAAGACAGATGGCAAAAGGACCCAAGGAAACTTCTGGAAGTGATAAAGATGTTTCGTATTTTGACGGTCATGGCTGTGTTATGGATGCGAGCCTGTCAACATGCATCAATTGTATATTCTAAAGGGATGCAGTGGGTTGCATGTAAATCATATCTCGATAAATTTGCTAAACATATGGAGGAGAAAGAGAGCGGATGGACGGAGGAAGATGGGGCATGCAGAGAGAAGCACGAGAACAAAGGCACAGAAGCATAAATATATACATGCCTTATCGCGGAAAATAGTTCACACAGTCCCTCTGGGGAGCAACCCTGTGTTGTATTAAATCTGTGGTCCTCTCAGGGTCCAGAAAAAAGGAGGGCAATGATGTTTCTGAGTTGCATAAAGTTATTCAGTACATATCCACAGGTAGCTATTTAGAGGGTGTTAGATCTATTACCAGAAGACTAAGTACAAATCCCAATCATGTATCTTTCTGAGACCCCTGGAAGTCATTTTACCTAAACTGCAAAATAAAAATAACAATATTCCCATAATACAGTTGTTGGAAAGGTTCAGAGAATACCTAGGATAGTACCCAATAATATTTCAGTACATGTTACATATCCATGACAAATAGTGGGGCTTCCAAACATATTTGCTGATGGACACGCCAACTGCTGATTGATTGTTCATATACTCAAATCTCTTATTATCTGCGTAAGTATTATCCATGTCCAACAATTTTTTTTCCTAATCAGAGACACACTTCTATGTTACTTTGGTCAATGAAATACTCCCGAAATTAGAGTTGATTTTATATCAGGTTGGGCAGGATACAATTAAAAAAGTAAATGCATTCCTCAAAAAAAAAAAAAAAAATCACAGAAAGCATTCCAAAATAGTAGTGACTTGGGGATTCTGCATTGTTTCTAGATTTTCTGTGCCACTGCTTTCAGGGAGTGCAGTCAATGGAGAGCAAACTATTGTCTAAACAAAAACCAAACACACAAAAGATAAACAAGTGGTAGGTAAATGTGGCCCCGGTCTAAAGGTTTTAAGGAGAAGCTAGAATACAACATACAGCAAGGGCACTCGACTACAGAAAATCAAGCAGAAGGAGGCTCCTTAATCCAGTCGCTCAGAAAGGAAAAATTGCTAGAAGTTGGTCTTTAAGAAGTAACCAGACACATTCAGTAAAAGAACACAGACATCCCTCTCCCCAGAAATAAAATGGATAATCTAATCACACTTTCAAGGACTGATGGATTCATACAAATGTTTGCCCAACATGACAAGTGGCAGAGGAGAGCAGTTACATTCGTTGAGAAGTTCTGGGATCACAGACTTCAGAGGAGCTTTGTTATTTCTCCATGTTCTATGGCGCACTGGTGAAGTACTCTTCATGACATAGAGGAAGATGCGGGTTTGTTTTTTAATACATTTTTGTTGGTAAACAAATTTCTTTCTTTTAGTTTAGGGGTCAGCAAGCTATAGCCCTTGAGCCACACCTATCCTGCTGCCCGTTGTCCTGGAATCTGCTTGCTCCCACTTGTTGCTTTTGTCGATGGCTGCGTTCTCAACGCAACGGCAGAGTGAATGGTTGCAACAGAGACCATGTGGCACACAGAGCCTAGCAGAGTTATGCTCTGGCCCTTTACAGATGAAGTTTGATGGCATCTTGTCCCAGATAACTCCAACTTAGATCCAGATACTGGAATATCTGCATCGATGCTGTATCAGAGCTATTCTGATACAGCTCTGATCGATGCTGTATCAGAGCTATTCTAAAAAGCTCTCTTGAAAGTTGTTTCTTCTCATGGTGTTACTGGGATCCTATTTAAAACTGAATTCTCCCAATCTTTCCTGAAACCATTATGCTAAGATTAAGAGAAAGGCTTTTCAAATATTGCCACCCATTTCATAAGTGTATAGAAGAAATTGTGCAACGAACTCAGAAAGAGAAGTTCAGTTTCAGGGTGCCACTTAAATGGAACCAAATATGAGGCAATCTGTGTTTCTCTGTTCTCGTCTCTTCGAGGGGCAGGATTCATCTTTGGACTTCTGTCTAGCCCTAGACTCCGAGGCCCAAGAGCCACCTGTGCCAGCAAGCCCCATAAGACTGAGCAGACAGGAAACCTTCCATTTCTAAGACTGATTTTCAGTTCTGCTTATTAACATATCCCTATTTGTCACCCGACCTTTAAAATCTGGGACTCTATTTGCTTTGACTTGTTCCTCTTTTGTAAATTACTGCTCTGTACTTGAACCTTTGTCTGCTGTCACCAAACCCTTCCTGCTTATTTGAACTTCTGGTCCTGTTGCTTGCAGATAGCCCCAGTCTCATGCTACCCATGTCCCAGCGTGCCCCTGGGTCTTTAGTCCTCCCTGGGTTCCAGGTTAGCCATAAATAAAATGGGAATGCTGTGTTTTCAGGTACTCTGCATAGATCGACCGAAGAGAAATAAAGAGGTCACCACTATTCTAATTTGCAAGCATAACAGCTTCTCTTAATATTGGTATTACTAAAGGAAATTTAAATGATGGTTGTAATCGAACTATTTATGTATCAGTTGAAAAATAGTCAATCTAGAAATCATCATAAGCTTTTTTTTTTTTTAAGATTTTATTTATTTATTCGACAGAGATAGAGACAGCCAGCGAGAGAGGGAACACAAGCAGGGGGAGTGGGAGAGGAAGAAGCAGGCTCATAGCAGAAGAGCCTGATGTGGGGCTCGATCCCATCACACCGGGATCACGCCCTGAGCCGAAGGCAGACGCTTAACCGCTGTGCCACCCAGGCGCCCCAGAAATCATCATAAGCTTTAACACTGAAAATATTTTTCCTCTAAAACAGTATGAGAAGGAAGAGTATGGCCTCATGTTCAGTCTTAGAAAAACCTAAAAATAGCGAAGAAAGAAAAGCATGCTGCATAGTCACCTGACACATGAAAAGCCCACCGGGATACTTCTAGGGACTCACAAATAACCCTCCAAAGCTTAGCACAAAACCCGAAGCTCTGAGCTAATCATGATACCTCTTAATCTCTCGATAATAAAATACAGTTGTGATCTTCAAAGTGACTGTTTCTTTTTTCTGTCTCTACCTAAGGGTTGTGCGTCTAGCTTACTCTTCAGTGCTTAGTTCTCAGGCCATTGTTCCATGGTCGGTAGGGACAATGCTCTTCAGAAGCACGGGGAACAACAGCATTCCCATCAGGGAATGAACACCACTTTACTCTGGCTTAATAAAAATGGCCACCAGTGAAATTAACAAAATGGTGTATGTATAGGTGTGTATTTGGGAGAAGGTACCTAAGATGGGAGTATAACACTTATCTTTATTTTTATAACTCCATAGTAAGCTCAATTTTTATTGCACGTGATTATAGGAAAGTTTATAATTTCTCCACTCTCCAGACATGAGACTTCGCTTTCCATCCCTAAAACACGTACTAACCTGTGACCTAATAATCTATACTGTAAATAGAGCAACACAGCCAGCTCCCTGATCCTGAGGTCAGTATTTCTTTAACCTCAACCTCCAGTCTACAGCAGTGAGCAGATCACATACTTTTGGACACTCAGTGTAGCAAGCTGAATGTCTCCACAATACTCCATGCCTTTATTTTAGAGGCCCACTCAGAACTGTCTACTGACTCATTGCACTTACCATTTCCCTCAATCTTGGTTAACTGCTTCCCCAGGCCTGACTATGTTTCAGAGAAACAGGCTGTAAGTCACATGGGGGAGCAGTGGAAGGGCAAGCACAGCAAGACCAGGGGAGGCAACTGCCAACCATGAATACGAAGATGACCAAGAAGCAAAAAGCAAAGAAAGACTTCATGAGAGCGTAGAATTCAACAAGGGTCATTTCCTAAGGTGACCCTTAGCCACCAAGTGGGTTAGGGGCAGAAAACTGTTTTGAAAGGCTAAGAAGGTGGAAGTGTGGTGATGCCTGCATACATAGCTTCTATTCTTACAAACATTTACTGACATGGAGGACTTTGTTCCTTGATAAAATAGGATAGGCGAGGAATTGATAATGTAATTGAAGAGGGGCTCATTTACCACTTCTGTGTGGCCGTTGTATATTTTTTTCTCTCCTGCTCTTGCATGCAGGGTCTACATGGCCAGAGAGGGCCAGCCTATGTGACTTTTGCCCCATGCATAAGCCCAGTCAGGTGCTTAACAAACGTCTGGTGATGATGACGAACAAGAGCTTAATAACGGGGTCTCCTCTAAAGGCTGATTAATGGGGCTTCAAGTTAGTATTTTTTCATTCTCTCTTTGCACTCATTTTTTAGTGGGTGTAGAGAGACTACAAATTGAACATTCCTTGAAAGAAGAAATGCAGAATGTTCTATTTGGAAGTAGGTAGATAGCTTTGTTAGAATATTTGCTGATGGTGAAGGAACAGGATTTCCAAGATTTTATTCCTATGACTCATTCCGTGATGTGGACATAATCTGTCTTAGCCAACCTCCATTTCCAAGATTTTCATAACCACATTTGCCATTTGCAACACATTAAGAGGATCTGCAAAGTTAAGAGATCCTTGATTCAATCAGAAACAACACTTACTACTTTTGCAATAATCCATCTATGAGCCAGAAAACCAAGGGGGTGTTGACAACTACTGTGATCCTATGATTCTGCTGTACCACAAAGGAAGCTGTTTAAGTTTCTGCTTGAACATGGCATTCCGCAAAAACCCTTCTCTCTACTCTATAGTCTTAGGCTCCCCCTGGGATACTCTTGTCTCTCATCGCCACTGAGTCACACAAAAACAGGAAAACCAACCTCAGCTAAACAGGATTCCCCATACTGATTCCTTTCTTCCCCCCATCTACTGAGCCACGTTCTTCCAGATTTAGAATGTGTAAGTTATCTTTGATTTGCCCCTCCCCCACCCTCCCCAAGTCCATTTTTACAAAAGTTATAAAGTCTATTGCTCTTCTGTGGACATGTGTCTTTTATCTCTTCCTTCCCCTCCACTTTTCACTGCTGTCTATTTTGACTAAGTTCTTTGCCTCCTCACCTCCTGGATAACTTGAGCATTTTCCCTACTAATCTCCCCCTCTCCAGTTTCTTCCCCCTCCAGTCCATCTGGAGTTCTATTAACAGAATACATGCTCTGCTTTATTTATTTATTTTTTTAAAGATTTTATTTATTTACTTGAGAGAGAGAGTGAGAGAGAAAGAGAGCATGAGTGGCGGAAGGGGCAGAAGGAGAAGCAGACTCCCTGTTGAGCAGGGAGCCCGATGTGGGGCTCGATCCCAGGACTCTGGGATCATGACCTGAGCGAAAGGCAGATTCTTAACCGACGGAGCCACCCAGGCGCCCCCATACTCTGCTTTAAATTTTGCTTTTATTTTATCATTCCCTAACCCAAAGTCTTTACTGACAACTTATGCCATTTCATATCTCTAAGACCGTGCATGTGAGAAAACCCCACAGGCAGTATAATACTAGAGAGTTATTGTTATTAGCCATAATGATTCTTCCTGGCTTTTAGGATATGACCTACTGTAACCCATCTTCTTGGAAGTATAACCTGATTTGAAACTGGTGGCCAACATGCTACCTTGGGTTCTAGTTGCATCAAGCTCAACACTGTCAACGAGCATGCCCTGCTCTTCCCTTACCATGCGTTCCCTCCAGAGGGAGACATGGAAGCTGCATGAGAGTACAGATGGGAGCTTTCTATATTGTGAAACGATCAGACATACATGGTTTTTGCCCAAGAGGTCTGTTCTTGACCCTGTCTTGTTTATTTTATTAAATTCTTGGATGAAAATAGATTATATTCTTATCAAATCTTCAGACATTAAAAGGGAGGGGAAATAAAAGCTATGCCAGACAAAAAGATCAAAGTTCAAAGAGAACTCCCACAAGAGGTCAAAATGAAGAGCACCAAATATGACAGAAATAAATACGTTTTGAATGCTAGGTTCAAAACTCTAACTGAACTGGGTGGGGGAGCCCTCATAGAACAATTATTTTAAAATATTTCCAGGGGAGGAGATCAGGATGAGGGTGAGGGTTAGGGTGCAGGGGAATGGACTATTTATAAGGGAAACACAAACCAAGCCAACATGCTGGATTGTGAAGGATCTAGAAATCAGATATAGTATGTAGATTTATTCATGTTTCTCTTGAAAAGAAGACATTAAGAAAAGATGTAATAGCTCTTCTTTTAGGACTATCCTAAAAAACAAAAACAAAACCAGGGAGTAGAATTATTCCCTGCAGCAACAGAGGGAGAAACTAGACCCACTGATAGAATAAGATATATTGAGAAGTTAACTTCTTGTGAGTCAAAGTGGTCAAATATAGACTGAGTGACATCAACACAGGAACATATTTTTTTTTGGCATTCTTAGAGTGTGGAGAGTCTAGACAACCTGAAGACTGTCGACTTCGAACCTCTACGGTGTGGTATTGCTGCCCCTGCACCTGTAATACCCACTGTTCACCTGTATCTGTACAACACTGATCATATATGGTCTCCGGTCAGACATCTCTGTCCTTCTCACTAGACTGGGAACTCCTTGAAGGTAGGAATTCCGTTTTTTATCTCCATATTCCCGGCTTCTAGCACAGTTCCCAAGGAACTAAGGTACTCAATATATTGCATTAAATTAAGTGGATTATAAATTACTACCTTGAAAAGTCCTACCACCCTTCCAAGTCCAGTACGTGTTCCCACTTTCCACAAGATTACTTCCCTACTCCTGCAGCCTTTATATTCTGTGCCATACCATTGGCCACAATGTACTTTTCCATATCTTTCCTTGTTTAGTGCTGTTTAATGAGTGCCACACGTGTCTCCTCAACTAGACCGTCAGTTCCCAGTGAACAAAATGATACCATTGAAAAATTAAGCCAACTACTTATCACTGCGCTCAGCACTGACCTGATTAGTGATAATGTGTTTCCTGATTGACTACAAAGTACTCTAGAAAATTTTAACATTAAAAAAAAATCTTATTACAAAGAGAAAAACGATAACTTTATAGTGGAGAAACATGGCAGACACTACCTTAATCAAATGATCAAAAGTAACATCGCCAGTAAGATGACATAATGACATCATTGACCCCGATACGATGTCATCATCTCTTCTGTGGAATCCTTGCCAAAAATAAGTAGCCACAATCTCATCATCAGAAAACATCACGTTAATCCAAACTGAGGGACAGTCTACAAAATATTTGACCAGTAGGAAACACTAAAAGTGTCTGGGTCGTGGAAGACAAAGAAAGACTGAACAACCGTCACAAACTGAAAGAGACAGGAAACATGACACGGAATGCGACGCAGGATTCTGGGTTGGACCTTGCACCAGGAAAAGGGCATTGGAGGTAAAAGTTGAGAAATTCTAATAGAGTCTGTGGATTAGTAGTATTATAACAATGTCAATTTCTCAGTGTCGCTCATTAGACGATGGTTATAAAAATGTGAACATTGGGGAAATTTAGATGAACCCTGTATAATTATTTTGTAAGTTGTCTGTAAGTCTAAAATTCCTTCAAAATAAAAATTTAACTAAATTATCTTTTGGTTTTCATCAACCAATTAACAAGAGAATGGTATCTATGCAAAGTTTATGCACTTTGGAGAGTAAATGGTCATTAGTGATAAAGAATTTGAGTGGGGATCTAAACAACTAAAACAGCTACCTTTAACCCAAACAAGCAAGGCACACTTGATTCTCGTTATTTGTGGTAGTTAGGTCTACAGAGTTGCCACAAACACTGAATTAGTGAATACCGAAGAATTTCTCCCCGGGGAAATACTGGGAGAGTTTCCTGCAAGCCTCTGGTCATGTTTTCATCAACTGATCAATACATAACCTTGATTTATGTGTGTTTCTGTTTAAAGACACCTTATTTAATATATATTGTTGATTCATTAACATTGAACTCACAGCCAAGAGCTATAACTCCTGCCTGAATGAAGCTTATCTAACACATGTATTTTCTCCATAAGGCACATGACAGTTTTTTGTACTTAGGAACTAGCCAGCACTTCGGCATTGCACTTGGGGGCCATTTTAAACGGTGAAATCATCAACAAATAAGTGCAAAACTGCAAAAAACGTGGCACTAAATAGACCTCGGAAAGGACACAGGATGAGAGCCGAGACAAGAAGGCAGAGCATCACCTTGTTTGACCTCAGCTGGAAACGTGTGAATCAGGTGACATAAATTTTCGATGCTCTGTGCATGTCTGCAAATGCCACAAAAGCACTGTCAGTATTCATCTGGGTGCATAAATATAAATACGTTTTAGTGAGTTGGCGAATTTGAAAATATGGAATTCATAAATGAGTATCGATTGCACCCTTACATGTATCCAGCGATGGTGAACTTAGGGTACCTTTGCCTTAAGTGAATAAGGGAATAAATACATTACTTGCATTTGAAATGACAAATTGAGCTCTTGAAAAATTCGAAAGTGACTGAGGATTCACTACTTATCAGAACCCGATGGCAAGAACGGGGCTTCTTCATGAAGACTCGCCTGATTTTCATATCACAGTTTTCTTCGTGATGGAGGCAGCTCATGAACATTTGTCTCTGAACTTTCATTCTGTGCGGGGGGGTGTTTCCATTCTGTAATTTAGTTCTGTCTCAGTTACAATCTTTTCCTCCATGCTGTCTGAGGGTCTTTCCAGTACCCTGACCTCATCAAGTCCAATGATATTAATTTCCTTTCATTTCCAGTGTAGCCAACAATACACACGGCCACAGCCTGAGCTTCCTCATCATCAGGAATGGCGTTCACCCTCAGGAAATCTCTTCATTTATTGCCACCCAGTCCTCACTTGTATTGGACATATTCAATTTCTTTTTTTTTTTTTAAAGATTTTATTTATTTATTCGACAGAGATAGAGACAGCCAGCGAGAGAGGGAACACAAGCAGGGGGAGTGGGAGAGGAAGAAGCAGGCTCATAGCGGAAGAGCCTGATGTGGGGCTCGATCCCATAACGCCGGGATCACGCCCTGAGCCAAAGGCAGACGCTGAAAGACTGCGCCACCCAGGCGCCCCGTACATATTCAATTTCTATTTGTAACATAGAAGCTCCAAAATTCCTCTGGATCCCCCCAGCTCATCACTGTCTTCTAGCTGTACTTCATCTCCATTTGGTCAGTAACTTTTGTGAAGTCATTTCAATGATGGTTTTCCCTAGGACCCCAGGATCTATTATCTTCTGACCTTCTACAGCTTTCCATTTTCCAAACTATGATCCTGAGTGATCGCCATTTGTTTCTCCTGCTTCTCTCCCTGGCCTGGCAGATATTGCTATAAAAATGCACAAGACCATATTGCTTAAGTCCAAAATAAATTAATTTACTTAATCAACCTTCAGCAAGTATTTGTCCTCCTTATTCCGATTCATCATCTTCTGTTGAATCCCAATCGCACAGACAGGATATGCCAAACATTCCCGCCTTTCTACACACGTTGCCAATACTCTAGTTCAGACTGCTATGGGGATCACCTGAGTCTACGGTAATAAGTTCCTAACTAGTCTCCCCACATCCCATCCTGTCCACTTTATACGCTAATTAATCATCTTAAAGTAGACAGTTAATCAACCTACCTGTTCCCCACAGCTACCTGGCAAAACTCCAAACACCTTTACGTGGCATTCAAATCCCTCTATGGACTGATTTCAGATTACTTGTAAAGTCTCTTCTTCTAATTTGTCTAAACCCAAACGGACTATTTCCCTACTTCTTGCTAATCAAGCCCCTTCTTCATGCTTCTGCCTTTATCAGGAATATCTTGTCCCCAATCTCTGTCCCTCAAATTCCGACCCATTCTTCAAGCCTCAGCTCAAAACGCATCTCTTTCACGAAGCCTGTTGGAAATATCCTCGTCTTCTGACTCACCACAGCACTTTGGAATTGTATTTAATGCGCTGGTATTTGTGAAGTAATCATCTTGTAATTATTTTATTCCCTTCACTACATTTCAAGATCTTTGGGGGCAGAAATAATCATATCTATCTTGCCTTTACCACAGCACCTAACATAAACGCTCAGTAAAGTATTATTTAACGATTGAATGAATGGAGACATAGATATATATATACACATATATATACACACACGCACATATATATACACACATGCACATATATATACACACACGCACATATATACACACACATGCATAAAATCTATGTACAACACAGAAAATTGAACAGGTACAACACATTGTTAATAGCCCATATTATTGATGTTGATTATTAATTATTGATAAATTAGAACTTGAGAGGGACATAGAGGAATAGAGAAAAAAAGAGCAGTAAATTAACAATTGTTTGATAGAGTGAAATGAAACTGATTGGAAAACACCAATGAGTTGACTATTGTCACATTAACTCTCTGGGCAGAGTTGTACTAAAATCCTTTCAGAGAACTGTATTTATTTCCTTCCTGGGATTCAAAAATAAAAGATAACATACGAACAAAATGTATTCGATGAATTCTTAAAGTGAGCAAACATCGCTAGACGCAGTTGATACAGTAATAGTACCTCACTTAATTGGAAGGACTTTTTAATTTTGATAATGAAAAAAGGAGCTCAGTATACTGGCTACTCCACTTGCACAACGGGTACTAATGTAACGAATCAGCATCATGACTATCACTACCACCACCATCATAAAATATATTCCTCAATTTAAAGAAACTTCAAAAACTATAGTAGAAATGTGGCTCAGTAGGAGGCTACGACAACTGGGGAAGCTTAGTCACATCAAAGCAAAGCCATTCATCATCTTCATGACCATGATGGTTTTATCTACACTCAATAAGCAATGCAGAGAAGGGTAGATTTCATCAAGGGAGATTTCCTCTCCAGTAAGTTTCATCCCATTGCAGGGAAATCGCATGGGAGTGATACAATTTCTGATCAATTCTGTTCTGATAAGCATTAAAATATTTCTCTTTGGGCCTTAGCCTATGTATCCACAGTTTACCGAACCCTTGAATTTCTGGGAACTCCCAATATCCTAAGAAAACTTTTCAAAAGCCAAGCCTTGACGGCATCCTATTTTCACTTGGCTGTTAAGTCTATTTCAGATCCAATCTTGTGCCCTGAAACAATAGCGGAATGAAAGGGGAAAAGCCCGTAGATGCCACAGAATACAATACGGAACTTAAACGTGGGGTGCAAATGTTAGCTGAGTTTCACATTTCCTAAATCACAGGCCTGTCAAAATTGTTTACTGAAAGAAAATCTGGTTCGCGTGAGCCAACACTTATTAAGCAACTATTATGTGTCAGCTTGGGAATAAAAGGATGATTGAAATGGTGTCCGTCCCATCAAAGAATTCGCTAAAGCTCTCAGTGAAACAGACATGTATAACACTCGTCTAATGATATGCTCGCTGTTTGAACAAAGTGTTATGTGAGCACAAAAAGAAGAGCTGCCGGAGGGAGGTGAGAGGCAAACAGAAAGGGAGAAGGTGACCTTTGAGCTCGACTTCGGAGGACACAAACAGTGAAAACAAATGTATCCTCAACCATGAACCCGGCCCTCAGCAGGGATCTGAGTTTTCGGATAATTTCAAAGCATGAGCTATGAAAGTAATTGAGATGAAAGATAAATCATGGTAGAGTGTGATGAGACACCAAACTGAGATAAGTTAGTAAAAGGAGCTGCGTTCAGGAGAGTGATACCCTCACTTAGACCTTAAGACTGCGGGATGAGGAATATATGTGACGTTTCATATTGAATTTATTGTGGGAAGCGACCTGAGAGATATCTTCACTTGACACAGTGGGGGCTGGGAGTGACTTACTGGAACTTGTAGCATATACTCCAAGAGAGCCCGTAGAAAAATTATCATCTTTTAAGAAATGCTTTCGTTTAAGGATAAGCAACATCATCAATCGTGCACTAAGTTACAGGATGTCAGAAAGTAATGCATTGTATTTATATGGCCTTGCTCCTCAGTGCTGAACTAGAACGGACTTTCAAATGATAAATCAGGACCGGGGAAGCAGAAAGCACCATAGAAGGGACCGATCATCAAGCCCCCAGACAGAATTCCTCACTTTGACCATTTTTATCAGAAAGGATCAGCATCCAGACAACGCCTCTGAAAATAAATGGCCTGACGCTTACCCAATTGGCTTAGGAACACAATTCATGGGTGATACTAGGGTTTTTCATCTGCTTTCTTATTTGGTATCTCTTAACCACATTCTTTTAACCTGTGTATGCCAGAGTAATTTGGGCAAGTAATCAGCTGGGAAGCTCTAAGTCCTCTGGAAGTAAGAGCTTTTGACTGCCCCTGTATTTATTCTGAAGGAGACCCAATGTGTATGGAGGAGATTTGATTTAAAAAAAAAAAATCAACAACAATAAAAGCATTTGATTTTTAGTCCCAGATAGACAATTCAAAGTATCACCTGATGTAGAAAGCATAAAATATTTGTACAACACAGAAGGGAAAAAAGAAAAGTCTCCTTAAAAACATTGTCTTTGCCAGCATGACCCCGAGGAAACAATTTTTTTATTAAAAAATTGAGATTCCTCCAATGCTTCATTTGTCTCTATAAATGTAACCCAAGGCACAAAACCACATTCTTAATAAAGTTGAAATGCACAGTGATTCTGCTTTATTTATCATGCTTGTATTTTTCTAACAATTTTTATTTTCCTATCATTCCCAACATTTTTAATTTCCCATGTGCCTAGGATAGAATGTAAAATTAAAACAACAATTAAACCTAATCTCCATTGAAGAGCTTTCTTGATAAGTATGGCAAAGGTTTACTGATTTAACAGGACAACATGTTTATAATTTGCTGGTGGCAGAAAAATAATTCGCTACTGGGGAATTCTGACACCTAAAATCTACATATTGAGATGCTGGAAGGGAACTAGAGGGAATGTCTATGATTTTAATTTACTTATCCTATTTAGAAAAAAAAAAGTCACTTGAATCATTCTGGCTCACTTTCCTTAGCATTAGTCATACTGCATTTCCTTAAGCCTGTGAATGTGTTTCTATGTAAATAAACTATGTAGTTCACTTGGGGATAAAAGTCACAGTATTTAGAGATTATAAAGACCTATTAGATCATCCGGTCTGGCCCACAAGAGATAGTCCCTAGATAGGGAACGTAACTGTTGATCTTTGCCAAGAGGCCAAGAAGAAACAGTTGGCAAAAGTATTTTCCACGCTTTTTAAAAATTTTAACTTATCTAATAGTGCTTTGGTCACTTCCCAAGTGGACGAGTAAAATTATCATTAAACAGTTTCACTTATCAGGGAGACACAAAGCTTAACTTATCTGAGTTGACCATGTTCCAACTGCCTCCATTTGTTGAAGAAATGATCTTGTTTGCAAAATATGAACAGTCAGGCATCTGCTCTTTGAACTAGCCAAGCAGTTTCCTTTCAGTAAAGAAAGTCAAAAGGCAAGTTCTTCGTAACTTTCTCCTAATCTTTTTTCACCGGTTTCAGAGCAAGTAGATATTAAAACACTGATTTGCTCAAAGTGGGAAATAAATACAACATGCTAGGATATGGTAACAACTCACTACTTTACAAATCAAAGTGTTTTCCGTTCCCAGTTGCTACATTTCCTGAAGTTGGGAGTAATTTCGAAATTTTAAGTATGGAGAGGTTTGGCATAATGACAAAAGTCAAAGGGCAAATCAGGAATAGGAACCCCAAAGAAACAGTGACCATCCTGGTAACCATTCCCTTTATCCTGCAGTTCTTAAATCCTTATTTCAGACGCACCCTCTGTGTCCCCTCCACCCAGATTATATTCAGAAAATTGTCAATGCTACTCTTTAGTTTCAACACCATTTCTATGGAGAAAGCCACATAAATAAATACATAGAAAATAGCACAAATAGGAAAACTTAATGTACAGTAGAGGGTGAGTAAGAATGTAAAAGGAAAACGAGATCTAAACCTTTTAAGTAGAATTATTTCTCATCTACTAAACACAAACCAACCTGACCCATGACGTAAGTCTTCTATTTTTATGGAGTTAGAATTTCCAGAGTGGGTTTGATAGTTGTGTCATGAGAGATTATATATTATAAATGCTGTTTTAAAAAATAGTGTGGTCCTGGACTTCTTGAAGTCTACATCCTAAGTCAAGCGCTTGCATTCCATTTAAGCCTATAACAAATTTGAGGATTTCAGAGGAACTCAGTAAGACTCTCCATGAGCAGAGCATGCACTGTGAGCTAAGCCCTTTGCAGGTGTTGTAAAGAATTATAAAGGAGGTATTAGACATGGTCCCTGCCCTTCCAGAGCTTACAGTATTATGGAAAAGATAAATATCTACTCCCCCATCCCTCATCTCCCACACAGGATGGAAAGTGAGTGACTAAGTTCTGTTATCTAGTTTATGTTAACTTTAGCTAGAAAATCAGAGTCCAGACAGGAAATTAGCACACTCGGATGGGGAAACTGAGGGAAATTCAGTGTAAGGGTTATTTGCAAAGGTTGGGAAGAGTTGAGACAGTCATTAAGATATGTAAATGTCCAAGTTCTAACAGCAGGGGAAAGTCAGTACCAAGCCTAGGCGTGAGGGAACAAGGGTGGGGAGGTGGTTATCAGAAGCTAGAGAAAGACCTAGAGCTGTCAGAGTGGCCACCATCTTCAGTAGGGAATGAAAGCAGGTCAACCCCATGGCCTGCAGGAAGACAGTCAAGGGGATTATGTACCAGACCTCTATCTCCACTTTCCCTGGCGTCTCCTGCTGGTGCCTCCCCTTGGCCAAACACATTTAGAAGCCAGAGGGCCAAAGGGACTGTTGAGGCAGCCCTTGACTAACAATCTCTGAGAGCACAGAACAGGGTGAACAAAGGTAGAGGGAAGATCTGGCAAGGCAGAGAACAGCCAACAGAGCTGGCTAAATTCAGAACCACACAAGTTCACAGGATAATGTATGTGCTGTATTCAGAGCGAAATATTTTGGTTGATTGGTGAAGGGTAGGGTTTAATTGGCAACGGAATATTTGGGCATGTTTCTATTAGATGAGATCACAGTCAATAGTAACTTCAGTTTCCAACTTAAGCCAAAGGACGTAAGTGGTAAACTCTAGGTTAACCAGTATTCTGCCAAGCTAAGCCTACAACGGGCATTTCCACGTGTCACCTAACCCTATAACATCAATTTGGCTTGATGGTCCTGATGTTGAAGCACAAGGTAATTTCAGAGCAGGAGCTAGGAGAATAATTGAGATGAAAGATAAATCATAGGCAGAATGTGTGCTGAGACACGAAGTAACTTATAAATCTGAAAGAAATATTACATTGTATTCAGAACAATCTTGCTTTAAGCAAAATATAATCTTTTTTAAACTCGTCATTCATGCCTATTATATATGACAATTTTGATAAAACCCCTATTGATTAACCAGAAACCCCTGCTTCTTGGTCATGAAAGGTAATAAAAAGTTGACTCTCCTTCCCACCCTCAACAGAAGTTTACTTCCCACCAATTCATTTTGTACCTTTCTGTTCAGTCTTCGGGGATCTGTTCTCCTTGAATTATGCTTGATTTCATATGTGTTTTGCATATTGGTTCCAGTATTTTAGCAGCACTTCATTACTCAATAATAAAAAGCTACAAATAGATTAAAAGACTTTTAAACCTTTAGAGGACTCAGAGCACACATCATGAGTGCCCCATTTATGTTCTGACGTTGCTTATTAGCCGTTGACTAGAAGCGGCTTATTGCTATAACACGGCAGCCTCACCCTTGAGCATGATCTGCCCCAATTTGGAATTCAAGCTATGATTTGAATTCTATACATTTTATTCAAGTTTAAAAATGGCAACCGCAGAACACTTGGGGCCTTATTCATTAAACAATGAGTCATTCTGGAATTCCTTTCCCTCCTTCCTGGACTTGGTGAACTTTTATACATGAAATTTGGCTGCCCTTGATGCAACTGAGTCAACAATCAGAGAGTACGAGTATTGCAATGGATCAGCCTGGCTGGGAAACAGGTCTAGAAATTTCCAGTTCAGTGCAGAAGCTGGATGCTCGTGCCGCTCTTTCCCCCCCACCCCACCCCCCACCGATGTCCATGTAGTCATCTGACAGTCAATAACATACACCCTCCAAATGCTTCAAAGATTATATATATCACGGAATTTTGATAATTATCTGATGCCCCTAAATTGTGCAGAAAAGCCCTCAAATGGATTCCTAAACCAGAATTTTTTTTACCACAGAGTGAAAAGTTTTTAATCCTCAAGAAATGGAGCCTCCTAATTTTAGCTTCCGATGACAATTGACAAACTATAGAACAAATTTCTTTTTAAAGCTCTATAGGGTTCTCATCACAAGGACATTGTTTTTCTTTTTCTTTTTTTTTTTTTTTTTGCTTTTTCTCTTTATTATATCTATAGGAGACAATACATGCTAACTGAACTAATTACTGAAATCATTTCGTAATATGTGTAAGCCAAACCATTATGCTGTATGCCTTCCACTTCTACAGCGGTGTATGTCAATTATATCTCGATAAAACTGGAGAAAGAATGTTCTATAGGAACAAGAAGTGACCTTGACTAAGATTTCCCTGAGGGACACTCTCAAGTGAATGGAAAATAAGAACATCAAAATATGTTTCCATATGATCTGTATATGGCCAGACAAAACGCACAGTCTACTTTTGGGTAATTTTCAAGTGAAATCTCAGCAAAATTATAATGTGTTGATTTTTTTTCCCTTGGTTCCCTCTTATAAACATATCGATCCACAATCTGTCTGAAGCACACAACAGATAAAGGCAAGATGCACAAAGGCAGGATAGGAAAAAAAGAGGCAGCGTGTCTTCATCTAGCTCTTTAGCCATGGTTTAGAAAATACTCCATGAAGTCTCTTACCCTGAATTTGTACCTTGAAAGGTTAAATTTCACTTCCCCTGCCAGAACTGGAACTATTTACTAAAGCAACAGAAAGAAAATGGAGGAGACAGAATTTTCCATCTAGAGAAGTCTCAAACCCTATCAAACATGGTGTTGCATGAACGTCCCCCTCCTCCACCCTTCCTTAATGCACCATATAGAGAGGGCTCTCATGTTGTAAAGGTGTCATATATATTTTCTCTTCACTCAAAGCTTCCTGAATAAAGAGAGATCTATTTGTCTCCATGGTGTTTTCGCCATTAACAGTATCAGAGCTGCAGGAACACAATGGGAGATGTGTTTTCCGTTAACCTCTTGACTCAGAGATGTCCTGATGCTAAACGTTATTGCAGTTTGCATTAGCACAGAACAGTGGGAGTTCTGTGACTGATGTAAAAGGGTTGAGAAGGGCCACAGAGGCTCTCGTGTGCTCCATACTGCAGTTGGCGGTGGAGCACGAAGCACATAATTTTTGTTTAGAAAGAGCACAAACAGGAACCGGGGATGGAGGTAGTGAATCTCACATATCCCACATACCCCCTTCTGTTCACCACTGAGATAACCTCTACTGGAAAATGATATTCAGTGCTTTAACATACCTTGTTCTTAGACATTAACTAGGCAGAAATTAATTTAGTTTTCTTTATTACCCCAGTGATCTACAAACCATGGAAGGACCAAGAGGATTAATAGTCACTGTTTTCTTAGGCTACTTTTTCCATTGCTTTAACGTGGCCTTTCATGTTGACAGCTTGTAGTGGTCACCGTTACTGCAAATGTTGCCATTGTGCTCGCGTCCCTTTGACAGCATGGAGACAGAACTGAAAATATCCCCTGCCATGTCATAAAACGGAAGGATATGGAGGCCAAGAAGATTGTAGTCACTGCCATCTAAGATTCCTGAGCGACAGCCCCAGAATTGCAGGATATTCTACAGTACAGGGACCCCAGAAAAGATCTGGGTCTGGTCCATGGATTTATATATTTAGACACCGACAGTCAGAAAGCTTAAGTGATCTGAGTACGGTAGAGCCAGGTTTGATACCTGCACTCATGCCTCCGGCTGAATTCTCTTGACATGTGCTATTCAAGGATGCTTCTGTGGAACGGATGATCACGGTAACCGGAAAAGTTTTTAGGACTACACTCAATGTCACAGTGTCCCTGTTTCTAAGATGCAACTTCCATAGGCCTGCATCTTGAGTTCTGTTGGTGAAAGGAACTAAGATATTTTTAAAAGATAAGCTTTGTGACTACAATTAGAGGGGAAATTGCTGTACTTATCTAAAGATGGAAAGCTGTCTCCAAATTTCTTGCCCTCAGCTTAAAAGCCTGGACATCCTGGGGTTCAGAAGCAGTCGATCATGTAGAACTTTGCTACCCAAGAGTATGTTCTTTTTTTTTTTTTTTTTTAAAGATTTTATTTATTTATTTGACAGAGAGACAGCCAGCGGGAGAAGGAACACATGCAGGGGGAGTGGGAGAGGGAGAAGCAGGCTCCTAGCGGAGGAGCCTGATGTGGGGCTCGATCCCATAATGCCGGGATCACGCCCTGAGCCGAAGGCAGACACTTAAAGACTGCACCACCCAGGCGCCCCCCAAGAGTATGTTCTATACCAACAGTTTCAGCCTCACTTAAGAGTCAGTTAGAAATGCAGAATTTCAGGCCCCGTCCTGACCTACTGAATTAGAATCTGTGTTTTAACAAGATCTCAGGGGATTCATATTAATTAAAGTTTGAGAAACAGTACTGAAGGGAAGCTTTCAGTGGAACTTGGAAGTATAGCTGTTAGAGAACTAGAAGGTAAAGACCACCAGAGGTCGGTCTTACTCAGAAGAGACAAACAAATATTTCAGTGGGGTTAGAATTTGGAGGGCAAGAGATGAGGGGTTAGAATCTTGGAGGGCAAGAAAATAGTACAGTGGGACAAGAATGGTAATGAGGTAGGGTGTTACAGATCAAACTCGTAGTAAGTATTTAGAGAGTATTATTTGGTTGAATAAGAAAACCTTGGTTTATTAATTTCTTCCTGGGTCTTCAGAACACTCAGAGAAGACACTGAACCAAAGTCAACTTTGAGAAGGCTAGCGTTTGTCCTTCCGAGAATATCTTTGGAAGTGCGTACTTCCAAACAAGAAGGGGATTGATGGTGTTACCATGTATTAGTTAAATGTCTCTACTAATACACCAAGTCAAGGTAAAAAAGAATCTGATGCATACAAATGAAGAAGTACAAATGACCTGTCTTCAGAAAAGTTTATGAACTCACTATACTAACTGGCCAGAGTCTCCTTAAATCGTGTCAGTGAAATGTTCCTTGATGGATGAAGAAGGTCAAGAGGCCAGCAACACATTATGTTCTGAAGTCTATCAGTGTGTTAGAAAATAGCTGGATTAAATGACCAGATTCCAAAACATTAAAATAACATTTGTACCACCCGTATAGATATTATAATTTCTTGATGCTATCTTAAAATGTAGCATCATGCACCTCTTTGTTTTTTCCTTTTAGCTGAAATTAAGTCTCGTAAGATACTATGGTTATTTACGTTATACTATGGTGTATTTAGGGTTTCTGGACTAAGAATGATTATCAGACATAAAATTCAGTGAAGAGTTCCCTTGAGGAAAGAACACATACTCACCAAAGATGAAGATAAGAAATGACTCATTTTAAAGAATACTCTACCCATCCCGTGCTGCTATAACTTACACTGAGATGTGTCTAATGTGGCCTCCTGCATAATTTATTTTTCTTGCAGTTCCCAAACTCTGACCTGGCTCAAAAAAGGGAAGACCATGACCTCCCAGACACCACAGCCATTCTAAAAGCAAAGAGGGCATTATGTAAAATCTGGTGGGTACATCCTTATTACCTAGTCAGTAGAAATCCAATCATTTGATCAAACATATGAAAGTTGGCTTGTTTTCAAAGCATGACCCCAAATACTCCTTGGCTCTTGGGAGCCATGGCTGTGTGAAACCACTCAGGTTTATGCAAGGAGAGGATCTTATTGTCTTGTACAGGAAGATAGCTTGATTAAAAAAAAAAGCTTTATAAATGTATAAACAGTACTAAGTAGGTCCTTATATGTCAAGTGGCTACAGATGTTTGATACACAAACTCTAAGCCAACACAGATATAGGTAAGAACTGTGTTTCATGTCAAACTCATAATAAATGTGACAAAGTAATGGCAGTGTCTTCTAGAGCAAAGCCAAAGGCCTTTCTAAAGGATGAATGAGTGAACTAAGAAATGACGACTGTACAGGAGTCTTAGAATCACTCCCAGTTCTACTGTAGACTTTTGGGGGTGGCCTTGAACCTGAAACTCTAGCTGCGCTTTATCATCAAACTGGGGCTACTTATCCTTGAACCTCTTAGTAATGTAACAATCACCATAATTCACTATGAAAGTGTTTGAGCACGCGATCAAAATGGTGACATGGGGATCTTGTCTCTTCGTTAATGTAGTTGAGAGAGAGAGAGCATGCGCGAGCGAGCTGCAGCTAATATGGGCAAAACCATTCTCTTTTACATATGTTGTATATTAAAATGCCAGAAAGTCATCAATTGGATTAAATAACCTCATTAAGTACCTCGGACTACCTTTTTGCATTTTCTATTGAAAGCGTCTAGGCTTGGAGCAACCCCATCCTGGCCAACAGACTTGGATTCTAGTGCTGCTCTGCCACTCATATACTCTGGGTAGGTTGTGCAAGTTCACGCTAAGTCAGGCAAAATGTCCATCATTGTTGACGCCAGTTATCACCATGAAATGACTGAGCCTTGTTTCTGATTTAGTCAATCCCCACATTATTACCGGTCCAGGCTCTTGGCATTGTCCCACAGAAGTTGGTTGGAACGTACCTCATTAACAGGGATATACATAACATTCAGACAAAGACCAGCTTCGCCCAAAATCCAAAATGTGAATTCACAAACATGGCTCCTGATCTGGGGAGCTTGCTTGAATGGAGGGTGCGTAATTACTTTCAATGTGATGAACTCTAAGAAAGTGAAACATGATTGCAAAAATGGCCCCGTCTGTCATGTGTTCCTGAGTTCCTGCCCTTTGCCAAGAAACCTCCTAGTGTCTCCTACTCTGGCTCCAGGCTGGGTCATGTGACTTCCTTTGACCAATGAGGTATTAGCAAACATAAAGCAATCAGAAGCTTGCAAAATGCTTAAGCCTTTTGGCTCTTCCTTGTTCTTGCTTCTCTGCCTTCACCATGAGAACACGCTACAAAGATTTTGCTGGAAGACGGGCCACATGGAGGGCACAGAACTGAATTACCTCAGCATCCTAGTGACCCTGTCCTACAGCTGACAGCCAGAATGAATGAGACCAGCCAAGATCAGAGAAACTGCCCGGTCTAAATCACTGACCCACAGACTCACGAGCTAAACATGATTATTGTTGTTTATTATGCAGCATTATGGTGACAATGGGTAACTGATAAGCTGAATCCCTCAAAGTCTCATGTTTTTGGCAAAACAAAATCCAACCCAAAGAAACAGAACATGAAAATACAGCATGGGTACAAGAATTAAACAAAACCTGAATTCTAAAATGCCAGTAAAAGAACTGTACCCAATCTTACCTTTCACAGGCTTTCCTAGAAAAAAAGGCCCGGAGGAATCATGATCGTTCTCGGCATGTTGCTTTGTGCAAGACCCAAGGAAAGCTAGGAGGCTGTACAGTTATCTCCCTTGATGTAATTCTAAACTATACAACCTACTACCTCAACCTGGGAACATGCAGTCACAATGGCTGGAAAGCTACCATTTCTTAAGCAATGAAATTACATGTTAGTCTTATCATTGTTCTTCGTGCTGCCACCTATTTGGGCCATTCATAAGAGACAACACATCAAAGGGTCTGACAGTAGAGAAAATAACACAAGAATCTTGACTTGAGATTACTGTGCATACAAGAAGGGAGGAAATACTAAGGGCTGTTCTTCTTGATATTATCGGTGCATCAAAATTATGGTAATGATATAAAATGGCGTTTATTCTGATCAAACTAACGCCCTCCGGTATCTATGTTAACCATATAAAAGTAGACCAATATTTAAACTTGAACAATTGAGAAAGAATTAGGAAAACAAATGTTTCTACCGCGCAACGGAACAGCTATAATCTCTAAAGGGTCAATTCACAAAGGGAAAGAGCTTCAGCCAAAACATGGTGAAAAATGCTAGGAAACAGGATTATGAGCAAAGCAGAGATAGACAAATAATATAGAAGCTATGCTGAACATTCACTCAACAGTATTTACCATAAAATTACATATTTCACATACTTATCAAGTGCCCCTCTTTTGAGAGCTGTTTCAGCACTTTTTTTTTGGTGTAAATTCTGTCCCCAATAGTTTATTTAGCAATGTGTAAAATGTGATTCTGTATTTTTTTTCCTTCTAAGGAAATACAGTAAATTTCCCTGTTTGCTTTTAATTTTTAAATGGGGTCTTTAGTTTATCCTCAGTCCTAGTTTGATGCTGGAGCAGCAGACAGGCTTTTGCAGCTTGATGACTTCCCATCTCCATGTGAATTCGTGTGGGATCAGGTTTGCACTTTCCCATGAGGTCTGCTCTCTGGTCTATAGACGGCCTCCTCTCCTCATCGCTTAGCTCTGGTTTTGCCTGGTAAAGGCTGTTCCATAAAGGAGCTGGGCCCAGGCATTCAGAGATGGAGGAGTGTCTAAGCCACATGGTGGATAAAAGGTGGCAGTCCCATGGTGCTAATTACGTTCCAAAAAATAGATCCAAATGTTGTAGAGTTGGTGCTTCATCACGCTGCTGCACTAACCTGGAGAGGGACGATTTTTCCCATTTTTCCAGCCCTATTCCCTGATGCAGATATCATGGAGTGGGGCTGCTTTTTTTGATGAGGCTGCCTCTCTGGATGAGTGCTACCCGGCTTAGGGGAAGACTGGGAAGTTAGTTTCACCAAGCAAACTCCCATTCATCCTTCAAGCCTCAATTCAAAGAGTTCTTCCTCTGATCACTCATCATTTCATATATACATTTCTAATGTAACCCTAACACTATTGCATCATAATTTATCCATCTATCTCTTTTTATTACACCGTGAGTTATTTGAAGATGGGGCTGTGCTACTCACCATTGCAAATCTAATCCAACCTGCGTGCCTACTACCTGGCACAAAGGAGAGACTTAAAAATATGTTCGTTGTATGAAAGCAAAAGCATATGAATGAATGGGCAAAGTGGGAGTATAAAAGAATCTGAAGATAAAAGCCAGGTGATTTTTATTTTTATGTCATGTCTCTTGTCCTTCTACTTTTATTATAACTTTGTAGTATGGTAAATTAAAAAAAAAAAAAAACCCGCAGAATGGCTGAATTCAATTTGGTAAGTTTGCCTTAAGTCCTGGATCTCATAGGGAAGTTCAAGGAGTGTGAGTCCTCTGCCTCTTGATATTAAATTATGGATAAGATTTAATATTCACTAGGACACTAGAAGAAAACATAAGTCATTGTCTTTCCTTTGCATTCGAATTTCTTTCATTTTCCTTGCACTGACCATTTGCTTGATTTCTGTAAACACTGTGAAGGTTTAACTCTTAGGAATAGAAAACAAGGCAATGAAAGGGCTGGTAAGAGTTAGCCAAAGAAGATAGAACAAAGACAGTATAAGTTCTGATGTGCTAGCATGCTAGTATATGAGCCTAAATGGACAGCTTATAGAGAATATCCAGAAGCGGAAAAATTCATCTTCTTCTAGGGGTCAAAGACAGAAGGATGTTGTTGCTAGAATACTAATGGTTTTCAATACCCTGCTCTTTTGGTTGTGTGAATTTCCTTGTTTATGTACACTGATTTTAGCCCATTATCATGTATTAGTGCAATTATGGCTCATTACATAATTAGTATAAATATTTGTAGGCATGCAATAACAACATGCAATTATGATATGGAATGATGTCATAAAAAGTCTTATTGAAAGAAGGAAGTAAAAAATAAAATAAGTAACATTTATAGAAGAACAATAGTTATATATCTTTAGGTATAGACAATCTATTGTACTCTTTCACTTTCAAAAATAGATTCCAAAGGCATTCTAAATCCATATTTACAGACTCTTGGTCTGTTGAACATTGAGATCTGAGGTGCTAGCTGCAATCCCCCCAAATGAAATAAGGGTGAACCTCAAACTATGCTACAAATGTCTGAGATTGTGGAAAAGGAGGGACTCCCCATGAGTAAACACATTGTCTGTCCATTAGGTATTTGGAAGCTGGGCAACTGTTGGAGTAAAGCATGATTCATTAAAACAGGCGTGAGTGTTCGGTGTAACTGACATGCAATCCTACAAAGGGGCTTCTGACTAAAGAGCTCTATTTTTGAAGTCAGAGTCATATCTTCACCGTTTCACAAAGTACTGAATACATAAGCATTTATAAAAGTTTGTTGGGTGAATGAGTGAAGGAATCTCATAATTTTTCTAGCCATAAGGCTATCCCAAAAGAAATAAGGAGCCTTATTCTAATTTTACTTTATTGAGCACTTGATAAATCTTAGGTGTTGATAAATCTTTGACATTTTTAAAGAGTCATTCATATGGACTTCTCTATAAAATTTCAGCACTCTTCCAGGCATAAGAAGCTTAAAAAATCTGAATTAGAGAGGGTAGGGGACATCAGATAAGGTTAAATACCATAGTGAGTGGACGAAGATTCATAAGACCTAACAGATACCAGGAATTATTAGTAAGCACATTGAAAAATAAGGAATCATATCAAATTAAAATTCAGAGTTAACTATTTCCCATACATACCATTTTCTTCCCACGTAGAAAAATCCATTTATTAATTTTGGAATAAAAAAAAAGAAACTCTTTTAAAACTAAGTATCGGCTCCTCCCACTGCCCCCCACCTCATCTCTGGTGATGAAGGGTGAATTGCTTTATCAAATGCAATTCTTGGAATAAGAATTATAATTTTCTGGGGCGCCTGGGTGGCGCAGTTGTTAAGCGTCTGCCTTCGGCTCAGGGCGTGATCCCAGCGTTCTGGGATCGAGTCCCACATCAGGCTCCTCCGCTAGGAGGCTGCTTCTTCCTCTCCCACTCCCCCTGCTTGTGTTCCCTCTCTCGCTGGCTGTCTCTCTCTGTCAAATAAATAAATAAAATCTTAAAAAAAAAAAAGAATTATAATTTTCTGTTTTTTAAAAAAAATCTAAACTACATCCTGGTGTTACAGCTTCATAAATTTATTTTGATAGTGACGAGTTGAGGATTTTAATAAAACTGCTTTGTTTTATACTCTTTCTCTCTACACCTCCATGCAATAATGACTGCTGAAATATATTTTTAGAGTCTTCCCAGGAAGACCTGAAATTATTTTACTTTCTGCAGCTTCCTGTAGAATATTTGGTCCACTCTGAGGGAGACCCAGAGGAATAATTACTATCTACAGGAGCACTCATTCATGCACATGGAGGGAGGGAAAAACACTGAATTGCATCATCAAGTAAAATATTTAATATCCTGTTTCTTGTGGCTAGGGTCCAGGGGCTTTGGGTTTTCCACTAGAATATTTTCCAGTCAGATGAATCAAATAATAATATCTCAGGTTTTTGAGAAACCTTGAAAAGATTGACTGCTCTCCATAATCTTTTTTCTTGGGGTAATGGGTTTTAAAAACCTCCTTCAAAGAAACACTCTGGCAGTCACCTCATGGCCATCCTGTAGTCCTTCTGCTGTCTCTGTATGGGGACTACAGGCAGCATAACATTCCCTTGGATTCAATGAACTCCATCGGTCCCACTGGTAACACACTTTAATGGCAGGTTAAAGGGATGATGAGTAGAGACATGATTTTGCCTTTATCAAAGATAAGTATTTATCCAGGGAAGGTACAAGTTTAATTTGCTAGCAGCTTATCCATTCTAAGTCAACCACTTCAAAGAAGCAGGTAAAACCAATCAAGTAGATTGTTTGCTTAATGGGTGGATCAAGGCCTTGGGCAAACAATTATACATGATACATGTCAATGAGGACAATCTTTCTCTTCTGGATGTCATGTTCTATCATCGCATAATGAAGTAATGACTTCTTGGCAAGCTGGCAGCTGAGATCTACAACCCTTCTCGATGCTATGCCAAGCAAACACAAAGAAAATGCATGTACACCATATCCTTCTGGTGGAGTATTTGCAGAACTTTTCATTCTCCCCCTTAAACATATGGGGTCTATACCTAGACCTTCCCAATTCCAACATACAACATTTCATTTTTATGGACATAATAGAAGAAAGAGTTCTACCCCCTGGAATAGTGTGGCTCTGAAGAGGAAAGAGCATTTAATGAAATAAAATGTTACCATTCGAATTTCAAACTTTTTGCCAATGGTAACTCAGTAACTGCTTTATATTGACTCTTCTGGTTAGAAGAGTCTGCACAAAAAAAAAATAAAACAAAACAAAACAAAAAAATCTTAAGGGAATTCCTGGCACCGTGTTTGACCAGAAGGGAATGCAAGAGTTTAAGAGTCATCCAAATCTGATCAACTTTTCACCCTGGGTTCTGTTTACAGACTCCTCAGCTCACATTGTTGGAATGAGACAAATATAGCCACTTTTGCTTTGATCTGCTGTCAGTTTGGCTTTCCAATCCTGGCACAATGGTGACATTTAAGAGGCAAGGGGATAAAATTATTTTCATTCCAGCCTCTTAAACATGTGAAGACTTATATTACAACTCTGGCCAACTATGAAGTTAGACCTCAATGGGCGATTTCTTTTTTATAAAAAGTTCTTTTTCTTACAGTGTTGGCTATGCACAGAAGTATAAAGACTTCAGCACATCCATTGCCCCAGTTAATTTTATTTTAAAAGGTAAGGATGGATTTGAGAACAATGGGGGAGAAAGAACTGCCACAAGGTACAAATCAAGCCAGGGTGAGATGGGTCTCCTACACGAGCTTCTGTTCGTTTTCAAAAAAGATCACGGTAACTTTCAAAACAATTAGTCAGGCCTACAGAAAACAAAACAGACCCTTGTTTAGGTATCTATTTACTCATCCCTCAACAGTAAGCTGTCTGAGTCACCCAAAGTCTTGCTGCCTCACCTGCGAGCCCCGTCTACTAATTTGATAGCTGAGAATAGTTACAAGAGCTAAGGGAATTGAGGGCACGCTTATAAATTAATGAATGAGGAGTCCCATCCATCTCGGAACAGAAGGTCTCCTTCCTCCCGTACCAGCCCTTCTTTCCATTTCTACCACTCTTAAAGGAAATTAAGGGGAAGAGGGGGCGTGAAAGGGGTGGGAAGGGGGATTGGGTGGCATACAGGCAAAGCCCGCAGTCTGTGCGATTGCCTAACAGACACATACCTATAGACACAAGCTTGTGTGGACTATCATCACAAGTTCGGATCTACGGGTTTGTGGCAACAGGCCTCAGCATCTTCTCTCGTTTGGGGGTTTGAGATGTCTGAAAATAAAACGTTAAAGCCATTAGTCCAGCCAAAGATTCTGCCATTCTGATATTTTATGCTCCAAATTGAAAGACTTCATTCTGCTCTTAGAAGGGGCGAAGGTTCACCAACAGCATCTGCATTCTCCCCACATAAGTCCCTCTGTTTTCACTTATCCCCCAGTTACGCTAGGCTTTAGGTAAATCTCATCAGGTTATTCGTTTAATATTACGGAAGCCTTATTTATTCAGACCTACACACACGATCGGGCCAAAGCGGTATCAGATTGTAAGAGAGAGAGAAAGAGAGAGAGATTGAGAAACACATGAAATCCCAAGTGCAAGTTCTTTCCTTTAAATGCCTGTAATTATGTGAAAAAGGATGGTGAATTTTTCCCTTCCATTTACATTCTGGAAAACAGGTGGAATAAACTGGCAAGCACCACCAACAGGCTTAGAAGTATTTTCTGAAAAGTCTTCTAGAGGAGATTTCTAGCTATCTTAAATTGGAAGACTCATCTTCAGGAAAAATGTGTGTTTCTGTTTCCACCCCACCCCCATTATTGGTCCCAACACCAACACAGAACAAGTTTGGGCATATATTATAAAATTTGAACTGGAAAAGAAATTGTGTAATTGTTCCCCCCAAAACTGTTCAAGGATGTGAAAATGGATCTATTTCTGAGGCCTCTTGTAAAATGATTTCATTTGTCAGTATAGCCTTCTTTCTCCCACGCTAACGCTCTACGCATAAACGTGGGACATCCAAGACGACGAAGCTTCACTAACAGTTCCTTTTGTGAATTTTCTTAAAGACATAGTCTGGATCATAAGCATCTCTACGACACATGATGAAAAGCAATATAATCCCCCTCCCTCGATATTGGGGAAAACATATGCCTCCATCCTCCACACGAACTAAAAAGAAACTTTTAAATTTGTGCTAGCAACATCAAAGATCCCGGCTCTCAAAAAAATTCTCTTCCTTCGCTTCGACATATGAGCATGAGACTTTCTCAAGATCCTAGGAGGCTCTACTGATAACAAAAAAGGCAGAGCTGAATTTGGGGATTATTTAGAGACAAGAGCAGGCCCTCATGCACACAGCCTGAAAGGGGAAAGCAAGAGAACACAAAACCCACCAACGGCAAGGACCAATAGGGACTGAGATGCGACCCTTCACAGATACTCCATCGCCTGCCTCGTTCATTAGGACTGAGCTGCGGGTAGGATTCCTGGCAGCGTACTCGTGCAGTGAAGGTTCCCCAAACTGAGAATTTAGGTGCAGCTCTGTGGCTTGACTTTCAGATCCAAAGCGACAACAGTAGCAAGTGGAAATAACTAGGATCCAAACCGATCGCCTGCAAGTGGTCTTGGCTTTCTTTTAAATGCTCATTTCCTTTCTAAAATGAAAGATTTTAAAATGAACCCCGAGCCTCTTCTTTTCCTTTGATCTTTCTGACAAAGGCACAGGTCCAGAGGCATTTGAGGCTGGACACTCTGCGCGCTGTTAAAGGGTCGCTGGAGCACGTGTGATGGAAGAACTCTCATTGGAACAGAAAGAAACCGGCCCAGGCTTCCAAAGTGATGAGGGCTAACTATTATTATCGGGTTTATTAAAAAGAGCAAATGCAGTATTTGTTCACAATGAACGAAAGAAGATCTGTCCAAGGGTTATACTTAGTCATTCAATTAGAGCCCTCTTCATACATTTGCACCCTCGAACCCCAAAGAAAGGAGCGCGATGTTATGTTTTAATTGGGGGCATCTCTCTCTCTCTCTTTTTTTTCTTTTGGTAAATATGGGACAGAGAGAAGCTATTCATTCCAAATGGGCTGTAGCGTTAGCTTCCAAACAATCCACGGTTTTAATTTCAGAAAATAAAAGAAAAATCAGGAGATGTCTAGATTGCAGGGGAAAAAAATAAGTCAAATCCTGACCTCATAGAAGAATGGTGTGTTTGGGAGAAGATATTTTCTCCAAAATATTAATTGACTACCTCCTTCAAGAAACTTCTCTGTGTTAAGGAGGAAAAGAAAGGTTCTTTTCAGAGGAAATTTTGGCTTGCTTTATGAAGCAAGATTCTGTGGGGCTCTGTTAGATAGTAATACTCATAATTAAGTTGGAAAATGGAGAATGAATGCTCATGGACAATGGCAAAGCAGGGTAAGGTAATTTATCAAGCAAATATATCATTTATGCTATAAAATATTTTTAAGTGGCACAAAGTCCTTCAATACCACTAAAAGGAAACTACCTATATCACGATAGCTGAGCTCAAATCCTAGCCACTGGACAGGTATGGGGATAGCTGCATTAAACGCCATACTGTATTACCAATCTAGGACTAAAGTTAAAACGTCAATATTGTTATTATGCAATTTATACAAGCCCTATCTTCCAGGAATTCAGAGCAGACGGTAGGCTTTTTAGAGACAATCCTCTAATATTTACATTTTTAAATTCAATTACCCAAGATAGCCACAGAGTTTAAGGACAGTGCCTGATGGTTTCAAATGAGTTCTGGCTAAATCATTTTCAAAAGAAGTAAGCACTGTTAAGTAATAACTTAAAAAAATTTTTTTTCCTGAATTCCATAGAATCGAATGCCATAACTGCTCTACTCATTTGCTATGAATCTTATAAAGCTATTTGCTAGTTTAAAAAAATCAAGTTTAAAATTCAGTTATTCTTCAGAACTAAAGCATTCAGGCATGCCCTAAAAATTTGCAGTACTTGAAGAAATGGAAGTTTTGGGTAAGTTATAGGAAAACATTATTACCTGAGAAAAGTAACTTCTTAGGAATCCTGTTTTTTAAGCTTGTGGCCATCTTGCTAGGCCAATATCTTCAAACCATTAGCCCGCATCTGGAAAATAAAATTATTTTAAGTGGATCAAGACCCTTTGTTTTTTGGTTGGTTTCTTTTTGCCACCCAATTCTTGATGAAAGCTAAATTAGAATTAACGCCAGAATGAGGGTAAAAAGGGAACACCAAACGCTGAAATAAAAATAATTCTAGAAAATCACTGGGCAACATTATGTTTACTTCATTTCCCAAACTACACATGATATAAAGGTTTTGCAAATAAGTCACTTTCACATTTTTCCTGGAATTTCCCTGGCTATCGACAAACCCTGAGAACGATTTTACCAGAAAAATGACCAAATAGGAATGTGAGGTCTCAAAATACTCACAAATTCCAAAGTTTTATACCAAACCGCTCACTTGCTAAACATGATTAAGAGACAGGCTATTGATAATTAAGAATGGTTCAGGTATAATCAAGTTGGGCAATCATTACCTGGCTTGATGTAGCATCATTGAAACATCGTTTTAACTTTTTGATTCTGAAATGTTTCGGGAGTCATTATTTCTCTCTGCTGATGGGGCTGTTACAAGAAGTAAAATATCTTATTGTGGAGAATTCATGAGTCCACCCCCTTCCACCACAGCAGGATTCTTGGCTCCCTTTCCAATGTTCTTTCATTGGCCATGTTTTAGACGCAGGGTTTGCTTTTCCTTCATTGTTCCTTTACTAATGGAAGGCAAACTCACGGTGCAGCTGCTTGCAAAACGGAAAATGTATCTGAGTTTTGCCTGGCTGTGGACTTGAACACCAAATCCATGGTGATGTCAGCAGAAAGACACCAACAGAAAGATTTCCTGCCCTCCACCCTCTTTTTTTAAAGATGTACGTCTTGTACCGAATCTCAGCAGACCTCCTTTGTCCTGAGGGGATAGAGCAATTCAACTGAACTTTTTAAAAAGGAAGGAAGGAAGGAAGGAAGGAAGGAAGGAAGGAAGGAAGGAAAAGAGAAAGAAAGAAAAAGAATGAAAGAAATGTAGGAAGAAAGGAAAGAAAAAAGAAAAGAAGGAGGCAGAAAGAGAAAGAAAAAGAGAAACAGAGAAAAAAAGAAGGAGGGAGGATGGACGAAAAGAAAAGAAAACCAAAAAGAACAACAACAACAAAAGACTCAACTACCCTTTGGCATTCATCATGAAGCAGGGGAGATAGCTAGTCTTTGGTCTCCCTATGGCTTTTCTGTTTTCCTGATGGCTTTTCTCTTACCCTCTGCAGCCCTTGCTTTTTGTAAGAAGATCCAATCACCTCAAGAAAAGAAGCACATCCAGCCACCGGTGCTCCAAGAGCCATTCACTTGTGCCATGTGCCACACCGGGCGCCATCCACCTGCAACACTGCCCCCGGGACACCAGACCCCAGTGCAGGAGTGCCTCTCAGGCGTGCAATGCACAGACTCCGGCACCAAAGCCAGCTAGCTTAGGTAAAATTAATTCTTCTCTGCCCAGGAAAAACTGACCAGAAGGGAGCGGGAGGGAGGAGACTGGCCAGGCAACGCCATCGTGTTCGTGCTCCTTTCGGCGGAAGGGAAAACTAGAATTGATATGGATAAGCTTCCTATCACCCCCACCACCCCCCCGCATTCAAAAAATTAATATTTTATGTAAAATGAAAAATGAAGGTGTGGCTAGGTCAATGGAAGAACAAAGACATGAAAATGGTATGACCGAGTAAGACAGAGTGGTCAGAAACAAAAGATGCCCTCAGATTATAAATGACAGAAAAAGCAGCCCACTCCTCCAACAGTCTGGAACCCACTCTGTGTGTGCCCTCAATAGAAGTGTAAGAGATCAACTATTTCAGAGTGAGGAATTGGAGGCAAATTTGCTTTCAACACACCCGAAGAAACAAAAGAGAAAGAGGCTGTCAGTAACAAGTTGTCTCGTGCGCAGCTGGCTAAGGAGACTACTTTCACTTTTGAAAGCAAGAAGTTTGCTTAGGATGACAATTTTTCTTCCTTTTTAAAATGCAAACAATGATGCCAGGCTACAACTCTCCTTTCTAGCTAGGTGGTTTAATAAAGCCAGGAGGGTTTCCTCAAAGAATCACAATTTTAAGAAGTAGAGAAGACCCTGGTTGTGATATGGAAACGTGAGATACAGATTTTTAAAGATCAGACGTCTGTCATTTCTTTAATATAAATGAACTATATGGTGTGCAAGGCTTCCTGTATGCTGGCCAACGTTAACACTTTCATTTTCAAAGCTATGTTTTACTCTTGAGAACGCAACCCGCAATTAGATTAGGAAGCTACGAATTAAGTGGGGGTACAGCGAGGCTTGGGAAAGAACTGACAATTAAATCACTTGGACCCTGTGAGAAAAGAGATAAGCCATATGCAAAGAGTCAGGATGTCCTTGGAACCCTGACCGTGTAACAATGGGATGCTTGTTCCGGGAAACGTACAAGAGAGCCCGGAGCCCCTGCAAGGTTGTCTACAACCATCAAACACAAGAAACCAGGTTCGGCTGCAACAGAAAGACCTTTGCATTACTGCAGGGTACAGATTTACTCAGAGGGAACATCTGAACAGCCTACCAAGCCTCCACATCTCAGCCCAGGAGAGGCCAGCTTTTCTCCGCTCAGGCGCTCCACGTCTACTGATTTCTACCTTTCCCTCTTCCGTCGGAACAACAAACCACCAAGGAGAACATGATTTTATATCGTCTTCGCCAAAGTGAAGTTTGAAAAGAAAAAAGTATCAATTTACATTATCTACTTCTTGCTCTCAACTTTTCCTAGGATCAATCTCTTTCTTCTCTCTCTCTCTCTCTCTCTCTCACACACACACACACACACACACACACACACACACTGCTGCTTGGTCCAATCTGCTCCTTGCTTAACAACAACAGAATGACAAGCAACATCTGTTTGTAAAAGAGCCAAAATCAAACCTTCACGTTTTTTGGCCAGGTTTCTCTTTTCTTTTTTTCCCCTGACTCTCAAAGGGGAGGGGGCAGGAGGAGAAATATTAAGATTTACATTCGACATTGGCTCCAGTGAAGCAGCAACTCTACTCCCCCAGAGTTATTTCAAAGGAAAGCAATGTGAGGTCAAACCACTGCAGTATTTCTGGTTGTCTCCCCTGAAGCAAGTCCGATCGCATAAAATCCGACAACATACCGATCCCTAAAAGTCAGGATTTTTTTCCCTAATAGCTTTATATTCTAATTATATTATATTCTAATTAGAATTACAGGACCCTGTGTGTGTGTATGTGTGCATGTGTGATTGTGTGTGTGTGCGTATGTGTGTATGGGGGCAAGAGGTGAGAGATGCAAGAGGAGAAGAACGAGACAAAAACATGATGGGAGATATGTGGACAGGAAAGGAGCTCTGTGGCTTCTCCCCATTTTGCAACACACGGGCGTATAAACAGGCACATTCACACATATGCCACACACAGGAACGCACACTGCAAGCAGCGAGGCCGTGGCAGAAACCTGCACAGCTGTGGCCATCAGAAACAGTCTCTATCTTTCCCCCGCGGAGATGAGAATTTCTGGAAAGCTACCAACAGCCCACAAAGTCATAATGCAAAGGAGCAGAGCCACCTCAGGGAGGGAGGGGCCCCGGGTGGGAAGGAGCCAGGGAGGGAGAGAAGGGTTTGCTACCAACTGAAACAATTTCACCCTCTTCGAAGAGAAATCGAGGACTGTTAGAAGCCCGACTCGCGTTTCACTCCGGGTTTGGAAGAAACCCACACACAGTAAGGGAAAAATAAATTCAGACAAGTTGCTAAGGAGACTTGTGTAAACTCCAAGCGTAGACATATTTCTTGGCCTTTCCCCCTCTGCTCCATCTTGTATTCTGATCACGCCGCGCTGCGGCAACATTACACCAACCCCCTGCATTAATCTTGGCCTTGGCCGTGCAGACTGGCAGAGCACGCTGGCTGTATATATCATCATCTTTCCAACTTAACAAGTGGAAAGGGTGTGTATGTGCGTGCACGTGTGTGTGTGCACATGTGTGTGTGTGCCTAGGTGGAGGGAGAGAGTGGGGGAACTTAATTTGGAATTCTTTAAACATAGGTGTTGAGCAAAGAGGAATACTTAGCCTGCGTGTTTGGGGAGCCGTGAGGAAAGCAGCAGGTAAATAAGACACCTAGGACGGGAAGTTTCTCTTCACCTGTGCGTGATGTCCTTTCTCCGTGCCCTTAGCCTACCCCACCTCCCCTCTGGTTAAAATCCTGGATTCCCGGCGGAGGTAAGCAGAGCCTGAGTCATTACGGAGGCCGGTGCAGGGGCCCAGGCTCAGGTGGAACACAGTACATTCCATAAAGTGGAACCCTGTTCCTGGCTCCCCTGCTTAGGAGGGTGTCCCAGGGAGATCAGCTTTTGAAAACAAGCCGGAACGATTCCTAAAACCTCTAAACCAAACCTGTTTAGATTCTAAACCAGTCAGCATTTTGGAGGAGAGACTCCAGCCCAATACCCATGCTCCAGAGCACAGGCCTTCTCCCACAGTGACACATCTTTCACGGCAGCTGATATATGTCAACATTTGATTTAGGGGAAAATTAACATTTCCTTTCAGGACAGAGATGTTTGTACTGTAGAAGCCAATATTTTCCTTTCTCAGCCTCCTGTATTAGAATTTCTAAAATCTTCCCTAGGACATAGAGAGGGTCGACAATACTTAGCCTGAATCATTACTCAGGGTGCTGGGGCAAACCAAAGTCAGGTCTGAGTGTGCACGTGTGTGTGTGCTTCTGTGTTTTTGTGTGCATGTGTGTGTGTTTGTGTATGTGTGTGTGTGTCCCTGTGTCACTGTCATGGGCAGATTAGTAAGACACACACCAAAATAGTTGGAGGACGAGCATCTGTTTGGTCCCTTCCCAAATTAGAGAAGTTCACAACAGAAAAGCTCCAGTGAGGGGCAACCAACCAAGCCCACTGCTGTTTTAGCCACAATTCTCAGGGGTGGACGTGGGACAAGGGATTAGCAAGGGGATGGGAAAAGCATCTGCGTTCAGTGCACAGGACTGGGTGTGTCCCTCGGCGGGCTCCGAGAAGGCTATGCGGCTCCCATCTCTTCTCCTTGCCAACCTTTATTTGGTCTTCACACTTCAAAGCTACAGCAAGCTGTTCTGCCTCAGTTGAAATCAGGCAGCCAGGCGACTCTTAAACTAGCAAGATGGAGATTTCACTCCTGCCACTCTCAGAGAAAAACATAACCCAGCAACCAGCCCTGCTTGCCCACCCTTTCCAAACGACTCCATGAAACTGAAGCCTGGATTTTAGGGAAGAGGGGATCACTGGAGTTCTTCATGACCTTTTCCCTACCAGGCCTATCCTCTGACGTTTGTGGCACGAAGCCATCGTGACTCAATCAAAATGAAAAATGAACCTTGACGGAGGAGAGCCTGGTGGGCCTATCCCAGCAGGCAACTGGGCAATTACCCTGTGACCTGGTTGGCCTGGGGGCAGTAGAGTGACACCTGCCTTTTTTTTCATTTGTTCAGGAAGCCCAGGAAATCCTGCCTCGTCTCCTGCTGGTCTATTTGTCCTGCCTGCTGGGAATGGGAAGGTTATCTCACCCTAATATGAAGACATGTTTGCTGGGACGCTCCATGCTCTTCCATCATCAAAGAGAGGAAGAACTAATTTACAGGATCAATGCAACCAGTCGTCCTGCCGTGGAGGACCCTTCTCCACCTTGATTGCCAAAAACACACTTTCCTTTATAAGGTGGCTCGCTGCTTTCTCAAAGTCCCCAAAGAACAGAAAACATATTAGATACCCTTCATTACAGCACCACCTGCCCTCCCTCCAGTCCTGCCAATCCTTTGTGGAAAAAGAAAAGATACCAGTAAACCAATGATCAACATGGCTAGGCTGGCTGTATCAGAGGCATAACGAGTACATTCAGATAACTTTCAGATAAAAAATATGGTTTTTCGCATCATGTTAGAAAATCTGTAATGAGTCTGTTCTCTGAGATTCAGGAAGAAAAACGGCTCTATTAACAGTGGCTGGCAAACTATAATGCTGCCCAGACCCATCTCAAAGTAAAAAGAGTTACAACTGCTATTTTTAACTTGAGTATAGGTACGTGTGTGTGTGTGTGTGTGTACCATCCAAATGTCTCATTTCTAGCCTTGAGCTCAAAAACCACATCTTTTTCACATTTTGTCAAGTGACCTTCCCTTACTCCACCCTGAAATTCAGTCCGATACCCCACACACAGGGTAAGGAACAGAATGTTTTGCTTCTCCATTTTTTATGAGCTAATGTTTCAGATTGCAAAATGCTTTACACATCATCCAGTCACTGTCTCCTCGGTCCAGCTGGTATTACTGCTCCACGTTGCAGCGGAGAGGAAAGTTAAGTGTCTTTCTAAAGCTCATGCTATGGCAGCATCACAATGAAGACCCCCTTCCCCTCCCCAAACTGGGGAGAGGGTCCTAGGTCCTGAAGGGACTTCGTGGTCCCCCTTTTCTCATTCTGCCTTACTTGTCACTGAGCCACTGTGTGCCCACCTATAATCCCGAGATGTAGGAAACCCCTGCCGTTAAGTACTCTAGCAGCTGCCATCTTGGGTACCCCCAAAGAAGAAGCCACCAAATGCTCATATTGGAGATTGACATCAGAGGTCAATTAAGATCGAGAAAGGTCTCCAGCAGTATGTTCTAGTCAAGCCCAGCTAACTGTGCATCGCCATAACTCTGATCGTAACAGAGAGGTCACGGACTCCGGATTCTACAAAATGCTCTTCTCCGATCTAGACCTGGGCTAGAGTCCATCTGTCCATTACCTGGGGTCACTGGTACTGCTCACTTAATTTTTATTTGTTTTCACACACGGGACAGGACCAAAGAGAAGATAAATTCAAGATTTGAAGAAGACATCAAATTCTAAGTGTCCCGTGTAAAATGTTTACACATTTTCTATATATTCCCAAGGCAAGTGGTTACTAAAATATAATTGAAAAAGTATTAGTGTCCCTCAGGGGGCATTTGAGGTGGTGAAGATGCTGTTCTTGGGTAGGATTAATATCTACAATATAATCACATCTCTGTATTTTCATCTCCCATAAATAATTTATTTCTGACATTTAATATGGACCAGACATCACCTCATGGCTCACAAAAGCAGGATCATATTTCCCATTTTTTTGACGTGATGCTTTTGGGGTGGCAGACAAGGATGGGTGGGGTACATGGAAAGCTGCATCTTGAGTCCCATCTAAATGATCTGTAAACAGAAAAGGCTGGCAAAAGCCACAGAACAAGTCCAAAATCCCTTCTTGAAACATGTTAATTATGTCACGAAGAACGCAAGATGCCACTTATTCCATATTTTTATTTTTAAAGATTGAGCCCTTGATGCCAACCCTGACTGACTGTTAGGGGCTGTCTGGAGTACAGACTTAAAAGGATTCTGAAATCCTGTCTGATCTCAGTAGGAAAGAGTTTTATGAGCATTTAGTAACTTATCACTGCCAAGGGGGAAGGAGTTTGATGGGACATATACTAAATAGTGTCTGCCATTCCTGACTGACCCCAAACTCCTCTTGGAGCAACATTTCCTTGACTTCTTCATGACCATGGGGAGGGGCTGTTCAGGAGCCTCTGTGTGATCTATTCGGGGATTCCTGGAAAGTATCAGCGTTATTATTATATTATTTCTGGACATTCTAGCTCATCAGAAAGGAGTCTGGGTTGATTTTTATCTTAGACATCTTATTCACACAATCTTTGGAAAACACTCTAAATTACTGGAGCAAAGTCAAAATAAAAAAAAAAATAGCAAAAACAACTCCCATCCTCTTCTCCCAGTCACTGAGAGACACAAATCTGACAGCTAAGTCTCTGTTGAAGGCAAGAAAAATCAGGAAAAAGAGCAGTTTCTATGTAGCCCCGGATGCCAAACCCCTTCATCCTACTCTGATTCTCCTTGGAATCTCTATGTGAGACAACAGATTTTATAACAAAGACTTCTCCCCAGATGATTACCTGATCCACATTGGCATGACCGTTTCTCCCGGGAAGTTTGGAAGGTTCTTGGTCCCAGGTGAGGGCAAGCAGGGGCAAGGAGAAGACACTGTGATGAGATATGGATGCTTGCCATCCTACCTCATTGACTTAGGAGGTTAGAAAGCTCTGGCTGAACAGGACCTAAAATCAGTAGACTTACCCTTTATTCAGGATACTCAGCAACAGACAAAGCTCACCAGAAATACCTGGACCCTGAAGAAGCCTTATCATCGTAAATAAGATCTGACTGTAATTCATAGGTTCGCTAATGGACTTCTGCCCCACAAGAAGGTAAAGCTTTCGTCTATGGTCTAAATAAATTAAAGTAAAAGTCCCTTTTCAGAAACGGAAGCCTAAGGGGACCACGTCAAAGACTTTCTCACTCTCATTGATCTAGCTTTCTCTGCTGAACTCCACATTATGGGCTATGAAATCCACCTTTCCAAGAGATAGGGTGGGAATCTCCCCAAGGGCAATTAGGTATTAATTCCAACCTGTGGAGAAGCCTACTTTATTTTCATATTTCCAAGATGAGGTGGAGGACACCTTCCTAGCCCCAGCCTAAAGAAACTCAGCATGATAGCTTGTAAAGATGGAGATCTTCCAACCTTTGAAGGGGGGTGGGGTCATCAATCCTTTCTTGACTGAGCAAAATAGATAGGGCTGACACATCCTTCTCCTTACAAGTCAGACCACTACCTAGCCCATCCCTCCATCACCATGGAGGCCTACAGCTGGGTCCTCCAGTAACCCCCACTTGAATCCTTTTGGCAAATGGACATGAAAGGTCAAGCCTACCAGATGTTCTGCAGTGACCTGTGCACACACAGTGAGGGATTAAGATCAAATCACTGATGAGTTTTCCTTGTGGACCTGCAGCCCCCGGCAGAAGTGGTGACCACAGGAGTCAGAAGTCTCTACCTTTGAGGTAGGAATTTTCAAGGAGACTTGGAGGCTTGACCTCCAAAGGGAAGGCCTGGTTGGAGCTCAGAAATAAAGTACAATAAAAAATCTGTCTGGAATGGGTTTACACAGGATCCCCTGGGTAACAGAGAATGACAAGAAATTCCATCCGGGAGTTCAGCTGAGCATCATAACCTTGATTCCTCGGCACATCTGTAAGTCCTATTAGTGCTTACAGACCGACTTGCCTGTGAATTGATTGGGAAGTAGTTACGCTGAAGGGGCCATGAAGATGGGAGAGATAACATATCGCTTCCTCCACCCCCTGCCCAGAGCTTGCTTTGGAGGTCTCGGAGCAAGGAGCATGGGCTCTAGGGTACCCCTTGTCCTAAATGATCACCGCCACCCCCATACGGGAGTGTAAGTGTCTCCCCAGCCACCGCCTCCTTTGTGGCCATGAACTTGTGGGTACGGATGTTGGTATGCTGCCACTGAAACCCAGAGCTGGATTTTCTTCTTAGCATGTTCACAGCCTCCAGACCCATGGCAGACAAAGGCACCACCAAATCCACACTAAGCAAACATAAAAGCCCCGAGAAAGAGAAACACTCGCTCCCTAACTGCCTTTCTTAGAGCATATGGCCTACCGGCCTCACTAATGCTAATACAATGAAATTCCTATTTAAACATCTTAGCAGACAGCTCCAAAATGGCACTGGCTCCACCGTGCATTTTCTTTTTTTCTTTCTTTCTTTCTTTCTTTCTTTCTTTCTTCTTTCTTTCTTTCTTTCTTTCTTTCTTTCTTTCTTTCTTTCTTTCTTTCTTTCTTTCTTTCTTTCTTTCTTTTTTCCGGTTACATCTCGGCCTTTGCTAGAGTCCCACTTCCCTGCACACACATACCTCGCAAATGGGCTATGCCAGATGGGCTCTTAATCATAGTAATCAGCTGGGAAATTAAATGTTGGAAAATCCAGCCAGTCTCCTGAATTTTCCCACTTGAGATCAGGGCCTGAGCCATCGTGGTGTCCTATATGAGATCCAGGCCGCCTTTTAGAGAAGGGTCAATGTGATGGACCCAGTGTGGGCTTCACACTTTCTGGGCATTCGTGTTTCTTTCTCAGAAGATGGCTGTAGCTCAATTCACTTTTGTTTCAGCCTGACAGTTGCTATTAATACCTCTTATTTACAGAACACACACCTCGAAGGAGCTCAAAACATTTACAGAAATTAACCAAGCCTTGTAACATCGCTGTCAAGTAGACGGGGACTAGATGTACTTTCTTCATTTCAGGAGGAGAAACTGAGCTACTAAGAGGGCAAATTTCTTTGCCATGCCGCATAGACAGGACCCCACGGCCTACTCACTTCCAGCTGTCTGCCAAAGCTGCCAAATGAGGTAGGTATTTATTTATACTGTTCTCATCAGCTTATTACTCTAGTATTTTTCACACATTCGTAGGCACACCCACACCCAAAAAGCATACTGTTAGATCCTGGTGTGCAAATATCACGTCTTTTTTTTTTTCTTCTCTGAACCTCTCCCTGAGTGTGTATTGCAGGTTTCCCCTTGTAAGTGATCAATAGGTCTGATTGATCTGGCTTTCTTCCTCTCTGCCCAGAAGACTTCTAGATTCTGTTCAAATGTCACTTCCCCAGGTGACCCTGCCTGAGGTTCCATTGGCAGCTGGGTTTCTGGTGATGCTGTTGTACCCTCCTCACCCAGCACCAAAGCCATTCTACTGGGATTATTAAAAGGCATAATAGTGAAAAGAAAGTAACTTTGTAGTCTTTGTGATAGACAGGCCTCCACTGGAATCCTAATTCTGCCCCTGTGAGACATTGGAGAAGGTAAAATGAGGATAACGATATCTACTCCAGAATCCGTTCTGGGACTATTTGTAGTTGGAGAGAATAGAAACAATTGGATACTAATCGATATGGCAATGCTTAGATGCAGGGTGGTCCATCAGTATTGAGAAATGCTCTTCTAGCCGTGATGAAGACTAGACGTGTACAAAGAAAGAACAAAGAAATACCTCCAAGACACATTAAGTGTGAGGAACAAGTTGCAGAGAATATGTATGATTCTATAAATACGAAAAGCTCCCAAATCATATCGCTGTTCTGTACAGCCTTGCCTAAAGGTAAGACAAGAGCACATACAAAGCAAGGGCTCAAGACACCGTGGCTACTCCTCTTGCTAAGTCTGGATTCCTTGCAAGTGGAGCTGGGTTCGAACCTGTGTATCTCTAGCTCCCAGCACAGCGTTGGCACTTGACAGGGGCGGAGCAAGTGAAGGAATACTACTCAGTGAATGATGCAATCAGGAGTTAGCTGTTGAGTCAGGAAATAAGAGCGTTAATGTGAATCACAGAGTCTTCTGTGCTGTTTTCTAATGTAGGGAGGCAACGCAGTCCTTTGGGAAGAAATTGTCACGAGGCCGAGATTCCAGATGAGTGTTCCTGAAAGTGTGGCCTCGGGACCACCAGCCGCCACATCACCCTGGAGACTTGTTAATTGTGCAGATTCCTGGGCCCTGCCCCTGATCTGAATCAGAGTATCTGGGACTGTGATTCAGGAAATCTGTGTTGGAACAATCTGGTTTTTATCTATAGATAAAAGAATCACTGCTTTAGATCTGTGCTACCTTCCTGTTTGACTTTGGGCAAATCACTAACATTTGCAGAGTTGAATTCCTTCTCTCCCATGGAAGGGTTGGATCTCAAACACTCCTTAAGCTGCTAAATTCTACACCTGTGACTAATCCAGTTCCGGGGTAGACCTCTCCATAGGCCATATACAATGGACAATCCAAACCTGGTTTGAGCTGTTGGGTCTTTGCTCTATTTATTGGATATTTTTCCAATTCAGAAGCTTCTTGTTATTTGCTCTTACTCTTTATAATATTCTTTAATTACTAAAATCAAGAGTTAAGGACATTCTTTGAGTGTTGGTTCTTAATGATTAAAATATACGGCTTTAATATCTTAACACATTTGTGTTATAATTACATTAACATAATATAATGACTATGAGAAAGAGAAACACACACACACACACACACACACACACACACACACACGAAAGGGAAGATGGTATGAAGACCTTGGAACAGATACTAAAAACAGTGTTAGGAAAGATTATCGGAGAAAGCCAATAGAATGTCTCCCTCTGGCCTTGGGTATGGATGGAATAAGAAGAATGTGTCCAGTCATTTTCATGGAATTTAAAAGCCAAGAGCACAGATGGCTGAGTTGAAGAGGGACTCTCTAGCATGTTCAATGTGTAGCAGGCCAAAAAATGGCAAGTGATAGCATCCTCCAATAAATCCCAGAGGTTTCTAGGACAAAATCCAAAACCAAATTAACCCCTCCTTTAGTCTTCAGAGAAAGAAGACCTTTTTAGAGTCACCAAGAAACAGCTCCAGGCCTTAATAAGAATACTCTCTTTCTACCTAAGGCAAGGTCTTTGAAGTCAGCGGATCTGTACTGAGTGTTCTCTACCCTGTTTATATATTTGGGTGACTTCCTTAGTCCCTCAGAGCCCCCATTTCCTAATCTATACAATGGGAATCATGGGATCTATTTCCCAGGGTTATTGGGAGAAGGGAGTGAAATAAGGCATTTGAAAGTGCCCAGCCTGTGCCCCAGGCACCTTAAGCATTAGACCAATATTTAAAAGAAAACACTCTTCTTTCTGCAATTGTATTCTACATAATTGTCCTTTCAGCCTGTCTTGTCTTCCTCACGAGAGCCTGATAGAGTGGTGATTTAGGACTATTCAAAAGGGTCATGCTTCTTGAAATTCTCAAATCGTTTTAATTTTAGTTTCTATGTTATTGCAGCTCTGCTCCATATTCCTTTTAGTAATTAAAACAAAATCACACACATGCGTGGTGAGTCCTTTTGTCAAAAACAAACAAACGAACAAAATAAAGTCTAAAGACTCTTTCAGAGGCACTTTGAAATATATCTTATAAAAGGAAAACCAATATTATCAATGGCAACACAGGGTCCACGATTTGAGGGTGATGAATTCTGGGGCCTGGGACGCTGCCTGGCACATAATAAGTACCAAGCAAATATGCACTAAATGAACCCAAGACCTAATGCTTCTAGCCAGAGTAAAAGTGGGAAGAGATTTTAAAAACATTTTTTTAAAATGTTGATAGCGTATAGTTAGTAGGATGGAGGGACTAAATGAAAGTTCATTGGAAGTCTTAGTTCACAATGAAACAAGACACTTGATAATAGGCTAACTCTCCAATAAGCTAGATTACTGGTGTTATTTAGACATTTCTTATATTTTTACTAAACTCACATTCTGTCATTTCAACAGTATCAAGCTCTTTCTTGAAAAAATGTCTAAGGGAGAAAGTTAAAATTCCTGAATATAAAGCCATCATCTTTGGGATTCTTTGGACCTAGACTCAGGGGACTGAAGAAGAAAGTCTCTTATCATCCCCTCCCTTCCCTTACTCTCTCTTACCCTCACTCCTGCTCACTCATATTCATTGTTTTCCAGTAGGAGTCAGACACTTGTGTCTTGGCCTACACCTTTCTGGAAGCAAGTCTCACACTTTTCTTCTTCATTGCCATGTGCGCAGCCCTGGCTTAGCGTTGAGCACACAGTAGTACAGAAGAAATACGTGTAATATAAATTATATACCACATGAAAGCATCAGGGAGGTTTCATATTGGGAGAGAACGTGATTGTTCTACCTCTCCAAGGTACCTTAGCCGCTTCTAACTTACCTCACTACTTAGAGGGTAGACATCTCATATATTTCAGGTATGTATTCATTCACTACCCCATGAGCTGGGAGAGCCTCAAGATCAGGGTAATGTCTTCCTCCTCTATATCCTCTCACAAACAGCCACTTCCGGGCTCCACCCACAGTGACTGGTGATTCACCCAAAATGGCTGCCTGACTCAGAACCAACAGGATCCGTACAACCCACTCTGGACCTTCCAAGGGAGTAGGGACCATGTCTCACTCACACTGGCATATACTCGCGTGCCTGACACATCAAATACGCACAATAAATATTGACTGAGGAAGGCAGGAAGGCAGTATGAATGAAAGATACTAAAAAAGAAAAAAAAATCCGAATGTTTTAGTGAAGCCAAACATGCGGCAAAATAAACGAATGTGCTTTTCTATTCATTCTATCTTGCATTCATTCAACAAATATTTATTGAGGGCCTAGTTTGTGCCAGCCGTTGTATGGCACCTGTGCCCTGCAGATGAATCATACAGAAGAGGGAAAACAGGCGTGCATGGCATGTCTACTCTAGTGGGGAAGACAGATGGTTCAGAAATAATTACATGTGTCCTGGGATTGGCAATCGGCAAGGAGAGGGTATATTCCCTCTTGAAGGGTGCAGAGGAGGCACAAAGGAAACAGTGGATAATCAGGGAGTGACAAGGAAAGGAAAGAGAAGACAAAAAAATATTCAACACAATTTGTCTGCCCCTGCAAGCAAGGAACTTCTTGTAAAGAGAAGTGTAGTCAGGACATTAGTCACCCTTTAAATTGATGGTTTAGTGTGATGGCAAAAGCTGGTAGAGCCAATAGACATCTTTTATGCACAGTAATATTGACACATATCCAGCCAAGAAACCCCAACATTCCCATCTGACTGACTCATTGGACAAACTCAAATGCCTGAGCTCAAGTGTGGGCTGACCTCCTCGACCTTGACACTAACCCATGAGCTGTTTCAGTATGTTTTAACAAATACTGGGAAGTGGAAAGCTTTTGTTTCTCTTGGTTTTCACAGAGATATCTATTGACTTGCACCTGACCTTCAATATATAATTTTGTACCAGGGATTCAACCTCAGTTGGGAAAAGTGGCAGTGATAGAGGATGAGGAAGAAAGGCATTTGAGAAATTATCCAGATAAAAGCATAGACACTTAAACACTAAATGAAGCCACTTGAAAAAGAGACCCAATAATGAGTTATAATATTGACTTAGAATAAATTCAAGCTCAAGTGCAATTACTTTGAATGTCAAGATGGGTAAGAGGAAAACCAATGTGCTGTGGTATTTGGACCCACATACAACTCTTGGATCTGGCACTTAGAGAGACATTTGTCCTGTGACCTTCCTGGTCTGCTTAATATCAGGTGTACAGCCATAGACCCCAATCTTCACATCTGTGAAATGGAACCTCTGCTGGTTTTGAGTAGGAAAAATAGAAGAGGACCTGGGCGTACATGTGTGGATATACAAATAGATTGTCTCTCCGTGTGTTGGTCTGTACTGAAAAGGCATGCAAGGAGGAAAATGCATCTTCAAATAGAATACTTCTTATCATCAAGCATGCCCTTTTGTTCTGTTTCTCAGGATTTTCTCTCTGTCTTGAGGAGGTCCATGTAGAAACGCAGGGGCTGACAGCCAAGGGTTTCAAACCCAGTCTCATCACTTAGGTGGCCGCTCTGGATAAGTTACTTAACTTGCTCATACTCAATTTTTCCCACCTAAAACATGTAGAGTTGGAGAGTAAGTAAAATTACTTGGCACCTGTAGATGACCAGTACATGCTGATTACTTTTTCTCGTTCCCAAATAGAAATACAAGGTAGGAACGAATCCCCTGTGTTTGCTTATATGTTCTTGTAATACAGGGATGATTGAAGAGCCGCATATGTGGTGATGCGGGAAATACACCTGAGATACAGTTCTGAGTAATCAAAGGTAAGAACAGGGCTTTGAGTTGCAATAAAGGAAAGCAGAAAGACTGTGCTCTTGGGAGATAATTTGTTTGTTTCATTCTCTTTGCTCCCAGGACCTCCCCTCCCTCACGATCACTTGCTCCTGGATGCCGAAGCTCCAGGTTCAATTATTCTCATGAAGAAGCTGGCTGCCGCAGGCAACTCTCCTGGCCACACAGCTATCTTTCCCCTAACTTCTCAGATGAGTCTTTCCACTGGGAGGAAAGGCTCTAGAGACTTCATGCAGAACATGCTGGCCCTTATTTGGTCTCAGCCCTAAGTCAGGCAAGCCAATGCCACTGTGATTTTTGCTTAGTATTTCTTTTATGAACGGTGAGGTTGAGAGAAAGAGGGAAGGGTGCACACCCACAAGGTTCTTGCGGGCTCCTAAAATACTGTTCTATCTGAATGGGTGTAATTGCAAAACTCAACAGCTAAGGAACTACGCAGCAACTCACACACACTTATAAAGGCTCACTCAAAAGCCTTATACCCATATTCTCGAAAATTCCTTTTTGTTGTAGAAAACAGATGTAGAAGATACTTTCTTCTAGTGGCCTGTCAGTCAGCTGAGCTTCAGAAATATTATGTTCATAAAAGCATTACATGAGGGATGATTGCATTTTCCTTATTGGTACAATATGATATAAATAATATGGCATTTGCATTATAATGAAAATATAATACACATCCATCCATCCACCAAATATTTATTAAGTACCTTCTGCGGATTAGGCAATGAGCTAGACCAATAGAAATGCACATACAGAAGGAATTTTCACATTCCCTTGAATAGTATCTACCAATATAGTCAGGATAAAGATCTCATGGGTATAGAGTGAAATCTGCTGGCATGTTTTCCTCGGACATCACATTTAGCCTTCATGATATTTTCATAAACATAGCTTTTTCACTCACGGTGTGTTCGCTCTTTAGAATTTCTTTGGACAATCTCAAAAAAAATCCACTTAGGATGATTTTACACTCACTACGGAAAGACTGATTCTAAAACAAGAGACTGAGATCGGATACTGTTGGCCTCAAATTCCAAGTAGAAAGGCAGCGCACAATACCAGGATGATAAATGTCCTCACGTGAAGCCACTCTCATCCATAGTTTTCAAAGTAAGTCATGTTTGTGGTGGTCTTTAAAGAAAAAGAATGGAGAATAGGAATGGACAAGAGAATGCCTAGTAAAATAATTCATGTTTCCCACATGCTTCAGAGATAGGAGATCCACGTGACCCTTACCACTACTAGCCACTGGTTATTGAACAGTAAACATGCCACGTACATCACTAGATAGATAGATAGATAGATAGATAGATAGATAGATATTTTCTATTTAATTCCCACAGCAGCATGAGGTAGGCGATATTTTATCCATCGTCTAAATATAGATGTGAAGCCCAGAGAAGTGACATGGCTCAGGTCACATAATCAGGAAATATAGAGCAGGGGTCTAAGCCAGAATCAAGGGTCTGACTCCAAAGCTTATCCTATGTTGTTAACCTCTGCTCAAGTCCAATCTAAAATGCAGAGTGGGAAATCTAATTGAAAGAGACCAAATGATGCTTAAGAATCTCCTTCAACTACCGTAGTGACTCTTACAACTTGTTGGATGGATCTCCGATTTCTCTGGAACAATTTTATGAGAGCTGTAGATGCTTTCCCTAGAAAGGGGGATATATATGGTCACGGTTTTCGTGTGTATATGCAGTTCTGGGGGATTTCCAGACTCTTCAAAACTAAGGCTAAAAGTCTGTGCCCTGAAAGTCGCAGGACATGACACGGATGGAGTGGGTAGAAATATCTCCTTGGCCAAACCAACCAGGTTGTGTAAATTCTATAGTCTAAGCAATTCTTTGCAAACACAAAATTCACTCCCCAACAGAGGCTAATTACGATAGACAGAGACCCCAAATTATAAAGATACAAAGAACACAGGTTGCAACCTGATTCTTGCTGGACCTGTGAGCAGGAATGAGTCAGCAGCAGCATCTAGGGGAACTGGGAAGAATGCTGCTAGAATGAATGTCAACCCTGCAGCTGGGCTGGACCCCTTGGTCACGACCTTGAGGCTCAAGGAATTGGCTCAGACAGTTCTGAACTGAGTAGCCATCTCACAGACAGCCCCCAGCCCGGCAGGATGCCTCCCTCTAACTCTGCCATCATGACACTGCCATCTGCAACAACTGAGCTGAGATTTCTCAAGACCAAATTTATCACGCCCGAGATTCCATTCTTACATAAGAATCACCTGTCGCTCGTGCATAAGTTTCAGCGCCAACTGAGCCAAGGGTAATCAAGATTTAAAAGGAAGGGGCTGAATAAATATCAACCAGATTTCCTCTCTGTGGGGCCGAGTTTTGAAAAATCTTTGTGCCCTCATGCACCCCTCATAAGAGACTGTCATTTTTCTACTTTGAGTCCGCATCACTGCTGTCGGGGGAAGGATGCTCTAAGAGTCACAGGCAATCTGTCTTCTTGGAGGTTCTCTTCAAGCTATGACCTCGGTTTGCTCCAGCTTCTGTCTATCCTCATGAGTTTCAGCTTGCTCTCATCATCGGCTAAATTAACCATAAAGCAAAGGCTTGACTCACATTACCAAAGCCTGAAAGAAATCTGTACAAGCCCTGAGCTACGCATCCCTATATCAAAGGCCGTGGTCCTAGGAAGAAGTGCGGGAATGGCCCTCATATTTATATAGTACTTGGGTAATCTAGAAGATTCCTTTAGCCTAAGACCTTGGAGTCGAGGTTCAAGTGTGCTGTTGGAGGGCAAAGAAAATGCCATTTGAAGGTGATAGAAGGAAGCAGAGTTGTTTAAGGAGTAGTGGGGTTGGGATGGTAGGCTGTAACAATGCAGGGGAGGGCGGGACCTAGGGTAGAGGGCGTCTCCTAAACTGAAAAAAGCACCAGGAAAATTACCTACAGCTCTATTTGGCAAAATGTGAAAAAATTCAATTTGGATTAAGAAATATGTGGGAAGGTTTGAATCTGTGACCCTGGGCAAATTGGTCCCTCCTCTGGGTTTCCATTTGTGAAATATAGAAGCAGAATGAAGGCTTCTTCCTGCACTAGCATGCCATGATGGGAGGTAGAAGAAAAGGCCTTTGAAGCCAACATAATTACTCCTCTGTCCAGGGCAATGTAAACAACAATAACTCCAACAGCCTTCAGCCCTGCTTTTGAATGAGTTCTTTGCTTCTGTCTGAGAGGTAAAGTAGTTCATTCCTTGGGGAAAAGTTGAATGTGGAATGGTGGACCCTGCCCTTTTCACTCCAGTTTCATTATGTTGTTTAGAATTATGACTAATACATTGAACATTCAGTGTAAGTTAACAAGGTCTTACTGAGTGTCTGCCATGCACCCAAGGCTGCAGTCGGTCCTCTGGGATAAAGAAAAAGCAAGTGACACGTTCAGGGTCTTCGAGTATCTGAAGATTTTTCTTTCTCAGAGGTTCCCATGTCCCATTTTAAGGCAAGCAGAAAGCAAGTTGTTATATTTTAAAAGTCTAATTTTTAAAATAAATACCACTTCTCTTTGTTCATAGAAGCAACTGAGTTGGACCAGACTTACTTGTTTTTATGCTTTTACTAGTCAGTACTATTTATGTATTATTTATCTTGTTACGCATATCTACAAGAAGCTTCACTTTGTCAATTCTAGATCTTACAATGGCTTGAATTCTGGTTGGATGCCTCTAGGTAAAACACAAAAGTCAATGAAAAAATTTGAATTTTCAAGCAAATGCATGCTTGTACATTTTGAAGTTCCACTCAAGTGCCATCTATATAATACGAAAGAAAACTAAATGAATCATTTTTTTTGGAAACTGCTCTAATTCCCCTATGTGCACATTGGGTAATGTTTTGTCACATCGATTGAACACGGATGCTGCCTCAGGTTAATTCCTAGCAATGGAGTGTTATCCTTTAGTGTGTACTTATTTTGCAGATATTAAGTAGATGGTCAGTTATGTCATTTTCCCCAGACTATTTTGTTTTCCTTCGAAGTTTTCTAAGACAAATCACTAATTGATGTATTTCAAAAATATGCCTTCAGTGCAAAACAGAACTTTTCAGAAAGTAAAAATGTTTCAAATGAGGTCTTTCCAATGCAAATTATCTTTGTCATGACCTGAAAGTACTTGTCTTAACTGTTCCGTATGAGTATGCTTATGTGTGCCTTTATTTTTTTTTAAGATTTTATTTATTTATTCAACAGAGATAGAGACAGCCAGTGAGAGAGGGAACACAAGCAGGGGGAGTGGGAGAGGAAGAAGCAGGCTCCCAGCGGAGGAGCCTGATGTGGGGCTCGATCCCATAACGCCGGGATCACGCCCTGAGCCAAAGGCAGACGGTTAACGACTGTGCCACCCAGGCGCCCCTATGTGTGCCTTTAATTGCATGGGTTTAAACATACAAGAATGGTGTAAAGCATGGTATAGCCATTAATGGAATTTGCCAGTCCCTTTACATATATTTAAGCAGTTTATAAAACGATGCACCAAGCATGAAAGTGCGCTATTGTTACTTGAGAAATGATAAACTGTATTATTGCCGTGTTTTTCTTTCAATAACCCAAAGCACTATTTCGGGACCCCGGGTGTTCAGAATTGAGTTGATTATACTCTTCTGTTCATGAAATGTCAAAGCATCTTTCTATCCACTCTTCTTACGGTGAACATGATGAGCTGAGAGGCAAATATTTAGGGCATGAACCATCCCAGTTTTCATGGGACTGAAGAGCTTCCCAGGGTATGGCACTCACCAGGGGAAAGCCCCAGCAAATAGGGTACAAATTGGTCATACTCTGGGTGTTATAATTATCATTTGTAATTGGGGAAACTGAGGCACAGAACAGCAAAGCGCTTTGCTCAGTTTACCCATCCAACTGGCAGAGATGCAGGACTCAGTCTTCTGTATTCCAGTGAGAGCACATTCACAGTTAGGCACATCCCTGCTCTTTCCTCTATATCCTACCCTCACCTGGAATGGTAAGAAATCCAAGGTCACCTTTTGCCTTTTTTGCGTGCAACCAGCCCAAACGTCCTAAGCTGAGATACTGTGGGTACCAGTGTACTGGGTCCTTTGTGAATTTCCCACATAATTCAAGAGGAGCAACATTGTTTTGAAGAGAATGACAGAGAGAAGTTATAAATATCACAGCTCTTAAGAGCAAAGCAAATGCTAGTAAGTTCTGTCTGCCCCATAAGCCTCCTCTTAGGACCACCAACTATCTCCAGTCCCGACTGGACCATATGTGTAATTTCATGAGACAAAGCAACTTCAATGAACCTTAGGAAAGAACGACCCGGTGGCCACCTTTGGAACCACAACATGGTACTAGCTAACATTTACCGAGGGCTCACTGTGTGTGCTGGGCACTGTGCTTACTTCCTTGCACGGATGCCGTCAGTTCAACCTCACACTAATTCCATGCGGTAGTAACGAGTGTTCCCATTTGGCAGATAAGAAAAATGAGTCTGAGAAAGGTTAAGTGACTCATCCAGTATCACACAGCTGATAAAGTTTGGAAGTTGGGTTTAAACCCAGGCAGTGTGACCCCAAAACTGGTGCTCTGAGCCATCCAGATACCACTTTCAATAACAGAGCTAAACAGCCCAGTTGCCAATGTCCAGTCCCTCAGATAGCACTTGGCTAGGGCAGACTTAACACTAGCCAGGTTACACGTTCTGCAGATGCACAGAAGGTATGTCTATCTACCTGTTCAGGTCAAAGGGCATGAGGGATTTTTAATGATTTTTATAAAATTTATTCTAGAGAGAGAGTCCTCAAGCGGGGAGGGGAGGGAAGAGCAGAGGAAAAGGGACAAGCAGACTCCCCTGCTGAGTGCAGAGCCTGACTCAGGGCCCGATCTCACAACCCTGAGATCATGACCTGAGCCAAAATCAAGAGCTGGACACTTAACTGAGCCACCCAGGTGCCCCAAGGCATGAGGCTTTCTGATCATAGGTATTAAGGGATCTGAAAGAAGAGATCTGAATCTGTTGATTAATTGCAGAGTGAGATAAATTGCCCTGCCAAGCTTCCATTACTTCTTCAGTACCTCTATTTCTCCCTTTTTCTGAAAAATGTAAACATGTCCTGGGTTTCTCTGAGAAATGAACTGGGTGAAATAATGGGAACGCACTATGCAAACTGTAAAGTGCTTTATACAATTATCCCATATGTTGAGAAGCTTCCAAAATAGCAATTTCTTCCAATGCCCTTGCAAAGCAAATGAGACACAGCTGCTAGAACGCTCCGCAAAGAGACAGAAATCCAGCTCTCTTAAACATTCAAGGGGGGAAAACACACACCGTAAAATTACCCCAAAGATGAATTTTACAAGAACCACGGAAGTGTCATCAAGTGTTTCCATGGTTAATTCTAAAAGCGTGCCAGCGTCGCAAAGATCAAACAAGGCAGTTCCTCCACAGGAACCTGGGGAAAGGCAGGGCTTTCATGACAGTTGCATAATAGTTAGAAATATAAATGATACTCACATGAGCAGAAGCGAGGAAGCCAAGTTTACTGGCTCTTCTCCATCTTTTCCAAGACAAGTCTGTTGGGGGTGGAAAAAAGGAGGGCTTGTTCTAAACTAAACAAAAGGAGGACTTAACAACAACAACAACAAAATAAACGAGGAAAGTAACGCGGGATGAGGTGTCCGTGGAATGCCACGGAGCATAGAGAGTGGCAGGATGCCTGCCAAGGGGCAACAACAATTCGGTGAGTTTGCTGAAAGGACTCGAATAAAATCAGCATTCCCTGTCGTCTCAGAACCAGATGACACCACTAAAGAAAATGTTCAACACGAGTCTAGGGGGCTGGGATTTGGTGGAAGTTGCTTGGGGGTGGAGAACTCAGGGATGAGTCACAGAGTCCTCAGATGAAGTGGATGAAAGCCGGAGGAAGCCGGGCTGGGTCTCTGCCCTCTTCCTCTTTCTCTTCCTCTCCCTCTCCCTCGAAGGATTTCAGGCCTTCTGCAATCAGCCATAAGGGGCCAGGGGGCTGGCCCTTGGGCATGAGAAGTGGCCAAGCAAGCTTCACGTGTAGCATAACATGTAAAACGTATACGCCTTATAAGCAAGTCCTGAGATGGGGATGCGGAGGACGGAAGTCTTTCGGGGGACCCTGGTGCGCTCAAGGGAATCATCAGTGTAGACGCCTGTCTCTCCTGGGGGAAGAGCCCCTAGGTTATCAGAGAAGCAGGGTAAGCAGATTTTTTAAATTCTTTGGAGAAAAAGATAGTCACAGTTCCTCTTCATAAGTAATTTCTATCTTTATCAACCCTTTTAGCCATTAAGCTCTGTGCTTCAATTAACAACAGCTTCTCCTGTTTTCAACCGGTCTTTGGAGACATGAATGAACATTTTCTTCTCCTTTTGAAAGTGTAAATCCGTCATATGGTTGTACATAGTTACTCTCATACTAAACTCATGATGGAAACCCAGGCAGTTCTCCTGCCCCTTCCCAAATGAGAACTTCCCATCTCCCACCTAGGTTATAGAGAGAGGAAAAAAAAAACAAAAACAAAACCACATACACGCACACATTTTGATGCTCTGACATCATTTTTCCTATTTTAGGTGGCCAACTATAGAGCGGAGAGTTTACATTTTCACATCTTAAGAAAAAAAATTTAAAAGGGTTGAGAACTGGAGAGTTGATATTTCTATATTAACTTTTTTTCAAAATGCTTTTATTGATTTCTTTTTTGTTCTGGAATAAACTCAGGTGTAAAATGTTATGTTGTATGTATTCATTATTTAATGAATTTATTGAATTTACATAATATTCATGCAATAATTATTATATTTGTAAGTTGTTCTGCCAGCCAAACTGTCCTCTTTCATTCACAGATGAAGCTTCTCGGTGTTAAACAACTAATTGCCATGAATAAAGACAGTCTTACATCTTTAAAATTCTCCCAAAAGCTGTTAAAACCAAGCTACTACCATTTGGTTTTCCTCTTAAAAAAAAGAAAGTTATTGTTTTTGATTTTCCTTTGTTCAGAATAGAAAAATCTTAAAAATTAGGTTGGGTATTCTTTTTTGTTGTTGGTTTTTTGTGTTTTCATTTTGGCATTCCTGTAGGAAGAGAGAGGGAAAATTCTTTTTTTCATCGACCAGAACAATACATGTTTGAAACACAGCCATGTTCTAAAGAAACTATATTACAGCTTTCAGGAATGGGAAGAGCTTTTTGCCTCATGGGACAGAAGGTGAGATTTTCCTTTTGTCTTCAATCCCTGTTGATACCAAAGCGTAAGCCTTTTCTACATACATGTTTAGAACTGTAAACTGAATCCCATGATGGATAGCAAAGTACCTAGACTCCTTGATTCTGACCAAGCCAGCAACATGCACTTGAATTTGAGTTGGATTCAGATAAGCAAGTCAACGGTAGACTAGTAGTAGAAAGAAGATTGTCGACTTAGGAGTCGAATCACACCATGATTTTGGGGAGGATTTTGCTCTCTCAGGGGCAGTTTGGTATTTCAATTTACTTAGCAATTTGCAGAGTTTGCCCATTGTAGCACTTCACGTCTCCCCAATTCAATTTCCTCATCCACACAATTAATACAACTTACTGTGCAGGTCTATCATAAGGACCAAATAAAATATATATTTCAGATGCTTACTATAGTGCCTCGCACATAATGCTGAGTGCTTATTTCTTGTGATTCAGTCCTTATGTGGTTCTACTGTTAAAGGCCAGTCCTCAATAAAGTAATGTGGGGCTACAGTAACCTTCTGCCACCCTCTCCCTCTGCCAAAAAATACACAGCTAACTAAGAATAGTCCCCTAATTTTGACAATTTTATTGTACCTTTCTTAAGGAACCACATCACCTTCTACTTACTACATAATTTATCGGACACTTACCATGAACAACGTGCTGTAGGAAGCACTTTACATGGGCAATCTCATTTCATTTCCCCTATAATCCTATAAGTTCAATGCTATGGTTCTTCTTCTTTTGCTTCAAACATACTTGGTTCATCAATATGAAGAACCCCCACTAAGTATTTTTTAAACAGGTTTTATTATTATTGCAAAACACTTATACAATGCCTTCTGAATTGTTTTGTAAATTTTGTTCAAGCAGAGCACTAAGATATAATTTATAATTTCAATCCTCCATAAAGTGAGATATATATATGTATATATATATTACCACCGAGAGGAAACGTAATTTAGATTAAAGGGACTACTATCTCTCTTTTTTAAATCATATGTGTGCTTCCTATCTCTGATTAAGTTTAGGACATTATCTTCAATAAGAATAGCCCAAACTCCTATTAATATCTGTTTAAGAACTGCAGCCAATATCTTCAAAGTGCCAAATGACAACACTGACAAGATGGTAGAGGTCAGCCATCTTGTTGAAATGCAGAGCAAGAGATCACTGTGGAAGAATTCCCACAGAAATTACTCCACCCACATTCACCATCTAAAAAATATTATAGACATTCATGCACACTGAATTGGCAAATAAAAATGTTCTATACAAATACCCCTAACTTTGAACAATTTTGGAGGTTAGTAGAGCAATGAAGAATGCCTGCTTGATACTGAGACATTTACCAGGAAAAGAAGGGTTCCCTAGTTAAACAGACATTACATCTCTATTTTCAAACCTCAGTCAATTCAGTCCATTTAGGAAAACTCCTAAAATGAAACATTTATTGCATACTTTTTATATTGTGTTTGGCTTTGTTTTATTTTTTCAATAAATATTTGTAGAGGCATATATTTGGGCTTTATTTTCTTTTGAATAATTTTTGATATTTTATGAGATAATGTTGCTTCTTACATCTTGGAGAAAACTGAGGAAGTCAAAAGGGATTTCACACAGGGTCTCAACATTCCATCTACCTCTCCCACCAGTATTAGCACCCCTCAACATGCCTGTTCCCATGGATGAAAATATTTGATTTCTCTGAAGCCAAATCTTTCACTTGGATATTAGGTGTTATGGCCATTTGCCAGCTCAACAAAATTGCTCAAGGAATTCTTCATATCTTTCCTGAAACATTAATCTGTCCCTGTCTACTGGATCATTTCCATCGGTGTGCAGCCATATTGTTATTTCTCCCAATTCCAAATCAATACAAACACCACCACCACCACCAAACCCTCAGCTTGACCTCATTTTCTCCACCTGTTTCTACTCCATTTCTCTGCTTCCCTTGGCAGGAACTTCAAGAGCTGGCTTTGCTCACTATTTCCAATTCTTCTTCTACCACTCTGTCTTAAGCTACTTAAACCAGGCTTTAACCATTACCACTGCACCAGATACGTTCTCATTAAGGTCACTGATGATCTCTAGCTGTGAAATTCAGTGGTAGGTTTTCAGTCTTCATCTTACTTGATGGATCATCAGCATCTGACACTATGTTTCCTTCTCCTCTACTTGATATACTTCCTTCTTTTGGTTTTTAGGACATTACACCCCCACTTTTCCTCCTACTTTGATGGGCACACCATCTCCATCTCTCCTTGTGATTCCTTTTTTTCCTTTTTTTTTTTTTTTAAAGATTTTATTTATTTATGTGACAGGGACAGCCAGCAGAGAGGGAACACAGCAGGGGGAGTGGGAGAGGAAGAAGCAGGCTCCTAGCGGAGGAGCCCGATGTGGGGCTTGATCCCGGAATGCCGGGATCACGCCCTGAGCCGAAGGCAGACACTTAAACGACTGCGCCACCCAGGCGCCCCCCTTTTTTTCCTTTTTGATCTCTTAATGCTGGAGGCCCCCAGGCTTGAGTCCTGCCCTTCACTACTTTCTCTATACCCATTCACTGATAATCTCATTGATCCTCACAGCTTTTAATACCAACATGCTGACAACTCCATCTGTAACCCAGATGTACTCAATATATTCTCATAAGCCCCACATATACATGATCAACAACCATTCTGACACCTCCAGTCAGGTGTCTAATAGTCATGGCAAACTCACTATGTCCAAAACCCAAATCCCAGTATTCCCCACAGGCCTGTTCTTCTTGCAGCTTTTACATCTCAATTGATAGTAATTTCATCTTTCTAGTCGCTCAGGCCAAAAATCTTGATTCCTTTTTCTCTAACATTCCACATCCAATCTGTCATGAAAACCTGTTGAACTCTGGTTTCAAAAATACATGCAGAATTGAAATACTCACCACCTCTACTGATCAACCCGTGGCCCAAACCACATCATTTCTGCTTGGGTTACTGACATTGTCTCATAACCGGTTTCTCAGCATCTATCTACCCTTGCCTTGCTCCGTCTATCCTAAATATAACATTCAAGCAGATCCTTCTTTAAAAGTCAATACCTTGCAGGGACTCTCATTTCGCTCAGATGAAAGCCAACATCTTTTCCAGTGACCTACAAAGCCTTGCTTATATGGTCTTGACTTTGCTTCTGTTACCTCTCAGATCTACTACTACTTTCCCTTCACACATTTTGTTTGCTTCAGCCCCACTGGTCTCTTTGCTATTCTGTAAGTATGTCAGGCAAGCTCCTGCCTTTTGGCCTTTGCCTCAGTGGTTCTCTTTGTGACACTCTTCCCCAGATATACACATGCTTGTAGTCTTACTTAGGGGATCCTTGCTCAAGTGTACACACAGCCCTCTCCTGATGCCCCTGAAGTCCTAAACCTCATTACCCTGCTTTCATTTCCTCTTTTCCGTAGGGTCTATTACTACCAGCAATGTAATGTATTAATTTATGTATTATGTTTACTATCTGTCTGTCTCTGCTAGACTGTAGGCTCTGCAAGGGCAGGAATTTGTGTTGGTCTTGGTCATGCCTGTCCCTAGGCATCCAGAATAGTGCTTGGCATATAGTCAACGGATGTTAAATTGCATTGAACTAAATTGAATGGAATAGGCTCCAGGAAAATAAACTGAATTGATGACATGTGCCTATATCTGAAAGAAGTACTCAACTTAAAAAAACTTGATAGAGGATTATTGTCTAATATCTAATTAGATCATAAGGCAAGAGGAGAGGACACTGGGATACATGGTCCATTTGTTGAGAAAGAGAGAATGGAACCAAAAATGACAATATGGGGGAAAATGCAGACATATTGCCCCTCTTTTGCTTTCAAAGATTCAGGCAATATATTTTCAGATGACTCAAGAAGAAGTTTGGCAAAGACCACAATAATGTGTTCTTCAAAGTCATGAAGGAGCTGAAAGTTCAACTTGAAACAACAACACAACTCTGGGTTTCTTTTTCCAGTAATTATCGTAGTTCTATACAGACACTCTGACCCGCTGATGTCTGCCTGTGGTTTGTGCCTTGACGGTACCTAAGTCCCATTTTATTAAAGTAGTCTCAGAAAAGAGCAGTGGTCCACGGAATATTTCTTTTTTTCCAGTTCTGGCAATCTTCAGTTAGTGCAGTGTTCTTAGCATGTGGTCCCTGGACCTTCAGCATTAGCACCACCTGGGAACTTGCTAGAATTGCAAACTGTGGAAACCCACCCCACCCCAGCTCTCCTTAATTGGAAACTTTGAGGAGAGTATCCAGCTATCTGTGATTTAATAAGTCTTCCAGGAAGTTGGGGGTGCCTGGGTGGCTCAGTTGGCTAAGCGTCCAACTCTTGGTTTTGGCTCAGCTCATGATCTCAGGGTCATGAGATAGAGTCCTGGGTTGGGCTCCCCATTCAGTGAGGAGTCTGCTTCAGATTCTTTCCCCCTCCATCTCCCTCACCCTTTGTTCCTTCCCCTGCTCACATGCTCTCTCTCTCTCATAAATAAATAAATAAATAAATAAATAAATAAATAAATAAAATCCTCAAAAAAGAAAAAAATAAGTCCTCCAAGTGATGACAATGCCTACTCAAGTTTGAGAACCACTGAGAAAACAAAGTGAGAGAAATCATCAGAATTGTTCTTTTACAAGTTTACGATGACTTTCCTAGTAAGAGAACATTAGAATACAGATCTCCTTCATTGATAAATGCAATAAATTCCTAGGTCATCCAGCACTCAACAATGAGTCAGTGGACTTTTCTCTTGCCCTAACCTTTATGAAATACTCTTTCTGGGCATTCTGCCTCAGATTAATGAGAAAGTAGTAGGCTGCTCACATATTCCAGAAACCTGATTTAATGATTTCACAACGCTCTGAGCCACTGGATTCCTGGCTCTTCCCGTTAAGATTTATGAACCCAAATTGTAGCAAACCGCTTCTCAGCATATCTTCAAGTTAACAATTCCATTTTAACAATAATGATGATCCAAATGGAATGTGAATTAAGGGAAAAAACAGATATTGAGGGTTATAGGAATTTATCCAAAAATGACATACTCATTAAAGATACTGATCCCCAAGTAGGTCACCAAGAGTCCCTTTGCTTTGATTATTCACACAAGGGCCATCAGTTTGTAAGTTATTTACTTAAGGATTAAACTCCACCTGGCCTGTGAAGTTCAACACAAATATTGTGTAAGGCCCAATTTCCTGGAACTCTCACATTCCCATTGGTCTTTCAAAAGTAGACAGAAATCCCATTTTACAGAGGATGTAACAAGCTCAGTGACCTATCTAAGGACACACTGTTAGGGACAAAATCTAGACTGAGTTTCAGATTTCTTGGATTTTCTTATAACTGTCAATTCAGTGTAAGAACTGTGTATGAACTATCTGCTCTGTGCCAGGACATGGATTAGGAGATGGGGATATAAAAATTTCTGACACAGACTCTGCCTTTGAAGAGCTCAATACAAAAGACCCTGTCTCCCTGATCATATAATACCCACCTTTGTAAGTTCTAGAAAAGTCAATGAAATGCACAGTAAAGATGGTTGATTTCAGCATAAACACACACACACACACACACACACACACACACACACATCTGTAGAAGCAGCAAGTTTTTCATCACGAGGTGTCCCAAGGTCCTTGCACTGATCACGCAACACTCAGTCGAGGCGCCATGAGACATCTTGGTGATGAAGAGCTTAAAAGTGCCCTGTCATGTCTTGTTAATACCTCATACCCAGAAAAAATGCGGAGATACCATGTGAAAAAAATGATAAGCTTGCAGAAAGGAAGTGAAAACTGAAGCTTACAGTCGGAGAAGACTAAAAGCTATCTATGAACAAATCACATTCTACAATGAAAAAAATATCACAACGTTCAGATGTACCAGACAAAGACATGTTAGAACTGATATGTACTCTTTTCATTTTTCTTTTCATTTTCTGAGCATAAGGTTAAGTTTGAGGGTCTATATTTTTCAAAACCCTAGTAGCTCTGCTTTGATAAATAAACGTTCAGATTAAGTCAATAAACTCACATGATTTGGAAACCAAACCTCAGACCTGCATTTTGCCACTTACTGTGTTTAGAACTAAAGGTAAGATTTGGGGATGGAGGAAAAAAAGAAGATTTGGCGATCGGGGCGAGGGGTTGCAGAGAAAATAAGAGAACTTCAGACAGGAAGTTTTGAGAAAGTTAAAGCTTTTCATAAAGTATAAGAAGCTTTATAAACATGAGGCCATAATTACCTATTCAGTTGATGTTTTATGTAAGTGCCTATAATGAATTCTGAGTGGCAGTATGTCCTGGGGATACCCAAGTGAATATAACAAGTCTTGGTGTTTTTATTCTATTATTAGAATATCTGGGGAACACCCTCAGAATAGTAACCTCAAATGACCTGATGTATGGAAAAATTGGACTTAAGGGAGCTTTTTAAATGGATTTGCTTGATTAGAAAAAATAAAAAAGCTAAAGGATAAGCTTTAATAACTTTTAAAAAAGTTTACAATGTCATTTTAAGATGAACTTAGGTCAGCCAATATGAAAGCAAGAAAAGAAGAGTTAGCTTCAAGTTATAGCAGGAAAGAAACATGGTTTGGGGAAAAGATTAGGAAGAAAGAACTTTTAATAAAACAGTAGGGCTGGTGATAGAATTCTTCTGCTGTTCTGCTAAAGGTATTTGGAAAGTGATTAGCTAATTCTCTCTCAATGGGTTTAAAGATACAAATACACGTGGGGTGCTAGCACAGTCATTTTTTTGAAGTTCCACTTCTAGAATTCTGTGAATGGTAACTAGGTGGATTAAAAGTCTGTTTTCTTCTTTATCCCTTATTTGGCTGATATGTCTTGTTCCAGATTTGGAAACTCATAGACATTGCTATGAAATGTATCATAGACCATGAGTCACTATGAAAAGGACAAGTGTGTAAATTGCCTTACCAGTGAAAAATCCTCCGCCTGTCCTCCCCTTTTTTTCTGGGACAAAAATTCAGTTTTTTCTCTCTGATTCATATCCTGAGGAAATCAAATCACAAGATGGCTATGTTCAATAAAAAATATCTCCAACCCACTACACTTCGAGAATGTAAGCTCTTTTTAATCCAGATGTTCATGATCCTTCCAAGAAAGCCTTTTCTTCAGAAGAATTTGGTGCCATTTCAGATAGCTGAAAGAGTCAGAATGTCATTCACATGAGAAAGTTATGCAATAAGTTCCTTCATCCTGTCTAGAGAGTGTCTACCAATGGCAGCCCACTGGTGTTGGATATACTCGGCATGTTTCTAAAGTAATAGTTGGCATTAATTGAATTCTTACTAGGTATGAAGTCTCATTCTAAGTTTCACGTGCATTATTTCATTGAATCCATTTAATTCAAACTACTCCATGAGATAAATACTGTGATAGACCCCAATTCACAGATGAGGGAAATGAGCCTTAAAGAGGTTAACTAACGTGCTCAAGAAGATGGAGCAACACAGAGATGAGATTCAAACCCAGAGCTGTAGGACACTGCAACATAAACTGTTGACTGCTCTCCTCATGTAGTCCTTGAAAAAAAATACATTATCTTCATCTTGTAGAAGAAAATGGAATCTCAGGGGTGCCTGGGTGGCTCAGTCGATTAAGCGTCCAACTCTTGGTTTCAGCTCAGGTCATGATCTCAGGGTTGTGAGATCGAGCCCTGAGTCAGTCTCCATGCTCAGCACAGAGCCTGTTTGAGATTCTTTCCCACTCCCTCCCCTTCCTCCTCTGCTCCTTCCCCTGTTTACATGCTCGCTCGCTCGCTCTCTCTCTCTAAAATAAATAAAGAAAATCTTTAAGGAAAAAAAAGGAAGAAAATGGAATCTCAGAGAAGTAACGTGATCAAGAACACACAGATTATTCATGCTTCTTTGGCCTGAGATTTGACTCGTGTCAGTTGGACTCTGACATTCACATTCTAGACATAGAGACATTAAATCCACATTCACTCCGTGTATTCTTAAATCCATTCAAATAAACGTCAACTCCGTACAGAGCACTGCACGTGAGATTTTGAAGACAATATGAAAGATTTAAATACATTGTCCCTACCTCAAATAAACTTTAAATTCTAGCTGGCAGAAAAAAGACACAGATGAATGGAATGAGGTCAGCTGCAAAGTCCTGTGTCATCATAGGTAAAATCACATCCTATGAATTGAATAAATCTGAAGAGATGCAGAGGACATCAGTGATAAGAGGAGAAGAATGTTGACATAAAAAAGCTTCCGAGAGGAGGAATAAAATAAAACATACATTGAGTGGAGTTGATCCCATTGTCTAGTATCTTCCTGACTATTTTGTGGGTAGGGGAAAAAATGATGCTTTGGAGAGCTTATGGAAAGAAAACACAATCTTAGCACTTTTTAGAAAGAGTCTTTTAAAGATACGGCTCACAATCACGGAGCAATGGAAAGACTGAAGAAGAGGAAAGGATTTTTCTGTGATTACAGCTAAAACGACTGGCTAAAACTATGGGCTATTACTCTGTCTCTTGGCGAGTAGGTTTCCATCGGGCCCCATCAAATATAAACTATAATAGTTATAAAATCACACCCAGACTCATTCTTTACAAAGGAAAGAAAAAGGGCAGAGGGGAAGGAGAAGAAACATCAACCTCAACATTTTCAAGGGATTTTCCATGAGATCTATCCAGTCTAATGGAAAAGAAAAAAAACTTTTTTTCTGAATTAATCTTGGAAATGGAGTTTTACTGGATGAGTGGACCAGAAGACTGATTACTTGTTTTAGCCCCCCTTTCCTGGAAACCTCTAATTTAATAAAGTATGGGATATTTAAGAGAACCACTGGGATCAAAACTTCTCTAAGAACAGCATTTTCCAAACTGTACTGTGGAGGAACAAGAGGTACTCAAGATGCTAATGAGTATTACTAAGTAAAACAACCCTATAGCCAAATAACTCTGGGAGAGTGGAGTTCAATTTTTTTGCAGCCTTCGGTATGTTAATGTGCCTTTTGTATCTCCAGTGGGGACGTAGTCGGAATGTCTCAACTTGTTTGACCTAAGACTACCTTGCTATGTGGTGGAACTTGTGTTAACATCTCATAGACCTAGTGTTCCAAGGAAGGGGCCGGGTTCTCCTTCCTCAGGTAAGTTTCAGAAAGGCAGCCATTACAAGAGTTAGGTCCAGGTAGATCGAACCATGGGTGCAGAGAGAGGACTACCAACTGGTCATGTCTTTGACCCCATACCTGGGAGTAATGAGCCTCCACTTCCAGGTTCTGTATGCTTATCACTGAATGAGAATGAGTGACAAATCTCAATGCCTTATCCCATGCTTCTCAGGGCCACCCTCACAGAAACATAGTAAAGCATTAGAGTCATTCTGACTCCTGTAAGGATCAGCTCAGAGTTAGCACTGGTGGGAGATGTGGGCGACAAGGCAGGTGTTTCTTTCCACACAATAGGCAAGAACTCTGGAGAACTGAAGGAGCACATGGAGTAAAGATTATTCACTGATTTGCCTGAACATATGGAGTCAACTAAATTTTAGTATTTCATCCGTGATCTTTGAGATACACCCAAAGAGTTCCGATTCCTTTAGTGGGTCGTTCTGTATCTGTTGGATGTACTCACCGGCCTTCTCCCACACCTGGGCAGAGATAAGATGGGCTCACACAGAACATAATGGGATTACACGTCTTCGGGTCCTTTGTATGAGTGCGGCTCTTTAGGACCCTTTAAGAGGAGGAAACCATGGCACTGAAGGGGAAGTTTTACCTCATAAGGTTCTGTAGCTAGAAGGAAATCCTTAGGCAAACCTGCCTACAAAAAGGCAGTTCATTGTGTGGACAGAACACCTGATAGTCACAACACCCAAATGACTTAATTCCTAACATGTCACATGTCCAGCTGAGTCCGACCATGTACCCTGAAGCAGTGTTTCTCTGCCCGATCCCCAGAATCGGCAACATATAAGAAGCCATCATCAACTCATTAACATGCATTTTGCAATAGCATTAACCAAAATTTTAAGCCAGAAAGTAAAATTAACACAACACTTAACATGAATATTGTATCTTTCCACATAACTATATTTATACATCTTTTCAGATCTTCCAAATACTCTTGTCAATTAAGAGCTCTCTGTTTTAAAGATAATCAAATTTAAAGAATAACAAGTTTATAAAAGGCTGTACGCTTATCACTGAATAAACGTTTACTAAGTACTTTCATTCACATGTCATATTTTATTCTCAGTATAATTCTGAGAGTCTTCGTTTTACGATAAAGTAGAGATTGAGAAATTATCACCAAGCTAATACCTGGCAGAGTGAGACTGAAACTCAGACTCTCTGATTTCAAATGTAGAACTAAGTCTCCCTGAAGTGAATCAATACCCACATTTTTTGAAGGATTTCCTTTGTAAGTCCGCGGTTATCTCAATCTTTCCATGCTTCTAGTGCACTGTATTGTACAATTAGGACCTCATTGGAAGGTTATTTTCCAATTATTTCATGTATCTCTGTCTTATCTGTGCCAATCAAACATAAGCCCTTGATTACATTCCACTTTCAGGCATCCCTGAGCTTCGCGTAGGCTGTTCCTACAGCAAAGAACACTCCCCCACCCCCAACCCTACACAAGCAGGCTCAATCTTCCTATTCAGTAGGACTCAGTACAGCCCAGGGGGCCCCTTTCTACCTCTTGGAAACTTTGTCTGCCCTTCTCCACCCCGTCCTTGTTTAGGGAGGAGACTACCCTGTGTGCTATGCACTCCTGTAACACCAGCTCGGATGCCTGTGGTGGATTCATCCCACGCACTGCACTGCAAGTGTCTGTTTATCATATTTATGTTTCCCACTTGACCTTGATCATTTTGAGAACAGAGATTTTGGGCTACTTCTCTTTCAATCCTCTGAACCTAGTACACAGTACGCTGCCAATAATTAATAAATAAATAATCCAATAGTAGATAAGGTAACCCAGAACCAATTAAGGCGGTTAGTGTCTTTGAGGGGGAGAAAAGCCTGTCAATAGACCATGGCGAGCACCACGAGCAGCTCTATATCCCAGTACAGATGGGTTCCAGGTGCTCCGGAAGCAGACAGGAAGGCATGGTGCTGCCCAAGCAGCCAGCCCTCCGAGACAGTGAAGCTGAGCAGGGCCTTCAAGAAGAGTAGAAGGTCACCAGCCGATGTGTATGGAACGAGAGGAGGAGGGTGGGAGTGGGGAGCAAATGGGGACGGCAGGCTTTAGCCGAGCTCTGTTTTGTTGGCTATATAGCAACCCCTTCTCTGGGTGAGCTGCCCCTCTCTCCAGCCAACCTCCTGGTGCTAAGAGGAGCCACCAGTCATGGAAGTTTGTTTTCCTTTGCACAGGGAACTTTCCAGAGGTCTTACAAACTTCAGCCTCCCAGAGGAAGCAGAGGAGAGAGAATAAAACTGACCCCGAGAGAGAAGCTGAAGACAAAGTTGGAGGAAGTGTGTCATGGCAGCACCTGAGTCCCTGATTCTGGTAATTTCTGGAGTCCGGTGTGCCCCTGCCCTTCCAGAATGTGGTTTTGTACCTCACCTGAATCAAGATGGGTTTCTGTCGCTTGCAAACACAGAATCCTGATCAACACCACGACCTTAAAAAATTTTCCCACAACAAGCGCAGAGATAGGCACAGAGTAGCTCCTCTATATTTTATTCTTCAGACGGACCCTTTCCATCATCTAGTTCCATCCCTTTATTAAGATGGCGACACAGGCTTAGACACCTTTCCAAAGCCACCCACCCCCATACTCAAAACAGAGTCTACACTAGAACCTGAACTCTCTTCCCGAACACTTCTATTTACCACAGACTACTTCCTTGCCATCTGCTGGCTAATTAGCCTGAAGGTAAGAGGTGATCTTGGGATTCATCTGTGGTAAAACCAAATAAATGAATAAATAAAAATGGACAAAGAATTCATGATATGAATATGAGGTGATGACATTGTTTTTTAATTCATTCAACAAACCACCCCTGACACGCACCTGCCGCTGTGGTGGGTTGGTATTTGGAAACAAACAAGGCATGCTCCCCGACCTCAAGGAGCTCACCGAGGAGAGGGAGAAACAGCGCGGCTTACCAGAGCTCACGCGCCCTCAAGTTAGCCATCTGTGGAAATATATGCTTATGACTTTTGCAATTGCTGCTAAGTCCTTTTTGAACCAGTTATGAGCCAAACAAAAATGTCACCTCATCATTTCAGAGCTGCATTTAAATTCATTTTTAATCAAAAATGGTATCATTCAGCAGGACCAATTAGATATGGCATTTGGTTTTTTGAAAATGCAAAACATCCTGCAAAGACAAGGATTTACTCCCCCTACTAAATATGTTCAAAAGAATATGCTATAGGTTCCGAGGTCTCCTGTAAAAGAGGAGGCTCAGAGATGTTGTGCCCAAGGCTAGGCGGCATCACTACCCCGAAGGAAACTATATTCAGGATGGGCAAACTTTTACGTATTGTTAAAATAATGAGTTCTAGAATTTATATTAAATTTCCAGACAGGCACATATGTGCCCAGAGGCAGGTGCCAGGATCACCTTAAGTCACCTTGAGTCCCTTCCAGCTCTGTGATTCTGCAATTGCTTGTACTGGTTCTCTCCAAGTCTGTGATGGGCTGAAGAGCTATTCCTGTCCTAGTTCTTTTCCTTATATAGGTCAAATCCCATTCCAACGAGGACCATAACAATAACCACCTCATGGCCTGGTTACTTTAGACAACCTGATAAAATGAGAATCAAGCATGACCTCCAAGCCAGAGTTGGCTGTTACAGAATTTGACCTGAATATTATTTAAGCAAGGAGGAAGCCAGTGTATGAAGTTTTTCTCTTCGTGGCGCCGGGCCATTTTAGAACACTCAGACGGAAGGTACAGAAAAATTGTCAGTGAGTCCAAACCACAGCACTCAGTTTCCTGATGGACGCTGAAAAATCAGAACGTCTGGGGACTCGATTCTATGAGTCTCTATGTGAGAACAGTATCCGTTTTCTGCCTGTCAACTCCAGCCAAAGACTATCAGGGCAACTTGTCTCTATAAGCCCTCTTGTCATATTGAGTACCCCCAAACCTGAGGCTTCTCTCTCCATTCTTTCCCCCTACGGCTGGATTCATGCTTCCTTTTGTCTGTGTTCTTCTTTCTTGGAGCGAAGTGCTAGTTTCTGCTCTCTGAAATGTTCCTCTACAAGAATGTCAACTCCCTGAGGGTAAAGATTTCCTTGTTTGGTTCCCAAGTGTATTTAATATTTGGATCTTCCTTCTAGAATGAAAACTCCACAAAACCATGAATTCTCACATCTAGAACAAAGCCTGGCATATAGGAAGTGCCTGAAAATTACTTATGAAATGAATAAATGAATAAATGATAAACAGTCATTGTTTAGGGCCTAATGCCAGGGCCGCCCTTCCTCTCTCAAAGCAATTAGGGGTCTTTCCTCTGACCCTCTGGTACTGTTTGCATTTTTGAAATTATGACATTTGTCCGATACTCTACCACTTCTTTATGCTCTGTTTTCCTAGCTAAACTGGAGAAGATTTTAGGGCAGGAACTATGTTTTATAACTCCATGTTCTCTGTGCCTAAAACAGTAAGAGTTCAATAAATGCTCAAGGCTTGAACAACTGAAAGAATGAATAAAAATATTTCTTTTATAACAATGAACACTGAAGAATTATGATTTAACATCATACCTCAAATTTCGCCTGGACTCCAGAGCTTTCCAAGCTGAAGAAGCCGTGAGTCACTGGGCTTGGAGGGGAGGGGTGTTTGTTTGTGGAGGGCTTCTTTCCCGACCTCGATGAATCACATGTATAATCACCCCAACTGCATCCTGTCTGGGGAAGTAACCAAAACCCCTATTTCTGGCCCCAATGGCTTTTTGGTTTTATGAGTAAATGCCACTGGCATGCCATTAAATAAATGCCCTCAGAAAGCCCTCAGCCAGTGCTATAACCTCCGACAGCCAGGTTATAGAGGAGCAGAGGGACAGTCTCGCGAGGAGAGCCCGAGATGTAGGTGTAACCTTCTGCATCCTGCCTGGCCCGTTACTCTAGCCACTCACTGGTGACCTGGCCTCCGAGACCTTTCCAAACATCTGTTGCATCTTTTCCCAAATCACAGGTATGATCACGCGATTCTCCTGCAGAAAAACGTGGACTGACTGTCATCACACACATAGTAAAGACCAAACTTCTTAACCTACATTTCAAGGCCCTCTAGAATCTGACTCTGACCTTCTTCACCGACCTTATCTTCCTCTACTCCTGTGTAACCAGATGCTTCAAACAGAGGGAATGGCTTTCTGATCACATACAAGTCCTACGCTTTGCTCTATGCCTTTGTTCTCTCTGCTTGCTCCTAGAATGCCCACCTACTTCCATCTCCAAATGTCTAAAACCCATATGTTCTCAGGTCTCACAAAATGCCACCCACTTCTTGCACAATATCTTCAGTGACGGTCTAATAAGGAAAAATAACTTCTCCTTGGAGCATGCTCGGATTTTATTTGTACTTCTGTTGTTTATTTCTAATTTGTACTATAGTCGCAAATGCACATGTTCCTTTCTCTAATGAATCAGTTAGTAGAATATCTGAATCTTTGTCACCGTGATACTCCTTCCACTCCTCGCGGCACCTACCACAGTGGACACTCCAAATAAAGGTTGGTTGAGTGGAAAAACTGAAAGAGCGCAGTGTTTCAATCCCTATCTGTGGCTTGGCATCTTCAGGGAAGGTGTGCCATAGGAGTGTCTTATTCTCATCTCTCTTGTTGTCTCCCTGACTTTTGTTCCAAGAAAGCATAAGATTAAGAAAATCTTTGGTCACTGCCAACAGCGTGTTTTAAATCTATGGTCTTCCTTTCAGGCTTCCTTGGTCCTAGTATCCAGCACCTTATGGCCCATCTTGCTAGTAGATGAAACAAGCTCGGGGTGGGGGGGGGAGTATGATTTTGATAATAAACCGAGTAAAAGCATCACGTAATTAAGAGGGGATTTGCCATTTCAAAAAGCAAATTAAAAAAAAAAAAGATAGCATATTCCAAAAACAAAGACGTCTCTGTTTCTGGTCGTTGCAGAATATCCATGCCACAGTGCCAATTTCGGGGCGGATACATTCCTTCAGTATGGATAAGTGAGAGTTGAGGCAATAAAGCTTAGCTTTGTTTGACTGCAAAGCATTTTTTCCCTCCTTTCTGTTTATTAGTATTGCTCTGATGATGAGAAGAGGGACGTAGAAGGAGAATGAGTGTAAAATCACCCAGGCCAAGGTCAGATAAAGAAGGAACGGAATGTCAAGAGTATCGCTTCCTCGCCTATCCTATGGCAATGACCACATCTGGGTGGCTGAAAGAGACAGGCGACCGTGACCGCATCCTGAGAGCTTTCTCCTCCATGGCTGCTCTCACAGTGGCCCTCGGGGCAGCGCCCTTCCCTCTTTGGAGGTCAAGGTCTACCTACCCCAGTTAATGTCCGAAGGGCCATGGGAAAGTTCGCAATGACTTCATCGGTGATAGGAGGATAATAATACCCATTACAAAGTAACATGGTCAGACGTGATAAACCATAAAGTGCTGCTCAAATATTAGTAGGTGCCATAAATTCAAAGATAACTCTTTTTTTCATTACCCTACAATGGGGGTTGGTACACTTTTTCAGTAAAGGGCCAAATAATAAATATTTCAGGTCTCTGTTGTGGCTACTGGACTGTCTTTGTCGTAGGCCAGTAGCCACTGACAATATGGGAATGGAGAGCTGTTCTTTGTTCCGATAAAACTTTATTCGCAGAAACAGGTAGCAGACTGGATTTGACCCACGGGCTGTATTTGCAAATCCCTGCCTTACATCTTTGGACAGAAAGAACACCAGAGGCAGACAGAGGGGCGTATCTAACATCTTTCCTGCTGTGAAGAATGATATTATGAGTTTTTCCAAGCAATTGTTCTGAGATTTTCAGACATCTCTTTAAGGTACTTTTTGAAACAGAGTTTCTGTTTCATACATTCATCTTCGTTACCATCAACATCATTTGGTACCTAATCTAGAAGTATTACCAGATCCCTAGTTGACCACGTCTACCACTTGACCACTCTCTTCTGGGAAAGACAGCTCTGATGATTGTTAAAGAAAATATCCATCATACTTGTGGTGAAAGGTCACTACATTTTTTAACAAATTGGTCCTTTGAGCAAGATGAATTTTAATGGATCGGTTTATTAACCTAAAGGTTGAACCAGGCTGAGAGTAACTGAATGATTCGTTCATAATTAGTATTATTTATAATTATTTTACTTGGGAAAAAATATCACCTTAAATGTCAGGATGTTTTTTTTTTAATTGCTTCAGATGAGATTCAAAATAATTGACTTTGCAAATGTATTTTTAAAAACTCATTTAAAAATATCTGAAGCTGCCGAGCGTCTGTCTGGAAGAGGCGGATACCGATATTCATTACTAGGAACGGGGCAGAAATTGATCCATGATTTTTTTTAACCACATGAATTGTGTATTGCGGTCACTGTTGGGCTCTAGAATTGCTGAAATGCTGATACGGTGTGGTACTCATTCCTCTTCCCCATTAACCGTGCTCTCGGAGTGAGTATGCTGTATGCATGTCAGCGTATGTGTTTTGCTCAAATATACATTTGCGTATATTTTGTATTAAAAGGGCAGTAAGTACCTGCTGGAAAGAAGCAATGTATATAGGTGTGTAGTGGCTTTAGAAAAATACAGTCCGTGGACATGTTATGCAGCTATGCACATGATTTAGAGAGGACACCAACTTTTTGAAGGCGAGCAGGTGTATGACTTAAACTTCGCATTTCTATCAATAGTTAATTTATTAGTCAGTTGAGGGAGAAGAAAAGAAATAGGAGAATCTGTGACTATCGGGGGAAAGACAGCTTTTATTTTTTTAAAGATTTTATTTATTTATTGGACAGAGAGAGGCAGTGAGAGAGGGAATACAAGCAGGGGGAGCGGGAGAGGGAGAAGCAGGCTTCCCGCTGAGCAGGGAGCGTGATGCGGGGCTTGATCCCAGGACCCTGGGATCATGACCTGAGCCAAAGGCAGACACTTAAGGACTGAGCCACCCAGGCACCCTGGAAAGATAACTTTTAAAATACTTAAGGTTGGAAATACGGGGAGGTCACTAGTAAGGAATACGCAGCAGAACAATGATGATATGCCTTATAACGATAGAACGCTGTAGGGTCACAAACTTCTGGTGGGTTCGGGTACAGTCTCGCGTGTGCCTCACGTGTACAGCTGGATGCAGTGAGAAAGGGTAGCAGCAACTCCATCTGACAGATGGAAAGAGAAGGCTCAGGGAAGAGTCAAGGGATTTGCCCATGGTCCACACTACCTTCCCCACACACCACACTGCTTCGGGAACCCAAAGAAAGGATGAATGTGTCCACAGGTATCAAAGCCAACTCTAGCCTTCGAAGGTCAATGGAAAGAGCCTGACCCAGAATGTAGACCCTATTTTCCCATCATCTGAGACATTTTAATGAATAAGTAATGAGTAGTCAGGAAAGACTATTCCAGGCAGGGAATACGGCGATAGGATTATAAACATAGCCTCTTATTTGCTTCTTCCAAGTATAGTCTGATCATGTGCCTGAGACACATTGTGACCTTTACTTGTCGAGGACATAGACAAATCACTCGTCCAGATAGCCAAGCAGACACCATCAATCATCATCTGCGTGTTTGCGAACTAGAAACGTGTAGCCGAGGCTGGGAGAGGGAACATGTAAAGGTGGCTAAAAGGGAAAGAACACAAAGTTTCCCACTTATCTGCCAAAGAGCTTACTCTAAAAAGTGATGTGGCAATTAGGGGTCATGTACTTAAATTTTCCCGCAAATAGTACACACACGTTCCTCCAAAGCTCAGTAGGAAAATACCCCGCTGAGAAGCATAAGGGTATATTAACTGATTAATTATTATTAATGCCATCTTTTATTTAGCTAGCAATTATAATCTATTAGGAGCATTTATTCACATTATCTTACTTATTCAATCCTCAGAAAAATCCTATAAGGCTCATCAGTAATATATTATTATCTCCCTTTTATAGACAAAGAAAAAGGGGATTCCGACGTCTCCTTGCTTAAGCTAATCTCGCTAAGTGGCAGAGTGAGCACTCTGACTCCTGGTCCATTACCCAGAGCAACCGCGGGAGCCTGCAGGAAGAAGGGGAACGTCTGAGACAGTAGTTGGGAGCAGAGGGAACCCGAAAAGGCCATCAGACCAGAATTCCTTCCAGTTCAGGAAGTCCAGAGTCCGCAGTAGGTGTGGCTATGTGGCACACAACCCCACGGCTTCGATGGACTTTCAGGCATGTACCTACTCACTTTGAAACTTCTTGTGCAGCGGAGCCCTGGCTCTCGGCCTCGGCCTCTCATGTCCTGTGAAGTTTCTGGGCCGCAGAGTTGGAACCAACTTCAAACTAGTTTGAGTCTCTGAGTCAGTTCACAAACCCTCCCTCTCCGGCCCCGGCTCTGCGCGCGGTCAGCCTTTTGCATCACATCGGAAGAGCAGTTCTGTTCTTTTGCACTCCTTTGGGGGCTCCTCCCTCTGCTCTCCCTCAGTCCTCTGCACTGCCTTCCCCCCCTCAATCTCTCCTGACCGCCCTGTGTCTACTCCCCCACCCTCCCACCGTCAGAGGCTCTGTGCCTCTCGTGCCCCCCTCCACGCCCCGTGAGCCCCTCCATCGTCCTCTCCCGGGCACCTACCTGGCCTCTGCAGCCACAGGCACCTCCTTGGTTCTGTCCGTCTGAGGCCACCAGCCTCCCATCCAGGACCTGGGAGCCATGAAAGTCTTCAAGCTCTTTGTTACTTTTCCTCCTTCGTTTATCATGCTAGGTAATTAACAACAAACAGTAAAAGATGGCATCAGCTGTGGTTCTCGGCTGCAGCCTCCAGAAGTGTTATCTCAAACCCCAACATTGCAACAAAGAAATCTCACAGTTGGGTCAAGCGCGAAAATCAGAGGACAGGAGGAGAAAACTTCAGCTTCCAAAATTCCACTGCCCTCCGGGGGCTCCCCCTTGTGGGAGACGCAGGGCATGGCAAGGCAGGACCCAGCTGGGCCTGTGCCTCTGAGGGAGGAGGGCCAGTGAGCGGAGTGCATGCGCCCCGGGGGTGTGGAGTCCGGCTCCAGCCGCCAAGAAGGGCCTCTGTGTGAGATGCAGGGCTGAGACCCTCCATAATTAATCAGAGGAATATTCTGGGGAGACAGAGCTCTCCGTGCCTGGAGGTCTCTGAGTCCAGGTGAGTGTGGCATGACTCACGGGCTCGCACAGCGTAGGCTCTGTATGGGAAGTGGTGATTGGCAACCATTTGCCTCCGCTTCTTGTCCAATTCCCTCACCGGCACAAATGTATCATAAAGTCGGACATTCACCCGGGGCTTTGCTGCAGAGACAGGCGTGGTGTCCGCCGTCTGAGTAAAGAGTGAAGGTCCAGTCTCCTGGACTCTCACCAGCGTGGGCACGCAGCCTTTTGGAGCCCTGGCAATTTACCTCTCCCCACCTTGATGGAAACAGACTGTATGTCCAAACAGTATCTTTCTCCGGAGAGATATGGTCTCATTCATTCTCCCCTACCCTCGCAGGCAGGTAGGAAATCAAATATATTAATTACTTTTTCTGCAAACAGAACCAGAGGCTCATGCAACCAAGTAAGGTGTCCAAGGCACTAGGAAAACTGTCAGTGGAGCTAAGGGCCTAGCTTTCCTGCTTTCCCCCTGCCCGGTGTGTCTAGACTACGGGCTCTGTCTCTGGAGAGAAGGGGAAATGATGCTCACTGACCTTCCTCAGTGCGGGGCAATGAGCGGCACCATTAACGAGCATTGACTGACTCCCCAGCCATGAAGACGGTGTGCTGGGTATGACACAGATAGAGAGTCCCAGACAGAGCCCGCAGGAGAGAATTCGTCATCGTGTCGGATGCAGGGGAAACAAGCGATGGCCTCTTGGGAAGCTCCTTATTGCCCAGAACTGGGGACTGGTAGTGGGGACTGAATAAAGACACTGCAGAATGACCACAGTGCTCTGGCCAGAGCTCGCCACGTGGGTTGTGACACATGATCTCATTCCACCATCATACCAGTTCTGAGACCTTGCTTGCGAAGTTAGGTTAACTCCATTTTATGGACGAAGAAACTGAGGTCACAGTGGGTAACGGACCATGAAATAAGTGGCAGAGATAGGGATCAGACCTAAATCTATTTAAGCCTAGAGCTCTTTTCACCATATCACATTGCCTCAGCGACTCTTCTAGCTGTCCTGGCAAGGGAGCTCTGGCCGGGGGGTCGGCATAAAGCATCTCATCTTAGTTTCAGCAAACGCAATCTCAAGCTGGTTCCTACTGATCCTTATTAAATTCCACTAGCTCCCGGATGTGGGTAGCAGCTCTGTACCGAGTCACGTGGGAAGACAGAGCTTGGAATAAAATCATAAAACTCCATGTATTAAAAACCTTCTTCACGGGCTCTTTCTCCATAAGCAATGCAGACACTACAGACACAAAGACAAAACAAACACCCGAGACCAAAGGAGCTATGTGCCACCAAAAGGATGATGATGATAAGTTGATTCGTGATACGGTTACTGATCATAGACTCCAGATCTGTTTCTCAGACCTATATTGGGCTCTGGGCTAAATATGAAAAAAAGCAACCAGCCCCGAAGACACTCAAACTTCGTTATAAACTCAAGTCAAGTATAAAACAGCAATAAGGATTTGGAGAATTCAAGGAAAGCAGCAAAAACAAACAAACAAACAAAAATCCCGTTCATGCAAATGGATCTAAAACTGAGGACTTTTGGCAATAGGAACGCTGTGAAGGATGGAAGAGAAGCCCAGACATTCTGCTCAAGGAGGACGTATCAGGGGCCCGAGCACGTGAAGGACACTGTGTCGGGGGCTGAAGAACAAACAGGAGGATGGATGGGGTGAAAGAGAGTCTTGCTCCCCTTCGGGCTGGCCCGAGCATCCCATTCTGACCCTGCACCAGCCAAAATGGAGAACACTGAACAGAGAGCAAGCGAAGTATAGAAGAGACTGGAAATCATGTCATGAGGAACTGGGAACACTGGAAATGGTCAGGCAGGTGAAGGTAAAACTGCATATCAAAAACAATGGCTGTCTTCAACTATCCAAACGGCTCTCAGGGAAGGGTGGGATTTTGCTCTGCTGGGCATCAGGGAATAGATTGGAACCAACGGAGGGAAACTTCAAAGAGAATGCTATTTTACTTCCTAGAAGAAAGCCATTCTGCTAGCTCAAACCCAAATTGGAAAGATCACTTCCTGTCTGGAGAAGGCTAGACGGGCTCTGTCGTCGGAAGTTCTTTGGTCCAGGAGAGGGGCCCATGCACATAGACCTACCTACTGGCCGGAAATCACCCTTGGGGGTCCCACTAATTCTGAGAGTGTTTCGGTCTATGATCAGCCCGAGGCCCAAAAGGAATAGCTGGACAGAAGAAACACATGAAATCCTCACACAAAGCATTCAACTCCTACTGAAGGATCTCAAGGCCTAATACGTTCAAAGGTCACCTATATCCAGAGTGTCTTTGCTGCCTTTTCCTCTTTCCCTTGAACGGAATTATTTGTTTTTACCGTCTCAGCTAATTCCAGTATTTAAGCGCCTCCTAGGAGGGGCAAATGTCCTTCCATAGAGGGGACAACACAAAGGAAAAGGTAAAACTCCTACACTCCTACAGCTTAAGGAGAATCTCAGGCTTTAAAAGACATGTTTAGAAGTCATCTTATTGAAGACCCCCATCCCTCCGGTCTGAATTCATTCCATATCTGCCCCAACTGAATATTGTCTGATCTCTGTTTGAATGCCGCCTCCAAAGCTAATTTCATCACAGGCCATTCTAATGGGGAGTAAACAAAATGTACACATACAAAATGCACCAGCAAGACATGGAAACACAGGAAAGGAAAAATGGAAACATTCGTATAAAGACAGAACCTATAGTGAATCAGGATTTTAAACAGAATTAGAGTAAATTTTAAAAATATCACTAGTTTAAGCGGCCATTAATTCTACACGTGACTGGCCAAAGCCCAGGTGAAATTATTGTGTGTTATATGGTCTTTTGCATGTTTGTGCAAGCCTTCCAGTGATGGTGGGGAGACGGAAGACTAGGGGCGGGAGAAATCACCAAGGTGAAGACCATGGATGAGGAACGAATTCTATGGGGCCCTGAAGTGCTGGCAGGTGGCCTGTGTCCGGAATGGCTTGTATGTTGGGACACAGGACAGGGCTGTAAAAGCAGGAGGCAAGCTGGTGAGGGCGGCAGATGAGAGAAGTAGCATGTTCAAGCATACACCTGTGTTTGAGTAGAGCATTAAGTCGAAGAGGGAAGGGACACAGAGGTTAGGGATGGAGGGGAAGGGAGAAACAAGAGAGCGGTAAGGGGAAATTAGAGGGTGGAAGAAGTGAAGAGAGAGCCTCCAGGGAGGTCCAAGATATCTGGGCTGTTTCCGAGACCATCTCGGGGTTTTAAGAGATGGTAAGAGGTGGGGATGAGGTACACCATGAGGGCAAAGGAAGACGCTAGGCACTGAAAGATGTGGGTGGAAAGAGGCAGCACGGAAGCTGGACTCATCACAGGACTTGGTTTCTCCACTTCTCTGACTAGCCCATTTGTCTCTTTTTTTAAGATTTGTTTTATTGATTTATTTGAGAGAAAGAGAGAGAGCGGGGGGAGGGGTAAAGGGAGAGGGAGAGAGAGAGTCCCAAGCAGGCTCCATGCTGAGCATGGAGCCCAACTCAGGGCTCGATCCTATGACCCTGAGAACACGACCTGAGCCAAAATCAAGAGTCAGACACAACCGACTGAGCCACCCAGCTGCCCCTGACTAGCTCATTTTTCAGAGGAGGGCAGCCAAGAGTACCTTCCTGGCTGTGGAGGACCGTGAATTCATCAGAAAAATCCGAATCCGTCCAGTGTTGACGGAACACCTCCCATATGCTCAGCTATGTCATAGAAATAGAAATCCAAACGTTACTAAAAAATCATGCCGTCAAATATCCCATAGTAATCTGAAATACTATTAGTCAATTAACAGTCATTTGTCTAGTAACTATGATGGGCCATGGTAAGCACAAGGAATGTAGTTGGGATGACGGGGGACCCACCCTCCGGGAGGTCACAAATAAAGAGGAGGGGGGAGATGGCAGCCAAGCATAAAAGAAACTGCAGAGAATTCTAGGGCGCTGTGGAGAAAAATAGCAGACATACAAAATTGGGTTCCTAGTTTTTACCTTTTTTTACAGAAAAGAGATGTGAGAAGCCATAGAGAATTAAGAGTAGTCAGTCCGTAGGAAGTACCCCAGTTAACTTCCCAGGGTCCAGAGGACAGCGGTGGTCGCAGAGCCCAGCAGGGGACCACGGGGGCAACTGGTGGGGAGCCAGACAGGGCAAGAAGAATGGCTCTACCTCTCAAGGGAAACAGCGAGGCTCGTAATGGAAGGAGGAAGCCTCCTACTCAAGATCTTCCCCACTAGACCCCACTCGCCCTGTCTGCTCTGACCAGTTCAGTTGGTGAGGCCACCACCCATGGCTAAGTGGAAAAAAAAAAAAAAAGGTCCCTAAGGAGCCTCTCTGATTTCCCGAATTTTCTGTCCGTCTTGCTTTTCTACTCGGGTTCACAGATGAGCCCGCTCCTCTCATCCACCCTAAACGCCTTTTTCAGGGAAGCATTTGCATTTTCCTTGGCACACACGCAGTTTGCTGAGTTCTTTTAGGCCAGGCCAATTACAACAAGCCCTAAAATTGCTGAGCTGAGTGGTTTCTTCGGGGATCTGCTTACATTCCCTCCCTGGAAAGAGCAGGGGGCCCACTTTGTACAGTCTCTGCACACAAAAAGGGCACGTTCCACTTTTAAGGTGGAGTCAGCATGGGATGCTTTTACCAAAGAGGGGATGAGGCACGACCAATTTTCAGTTTGGTTTTACATTGCTTGATTGGGTTTCATGCTCTTTCAGATGGACAAGATGGCTCAGAGAGAGCTGAGCTCAAGACTGTCTTGAGAAAGGGCTAGGGAAGCTTTTAGTGCAAGCCCCACGGGATCTTGAGTTGGCAGAAGAATTTATATGTGTCAATACCCTCTCGCAACATTGCAATGACATTTTCGAAAGTTCTGGTTTGGGGCGGAAGACGGAGCTCTATGTAGTCATGGAGGGATGTGTTTGGGCAGAAATAATCCAATTCCACAAGGAGATTGCTCCAAAGTTGCATTTTTTTTTCTGATTTGGAAATTTTTATAAGATGACTTATATGCATCCCATTCCCCAGGTACCCCTAGCTGAGAGGAGGACGTTGAGGGATATCTTAACGGAGGCATGTCAAGCGGTACCACGGCCCGTTTGGAATTTAAAATTATCCATGAATAATTCACAAAGCGTGTAATCCATGTGCAGATCACTGAGGACTGACTGCTTCTGAGAGGGGCCTGCAAGACCAGCCAAGCAGCCTTCCAACAACAACAACAACAACAACAACAACAAAATGATTACAGAAGTGTGTCCTCAATTCTTGGCATCAATTCATGGCTAACAAAGGCCAGAGCACTGTAGGTTCATGCCCTGGGTCCGAGGGTATTCTTCAGACTGGAAAAACAGAGTCTCTTGGAAAGGGAAATCGCACTGTTCTCACAGGCCAAGATGACCCGCATGTGTCCAGAGATACCTAGAGCAGGCAAGAAGTCCTGAATGTTCTCACCCAGACAGAAACAATAGGGTTCTGAGGTCAAACCTGCCATTTTTAATTTAGAAGACAAAGAAATCAGGGCAAAGCTCATTGGCAGATGGGTAAATACGTTCTAGGAACCTAAGCTGGCTTCAGTGCCCTTATCCAAAAGCGTGGCATTATGAGCAAGAGGGTTCATGCTGGCATCCCTCATAGGAGTGGGCTTCCCTGGGAGCCCCGGCCCTGTTTCACTCAGAAGCTCTCCAGTGAGTTCCAGTCCCCCTGGGGACTGGCAATGGGAAGTAACCACATCCCTGTGCTTCAGAGGAAATTTGCCAGACTGAAGTTCACCTGACTTAACTAGAGGGATGCTTAGTTCTCCTGTATCAACTAGTGAGGTGTAGATCCAAGCATTTTCAACCACGGAAAGAAAGGCCATGTTGGGCTAAAAGCAGCTTTCAAGGTGGAAAACCAAATGGGGTATAAGAAGAGTCTGATCTCTTGTCTTTAATTAAGAAGGCTGCTCGACCCTCAAGAGCTGTTCGTCTGCAGGGGGTTTCATAGGTCCCTGGCCAGACACCAACCTGGATCATAGAAAGAGGAACCCCTCTGGGCTTTTCCTTTAAAGAAAGAGCTTTAGTCATCTGGGGTTTGCCTGTCCAAAGAATATTCTCCTTGCCCTGAAATCAGCATAAAAGATTGTGCTACCCAGTTATCCGAGAGGCCCCAAGGAGATGCCAATGAGACAAGCGCACTAGTCCCATGCCGAAATCTTTAATCGCGGAGCCCAGTTCACTCCACCTCCCAAGGCCCACTCTCTTCCAGTGGCAGAACAGCAGTGAACACAGAACTTAATGGCAAGTTATTCCCCCTTTCACTGTTAAGTCAAGGAAATCTGGTATCGGAGCCCTGGATTTATGAGGAGGGAAATGGTGACAAGAAAAGTGAGGGTGGGAAGAATATAAAACACTATAAGTCACCCAATATTGTTGCTCATGTGGGACGTTGCCATGGCATTTTCTGTTAAATGTTTCCCTCTCAATTCTTTGTGGAATTCTCCCCACTTCTGTGTGCAGAGAGCCCCACTAACGAAGAGCAAGCCAAGTGTTCGATGTCATCCCCATGAAGAATGGGGGCAGAGCACTGGCAATGGGACCCACACAATGGCTTCACCCGTCATGGAAATGCAAACGTATGTCCAACACCCCATTTCTGATCTTGACTCACCCTTTGTCAAGGCCATATTCTACCCATCGCAATAAGCTATGGGGGTAAGTTTGCACAGCTAACAGACCACTGCTGACCCCTCCTTTTTTCTCAGCAAGAAAAGTACAGAAAGTCCAATTACTCCCTCTGGCCATTGGACAAGTGCCCAGTGGCTCCCTGGGGACCTCTGCTAGTGACCGAGGCATAGTGCATTCTTCCCTTGGCCGAGCCCTCCTTTGCAGCTGCCAAGTTGCCAAGCTCTGACCACTCTTCCTCCACGTCTTCTTGCATTAATCCCTTTCTTTTATTCCTATTGCAATTGTGTTTGATGAAGTTCTCATGTTTTCTCTGTGGGCCTTTTGCTCTCTCTTCCCATTGGTTTCCCAGTCATCGTATCGACCCACCGTAAACCGTTCTACGTGTGACTTTCAGTTTAGTCTTCCCGACGCATGCCCCTGATCACGTCACTCTTCCGTTCAAATACTCTTGGTGAAGCTCTGTTGCCTACTGGTCACCGTCCAAACATAGTGACTCTGCACTGCCTACTGACCCAAGTCCAGCAAATAAATGGCCAGCTTTGTTCACAAGGATTAAGTTGTCCAGTGACTCCCATGTCCCCCTATGAATAGAGGACCAAGATCCAGAAAACTGCTTCCACTTCATGGAGCCCGTGCACCAGAGCTGGACTGTCCTTCCGCTACCCATGTGGATTTCTCTCCTATATACGCTCCTTGTCACAGTCAAGAGGTCCTTTCTGACATCTTCCCTGCATTAGCTCGCAGGCTCTTGAATCTGCTCCCTGGAACTGTTGTTTAAAGAGTGAGTTCCACTCTCAGAAAGGCGACTAGCAAAGTCAAAAAGAAACAAGTGACTCCCAGGAAAAACACCAAAGAATGGCGACACATGAAGTGGGGGAGGGCCGGAAGTGAAGGGTAACGAAGGGATGTTGGTGACTCGTGTGTGCACCGCCCTACGTCTTAGGAACTTCATCACCTACAGACTACTCTCTTGATTGTGACGGGTACTCCTCTGCTGCAATTACACCTCCGTTACTCAAGACCTAAGCGTTTATCTTATACCTCCATAATGAGACTCTAATAATAATCCACGATCGTAGCAACGGTTTAATGGAGGAACGTGCTCAAGGAAATAGAGTGGATATGGGAGCAACGCATAAAGAGTCTCGAAAGCACCTTGGACAGTAACGTGTAGAAAAATGAGTCGGTCACATTACCCATCATTACAACATTGCCGTGTTGGGCTGGTGCAACCGTGGTTGGCAGTGGACGTTGATGCTTCACGGGGGGGGGGGGGGGGGAACGACCCACCCTATCAAAAACAATTCTGAGGATCCCAAGTCTAGAGTTTCTTGCCTTTACATAAGGCCTATGAGAATCATTCCCTGATCCCCAGTTGTATGGACTACAATTATTCTAGCCTAGAAAGCAAAAAAAAAAAAAAAAAAAAAAAAAAATCAAACACAAACTCTGGAGGACAACTTATAATCTTGCCTGATTATCTCAACACATTGTACAGTTAGGAAGTTCTTCCTAAGATCTAACCTGCATTTCTCCTGCTGTTTTTGTTTGTTTGTTTTACCTTTGATGGCTCATAGCCTCTTTGCAAACAGAGAAATACAGCCTGTCCCGCTTGGCCATTTGGCTTAGGTAACAGAGCTGTTCCAAAAGCCATGGTTAACATTTCAGTCCCTCAAAAGGGTCGCTGAGTTTGGCTCAATTAGAAAACTATAGACCACACCTCTCAAGTTAGTCAGCCCTGCCATAGATGTATGAGAGGCCAGGTAGGTGAGTATAGATGCTATCATTACCACCGTTTCTGTCTCCGGAGAAAAAAAGTAAGAGCAAGATTTGTGCCTACGCTTCCCCCTGACCAGACTGCCGCAGAGTCTGACACCTGGACTTAATTCTTGTCCCCTCCCGTACAGCAGGACACTAGGCTAGAGCAGTGCAGTGGGTAGACGAGCTGGGGCCACCAGCACCTGAAATGAATCCTGTGCTCTGGCCCTCGTGCACCATGTTATCTCCTGGCGGGGAGGGGAGGGTCCTTTAGCAAAATTTTCTGTATGTAATTGTACCCCCAAGCTTTTCCTTACATCGGTCGTTTCTTCTATATTATAAAACAAAATGTTATTCTTGGTTTAAAAAAAAAAGGCACAAAGGGATGACAGTGTAAACACAATGGGACTTTGGAAGGCCAAGAGGCTGTCTGCATTTTGCAGACTCTGCCTTCCCATGGGTCGCCCCGAGTCGGCCAGCACCCCGGAGCATGGTGATTTCCCAGGTAGCCAAGCGTGAAGTGGCCTTAGGGACTCCCACGTCTGGAAGAGACACCTTGAGGGCTAGACGGAGGGAGCCTGGGCAGAGGCCCATCCAATCTGTGTTCAGAATTTCCAGTGCAGGGGCGCCTGGGTGGCTCAGATGGTTAAGCTCAGGTCATGATCTCCCGATCCTGGGATTGAGCCCTGCCTCGGGCTCCGTGCTCAGCGAGTCTGCTTCTTCCTCTCCTGCTGCTCCCCTCCCCCCTGCTCATGCGCTCTCCATCTCTTTCTCAAATGAACCAATAAAATCTTGGGGAAAAAAAAAAAAAAAGAATTTCCAGTGCAGGTTCACATCTCCAAGCTTGGTTTCCTCACCTGTAAAATGGGGGTAGTAAGATGATGCATCTCACAGGATTGCTGGGAAGGTTTGATTCAATGGGAGAAAACCTTTCACACAGCGCCTGGCACAGAAGGAGGGGCCATTTCACTGCGCCTCTTGGTACTAACATTACCAAGTCATCTCTGGGGCAACGCAGCAAGGAGAGCGAATGGGAAAGAGAGCTCTGGAGAGACGACCAAGGCGCTGGCATCCCCTGGTATCCCCGTGGCCCTGCCGATGACCCCGCCGTGCAGGGGTGCAGAGCATGTCTCCCATTCATCTTGGTCCCGGCTCGCTCCCAGATATGGAGCAACACGGCGGCACAAGAAAGGCCTGCCTCCCACAGATGGGCACCGCGCCGAGCTGCGCCTGGATCCAGAGGAGACATCTCTGTCCAGCATTTCGATCAGGGCTCTTCGGAGCCAGCTCCTGGGGCGCACACAAAGACCCATTCAGGAGGGCTGCCGTTCTGAAAGCAAGCAGATGAGCCGCGGGGCCCAGGAGGGGATGGAGAAGCAGCACAGCGCCTGGCAGCAGCCCCACTGGGGCCTGCCTGGGGCAAGCGGGCGTGGAGGGCTCAGGTCTGCAGCCACGGGCGGGCGGCGCTCTTTGTTTTCTCTCGGATTCCTTTCTCTGATGGTGGTCCAGGGCATGGAGGACACCAGCTGCCATGGCTGGGATTGAATGACCTCCCTGGAGGAGGCTGGGAACCCGCACCCCACGATGCCAGCCCTTATAAGCAGGGTATCCAGTGGAAACAGGCCATTACTAACTGGCCTGCCATTTCAAAAGCACTTCTTTCTGGGAAAAAGGCTGCTCACAGGTTCCCACCCTGAGGTACTCGCTGCAGCACTGAAGGAAGAAACAAGAAGCTAAATGGATACACAGGAGCCGCCCCTTACCCCTCAGGACCTGGGAGGCTGCTCTACGGGCGTCAGCCTCAGTTTTCCCATCTGTACAATGGGGCCTGGTGAAATAATCCTTTAGAATTCAAAAAGTAGCTGCTGAGACGTTTCTAGGTGGCAGGCTGTTTCTTTTCTCTGACCCAGCAGGCAGGCCCCGGCCCTAGCCTTCCTCCATGTGGCCTCCTGGGTCCCATGGCTTTGCAGGCAGCCCCCAAATACACCAAATCTGATGGCTCACAGACGTGCCAGCTCTGAATGTGCCCTGAATGTTGGAGCAGAGAGACTGCTTGAAGGATCATGACCCTTGGATGCGAAGGAAAACAAGATTCCCTCCTCTACCTTTTCCAACCTCCTAAATCCATGAAAGGCTGTCCCAATAAGGTGACAAGTCACACACAGAACGGAAAACTGAGCCCCCCTTTTGCCATCAGGATTGTTAAGATATTTCTTATGGTACAACAGCATTTCCCAGATGCCTCAACTCGGAACAACTGAAAGGAATTTTCTAAGATCTAAAAAAAAGTTTCTACATAATTAATCTAGCTGCCCACCTATCCTGGAATGCACTGACTGCATTTATTCATCTTGATATCTCTCACCCGATGGTAAAACTCAGTATAAATATTACCTCTTCCAGGAAGCCTTCCCTGACTACATAGCATAAATTAGTGCCCCTTCATCATGCGCCCTCAGCACCCCAGGCACGCATCTTTCCTAGCATTGAAGAAATGACATTGAAACTATTTGTCTCAGTCTTCTCTGTGGTCAGGCAGTGGACTTTCTTAATCTTTTTAACTCCAGCTTCCAGTATGGAATTCAATAAATGTTTACAGAACTAAATGGGTGTGTATCCATCTCTAGCCTAGTTGCTGGGATAAACCCTCCTTTGTATTTTTATAAGAGTACCCTGTAATTTCTGCTCTCAGGAAGTTCTACCTCAGATCTAACCCAACTGTCTCCTGCACACGTACCTTGCTACTGTTCCTATCCTCAGGAGACAACAGCTGCTTACATCCTCCTTCTTATCAGAGGAACAGCAGAAATGACTACGATCCCTCATCATTTCTTTCTACCAAGTCAGCTTTATTTTTTCAGGCTTAAATCGGGAGTGAACTATCTGAGTCTCAGGCCTGACAGGTTTTCCTTTTAATAGATAAATAGGAAAGGAGTTTCGACAAGCTTTTGTGACACACCTACTGTGTGCCTGACTCTGTAAGATGGGTGATAAGCAAAGTCTAAGTCCCGCATCAAGAAGTTTTCAACCTAGAATAGGAAATAAGGGGAGGGGTGCTTAATTTAGCTAATAAAAAGCAGCACCCTACTTTTTTTGTGGTCCCTTGGTTTGAATCACCAAGTTTTGAAAACGTACAAAAGTCCAGAGTGCTTAAAAAACAAAGCAAAGTTTCTAATTCCTGAGCAACTTGCGAAAAAACTAGTGGCCCAATCAGGGAACATGTTGGAGACGCGTTGGACAGCCCATTCTAGGACAAGCACCATGCGTATATTGACACTGTGAAAAAACTTCATTTGCATTTTCACTGCTGGGCAGGGGCTAGCCTCCCCTGACCACATATTCAGGAACCTGGCAGGAGCTGCTGGTCACCAACCCCCAAACTGGCAGGCTCCCTCCTTCTGGCCAAGGAGCTCAGGGTCTGCGTGACTTGAGGCAAGTCATCTGGGGACATTTGGGATTCTGATCTAGTGAGCCAGTGGAGGCAGCACAGATAAGACCAGGACAGAAAGCTGGCAGTCTAAGTAACATCTGCTTGGTCTGAGATTTTGGCTCTGGTTGCTGCTGGGGGCCTGGGGCTGGAGACGGGGCAGGCTGCGTTTGCAGCTGGTTACAGCAGGTGGCGCAGGAGAGCAGAAACGAACCCTCCGTGGGGCCCGAAAGCAAGCTTGGGATTCATTCTGCCCCGAAGGGAGGCACGAGGGCCAAGAAAGGCAAAGGAGACCAGGCACTCTGCAAGGTGCCAAAAACCGCAAATCTCCCAGATGGAGCGTAGAGCCAGATATGGGCTATTTCCCAGGTAAGGAAAAGCCAAGGTAGGTCCTCAGAAGTCTGAGTCCAGTCCGTGGATGGCCGGCACTTGGAGGAAATGCACAGAGAAGGAAAGAGAAAAACGATGTATAGCATTAACTTCGGAGGCAAGATAAACACTCCTGGGCTTGAAAGGCTCCCACCACTCAGACCCCTTAGTTGCTCGGCAAAGTATGAGTCCCCAAACAGCTTCTCCCACCACCAACAAAATGAAAACAACAAAAACCACTTATTCTGGCCGGTAAAGCTCTGGAAAGCAGTACTTTTTTAAAAGATTTTTTTTACATACTTGAGAGAGAGAGAGAGCAGGGTAGGCGGAGAAAGCAGAGGGAGAGGGAGAGAGAATCCTCAAGCAGACCCTGAGCTGAACGTGGAGTCCGACTCGGGGCTCAATCCCACAACCCTGAGATCATGACCTGAGTTGAAATCAAGAGTCAGACACTTAATCGACTAAGTCACCCAGGTGACCCTGGAAAACAGCATTTTTAAACAAAAAGGAAATTAATTCACATCTCAAAGCTATCAGGGGAAACCACCTTTTGATGTTCTTATCTCTGGATGAGCTTGCCTCTGAATCACACTGTCGTGGGAAGACGGCGACCGGAATGTTTCCTTTCCACATACACCCGAGTTTCCTCAGCCTCTGTGCCTCCAAGGGCAGAAAGCATGATCCTACTTATCTGTTTACACAGCACCCTAAGTTGAAGAACTTGAAGCAGGTGAGGATTCTAAGCGCAGGGATAAAAGTATCACACACAAGATATGGGAGAACCGCTCCTCTGAAAGATAACATTCAAAGGCAATCGACTGCTGAGTGATGCAAGAGGGGAATCACTTCATACGCTTAAGCAGTGAGAGTGGGCTTGAGGATAAATCCTAGAGGATGTAACAAATTAGACTTCCATTTCCATTTGGTTTGCTTTCATATTGTTACTTCTCTCTGGGGAAACAATCCTAGATACTTAAGGTCTGATGTTCTATAAATCAAATCTCTATGTTTACTTAAGTACATGTATATATATGCAAATTTTGCATTGCTTGAAAAATTGTTGGAACGTTTCATGTGTTTGTTCTCAATCTTCTGCAAAAAGTGGGGTCTGCTCAGCTAGGTTCACTGTGGGCTGCATGGCTCAACTAGGACAGTGGATGTTGGGTCTGATGTCCCATAACCTACCACCTGCAACTCGATGGGGCCCACGTCACAGACGTCTCAACAGCAGAACGTAGAAGAGCGAGGGGATTCAGTCTCCAATAAAGGGCCAGGAGGGCACAGAGCAAGGAAAATGAATTGCCCCCCCCCCCACTCTGTGGGACCAGTAGGACTTCCTGGAGGAGGATTTTGGTGTTGCTTTATCCCTCTGTTTCTTTGCACATGCTTTGCTCTGCCTGGAAAACCCTTTCTCAACTCCCAGCATCTTCCTTTTGTGGGTAATTTCTGGTCTTCAGAAAGAATCAGTGCTGATCTCATCTGATGGCCTCCCTGACCAGCACCTTGCCTCTGTGCATCCTTAGAAATTCTATACAAATCTCATTCTAAGTATACAACCTAGAAATAATGTTATCTCCAACCCCTACCCTAATATTCACCCATCACTTTTTAAACTCCTTCTTTTTTTCATGTTCTTCCCAGATCCCTCTCTGTGCAATTCCCTCCCATGTAGGGTTGCCAGTTAAAAACAGAATGCCCACTTAAACTGGAATTTTAGATAAACAACAAACCATTTTTTTTAGTGGAAGTATATCCCCAACATTGCATGGGTTGTATTTTTATTTGCTCAATATGGCAACCTGACTCCTGAGACCACAGACTTCACACCTTGTTCCTGACCCCACCCCCCCCACCCCTGCCCCAGGAGGGCCATTCAAACCTGCAGGTGCACTTTCTCAGCCCTGACCTCTCTCCCCAGCCCTCCAAGAAGAAAAGGGGGCACCCCTTGTCCACACTTCTAGCATGCAGGAAGAGTAATCTAAGGTCAGTTTCAGATCCATGTTGTGCTTTTACTCCCTTATTGGGTGTATTATTCAATAGAAATGAAGTGTTTCAGTTCAATATAAAAACACTTGCTCAATTATTTTTAAATGGGAGGGATATCACTTACTTTTCATTTAAATGTGGCTTAATGAATTGTATGAATTGTATGACTATGACACGTCAAAATCTGTTAAATCCATGTTTAATTTCAAAATATGGCAGGCTGGAAGCAGTGACATTTACCTTCTCAGTTCCTGTTGGCTCTTTCAACCCCCTCTCTCCTGGAAGAAGCAAGGGAGATCCAGCTGGCAAGTCATGAATCTGCAAAAACATATCCAACCTCCTCAGACTATGTCCATCATTGTGAAACATCCTGAAGTTTAACTCACCCTCTTTATTTCACTAGCGTAGCAAATGGAACTTTGAAAGCGAAAATAACAACATCTTGGATTCTTCTACCAAATCCTTTTCATCCAAGATTAACTTTCTTCCCGCTTCTATCCAGTCCGAAAGACTGGATGAAAAATCGCAACAAGGATCACTTACACTTGCGTCCCCTACCTTTTTCACGTCACGGCACACACAGTAAATTATGACAGTTGTGTAACTGGGGTAAGTTGGGAAGAGATTCTATTTGAGACTTAGTGATACAAATTAATTAAATTTTATTAATGACTTCTACAGTGATAAAATGTTATGGAAGCTATTAAACTGGGACTTTTTAAAACAGCTTACAGTAAAATAAATCATTTTCTATTTAGGAACACCTGATACCTGATTTTTAAGATGTAAAGATTAAAATCATATATGCTTCCTATGTTATTAGAAAAAATAGAAAATATAAGGGCAAATTCAATCAGAAAACAAACAAACAAACAAAAACACCCTAACATTTTACACTGCAGGCCAAGCAATGAACATCACTAATGACAAATCATGACTAAAGCATAACTGACCTAAGACCAGGACCGTTTTTTGCTTTGTTTCATTTTGTTTTGTTTTCAGATGCCAGTACATTTTAACAGATAAATCAGGGGGAATCTGAATTGTTTGTAGCTGTCCCAGAACACTCTGGTGGTGGAGACTGTTTGAAGACTTCCAGGCACTCAGGAAGTCATCAGAGAAGACAAGGAGATTATGCACGAAGCCATACAATGAATATTCAAATAGAATTGAAAATGTCTAAATGTTATCAAAATTGCTTTTTCATATTTTACCACGATAAGAAACTTACAACCATCCATACCTCAGGAAACACCTGTAAATTACTCCAGCCACCCCAGGCCTGTCATAGCGCTCCTGGGAAGCTCTGCCCTCTGGTCCATGTCTAGCCCACTGTTGGTGCAAGCACACTCCAAATGAATGGATATCAAAGAAGGAGAATCTTTTTATCTCTTGATTAAATGAAAATCTTCCCTCCATATCAAGGATTATGGAACACTGAGGTATATTGCCCACAGAAGACTCAGGGACTGCCCTCCTTCCCTAGCCAGCCGTGGTGTGTGCAGAGGGCCAGTGTCACCATTCTATTCAAGAACATATCTGGAGCCACTGTAGAGACCCAGCCCAGGTGTGAGCACCAGAGACAGAGAAACATGCAAAACCCCTGGTCCCACTGAGGAGCGGCTTGTGGTGTGGAGAGTGGCACCAGACGGGCAAGGGAATCTATGGTTTACCGGAGTCCCATCCACGATGAGGGCTCAATGATTCTTCAGATTCAGTGGTTCTCTCCTGCCCGCGCTCAATGCATGCTACAATCAGACACATGACTCTACAGAGCGTCTGGCCGCCTTTCTCCCGAATCATTCTCTTTTCTCCAAGAACTTGCCTTAAGTTTGACTCTTGAAAGTGTTTTTCTCCTACTGAAAAGTATGCCACTTTCCCCTTCTCACTCTCAGCCACCCCAGATGGTTTCAGAGCTTGGAAAGAAGGGCCCAACACCACCAGTCACCGCGAGTGACGATATTCCTATATGCCCAGGATGTAAAACCCAGAGGACTGGAAAGCTGGGTTGAAAATGAACCTAACAGGTTTTAGGGGGAAAAAAAAGGTTTTTCTCTATTCATCCAACTTCCTAGGCCTCTGTAGGGCGTCCTCAGGCAGACGACTTTGAAACTTTCAGCCAAGCCTGTGCCCCTCAAAAGCCTGTCTCCTTCAGCCCCACCCTGGAAGGATCACAGCATTGAGCCATGTGGTTTTCTTGGTTCTGTCAGGGATGGCTTACCCTCCAGGGAGTCCTGTCGGAGCCCCCAGCAGCACAAAATTCACTGATGTGCGTAAATTAGCACCAAAGGTCTACTCTGTGGAGAAATGCCAAAACCATTCTTTGCCACAACAGGTGACTGACCATTCCCCAGTTCCCATCAGCCTCTTCCTTTAGCGAAGACCTGTACCTTGCCTGCGCAAATCCATTTCCTTATTGGGCCTTTGGCATTTGGGTGGCAGGTGACACAGAGGTTTTATTTCCATTATATAAATGAAAAAATAAAGCTCAGAGGAGTTAAAATGACAAGCCCAAGACACAGCTACAAAGTAAAGGGACAGCTGTCGAAGCGACATCTTCTGACTCTGAAACCAGTATTCTTTTTGTGACACCATTCATAGGCAGCCAGAGACAACGAGAGACAAGTTCAAGAGGACGGACATTGAAGGAGCCACCATGTCCCTTCTTTGTTCTCTTGACCTCCAACCGATTATTCAGCAGAAGTCTCTGATGAATGTTCCAGAAACACGCGAATCACCTTTGGTGCACAGTTGATTCTAAGATAAACTACACGCATACGTGCAAACACAGACACGTATTTGCATATATATAAAATGTATGGCCATCCCAGTATTTAAAACTCCTTAACACATTCCCCATGACTCTTCTCCATGTGGTAAGTGCCTGCAACACAGCAGAAACTCAGTATCTATTGGCTGAGTGAATGAATTAAGGCTTATCTCTCTCATCCCTTTTTGTCTCCCAACAGGCCTTCTATCCCAGCCAGGCCCACCTCCTCGCTACCCCTCCCACCACGCTGGAGCTCTGGAACAGGCTCCGTGCAGGAGGACGGCCCTATGTAACTATATGGATCAGAACTAGACAGAAATCCAACAGTAGTTCCTATTCTGCTAAAGCACCATCTACAAACTCGAGCTTCAGAGACGACTGCGATAAACTGTTTTAATACTTTGGGACAGATAATCCCTTGAAATAGATACTCAAATCTCATGTTATAAATGGAGAGATATAAGCTCAGAGACATTAAACAATGAGCCAAAGATCACAGAGCTGGTAAGTGGCAGAGGCAGAATTTGACCTCGGTTCTGACTGCTCCATTTACCGTCGTACAGCTAGTGTCTGCCATGTAACTGGCCTCCTTGGTACTTCTTGAAGGTGTCTGGTATGTTCCCCCCAGGGACCTTTGTACCGGCTGTTTACCGGGCCTACCAGGTTCTTCCCCGGATATCTGCAGCTCAATGCTAGCTCCCCACATCTCCTCTGAGGCTCTGCTCATTCTTTACCTACACAGTGAGCCCTTCCCTCGCCACCTTAAATTGCAATCCATCTTCTCCCCAACCTCCATCACTCTAGATCCCCCTTATCCTGTACTTTGGTTTTTTCCATACGACATACCTCTTTGTAGCTTACCATAGAATCTAGTTATTTATTGTGTGTATAGATATTCTCTAAGTTGACTTTGCTATGGCATGAACTTTTGTCTTTTTAAATTCACTGATGTATCCTGCACTCCAAGAATATTATCGGGAATATAGTAAGTTGAATATAGTAAATACTTGCTAAGTTGAAGGGGTAAATGAATGGTCGGCACTCAGTATTTGTCAAATAAATGAAGAGTCAAGACTCCTCAGTTTATCTAAGCTATCCCATGAACAGATTCCACTTATTATATGCCTCTTGTATGCGAGGCCCTGAGACATAAGTGATCTTATTGAATTAGTCCTCAAATCCTCTGAGATAATTGAATCCCCTATTACAGATGAAGATATACAGGCTCAGAGAAATTAGATAGTTAGCCAAAGATCATATCACTGGCCAGTGTCAGAGGCAGGATTTGAACTCCGTTCCACATAACTCGAAAACTTGGGGGTCCTTCCATCCCACCGTGGTACTTCTCAATGTGCTCACATGGTTATGAGTCACCTAGAAACATGCAGCCTCTACCAGTAACGTACTGCCCCAGATGAAATGGGAAAGTCCTAGCCATTCCTAGTTTCTATTATTTTCCCATTAGACTCAGGTTAGACTCAAAAGCATTCCCTTACCTGAGATGAGCTGGGCTATTGCCTCCACCCTTCTGGAGCCCGGCAGTAATGCCTGTTGCTGAACCAAGTCTGGTAATTTGCATTTCTAATCATTCAGGAATTTAATTAGTATCATGGCCTTAATCAGGTGCACTGCAAATACAGCTGATGTCACCAGAGCTTAATTAGTTTGAAGGAGAAAAAAAGTTTTTACAGTCTGAATATGTCTCCACTGGTATAAAGGTGAAGGGTCTCAGGGGTTCATGGAAGAGGAAAGAAACCAACTTAAAATCTAGATTCTGTGATTAAACACTTAAAAAAAAAACTACCTGGGAAAGATTTATAAAACTGTAACATCACTAAAATAAAAGTATGAAGGTAACAGGATGCCAATTTCAACCATTTTTATAGGTCTGTTGAGGTATAATTTACATGTCATAGCACTCACCGATTATAACTGTACAATCAGTAATTTGTAAATGTACAGAACTGGGCAACGCTCACCCCAATCCAATCTTCAAATATTTCACTCACTTCCCCAGATCCCCTCAAGCCTGTCTATATTCAGTGTCGGCTCCTACCCCCACCCTCAAACCCAGGCAACTGCTACTCTGCCTTCTTATATCTATAAATTTACCTTCTCTAGATATTTCATAGAAATGGAGTCATGCAATATGGGTACTTTAGCGTCTGTCTTCTTTCACTGAGCATGTTCCTGAGGTTCGTCTGTGTTGTAGCATGCACCAATATTCCATTTCTCTGTATTGTTGAATAGGATCTTATTGTACGGATACACCCCATTTTGCCTATTCATTCACTGATTCATGGGACTTTGGGTGGTTTCCATTGTTTGGCTCTTCTGAATAATGCTGCTGTGAACATTCATGCGTAAGTCGTTATGTGGACATGGATATCCCTTTCTCTTGGGTAAATTCCTAGGTGTGAAAGTGACTAAAATCATATACTAAGTTTTCATATTACATATTAAGAAACACCACACTGTTTTCCAAAGTGGCTGTTTCATTTCACATTCCCACCCGCAACCCATGAGGACGGCCACTGATTCTGAAATTGCCTTAGATGGTGGAATGGCAGGTCTTCAACTTTTATGTTCATTCTTTGAACTGTCACCTTGAAAGAAAACTGGGAAATACCCAAATCGCACTGTAGACAGAGAGAAGGAATGATGGGAAATTAATTGAAATAAAGGCGGTTTAGATAAGAGAAGGGATTTGTAGCAAGCAAGTATTCTCAGGGATAGTATTTTCAGATTTCATTTGCTAGGAAATTAAATCAACCAATTAAATCAAATAACTCTCCAGAAAGATAAGTTACATTTGCCACAGAGATTGCTCATTTACCCAAATTTACCCTGAGATTTATGTAACAAATACATTGGTTTAATTTACCTCATTCTCCCTTTTTCATCTCCCCGTCCCGCAGGGAAGGAGCATTTTGTGGGCTCCATCCGGTTTTAGTGTTTATTAGTTAAACTGGATTGAGCCTGCTCACATATGGGAAACTCCAAGTTGTTTCCCGTTTCTTGTGATCTTCAAAACTCTTGGTAAGATCTACATCACTAAAAGAAAGTTGACATAGCCAACTCTTGGGCTGCAGGTTTAGTTTGGGAATCTACTGAGGCTCCCTTTGGTACAGTTCATGGGTTCATTAATTTACTCTGAAAAACATTAATACGTTCCTTCAGATACCAAGAGTAGTAGGACACGGGCTGTGCCTTCAAGGGAGTGACAGACATGTCAATCAATACTGCAGTGGAGGGCGCCTGGGTGGCTCAGTCGGTTAAGCATCTGCCTTTGGCATCTCAGGTCATGATCCTGGGGTCCTGGGATTGAGCCTCCTGTCAGGCTCCCTGCTCAGCAGGGAGTCAGCTCACCCCTCTCCCTTTGTCCCCCACCCCCGCTCCTGTTCTCTCTCTTGCCTGCACTCTCTCTCTCTCTCTCAAATAAATAAATAAATAAATAAATAAATAAAGTCTTTTAAAACAAAAACAAACAAACAAACACAAAACCAAATACTGCAGTGGAGTGTTACAGGTGCTGTCATCAAAGCAAATACAGACCAGAGGGAGGTGGCAGGTGGCACCAAAATGGGAAGAAGTTTCGGTAAGTCATCATGGAAGAGGTAATTCTTCAGCTATTCTGTTAAAGATGAGTAGTTCTCTGCCAGAGAGCCAGGAGTGGATGGAGGGGACGTCATTCTGGCAAGATGCTAGAACGGGAGGAGAGGCCCGGGGCTGTGACAGAGCCACGCGTGCTCAGGGAACTGGGAGAGCCATCCATGTGGCTGCAGTGTGCAAGCGACTGCTGAGTGGGTGTGGCAGGAGACAAGGCTGGGAAGAGTCTTATCTGTCTTAGAAAAGAGACTATGTTATCCTCCAGAAAATATCCTACCGGAGGATGTTATGAAGGATGTGGCACTCTAAGATCGGAATTTTATTCAGTTTATATTTATTATAGTCAAGAGAACAACTACTACTGTAGTAACCAGGCAACAGCAGTAGAGGGAATAAGGAAGCCTAGGATATGAAGTATGTCAAGACGGTAGCACCTCGAGCAGTGGTTTGGTGTGAAGAGCCACCATCTGAGACCCATGAGAGATGACAAACTTCCTAGGTCCCATCCGCATGATTTACAGGACTGGACTTTGGCCTAGAAATCCTCATTTTTATAAGCACTCGGGATGATTCTCCTGCAGGTTGGCTGGGCTACTTCTCTGCAAAGTATACAGACTCGCCACACAGAGGAGCCTTGCAGAGAACCATTGATTCTAGAGCTACCACTGGAACCAGCACAACCAGGGGGCAGTTCTTAGAGTAAATAGGCGAGTAAATGTTGGGTGACTTTTGCCCCTGGTCTCTGCTCTATTACCCACCCCCCTCTTTAGTCTGGCTAACTTTGAAAAAGCAAATTGCACTGCAAAGAAAACCAATTTAAAATCAGTCACCATAAGCAACTAGATTTAATCAAAGTCTATTGGCTCATGTACAAGATTCCAACGAGGTTAACCCACATTCATCTAAAATGAATTTCATCTAACTCACCACACAGGTAAACAACTTCAGATTTCAACGAACTAGCTCTTGGTACAAAAACTTTTATTTTGCCTTCACAGCACTCTCTGTCTTTTTCTCTCATCTATCTGTCTACCTATGAGAAGGATCTCAGTGTTCTCTTTTCTACCATAAACTCCAAAAGGGTATAAGTTGGATTGTCCAAGAGTATAAACTGACCATATTTGTGAAGAATCATTTTGTTCTGGTGTGCCTATGGAAAACAGGCACAGAAGCAATGTTTTGTGTTGATGAAGCTGCAAATATGTAGATGTTTTATTTGCATATTGCTATAAGATGCTGAATATATAATTTGTGCATTATGCCAATTTAAGAGAGTGGGGACTGTTGCATGTTGTTTTGCACAAATATCTTTAAATGCAAAAAAGTCCAGAGTAATAAATTAAACATTTTAATTAAGTGCTGTGGCACCCAGTTGGTACACTTCACTGTTAATGGTTCAGAGAACTGTGTCAAATATCATCCTTATTAGACTTCTACATATATGGCAAGCCCGATAACACCTGGTTAGTCTATACCCGCTCAGTTTGTTTGTCGTGTCCCCCAACCAGAATGATAATGTCTGAGACTAATAAAGTAGGCTCATGATTGTTTCATGCCAGGATGGTACTAAATCCTTCATATGAAAGATTTTATTGATGATCCCAGTGGCCTTAACTAGTTGACACCATTCTTGGCCCCATTTTACAGATGAGAAAACCAATGCTTCACAAAGTAGACAAGGTCAAGGCCACATGACAGGTAATTCAGGAGCAGAGATTTGAACTCTGGTCTAACAGAGTGGGCTTTTAAAGTGAAGGCATATTGGTTCTCAAGGTTCTTTTCTATATAAGTAATGGGGGAAGTGGATTTAACATGATGGAAAATGGAGACAAAACCTGGAGTGTCAAAAAATCCTACTCCGCAAGAGTCTTCCCCGGAAGCAGCAGCTGGGGGTCTACCTCACCTCTTCCAGTGCTGTGATGGTCAGTGGTTGGCATGCCATTCCCCATCAAGGAAGAAACCCTGATTTCTAGCATTTGCAGATTTCCATGGTGTAAATCGTCTCACCAACCTACCATTAGTAAGGGTAGAGTTGGGAAAAGGTTATGTACGCATTGTGTCTGCTCCCTCCTAAAGCGGTCTTTAGGTTTCTCGTGGCCTCTGGACAAGCCCTGGAGACCTGGGACCACAGAGAAGACACATGTCCTGTTTTGTGGGAGGACCCACTGTAAGGGAGAGGGTGGGGCTCTGCTCCCTACAACACAGTGGTGGAATGCAAGTGCCACCAGGCTATTTTTAATTAAAAAGTGATGACAGCTGAATATATTCCCTGACTCTGCAGCTAATAGCTTCCTGACCTAGACCTCACTTGCTAGACCCACTCCTGAAACCAGACGGCATTAGTCCCTATGGGGCTTCTATTATTGGTTGGCCATCTCAACAGATGCAGGTCTAACCAAATCCATGTCTAATCTGAGCATGCAAATGGGGAGATAGAAGGGAAAATGCTTAAGTAATCACCACCCACAGAGGGAGAAGTGGGTATCAGCTGCTGTCTGGGAGGACGCGAGAGGTCATTGTCACGGAGTTCCACAGCAGCCCAGGAAATTCTGTCCAGCCGTCATTTGGAGCTGTTACCTTTTATCTATTCATGTCTCACATTGATTGGCGGTCCTGTTACAAAGGCTGCGTGTGTTGGTTAGAGCATGATTTCTGTAGTCAGACATACCCCAAGCATTTTATCCACCTCCAGCACCATTTAATCCTATCATGATGCCCATTTTACAGCTGAGGAAACTGAGTCACAAGCACGTAAGTGGCAGTTCCTGAACCGAAACCAAGGTACGCCTCATTCCAGGGCCTGAGCCCCTTACCAGCATCCTTCAGACCGCTCCTCTTTCCTGCCACCCACCCCCCTCTTCCTGTTTCAACCTTCACACTCGGTGCTTCTCCTGAGGGTTTGCCAATGCTGTTACCTCAACCTCTACAGATGCTTCCTCTGTCTACCTGCACCCCTTAGACTTACCCAAATTGTAGCCATTCTTTAAGGTTCTAATGAAGTCCCCACCTTCCCGTCATGTTTTCTTGGGGGATTCTAACCCCAAGGCTGTCCTGCTGCCTTTATACTTATTGGGTGTGTAAAACTGGCCTTCACTTTGCCTTGCCTCAGCTGTTCCCTGTTACGTAACTTGTCTGGCTTCTTTTCCAGCAGCCAGTGTAAATTGTCATGGGCAGAAACCACGTCTAGACCTCACAGTGCTAAGCTCTAAGTAGATGCTCACTTTTTAAAAATCGATGAACGATACTGTATCCACAAGTGTATCGATGGCATGAAGCTCTGAGAGTTCTACAATTAAAAGGAAGACTTGCCATTTTTGGATCCTCATTACATGGTAATCACTAAGCCAGGCAGCGTACATATATGATTTTATTTAAACCTGTGTGGTGGTTATTGTGCTTTCATTTTATAGATTTTTTTTAAACGCCCAGAGAAGCTTAGAAATTTGCTACCACCATATTGCTCGACAGCCACAGAGTTGCAACTTGAATCTAGACCCATCTGACTTCAAAGTCCATACCATGCTGCCCTGTAGGGCATCATGTCCATGCCACTGTCTCTGGGAGAGAAGAGAATACACCTTCACAAAACTCTGGAAGATGGTTACTGCACCCAACTCAGAAAGTAATTCCAAAACCTCGCTTAGTATACATTCCAGGTTCTACTAACCCTAATATTCAGAAACTCCTGCTTCGTGCCTGTCTTCATCCCCTCTGGCTTCCAACTCGTGCCATCTCCCTTTGTTGTGTAGGTTAGGAAGGTGGAAAACAGGTGGCTACCATTTCCTAGACAAGCATCCTTCTTGGGCTGGGAAAGTCCTCTGACACCATCTCAGCTTCATCTTCTCTAGAAATAAAAGACCAGCCACAGGCCTCAGAGAGTGAAGGTTGTCCTAATGGGTGGGCTTTCCTACCCAGAAAGAATTATAACTGTCAGCAGGGAACGGGAGAGAGAGCCACCAGCAGGACTGGATAATCATGGACAGATGCTCTTGGATCAAAGATTCATGCTGAAAGGAGCTGAGAGAGCAGAGAAAGCAAAGCTCGTGGAGGAAAGAACGATATTGAGCCTCAACGCGCCCTCCCTGTTACCTGCCATCGCCAGCTGCCATCAGAGCCAGGCTGTGGGGTGGGCGAGGAGAAAAATGAGGCAAAGAGGCCATGGCAGCTCCTCATTTGGGGAAACCAGGGATTGGCAGGCAGCCCCCCATGCCCTGGCACCTGGGGAATAAGGGCAGCTGCTCGGGGAAACAACAAAAACACAGTAGAGACCAGAGGAGGGGAGCCTTTCAAATGAGAGTGCTAAATGTTTGGAACCCAGGGGCTAAGAAAGACGTTGCCAAATGTCACACTGAACACAGGCATGCTTTTCTGGGCCCTGAATGTGAAGGCCACGAACAATGAAAGGGGAAGTCTGTAAGTAAGGAGAATCACATGGACTCTGGAGCCTGCGCTGGCCCCGGGCAAGCTCTCCTGCATGCAGTCTTACAGGGAGCAGGAGAAACAACCGTCCAGCAGTGGGCCCGCCCTGCCCTCCACACCTCCTGCCCCCATCTGCATGTTGGGTCGGGGAAAGGACGGAGGTGGGCCGGCTCCCTGAAAGGGATCGGGACGGTACGTTTCAGAACAAAGCCTGGGCCGTCCACCTGCAGGACAAAGTTCGCCCTTAATAAGATGTGTGTTGGAGGGGGCACAGAAAGGGGTGTTTTTCCTTCGTTCCATTAAAAAGGGATTATGGGCTGACTGACCAGGTAAGCAGTGTGATCTGTGAACAGAAACTGGTCCTTTGGAAGCGGGAGTGTGGTTAAACAAAAGCCTTAAGAGACTCAGTCGGCGACTGTTCACTGCAGCAGGGTGGTAAAGCATGATGTCTGTGTTTGTGCGTGTGTGCAAGGGCGTGTGCAATATTTTCTGCTGTTGCTAAGATGGTTTCCCCCCTCGCTGGCCTCTCGCCCAATCAAAAGGTAGCTGTTCCTCATTGGTTGCCTGGCTTTATCGAATGACCATGACGAGCTGGGGTTGAGCCCACCTCATTGGTCTATTCCTATGGCCCATTGTCAGGGGAGAGCAAATCAGACACCTAATCAATATTTTGTGAAGTGGCACTAGACTCCTGGCTAAATTTGCATTAAATTCCTCCCTGTCTGTGCCTTTGCACTCAGATAGCATCATATTAACTTCGGAGGTAGAGAGAGAGGCAAGCAATCAAACACTGTCATCCTTCAGCCATTTTGGATGAATTCCTGAGTCTTGGCAAAAATCTCAGAATGCCAAACGTGCAACAGAGGAATTAGTTATAAACAAGATGTAAATCTCCTGAGCAGAAACATAATGCAACTAGGCTAGATTAGTGGTGTTCCTTCTAGATGCAGATTGAATTTTCTTTCCTCCCTCCCTCCTGCCCTCCCTCCCTTCCTGTAGTCATCCAACACATATTTATTGAACACCTACTCTGAGTCAGGTTCTGTAGCGGCCCCGGATGCCTCACTGTGCCAGGCAAGAAACGTTTCGTTTCTGGGCCACTCCACAGCAAAGCAGGGCACGAGAGGGCCAGGGGTCATCACACTCTACAAACTGTCTCTAAAGGAAGTGGGGCTCCGATCATCATTCATGGAATGAGGTGGGATCAAAATCCCACAGTTGGAGGTCTACTGGCAGGAGACACAGACACCGAATCAAAAGTTGGAGGAGTGACCCGCTTTCCCCCAGAATTCTATATAAATCTCAGAAAAAATGCAGATGCATAGTGATCTTAAGGAAAGCAAGGATTTGTGGTGTTAATAAATTTCCTCTCTTTCACAGACAAACTAGGAGCAATCAGTAAAGAAATTTCACATGCCCTCTACCACCACTTAGCAGCTCACCCGTGTCTGCACCCCTCTCCTCTGTGTTCCTTCCTGCTACAAGGAACAACAACAACAAAAAGCTGTGTTTCCATCAAAACCAACTCCTTTATTTATGTGCTAACCCCATTCCCACTCACCAACTCAAGGATCTCCTATAATTGTCACCTTGGTCTCTCACATCATTGAATTTTCAAATCTCCCCTCCCTTCTGGTCATTTCATTATCATGAAAGTATGCTGCAATATCCTCTTCTTAAGAAAGGAAGATAATAAAGAAGGAAACCTCTTTATGGATCCAGGCTGGTGTTCAGCTAAAATACGCTGGTACTACCATGCTGAGTGTTACAGTATTGAGATACTTCTGGACCTGTTGGGAAGTACCCACTACCCTGAGCTTCCCAAGTATCCCCTCTCCCTTCCATAATCCAGCAACCAAAGGTTAAGTCTGGATCAGCAGGGCCTTCCAAGACCCTGCTCCAGACCTATAGCCAGCATCCAATCTGATTTAGCAGTCCCTGGGCCATATGTAGGGTCCCTGCTTAAACCTTACACTTTCAGGTCATTCCCCGGCCCCCATGACTTTCCTCCCCTTTATAGCAAAAACCCTTGTAAGAGAGATCTGTTCTCACTCTCCCTGTTTCTTTTCATCTTTTCTTTTGAACACATTCCAATCAGATCACCGTTCCAATGTTTCCAGAACCACAGTCTTTGTCAGGGTCATCGATAACTTTCACTTTGCCAAATCCGAAGATCAATTCTCAGCGCTCATCTTATTTGACTTATTAGCCACATTTGACACAGTTGACCACTTCCTCTCCTTGAAACATCTTTACTTTTTTACCGTTCTTGTCTCCGAGACACCAATCTCTCCTCAAGTTCTCCTCCTTCCTAGCAGTCTGCCTTCTGTCCTCCTTTGCTGGTTCCTTCTTGTCTTCTTGAACTCTGAACATGGCAGTGCTCTAGGGCTCACATTTGGGACCTCATCTTCTTTGCTCTACGTTCACTCTCTGGCTATCTCTTCTAGTCCCTTGACGTTGAATACCTTCTATATGCCAATGATTGCCAAATTCCTATCTTCTGCTTCAACATTTCTCCTGAAATCTAGATTCAAATAATCCAATTGTTAACTCTCCATGTTCACTTGGGTATCCAATAGAAGTCTCAAATTTAAGTCACATAAAATTGTATCCTTGATCTTCTCCTCAAGAGTTTTCCCTCTTGTTCCGAGTCTTCTTCATCTCAGTAAGTGGTGACATCTTTCTTCTCATTGCTCAGTCCTAAATCCTTGGACTCAGGCTTGACTCTTCTCTTTTTCTCACACCATGCTACAATCTACCAGCAAATTCGGTCATGCTACCTTCAAATCAGATCCAGAATCCAATCATTTCTCACCACCTCCCACCACAGCTACTCAAGACCAAATGACTATAATGTCACTTTTTTATTATTGCAATGACCATCCAAGGGCCTCCCTGCCTTCATCCTTGCCCCCTTAACCAGCTGTCCTCCACATAAGACAGAATAAGTCTCTTTGAATATGGTAAATTCACAATACTCCTCTGCTCAGAGTTTTCAGATGACTTCCATCTCCCCCAGAATAAAACTCAAAGTCTATACACTATGCCTAGGCCCCGAAAGGCACAGTTAACTATGACATAGGTTTTGCCCTCAAGGAGCCTACTGTTTATTAGTTTAAGTTCCAGCTTTACTTCACCGTGTGACCATCTTGTAAATATGTTGTTAATCACAAGAAAAACTGGGTGAGAATATGAATAACGGATTATACAAATCTAAAAACAAAAGCAATTTGTATGCAGCTGAAATCTTATGGGTCAGTTATGAACTGAAACATTTTATTTAAGGGCAATAGTCCCTTCGTATGCACTAAGTGATTTCATTTTGTCTCCACTGACATCATAAGCTGATGTCAAATCATACCTAATTTCCAACGTACATGACAAACACTCAAAATACCTGTTGAATAAATGAACGTTTAGGAAACAAACTTCTTATTTCTTAGCTGGGATGATGGTGATGAGAGCTGTGAACTAAATATGTACTCTGTAAGGTCGGGTATTTCATTTATGTAAATACCTGTTTATCCCAACTTTATTATCTCCATTTTAAAGGTAGAGCCACAGTTGTGTGGCTCAGAAAAGTTAGATGCCTTTCTCAAAGTATCCTAATAAATGGCAGAGTTTCAGACTCGAACAGTGGTCCGTGTGGCTTCAAAGCCTGTGTTTTTGCCATAGATGCCTCAGGATGAGTCACTCTCTTGCCTCTGTGACTTTTTTTTTTTCCTTATCAACTGATATTCAATTTATTTCAAAAGTTGATTTAAGCATCTGCCATGGTGACTTCACCTGCAAGGCCTGGCTCCACACTGACAGGTCATCTGCCTAACAATCTCAGAAGGATGGTGCAAATCAGTGGGTGCCTTGTGGATCCTTGTCTGAAAAGGATCCCAAGTGTGAGAAACTTCACCACAAGGAATTTTTCTTGCAGTGATTCTCAGAGTCTTGGTGGGCCTCCAAACTGGTCCTTTCACTTTGAAATTCTTCTCCTTTGTGCCTCTGAGCAGGTCAGCACATATCTTTTCCAGATATTTTATGTTGTGGGTGGTTACAGCAACTCGAATTCGGTGAATTGCCACCCCTGGTTCCACGGATGTCTTCCCGGTGTCTTGAAAAGCTTGTTCCTTGGCCAGAGGGAACAGTGGTGAGTCAGCAGCAGGAATGGGGCATTCAGAGCTCTGTTATAGCTGCAACCATGTCCTCCTCAAAGAAGTGTCACTTCCTCTGTGACACTTTAAACATTATTTTTAAAAAGATTTATTTATTTATTTGAGAGAGAGAGGGAGAGAGAGCAGAGGGAGGGGCAGAAGGGGAGGGAGAGAGAGAATCCCAAGCAGATTCCCTGCTGAGCGTGGAGCCCCATGCAGGGCTCCATTCCACTGCCCTGTGATCATGAGCTGAGCCGAAATCAAGAGCCTGATGCTTAAGCGACCGAGTCACCCACGTGCCCCAACACTTTTAACATTATAACGTTCTGATCGTTACTATCTCCACAAACCTCCAAGATCACTGAAAAGTGAGAGGCAGACCCTCTGTCCTTAGTTTGTGGATGGGCATGCTAAGCTTCACAGAGGCTCAAGGTCAAGTAAGGAGACAGAAACCATAATCTCCTGCTTTCTTCTCTCCCTACGTCCTCATGTGATCCATGCTATCTCACCCATAGTTCTCTTAGCTAAGTGAATTGGACCCATTGACCCTTTAAGTTCCAGAGCAGATCTTCAGACTCTATAATCTCACATATTTTATAGTTTATTAATCACCTTTCTCATACACAATGCTTTAAAAAGCCAATTCCCCATCTCTTGGAAGGTAGGAATGTAATGCTATTTTCCCAAGATGCTCTCAGGCCCATGGGAAGCTGAGTCCAATTTGTCAGCCTTCTGATGTCAAATTTCCATCAAGTATTTGTTTGTAATATGAAAAACATCTAAACAAATTCAAAATTTGTGCTCATGAACTTGCATATTCTAATATAATCTGATCAAGAACCATATTCTGTTGAAAATGAAAATCCCCTAGATTTCACTGTACTTTTTAAGAATCAAGTCTCTATTAACCAATCATGACTTACCCCTATTCACACAAAAAATGCCCCCTTTTGTCAGTAGTGTCTGTGTTGAATGATCCTTCTGTGGTCAAGGGAAGAGCCAAAGAGGAGAATCCTATTAAGGAAACAGAATAGTAGAATGATGGTGGGTAGCCTCTGCCCCACCCCCCACAAAAAAGACTGATCTTCAAAGCCAGGTAAATATGAAGCCCCAGCTGGCTGAGTGAATCAAGATGAAAGTATAGTTATTAGAAGAAGTATAGCTTCATTTCAATTCTCCAAAGCAGAAAACAGTAATTCATACAAAGCTCTGTGATGGGGTCAATTCCATGGAATGAATAAATGAATGAATGGTCATTCAGTCATTCAACAAGTATGCCTGCTGTTTTCAAGGCGCCGTTGTCAGTGTTACAAAGGGAAGTTCTTTGTGAAATGCTCCATTGTAAGTACAAGTTGTGTATAAATAGCCACTTTGATTGAACTTTGCTCCTAGGCACTTCAGTCCTTGTAAACCCATACAACCTGCCGAAGGAAAACCCTCCTGGGAAAATCAGAGTTGGCCAAATACTAGTGTGGTAACAATCCCTCGAGTACAGACCTCAGAAAGGATTTTAACACATAGGAACACGTAATCAAGACAATGAAAGTAGGTCAACCTCTTTTAAATGAATTGCTAAGATTATAGGCTACTTAGAAGAAATATTTTGAGATGAAGACAAGTCTAGTGGTTGCTCCAGCTAAGTAGCTCCAGCTTATGGTCCAGGACCCCAAATAAATGCATTTTTTAAAAAGTGGATTCATTCTGGTTTGGTTTACTAAAATAATTCTGGAGCTGATTTTTCAGAGGTCAATTTTCTTAGGAGAAGCTATACCCTAGAAATATGATCGGTGCTGTCATGTTCATATAGTTTATGTGCTTTTTTCTAAGTATTTTCCACGTGTGATCCATGATCATGCAATTCCCAAGGGCAACATTAGAGCTGATGTTTTTTTTTTTTTGAGTCTTCTTATCTTCTAGAATTTTATTAATGCTTACGCTAGGAAGAACTCTTACACAAAGTCCAAATCTAAATCAGTGGCCTCACCAATGGGCAGACTTCTGTGGAACGGCAAAAGGTTACCATGACACCAAAAAACCAAGGTCATGTGTATGTGGGGGAGCTACCAACTCGCATGAGCCAGAGTTGGTTAATTTTTCTAGATCCAGCCTGATCCTCCTGGCACCTCCATGAAGACAGTAGGGCTCTGCAGAGAACAGGTTGAACACTACTGACCTAGCCTACCTCCTCATTTCTCAGAGACAAAAACCAAGGCCAAGAAAGACAAAATGCCTCATCCAAAATCACATAACCAGTTATTGCTGAGCTAGAACTAGCTTTCTGATTCCCAAGATAGCTCCTCTCCTCATACCAGACTCCTCTTAATCTCAGAGCCTAATACAGTCTTCCTACAGCAAAAATTTCCTCTCTATTTCAGGCAACCAGAGCAGGCCAGGTTGGGTCTGAGCCACCCAAGGCCATTTGTCAGTGCCAGTCTCCCACCAGGCAATGCCAACCCCAGCATCTGGTTCTGGTCCCTAGGACTTATGCTCTCATAATTGAAGAGCTGGCATATATAAACAAACCATAGCCTGAGCACCACATGGTCAGTGAGTAGAGGTCAAACGTGGATGAGGACTGACTCCCAAGGTGAGAAGGGGCCGGTTCCCTAATTTCCGGTCTTGTTTGTCTCTGCTGACAGGTACATAAATATTGCAATTGCTACCAAGAGCCCTTTATAACTCTTTAAACCCCAAATATTCCTCAATCCCACAGCAAGTTAAACAAAACTTACACTATCCCACTTTTGGTAGGCGGGACTGTGTGTGGGCCAGGGGGTTGGAGTTATTTTCAGGTTTGAGTTAGGGCTTGATTACTCAGGGAGACATGCTGGGGGCAGACATGCATGGGGGAAAACTCTGTGGCTCTTGCAGGAACACCAGGACAACCTTATTGGCTCAGACTACATATGACTGTAGAGGATGTTACCAGCTCTCTTCCTGGGATAGTTACCATTCCCAAGAGGCCCCACCCAAACAAGGTCTAAAAGGTCTGTAGCAGTAGCCAGAGCATAATCTGAGACTTGTACTATTTTCCCTATTGCTGCAGTCGGCCTGTGGTCATTTTGTTCCACTAACAAAATGTATCTCCCTCTTTGTGGAACAGTCTAGAGACAGATTACTCAAATTGGAGTCCAGTGCATCTGCCCCACCTGGGAGCTTTTGTTAAACAGGAGGGATCCCGAACCCCACTCCAGACCCACTGAATTAGAACCTGTGGTTTAGTAAGATCTCCAGGTGATTGATGTGCACCTTTAATTTGGGAAGGACTGATCAAGAGATGAAGACCATGACCTTCTGGGTTCACCATTAGCCCCATATATAAGATTTCAGCTAGCAAACCTTCTTGGGTTTTCTGTGCATTTAAATGGAGAAAGAAAAGACCCCAGTGAAATCTAGAACTTCCTTAAAATATTCGTTTTTTGCTCCAGCAGGTTTATCAACCCCATTTTCCCCCTAACGGCCATCAGGGCCATTAGGATCTGAAGCAGGAATATGTGTTGTGGACTGTGATAACCAGCAGTAAAGATATTTGGCATTAAGTACTTCTCCCCTTCTAGACATCCAGCTGGCCACCAAGTTCTTTTGATTTTCCTCCCAAATGATTTTATTTATTTATTTATTTATTTACTTATTTATCTCAAGTATAATTAACATACAGTGTTATATTAATTTCAGATATATGCAACCCTATGATTATGGAAGCACTATTTACAATAGTCAAGATACTGAAGCAACCCAAGTGTCCATTAATGGATGAATGGGTAAGGAAAATGTGGTCTATATACATGATGGAATATTACTCAGCCATTAAAATAAATGAAATCTTGCCATTTGCAACCACATGGATGCTCCTAAATGATTTTTCAATCCTCCTTTCTATCCTCACTGCCCTGCTTTAGCTCAGGTCCTTATCATATGTAACGTGGACATTAAAATAGTCTCTCAACTGCACACAAGGACTCCCTATGTAGTATTTTGCTCACCCATTGCATCCTCCTAACTGGCATCAGGAAGAACATTCTTGAAGGCAATTTTGACAAATTCAATACTTTCAAGTTTTTTAGGCAAGGTTTATGGCGATAGTGTTTTATTTACCCACCCAACCCTACTTCTCCCACTTTCCTACTTTTATTACAACTGATGTGTTGTTTCATTCCGCTTCTTTTTCCCAAGCTGCCTCTTTGCCGTGAATACTTTTTCTTTTGCTGCCAAATAAACCTCTTCTTCTTTTTTAAGACCTTGTATAAACAGTCTCCAGTTTATCATGGTTCAGCTTATGATGGTTTGACTTTATGATGGTGTGAAAGGGGTCTACGTTCAGTAGAAACCATACATGGAATTTTGACTGTGGATCTTTTCACTGGCTATCACTATGTGGTACAATCCTCTCTTGTGATATACTGAGTAGAAACACCCAGCTCCAGCTCCCAGTCAGCCTCACCATCACCAGGGTCAACAACCCGAACACTGACAACTGTTCTGTACCCACACAACCATTTGTTTTTCACTTTCAGTACAACAGTCAATAAGTTACAGGAGATTTTCAACACGTTAGTATAAAAGAGGCTTCGTGTTAAATGGTTTTGCCCAACTATAGGCTAGTGTAAGTGTTCTGAGCATGTTTAAGGTAGGCTAGGCTAAGCTACTATGTTTGGTGGGTTAGGTATATTAAATGTATTTCGACTTACAATAGATTTACTGGGATGTAACCCCATCAAAAGTCAAGGAAGGGGAGGCTGGGTGGCACAGTCAGTTAAGCACTGGACTCTTGGTTTCCGCTCAGGTCATGAGATGGAGCCCCAAGCTGGGCTCTGTGCTCAGCAGGGAGCCTGCTTAAAAGCCTCTCTCTTCCTCTCCCTTTGCCCCTCCCAACCTCTGTGCTCTCTCTTGCTCTCAAATAAACAAATAAATCATTTTTTAAAAAGTGGAGGAAGATCTGGAGTTCTTTTTATCCTACTATCAACTCTTCTTGACCATGACTCTCAACCAGAGTAGAGTTGATCATCCCTGGATCCCAGCAGCATCTCGTGCTTGCTCAATTAGCAGCCCTTTCACTGAACTACGCTTGTCCACTTGTCTCTGTCCTTATACCAGTTTATGATACCTTAGGGTCAGGAACTATGTCACATTCTTCTTTTGTATATTGAGTGTCAAGTACCATCACCAACCTATAGTAGGCATTCAGTGAATGCTTGACACATGAAATAATTAAAGGAATATAGTCACTGTGTGAAGTAGGTACCACGTTATCCCAGGGAACTGTGAAAAATACACAGCAACCACAGATCTAGTGGAAATATTTGCAATGGATTAATCTTTGAGATTCTCCAATGATGGATATTAAGGAATGGAATTGATGTTAATAGTGAAAATTACCTATGTTAGTTAGCTCTGCCACTACCCTAAAGGGAAATGATCTACCTCGTGTCATTTATTAAATACTTAATCACCTGTGACATCTAATAATCAGAAGAATTATAGCCTAAGGCACAACCAAACCTTGCCTTCTGGGGACTGTCAGCCTATGACAGTTAACATGGACACCAGCCACTCTCCCAGATGGTCAGAGAACTCTTTCTCTTGGGGCCTGATGGTGTTGTCAGAAGGAAAGGAGGTCAAGAGGTGAGGTCACTTAAACAATTCTAGAAATTGGGTCTTAGCCTCTGGTACCCCATTTCCCCATATTGGGGTTCTCAGGACCCTCTGCTCCAAGCTCAGCTCAACTGGTCTCCAAGATCAATTTGGGACTCAAGCAGGGAAGATTTCAAGAGCTCCAACTCGCATTCTTCATCAGAGGTCAAGCTACATTTGTACCCTGCCTTCCACCTTGCCTTCCTATTTCCTGCTCCTAAGGCCCAGAACCCACCTTATACTCCAGTTTCTGCCGATGAAAACAGTAACAATAATGCTAGTTCACACATTAATTCAACCATACCATGCACCAGGCACCATTCAGCGTGCTTTATGTGTATGAAACAAATTTAATCTTCACAACAAACCAATTTACTAAGTACTGAATTATCTACATTTTGCAGATGAGGGAAACACAGAAACATTTCCATATATTGTTTGCTTGTTGGTTTCTCCTGATCATGTTCTGTCTAATTACTGCAAATTCCATGATGTTAACTACTTTGGGTTGCCTTACCCTTTGGATATTATGTTCTGAACTTTGTAGCTGGATCTGCACACCCTCTGTCCCCATGCCACATGTCCCCTGCCACCTCCCAGTCTGGCCATCCTATTACAGATTAATTTGCTCATTCCAGCCCTGTCCTGAAGAAGAGAGCCAAAGACAGACATAAGGTCATTTATTTTCCACTCTATTTAATATGGATACTTAATTAATACTCATAGAAAGAATTAAACTCAGGGTATGTAATATGAATAAAACACCAAGTAGTGACAGGCATCCACACCACGTAATGTCTGAATTAGAGAAAGAGGAAAGACGAGGTGCCGTTTTTAAGAATGCACCATTTTGCAGACATTGTCCTAGACATCCATCTAGGTTCCTTAAACTCTTTTTGTAATGAAACACAGGATGTCCATTAGCAAACTGAAGGATCTACGTACCCTAAGAAACAAACCATTGCTGCCCCATTACCTGGGAGAGAGAACTGTGGAAGCACCTGGAACAGATTTAGGGTTTTGTCCCTCACAAGCCTTTCCAATAATGTGCACATTCATTGACTCTCACATTTGCATAGTGCAGATAATAACAGCTCTCTGTTTCATGCTCAACGCTGAGGTCAATGTCACAAGAACCTGTTTAGCAACAATCCTCCTTTCAGGCAGTTCTGTGATCAGGTAGAAGAGAAGACTTGGAGAAGAAGGAACAGAAGCCATCCACTGCCCTGGGCTTGGAGCGCTCAAGCAGACAGCATTTCCAGACACACATACAGACATGGGGTGGGTTTCAGTATCGTCTGGGGAACTTTGAAAAACACAGATTAGATTTCATTGTCTTGGTCCAGGTCTCTAAATCAGAACCTGCCAGCCAGATATAAATATATACAATATACACAGAAATAAATATAATGCATATAAATAAATAAATAAATACACATAAAAAATATATATAGCTAAAACAGCTAAAATTTTAAAGGGAGATCTGGATACATATTACTGATTAGGAAATATTGCTAAAATTATCATCTTGGAAGAGCAAGAACACTAATAGCATATATATTTTCTCCTCCAATAACACCAGGAAATGTAAATGAGCAACTGCTAAATTAAACCCAAAAAAATTAGGACTATAGGGAATGTCCTTAAATATAAAAGAGTTTGGTCTCGTTGAAATGGGTTCTGAAAAATCCCCTCAAGGATGACTGTTCCTCAAAGAGATCTCATTTGAAAAAAAGGGGAAAGAAATTAATCTAAACACATATTAAAAATTCTTAAATAGGGGCACCTGGGTGGCTCAGTCAGTTAAGCATCTGCCTTCGGCTCAGGTCATGATCCTGGAGTTCTGGAATTGAGCCCCTTGTGGGGCTCTCTGCTCAGCAGGGAGCCTGCTTCTCCCCCTCCCTCTCCCTGCTGCTCCCCCTGCTTGTGCTCTCTCTCTGTCAAATACATAAATAAAATATTTTTTAAAATTCTTAAATAAGAGATAAATTCAGAGCATGATATGAGTTTTAGAAAAGATTCATGGTAAGGTTTTGGATTGTAATCCACTCACTGGTACATTTAAATTGTAATTTACAAATATTTGATGAGCCTAATTTGAGAAGGGATATAGTCATCTATTTACTCTCTAAAAATAAACTGATGCCTGAACCCTAAGTGTCGAAATCCGCAAAGGTGAATTTTCCAAAGTCACAACACTGAACAGATTAATCTTCTCATTGCCCATCAACTTCGCCCCCCTGTTGATGACAGCAGTTGCTTAAACCAGAAACATCATCTAAGACAAAGCTCCAATCATATGATGGATTGTGCGGGTCTTAGACAAGCAAGACCTGCGCAAAACTGCAGGAGCTTTGGGTCTTTTTTAACCAAGACAGGTCATTAAAAGAAATGAAAAGATGTCTTCTGGAGGCTTAATTAAGGAAGTTAATTCTAGGCCCCATCATAGGCCCATTAACCTTTCTCTGTTCCTAAAATATCTTATGTAATGTCAAAAAGAAGCAAAGATGGGAAAAGGAGCTGTGTAATTAAACCTACTTAACCTTAAAATGGAAATGTGTCAAGGGATAGAAGCAATTGGTATGAAGCTCCTAACCTGTATTTATGACCCCAAAACCCAGAACCCATATGCCTCGTCTTGCTATGCTTGACTCACATCCTCTTTGCTATGGGCTGGACAACTTGGCTGGCAAATTTACTTACTGTGTCTGACCTGAACGGTAAGTCAGTTCTCAAAGATGCTGGAAGGGCAGCACTAGTCTGGTACAGAGAACAAATAGCTTGCTGGTTTCTATACAGATTTCTTGCCACACAAACATTCTTCCGAAGTTCTTCAAGGAGATGGTTTCTCCTGACCCAGGAATACCTTTCCTCCCCATCCCATGAGAGCGTGGCCAGGCTGGGACTGAATCTGGTTAAAATCCAAGAGAACCTGATGTATGTATTTTTTTTTCTATGATGGTACATTGTCATGCATGTACATTCTTCCAGAATGCCAATGTATGTCTGGGTATAAAAGGGCAGAGGCATAGCAAGAATTTGGCTGCCTTCTCGACCCCAGCAGAACCTTGCATGAGGAGTGTGACTGGTGGATTTCGGCCCACTGGGAAACCGTTGCAGGGCCAGGGAAAGGGGATTATGATAGTCTCTTTCTTTCTTTCTTTCTTTCTTTCTTTCTTTCTTTCTTTCTTTCTTTCTTTCTGTATCAAGTTTTATTTAAATTCTAGTTAGTTAACATACAGCGTAATATTAGTGGTTTCTGTTGCACTTAGTCACCTAACTTGTTCTGAGTTCTGTGCCTGGGGCCGCATCAGTAGGGACAGGAACATTCAGAACTAATTCAAAACCAACCTGAAATGTGGCAAGTTCCAAAACTTAACACAATCAGTCAGGTCTCTATTAAATGCCAGCAGATTATGCACATTACAGATGAATCGCGATGACTTTGGATTCTCAGGGGCCTCTCTACTGAGAGGGTATGTGAGGGTTGACACACAATACAGGACACCCGTATTTTTATTTGCTAAATCTGGCAACCCTACCTGATATCCAACTGGTAATCATCACCCAACACCATTAAAACAGGACATTTTAGAGAGAACTTGGAAGGAGCCCTACTGCCTCATTTTACATATGAGGAAACCCAGACTCCCCCAGAGATTTTTGGCAGGTGGTGGGTGGTCTGCTCGTTCTTAAGACTCCTGGCCAGTCAGAGGCAGTGTTTGGAGCAGAATTCAGTCTGTTTTATATCCGTTTAATTCCCCACCACCCAAGCTGTTTCTCTAATAACAATGCAATATTTTTATTGTTGTTATTATGTTGTTTAACTAGGCTTTCCAAAAATCTGACATTTCTTGAACATTACCCTCTTCTAGCCTCTATGCTAAATTCTACAGACAAAAAGGAGTACCACGTTCTGTCCTAAACCTAATAGTTTTTAGAATTTAAATTGGTTACGTGCTAAGGAAAATAAAAATTTTAATTCTTTGAATACAGGCAAAGAGCCCCATAATAATTTTCTCAAGCCCAAATATAAAGATGCTCTTGTATAGATACTATTTTTTAAGTATTTGGACCACTGTATCTATCAGTTAATCATCGATGCTGGTATTCCAGGCAAAGGTTGTAAATATAGTCGAATCTCAGCCAAACATTAGATCACTCTGTTCTGCAAAGTCCGCTGGGAGAGATTATTCAAATCCAGTTGGAACTTGCTTCATACCTTCGGTCACTATCCTTCCAGAACCTTCTTTATACACTTGTACTAGGAGATGTGGTATGAAAATCCATTATGTATAGAAGTCTCTCATTCACTTAGGAAGACATGAATGGAAAAAATAGCCTTGGCTATGTTCAAGATCATTCTGTTCCTCTCTGGCTATCTCATGCTACTGTGAATATTATCTGTGCGAGTGCCCTTTTTATTTCGGATACGATTTCCTCAGGTTTTCTCTCAGAAATAACTGATTTTGCACCTTATTGTATAATATAGTCTTGGACTTTGAGATAACATCAGCATCACATACTATATAAATGAGTTGAATCTAGGACTTATACAATACTAATATTAATCTGGGGGCACCTGGGTGGCTCGGTCAGTTAAGTGTCTGCCTTTAGCTTGGGTCATGATCCTGGGGTCCTGGGATCGAGTCCCACATCGGGGTCCTTGCTCAGCAGGGAGCCTGCTTCTCCCTCCCCCCCCGCTCATTTAAATAAATAAATAAATAAATAAATAAATAAATAAATAAATAAAATATTTTTTAAAATACTAATATTAATCTAGTTGGAAATTCAGGTGTTTTTTTTTTTAAGATTTTATTTATTTATTCAACAGAGAGAGACAGCCAGAGAGAGAGGGAACACAAGCAGGGAGAGTGGGAGAGGAAGAAGCAGGCTCCCAGCAGAGGAGCCCGATGCGGGGCTCGATCCCATAACGCCGGGATCACGCCCTGAGCCGAAGGCAGACGCTTTAACCGCTGTGCCACCCAGGCGCCCCTGGAAATTCAGGTTTTATTCATGTCTTTAAAGAGTTCCTATTTTTAGATGATCAGTGTTATCAACAGAATTGTGACCTCCCAAAATTCACATGCTGAAGCCCTAACCCCTGGTGTGACTGTATTTGGTGACAGGGCCTTTAAAAAGGTATGGGTAGGGTCACCCAAGGGCTCAGTGGCTTAAGGATTTGACTCTTGATTTCAGCTCAGGTCATGATCTCAGGCTCTTGAGATCAAGCCCTGCATCAGGCTCCACACTGGGCATGGAGCCTGCTTAGGATTCTCTCTCTCCCTCTCACCCCCTCCCCATCAAGCACATACACAGATGTGTGTTCTCTCCCTCTCTTTCTAAAAAAAATAAAAAATAAACAAGTAAATAAAAATAAAAAGGTGCAGGTAAATGAAGTCATAACAGTGGGGCCCTAATTCACTATGACTTGTGTCCTTATAGGAAGAGGAAGAGACACCAGGAATGCGCACGTGCAGAGAAAAGGCCAGGTGAAGACACAGCAAGGGGGCGGCTCTCTGCAAACCAACAAGAAAGGCTCAGAGGAATCCAACCCTGCCAACACCTTGATCTTGGACTTCTAGCCTCCAGACTTGTGAGGAAATCAATTTCTGTTGTTTAAGCCGCCCAGTCTGCAGTCTTTAGTTATGGCGGCCTGAGGTGACTAATACAATCACAATGACGCTTGTGAGCATTAACCAAATAATTATTGGAGTGTAAGAGAGGTGAAAGCAAGAATTCGATCTTGTTCGCTGCAAAATTCACACCTCACATAGTGCCTAACACACAACTGGTCCCGAATAAACAGCTGACACAATAAAAGAACGAACAAATGAATGGATTTAGACCCATGCGCCACCAAAGCAGTACCAGTCATGCGATGTAACCACAGTGTGAGAGAAAGAAGCAGAGGCTTGGGAGCCAAACAGACTGCATTCATTCTTCTCCACCTGCGGACTTGGGAAGTTCCATAGCCTTTTGTTTTTAATGTTTTTTTATTACATTATGTTAGTCACCATACAGTACATCCCTGGTTTCTGATGTAAAGTTCGATGATTCATTAGTTGCGGATAACACCCAGTGCACCATGCAATACGTTCCATAGCCTTTTTAACGTTAGTTCCTTGTCTGTCAATTGACAAAAGTAATGTTTTTATCATGTAGTTGTGGAGATTAATTGAGATAATGCACCTGGTGTGTAAGAAGCACATGGAAAGTGACAGGTGCTATGAGTACAATATTAGCGATGGCTGACCTTCCATGTTTTCATGCATTTATTCATTCAACAACTTTTTATTGAGCAAGCCCCTTCTAGGCACCCAGCGTTGTTCCTGACATTGAGAATAAAATGGGTAATGACACAGAGTCTTAGCTCACATGTGCCTTCTGTTCTAGAGAGCAGAGTCAAAGACAATGGGAAATAATAAAGTAATTTCAGAGACTGGTAAGTGCCACGAAGAAAACAAAGCAGAATAATGTGATGATGATGGAGTATGGAAATCTCTCTGGGAAGGAGACATTTGAGGCTGAGTTCTGAGTGATGAGAAGTCAGCCTGGAGAGTGTCTGGGGGAAGAGCATTCCAGAGTGAGCAGCTGGTACAAAGGGCCTAAGGAGGGATGGCTTCAGCATCATCAGGGAACAGAAGAAGGCCAGTGTGGCTGCAGTGTAGTGAGCAGCGTGGAGAGAGGTACCAGATAAAGTCAGAGAAATTAGCTGCAGCCAAATTATATAAGGACTTATAGGCCAGGGTGAGGTATTTGGATTTTTTTCTAAATGTAACGGAAAAATCACTGTAGAGTTTCAAGCAGGAGTGTGAAAATGAGTTGATTTATGGTAAAAACAATATTCTGCGGCTCTCAGGGTGACAGGTGGTAGAAATGCAGGAGTGGATGTAGGGGGTTGCTCAGGGGTCATGTCTGGTAGTACGAAAGAGAGGGCCCTGGCTGGGGCTCTGGTGGTGGCAGAGCTGGATAATGGATGAATGGTGACCTTCATGAAGACAGATGGACAGAACCTCCAATGGGTTGAATTTGAACAGAATGAGAGGATCAAGGATGACCCTTAGGATTCAACTTAAAGAATCGAGTGAGATAGTGCCATTTATTACAATCAGCTGGGGGTGGGAAGAGGCGGGAGAGTCAATGGAGATGACATTGACCCTGACTTTGTCTCTATTTATCAATACAGTTGACGCAGCTTTCATGGCCTCGCCAGCGGTAGCCTGTCTCTTAAGAAAAATCACTGGAGCTTAGTTGTCAATATTGCAGATGCCTTATCAATTCATTGATCATTGCTAAGCCTCACACTTTAAGTAGCAGTGTGAAAAAAGGATCTGGGAGAAGCTTGGGTTTGTCATTACACTCCTCTTCCAGGCCTTGGTTTTCTTCCCTATGGAATGAAGCTTGTGTGTGTGTGTGTGTGTGTGTGTGTGTGTGTGTGTGTGTGTGTGTTTGGGTATTTCCCAACTGAACCATATCACCTCTCCTCACTCTAGAGAAGCAAAACCAGAGCAGGGGGATCCCCTAGGAGCCACAGGATGGAAGAGCAGATAATGGTCAATACTTGCCCATTGCGCCCCTCGTATAGACTTCAGAGTTCTTGCTCTCCCTGGCTCCCTCCTTGCTACTTCTCCTTTCTCTCTCAGGCGTCAGGTTCACCGCATCATCTCCTTCACGTAGGGTTCATATGGCTGCCAGTGGCCGGCTTTAATTAGAGCGCGGTACTGAGCATCGTTATAATGTCGGTGGTGTTAAATTTCAACGTACTCAGATACCGTGAGCTGAAGTCGCAGCTCATGACAGCCACAGGGAAGCTAGCGTTGAACTAAACTGGGAGATAATTAAAACAGGCAGGAGCAGAGATTGTTCATACTGGCCTCTCCTGCACTCCGACCCAACCACCCCCTTTTGGTGTCATGTCTTTCTTCCTTTGTCTTATTCATTTTCTCTCCAGCAAGGTTACTCTGAAGTGGGCACCTAACAAGGATGACAATGCTGCGAGCGAGAAAAGCAAGCAACTAGAAATACAAAAGGTTTGTCCTGAGAAGCTGCCTCTTATGGTTTTAAAATCATTCTGAAATAAAACAAGAGTGGATTACCCAGGTAACAAGCATGCCTTCCTAGTTTAAAGACTTCATTAGTCTTCATGTTGTATCTACATGAGGGTGAACAGAGTTTTCTTCCATTATACTAAGGAGAGAGAAGAGAGGCACAAGTAGTAGCTAACTGAAAATCACTAACAAATAGTTTTGGAATTTACTTAGTGAAAATGCATCAGCCGTGTGTTCCCCCCCACCATTAACCACCACCGTCACCTAAGCTTCAGTAAAGTGCAAAGACCTTTGATTGGCGAACAGAAAACTTGCCTCTACGTGGCTTGGATAAATCAGTTAGCCTTGTTAGAAATCAAGGTAAAGCAGGATTCTAGGAGATGCCATTGTGAGCTATTATACAAAAAGGCAAGTGGATGACTTAACGTCAGGCCCAAAATAGGGAAATTTGGAAAACAGCCCTGAAATACACGGATGATCCCACTTCCAAACTGAAATCAGTTTAGACAAAAGTAAGCTCTAAGACGAAAATCAACCAGGTGTGGCGATAGAGAAATAAGTAAGGGGAGGGGGTGACCAGGAGAGGTTAAATTTAAAACGAAGAGTGGAAAATGAGGAGGAACCAGGCTAAGAGCCAGAAAGGGAAAGAAAACAACAGGTGCAAAGCTCCTGGTGTAGGAAAGAGCTTGGTGTGTTCTAGAAAGTGTCAGAAAGCCAGAGAAGGCTGAACAATGGTGCAAAGGGGGACAGGAGCCTGGAATGAGGTTGGGGAGTTTAGCACATGGGCAGGAGCCATGACCCACACAGTATTTAAGGCAGGGGAAGGAGTTTAAATGTCTTCTAAGTAGAATTGGAGGTCACTGAAAGATGTAAGCACAGGAAGGACCCAAGTTGGTTTTGCTTTGCTTTGCTTTGTTCTGCTTCGCTTTTTACAGATCTCTCTAGGTACTATCTAGGAATGGTTTATCAGGGATGGGTGGAAGGGCAGAGGGGGAGCAGGGAAATAGATTAGGGAGCCCCTGCAGGTCCCTGGCCAGGAGAAAATGAGGACTTGGGCTAAGATGGTGGCAAGAGGAGATGAGGAGGAAAAAAACAGCTTGAAGTATGTTGTAGATGTACGATCAAGAGGACTTGCTCATAGACTGGATGTTGGCAATGATGGAAGGACAGAAATTAAGGGTCACTCCTAAGTTCCTGGTCTGAGCCTATGGGTGGCTGCTAAGGCCCTTTGTCTTTAGAGGTAGGACTGGGAGGGATGAAGGGTGGGTGCAGCAAGAATGAGTTTGAGAGCAGGAGAAAATCAAGAGTTCCATTTTGCATATCTTAACACTGGGATTCCCCTGCGTATCTAATTACAGTATCATCTGTAGTCAGTTGTATAGTAAAATATATGAATCTGGTGCTCAGAGGAAGGGGCAGGAATGAAGATATAGACCTGGGAGCATCAACATGGTGATGATATGTAAAGTCCTTGGGTCGGATGAGGTCACCGCAGGAGAGAGTAGTCACAGAGACGAGAGGATGACCCAGAGCTCAAATAGAGGAAGAGTCTCTTACCTCCATGATAGGAAGTAAGGGTGAATCAAGGCGTGACACCAACGCAGAGCGAATGGAACAGAAAAGAGAGACAGCGAGAGAGAATAGGTTTCCCACCCCAGTGCCTCCCCAGAAAACTACAATCAAACCTTGGGAAGATTAAGTGAAATAATGCATTGAAGAACAATTAGTGAACTACAACTTATCATTACATATGTGTACAACTATAAACTTATTGTCTGATCCTGGATTTATTTATATGTTTATTGCTGTTCTTCTCACTAAGAGGTAAATTCCTAAGGTCAAAGAAGTCATTATGTCCACTGATAGTTCTAGAACAAGTAAGTGTTGGCTGACAGATTGACTGTTATTCTTACTGTAGTCAAGAGAATAACTGGCCAATGCCTGCTTCAGGTTGGCTTCTGATAAACCATCATTCAGTCCTGGCTGCTTCCTGTAATTTCACATTTCCCGGGCAGACATCAGAACTCTTTAATCCTGATGAAAGTATGTGGCAGAAGCTCCTTTTCTCAAATCGATATGAAGAGGAGAGATGCTCATCTGCTCAGGAGGAGGTTTTTTTTCCCTTTGCCAAGAAAATTCAAAATCACACACAGGAACAAAAGAACTCACTTGAACTAAAAGGAAACAAGCATTTCACAAGAAGTCTTGTAAGAGCTCTGGAATTCCGCATTCTTCCGTTAGGGGAACATCAATATGGCAGGCTATCACTGAGAGCAGAGCAAATATTCCTGGAGAATTTTGTGAGAACAACAAGATGAATTTTACTTTATCCTCAATCAAGTTGTAGTTGTCTATTTTTCAAAGAAGATTTTTTCTTTGCTTCTGTCTTTTTTTCTAAGATTTATTTATTTGAGAGAGAGAGAGCACAAAAGGAAGGGGCAGAGGGAGAGAGTATCTCGAGCACACTCCGCGCTAAGCGCTGAGCCAGACTCGGGGCTCTATCTCAAGACCCTGAGATCACGACCTGAGTGGAAAGCAAGAGTTGGAGCCTTAACTGACTGAGTCACCCAGGCACCCCTGCTTCTGTCTTTTTAAGGCCAAATACAACCTCAAGACAAAAAAAGTAAGATACTCTCACTTTTATTAGGAATTCACCCTTTTTTCTCATAGGACTTCTAAACTTCCTCCTCCATGTACATGACTTTCGGGGAATCTGAGGTAAGAAAATATCAGTCTCTTATTGCCAAAGAGGAAGAGGTTTAGAAGCAAAGCTTTCTCACCAGCAAACAGTAGAGTGTACTTCCAAAACATGTTTTGGGAAGATGCACACTACCCTCTCCTCTGCTAACAATAAACTCCACGACAGTAGACAACATCTGAAAGGTCTAGCCTAAGAACTATAAGTGATAACAGCCTCACATATACAGAAGTTGTCTAGATTTTGTAATCAAAGAGAATCATGATTTGTTCGCTGTGGACCTTGGACAAATTATTTCTTTGTGTCTCTTTTTAAATTCATCTTAAAGATGGATTGATACCACTTATCTTGCATGGTTGTTGTGAGGTTTAGATATAAAGCGCAAAGAGTTGGTATAAAGCATGGTGGAAGAAGATAAGGGATGGGAGCAGGTGGCTAGAAGACTTATGGAAAACAGGAAGATATAGTCATGACACCCCATACTATTCTTGAGCCCTACTGTATGTTTAGAACTGAGATAGTACTTTCATGAAAATTAAGACATTTTCAAGTGACTCAGTAGGGGGTGATGGAGCTGGGACTCATACCCAGGCATTTGGAGCCCAGAATTCCTGGTCTTTCCCACTACAATATACTGCTTGCCTCCTAGGAACAGAGAAGACAAATACATGAAAATCAGGATACTTGAGCTCCAGTGTTCATTTCCCACAAATTAAGTCATTTGGTCCTGGGAAAGTCATCAAATTTCTGTGGCCCTTAGTCTTCCCAACTGTAAAATGGGGATGCTGGATACTACTGGATCGCTAAGGTCATATCTCCTTTACAATCCTGTGGTCCCGTGACTTTTTTCCAGTTTTATTTAGATATGATTCACCTATAACACCGCATTGGTTTAAGGTTTACAACTAATGATTCAATATGTATATAATGTGAAATGATCACCACAATAAATTTGGTTAACATCCATTGCCGCACATAATTTCAACTTTGTGTGTGTGATGAGAACTTCCAAGATGTAGTTGCAACTTTCAAATATGTAACACATCACTGTTAACTACAGTCCCCATGCTGTACGTTATATCCCTAGGACTTATTTAACTTATAACTGGAAGTTTGTACCTTTTAATTGTGGTCCTGTGGTTTATACTTGCTTTAATCAACTAAGGTCATTCGGCTTTTCAAAACTGGCGAATTATTTGGCTGACAGAGCAGAAAGCATGAAAATCTGTAAGATGAACCAGGTCTCAAGCAGGCAAAAAAAAAAAAAAAAAAAAAAAAAACCGCAACAAAAAAACCAAACCACTGGTTCTACCTTGAACCTGAAGAAATGAAAGGATGTAGCATTTGTCTGACATAATAATGGGGCATTCCACTGTTCTATCTCATAGTCTTGACCTCTAGAGTTTCCTGCCAGACTCAGACATGAAATGTCTTCAACGATGAACAGCAAGGAAAAGGGATGGATATGAAGAGGTGAGGGCAGATCTGGAGAGCAGCCAAAGACACAATCACAGCCCGGTCATGACCATACCCATCACACCTGTGGGAAAGCTGGGCCAATCCTTCCCTAGAAAACAGAGCACTCCTGGGGCAAAATCAGGGTTGGGAGCCAAATGTCTAACGTGCTGATCCTTTCCTTTGACTTTTCTGCTGAATAGCTTCACGTAGGCATCAAAGATCAGATTTTCTTGATCCAACATGATTTGGCCTCAAATTTTCAGGTATAGAATGATGGTGTCCCCTCATCCCCCGCTTAAACGTAATGATGAAGTCCCATCAGGAATGGCTGACAGAAAAAGCCCTGTCGTGGCTCCAATCTAAATTGTTGAAGCATCAGAATTATATGGTGCTTTTATTATCTTGTGGAATGCATGTCCCTGGGGTACTCCTTTGAGTTCAACTAAAATGACAGTTTAATTCTCAGTAAATGAGTGCTAATTAAAATGCTGGGGGAAAGACTGTCATAATTGAATAATGAGAATAATGCAGCGTACATTTGTTTAAAGGTTCCTGGAAGCTGAATTTAGGGATCAAAAAATGGTCTCTAGGAGCTCACAGGCAAAACCAACTCTCTAAAAAGTGTTCATCGCTCCGTGTGCGTATTCACTAAACTAAGTTTTTATCTTGGGTAGGAAATGTTTTAAAGCTGCTATGAGCGTGTACGTTCTCCCTTCACATCTGTCTCTCGCAAATGTCGGTGAACGTGTTCCTCACCGTAGATTTTGCGAAATGTAGGCTAGAGCGGAGCCGCTGGGGTGGAAATCTGGTTTTGATCTGCTCTTACACACGTAGCTGTGATTGCCTCTCTAGATTCAATCTCTAGAATGGAACACCCTTGACACACGAACCCTTTTAGAAAACTGCAGAATTAAGACAATGCCAAGAGGAGAAGCGTTCAGAAGGAAACGATATGGTTTTGCGGAAAGAGCGTTGGTTTCTAACCTTAGCCTTGCTGATAATTGTAAGACAGGATGTAAATAATATAGATCAGACCTTGATCATTGAGTTAAACCTGTTTGGAGACTAAAATGAAATAATACATTATGAGTAAGTGTAAAAGAAAAAAATTACAGAAATGAAGTAAAACTGTAGCATTTGGTTGACTCTGGTATAAATAATGTGAGGCTTTTATTTATTTTCCTAATTCAGATGATCCTGGTACATAGATACATTCTAACAGGTTAGACGCACTTGGCCAAGCTCATTACAGTAGCATGGGGCCAGGGAAATCTGAATTATCCTAAAATACAAAATTTATCCTTCGTCCCACACAATGTCCAATTTATATACCCACCCCCACCCCCAGCTGCTGAGATAATTGGATTGACTTTCATGCTTCTGGGTTTCTCCGTTTCCTTTAGCCCTTCCACTCTAGTCATAGTTAATTTCAAAGGCTTCAGGATTGTATTGAGTCTAACCTATTCAGTGAGTTTCTGTCCTGTCCTTAAAGATCTATGGGAAAAATAAATTCTATAACCTCCTTCGATGCCTAACAACTTTTACAGTGAGTAAATTCTGTACAATCTGAATTCCTTGATTGTGAAAAAATGTCCCCAGGGCCACCCATTGGGAGGCCTCCCATACACTTACTAATCCAACACAGCTTAGAGGCCTTGACAGCTCCAGCAGCGCTGCTTAGACACCCCCCTTATGAATATGCAAAGACAATCTTTCACTTACAAAAGAAACTGATATAGCCATTATGGCCTGTGGTTAATCAAACCTCCATTCACTTCCCTCTGCTTTGAGAACCATCATCAAGAAAACGTGTTGCTAAGCAAACTTAGCAGTAAGGACCTGGTTCCCGTAAAAATGATTGCCTAGAGGCCAGCTTGCTTAGAAGTAAGGATCCTGGTGTGGGTTGTTGGTTTTTTTTTTTTTTTTTTCAGCCTCTAATTTGATTTCCTATGAAATCTAAGCTCATCATTCAGTTAAAGGAAGATTTGAAAGTTTCTCACACATTCCTCATTTTAACAAGATAGAGTTTATATACACACAAATACACACGCACGCACGCACACACACACACTCATTCACACCAGGTCCTTCTACTTGCTTCTGTAACTGCTTCCTGGAAAACGTCCAAGCTTAGGCCAAGGAAATGCATAATAGAGAAGCTGCTGACTTTCCAAGCATCTGGTGAATTCACAACTTTCATTGAGCCTTACATAATGTATCATCAATATTCATTCTTTCATAGACATCTATCTTAGTCATTCCCACCTCCCCCAGGAAACACGGTCAAGAGAAAACATAAAGGACACTCTATCACAAATTCTTAATGAACAGCACATAGGAGCAAAAATTCACTTCCTTGCTTTGCAACTAGTTTTCAGTGTAACCTTTAAAGATCACTTAAACCTAGCTGTGCCATGGATTCCTTAGCCCCAGAATGGAGAATAACACTTTCTGTGACACCAAGATGAGTCTTGCAGCCTACCCACACAATAGAATAGCACCCTCCCAGACTACCTGGATTATCAGGTTCCATCTAGGTTAGTCAAAAGCCATGTTTTGTAGGATCTAGGTATTAATTTCCTCTAGCAAGTGGTGGGCCAGTGGTACATGTGGGGTTCTGACTAATCAGTTTTGATTAAATAAATGAGTAAGAAAATGGTTAATGTAATATTTTCCATTAGTTCAATGGTGGCCATAGGTCAGTGTTTCTCAGAATGTAGTCTTGAATCATCTGAGAACTTACCGAAAACGTATCAAAAAGCCCTGCTTGGGGCTTGCTGAATCCCAGCCTCTACTGGTGGGGCTCACTGGTGTGAAATTTTAATAATGGTTTAAAATGGTTCTCAGGCACATGTGGGTTATAGAGAACTTCTGCTTGGCTTTTTTGTCTCAAAAGCAACATTTCTGGCTTGGCTGGAACTCTTCAGTCAACCTGAAACAATGATGGTTCTAATATGTGAAGAACCCTTGTTCCAAAGGCTTCGTGTTCCTTCTAGGTTTGACGACCCATATTTTTGATATTCCAAAAACCTGTCAGTAATGCCAATGCCTAGGTGACTATTTGGTGGTTCGATCCATCTCTGATGTCAGATGCATGAAGTTGGGTTCTCTTTTATCTGTTTTGCCATCAGATTGACATGGATTGATTAGTTAAGATTTTACAATAAAGAGAAGCTAATGGATCTTTGAGTCAAGTGGTGCGTGTGTATGTATGTGTGTGTGTGTGTGTGTGTGTGTGTTCTTATGTGTGTCATTTAAATGCTTTGATTTTCTTTTGTTTTGACTTTATTCAATTAATTTATCAGCTTGCAACTAGTCAAGTGTGACTTCTTAATAGCGTGGGTCATGCTTACTCCTTCAATCAACTCTTGGCATGTAACGTTCCTATCTTCTTCCCTGAACATTTGTATAAGACCTCTACCTGTTTTGTCTACATCTTATGGAAAGGGTTCTTTGTGGGGCACTTGTAAATTTTTCTACTCAGTCATGAGTAAAACATGTGAAAGTACACTCTAGTAAATATTTAGGTTTACATTCCTCAAAGTTATGCTCCTCAGGGGTGCCGTGACATAGCTTTATGAAGGACCCCTTCCCCCCAATAACAGTTGATAGGAGTCAGGATCTCATCTAAGCCCTCAGAGAAGTTTTTCATGCAGTCTTCTCTCATAGAATTGACACGTTTGGCACTCTGTCAACATTATACTTCCAGTTCCTGTGACATGATTAAAATTCCTTGAAGGTAGTGAATGATGGGATTTTTTTCTTCTTTCATTCCACCCTGTCTCTCCCAAAACCATCAGGAAAAATCCAAGAGAAGATGCTCAAGTCTATGTAGGTGGCAACGCACTCATGTGACTTAATAATTAAATATAACTCAGTTTCTCAGACCTCAAAGACCAGAGAGTTAAAATAAAACATGGGGAGAAGAGTACACACTGAGTCCCCCTGGCAAATCTGCTGGAGCCTCAGCTCTTCTAGGACCACCTCAGGGCCTCTGGATAGCTCACTACTCTCCCTGAAAGGCTGCCAGTCCCCTCTGATGGTGCTGATGAGTCTCTCCCCTGCTGGATGGCCTACATTCAGGCTACCCTGGGATCTGTGGATTTCATTGTTGATCACCACTGTTGTCGGTCTGCTCTCTCCCATGAGGTCCCTGATTCTACAGTTACTTTGGTCCTTGTATGGTCTGGCCCATTTCAAAATCTGTACAGTGCAAGATTGGGGTGGAAAGGAATGAAAAAAGTAGAAGAAGGGTTCTTCCTCCTCCCCCAGCATGAGAATGACTTCAGTAACTCTAAACAAAATGTCTTAGAAAGCCAGGTCTCTCGTTGTGCCTCTGATGTGAAAATTATTTCATGTGACTGATTTTTCAGTTACTTTCATGAAAGTACATCTCTCCAAGAACAAAAATTAAAATTTGTACAAACTGGCCAATTGGCCACTGGTTCTCTCTAACTTGAGTTCAGACAGCAATGTGAATTTGACCATACCCAAGACCAGGGCTCTCTGCTCCCTATCTACCAGGGGCCCTGGGCAAGGAGAGGGCAGTGACTGCCCCCTCCTAGATGTCCCAGTTGCAGGGCCAGCCACTGGCCTGACAGCTCTAGCCTGTCCTCTCCCTGCTTCTCTTCTATGAGACCCTGAGGAAGTAGGCATCTAGCAGCCCTCCCAGTGAGGCCCAAGTGGCCCCCAGCAGCTCCCTTCCAGACCCTTTTACTACATTCGCCTTAGCCAGATCTGCCAGAGATGAAAGCAAGCCCCCTTCAGCTACCCAGCAAAACTGCCAATTAAATCAGAGAGACGAAATTGGATCTAGTGGATGTCCCTGACTCAGCTGGCCCTGGGGAAATAGGGACTGCCAGCAGGTGGTTCAGAGCAACTCTTTGTAATATTCATTTCATGTTGCTTAAAGATGTGAAAAAGACCAAGTCTACCAGCTTCTGGTGTTTGACAAACCAGGCTGCTGTTGGATAATATTTGAACAGACAGCTGTGTCTGAGTGTGCCAGGGAAAACCTTCCCAGGCAATCAAGTCAGGTCAGCACAAATTCCCCAGACTAGCTCAGAACTGGGTTGTGCCTAATCCCACGAAAACCGAGTTGTAAGTTATGTGCACTGTAGATTCTTTCATACACACACTGGTTCATTCACTCATCATAATTCGCTAGTCACTTAGCAATTATTTATAGAGCTCTGATCTGTGCCCATCTCTGTCCTAAGTGCTGGGCACACACTGTCCTGGGCACCACAAAGCCCAAAGGCTCATAGCCAATTCTGACAATGCTTGTACTTTCTCATGCATCAGTCAGAACCTTTCCTGAAAAACCTGCAGGACACAGTTCTTGCTAATAAAACAAGATTGTCAAAATTATTTAACTTTTTAACTGCACAATAAAGTGGCAGAATGAATGAAGCATGTATCCTTTGCATTCAAAGTCAAATAGAAGCTTTGTCTAAGCCAGGAATAGAGCCAACATTGCCTAATACTCAGTCTAGGCTTTGACTGATCCCTTTGCAAGAGGAAGACTGTCTAAGGCTCAAGATTCCTATAGCTAGAAAGAAACTAACGTAGCCTACGTGTAGAAATCGAACAAAACAATAAGATCACAACCACATAAAAGGCAATACTTTGCCTTCTGGATAAAGCCTTATAAATAAGGGCAAACAATGTGTGAATTCTGAATTAAATGCCACGAGAATGCCTTGCTGACCTCTATCCCCTCCGGATATGGAGACACACGTCTTTCTGTATGTACTGGTCATATGCAGTAGGTTCGTTGGAGTCTTTCCAACACTCACTGACTGCCCTATAATTCTAATTAGCTTCTTTACTTGGTTGTTCAGAACATATCAGATTATAAATAAACTAGAGGGGAAGGGAGGGACAGGGGCTTTTAAGTTAAGCATGATGACAGGAGAAGCTGCAAGTTGATAATGTGGTAAGAAGAAGAACTGACATCAGGCCCACAGCTATTCCCAGTAGTTAATGCTCTTCAAAATACTCAAAGTTCAACCTGCTTATGTACCCCCTTGCTCAACTGATGGTACACCTGAAATCCAAGTGAAGTATTCAGAAGGTAACAAAGTATATTCTATATTTTAATATATTTCCATCCAAAAATGATAAATAAAATTCACTTCTGTGCAAATTTTCAAGTAGTACCTCATTTCCAAATACCACCTTCTTCTACAACGGCAGCTTGAAAAGTCTGTTAAAGTTCTCGGATGTATATTCAACCCCTTGACTCTCATGGCAACCCTGTGAGGCAAGTAGATGGATATTTATTTTTTCCATTGTTCATTCATTATTTCCAGTGTTTTCATTTGTCTTTTCATTTATTCTGTCAGCCAATGGGCATTCGTTGATTATCTCTCTGTTTCGGGTCATGTGCTTCCCTAGTATCCTGTACTCCCCAATATGGCAGCCCTAGACACATGGGGCTATTGAAAATAATTGAAACTAATTAAAACTACAATCCTAGATCTGTATATGCTGCATATGGGGGTGAAGGAGATGAGGGGGATGAGAGTGTCTGCTTGTCCTGGTCCAGGAGACGCTCAGCCTGGGGCCACATCTACCTGTGGAAGATGCCCTATGATTTCCCTTACTCTGTTAGCTATTCTTTGTTCTAACTCCAGTGCGTCCCCATGCACCAGCTTGCAAGGCAGCACACTGCCAAAACCAGCTTGGCAGGTGACCGTCTCTTCTTTTTCTCAACGATTTCCAAGAACTCCGCAAACACAATGGGTCACCTACTCTAATGACTCGCTGATGGTTTAAATACTGTCTTTACGGCTGATAACTGAAAATGTTCCTATTGAAACAATCCAATGCTCTTTCCCTTCTTTGCCTTTACCTCTATTTTTCAGATGAAAGAGGCTCAAGACAAGAAAACCCTCCATTCTCGAAGATGAGCTACATCGAACTTTCACCTCCTGCCACACATCTCTGATGTCCACCTCCAGCACAACAAGATCTGCTTCTGGAAGAACATCCGACACACGTTCCCAGGGAATATGCGTGTCTTTCTCTCCACCAGGAAATTAAGTGTTGAAAAGGAACGGTCTTTGGTGCCTCAGAGTTTTGAGGAGCTCGATTTCTTTTTAATCGGAAAACAGAATCAAAAGGCAGAGGAAGCGTCACCATATCCCGGCAAGAAAAACATGAACAGACAGAGAAACTAGGGTGGGTAGGATCTAATAAGCCTGCTGGAGGCAAATCCTAAGGACAACTTGAGGATTTTAAAAGGATGAATGTTGCTTATGAAAAAATACAGAGGAAGCAACAGAAATGTGGAGAGGTGATTGTGTAGGCCAATCTGAAGATGCTCAAGGAAACTATGGAAAAGACCATATTAAGCTCAAAGGAAAATGCAAACTCCACTGTCACCATCAGAGGCTTATCACACATCACCAGACATTGAGCACTGGGGAAGTACCTCAGCCTTAGCCAAAAAATAAAATATAAAATAAAATAAAATAAAATAAAACTAAAATAAAATAAGTTTTCCTCTGTGAGGGCGAGCACAGTGAATAGATGAAGGGACAGTTGTGAGGTCAGCCTAGCTTTTAATTTAAAAACTCTTTTCTGGCTAGGACATTTCCCACTGAATATCGAGTATTGACTGACCGCTATGGTAACACAGTCCACAGTGAAAGAGGCAAGTGGGCCCCCACTCAGAGGGAAAGAGGATGACCTGAGGCTCAGAACAAGCCCTGGGTTCCAAAGGCCCCTATCCAGCTACGGGTGTTGAGAACCATCAAGCCCAGGGCTTTTCCCTGCTTGACCCTGAATTGGTGTGAGTCTTGTGACGTTCTGTAGCAGGCACGGCCCGCAGGGGCTCATTCTGCCCTGAGTATACTTTGGTCTACCAAGAATAGCCTTCCTTCCTTTTCCCTGTTCCCAACCACTAGATTCCAGAATGTAAACCAGTACCCTCCTGGACTAGAGTCCTATTCTGAACACAGGTGATTTGTTAGCTGTCGGGGGGGGGGGGGGTGGCCCCTGCGAAGTAGTGCTCTGACCTTAACATGCCTGGAATCATCCGCCTGGAGAGGATTGTCACTAAATTCAAGAGCCCTATTATAATACCCTGCTCCCAGACTGACCCTCTAAGAATATTGAATCCAGCCTGTGTTGGACCCAAATCTGCCATGCCCCTTGGTATTGTGAAGTGATACATTCCTACAGCCTGTGTTTATCCTCCTAGACCTGGTCTACCCTCTCCCAGCCAGCTGATAACTAAAGACTCTAGCAAGTCTCCCATTCTGAAGCAGGGCACTGCAGACCTGAGATATTAGCCCCTAATCGAACACATGAATGTGGTGGAGCCTGGTAGCCCAAAGGGAGGAATTTGGATTTTATTCTAAGCATGACTGGAGAATTCTAAGCAGAAGATGGGCACGATTTGCCACGCCTTTTAAAAATGTAATTCTGGCTACAATGTGAAGAATGGATCTTGAAGTGGTAAGAGAAGATGCTAGGCCACAAGTTAGAGGGCAGCTGGTTCTCCAGTACTCAACCAGTACTCACATGGTAGCCCAGGTGAGAAATAGCAGTGAGTGAGAGAGAAACAACCCTTTGTTTAGAGATGTGTTTTGAAGGTAGAGTTGATTAACATTCTTATACAGAAAAAAAAAGAAAGAAAGAAATTGATGGCTGTTACCCTTGTCCATGTCAGGGGCTCATGGGTTTAAACTATAGCACAGAAAGAGGATCTCAGTAAGACATAAGTAAACCTCATGTTAATTTGGACTAATCAGCACCAATATATTTATCCATATGTAGATGTTGGAATTTTCCAGGGCAACTCCTTTGGAATAAAACAATTGCCTAAAGGATCTAATTGCCTAATGTAACCTAAAAGATGTTAACTTTACAATCATTTCTTCCCGGAACATAACAATGCTTTGCTCTAAAAAGTATTCCTTCCCTAAATAAAAGTTCCACAGCTTGAGTAAGTGCAACAATAGAAGACTAAAATACAAACTCAATGCTGTGACTTTTCAGCAGGATTTTGCAATGGAATTAAGAGCATCTTGAACCATTTTGTCAGCGTCTGCTTGAGTTTGTTTCAAAAAATATATCTTGAGTGCCATCTATGAGCATATGCAAAAACTTCCACAAAATAATGTGGGTCATTGACAAAGATTCCTCCGTCTATTCCCACGGAGAAACAACCTTTGGTAGAATAAGCTGAATAGCCTGGAATATGTTACACTCATTGACAATATTTCCAATGTCATCATCAATTATACATCAACACATAAGGCATCTATTAACGCTCTCATTTGAATTCACTCAATTGCATGCAAATGGCTCAGCCAATGTGGGGATGAATTGCTTCTGATATAATACTGCAGTTTCTCCACCATCCTTTATGTGCAGAAAAATCATTCTTATTGCTTATGAGCTTCTCCAGTTCCTCACACAATTGTTCATTTGCCTACCCCCTTTTTTTTCGGTTTAAGAATAAATCAATCTGATATCCTTTAAAATACGTTAGACAATTTTATCAACTTGAAGAGGCAAGTCGGGAATGTCTAATGGTAGCAAGCTTTGCAACATGCTTGAAGTACATAGTATGTGTATACAGACAACACCATAAAACCCGTAGCGGCATGAGGACTCAGGGCACTGATATTACAGTTCTCCCAGATGTGTAGGGAAGTGTGTGGACACGTGTATTAATCAAAGTCTTCAAATACAAAGTTGATTTCATAAGTACGATGAAAACCCATCATTGAATGAAACCCCCAAAGAAATACACAAGCATAACCACTACTGTCACCGCATATGTGGAATTTCTTAAGTCCTACAGTAATAGCAAGAGTTCCTTCTCAACTTAGATTATGGATTCTGTATTTATATAAAGTCTTCTTCAGTAGGAAACAATCAGGACCTCAGTGCTCTCTGCTAGGTTGTGATCCTGTCCCATTCCAACATTTTTTCGTTCTATCACCTTATACCACGTGTTTTGAAGATTTAGCCGCGAAATGCCACCCTTTCCCCACAATGAAATCTTAAAGAAATTCCCAAATTTACAGTTTGAGACAGATGGCTCAGTTATGCAGTATAAGCAGCAATGTCCTAACTAGACTGTTGATTTCATTTGTGAAATTTGCCTCTGAACAAAGACTGATGGTTCTTGGATTTAAAAAACAAACAAACCAAACAAAAAAAACAACCACAAAGAAAAACAATGCCCCAACAATCCCACCCATGAATCAAATTATCGAATGTCTTAGAAGAACAATGACAGGTACAATTGCTACATATGCTTGTATCCCAGAGACCATCAGAAGCTAAGCACACTTGTGGTTTCAGACCTTTTCTTTTATTTGCTTCAAGACAAAATGAAAGTAGTTTATCACCACATGAATTCCAGAAATGAGGCCTAAAAAAATGTCCAGCAGGCTCAAAGAAGCAATTTCAAACACAGGATCTACTCAGTTTCCAGGCTGGAAGAAGCATTCAGTTGCTCTTGTAGCACCTGAGAAGGGATTTACACTACCAGCAGCTGCCAACTCTCTTCTAAAAAGGTCCTCTTCTGGTCAGTGGAATATTTCCTGCTAAAGTAGGCAAGGGTGATGAGGTCTTCTGCCAGCATCACTCAGTAGAGCCAAATTCTCCAAAGCAAAACTCCAATATGTGATAGCATCAACTCCATGATCCCAAAATAAACAAAAATCTCTACAGTGACGCCTTATATATGTGGCATACGTAATGCCTATGGCAGTAAGCCCATGGTCCCTTTTGATTCTGTCTACCTGGTACAATAGATATTTGGATCTTTTGAGGTTGATATCTGGTAGATTGATTTCTTTCTTTATATTCTTCTTGCAATAGTCTTTTAGAGATAATGTTGCAAAATCACTGCTCTTGAAATGACTTTATCCATTCTTGCTTTTGCCAAGTTTGAAAATTCTGATGTGACATAAATTTTACAAAGATATGGCAGACATCAGGGAAGAGGACTTTGGTTTCATCAAAGCCAGTCACCATGAACACACACCCAGCTGGTATGGGAGGGAGGAAGTTCTGGTGTCACGAGTCCTAAGTATATTAATAATGTCCCTCCCCACTAACTGCATAACCCTGGAAAATCCCTCCAACATTTCCATGCCTCAGTTACCTCAGCAAGAAAATGGGAATAACTATACTTCCTCAGCCTACAAGATTACTGGAATATAATAATCCTTTGGCAAATTTTAATGTCAATTCATGTAGCTGCATGCGTGATCAATCAATGATAAAACCAGGTAACTTAAATAAGCAGTATAGATAGAACTGTCCTTTAGTGGATCTGGAAATAGAACATGTCTCATCAATCTTCAGAGTCAAGAAAAAAAGTTTTTGTTTTGTTTTGTTGGTTTTTTTAATTCTGAGAGATCTGTTTGGTAACAAAGCAAGTAATAGCTGAGTACTCCCTATGTGAGCCTTCAATTCATTCATGCCTCCTCTCATTGAATTCTCTCAGGAAACATACAAGGGAGATACTCTCTCTTTTTTAACAAAAGTTGCATGTTTTATATGAAGCAGAGGAAGACTTATTTTTCCTGAGCCTTTTCCACATTGTTAAGCAATTCTGTTTTTTTTACTAGACTGAGAGGGGATAAATCAAGTCCTTGCTCAGTTTTTGTTTTTGTTTTTGTTTTTTTAATAATATTTTTTATTATATTATGTTAGTCACCATACAGTACATCCCTAGTTTTTGATGTAAAGTTTCAGATTCATTAATGTGACATCTTTTCTTTGTTATTTTTGGGCTTTAGGTTTGTCTTTTTTTTTTTTTTTAAAGATTTTATTTATTTATTTGACAGAGATAGAGACAGCCAGCGAGAGAGGGAACACAAGCAGGGGGAGTGGGAGAGGAAGAAGCAGGCTCATAGCAGAAGAGCCTGATGTGGGGCTCGATCCCATAACGCCGGGATCACGCCCTGAGCTGAAGGCAGACGCTTAACCGCTGTGCGACCCAGGCGCCCCTAGGTTTGTCTTTTTTAAACAAATCTGATAGGCACACTCTAGTCCTGGTTCTAGTCTTTTTTCGTTTAACTGAAGTACAGTTGGTGTATAAAGTGATATTAGTTTCAAACGTACAACCTATAAGCAAGATACTCTTACTCCCAATTTACAGGAAAGATGACTGAAGCTTAGCAAGTTAAGTACTTTTGCCCGCTGTCACCTCCCCAGCAGACAGCTGAGCAAGCATTCAACCCCTGGCTATTCTGACTATAAAACCTATGATTAAAATAAATGAAACAGAGAACAGAAAAACAATAGAAAAAAATTAACTAAACTAAGAGTTAAACAAAACAAAAGATAAACAAAATTGACAAACCCTTAGCTAAGGAAAAAAGAGAAAAAAACCAAATCAACGAAATTATAAATTAAAAAGGAAACATTACCATAAATGCCACAGTAACTCAAAGGATCATAAGAAGTACAAACAATTATACTCCAACAAACTGGGCAACCCAGAAGAAATGGAAAAATTCTTAGAAACATACTTTACCAAGACTGAATAAAAAATAAGTAGAAAATCTGAATAGACCAATTATAGTGATAAGGTTGAACCAGTAATCTAAAGTCTCCCACTGAAGAAAAGCCCAGGACCAGACGGATTTACTGCGAATTCTTCTAAACATTTAGAGAAGAATTAGCAGCAATCTTTTTCAAACTCTTCCCCCAAAAAAATGAAGAAGAGAGGACATTTCAAACTCATTTTAGAAGCTCAGCATCATCCTGATACCAAAACCAGAAAAGGACAATACTAGAAAAGAAAAATACAGGCCTATATCCCTGATGGATATAGATGCAAAATTTTTGAATAAAATACCAACAAACTGAATTCAGCAGCACATTAAAAGGATCATTCACCACGATGGATGCAAGCATGGTTCAACATACACAGATCAATCAATGTGATACATCACGTTAATAGAATATATGAAAAAAACCATTTGGTCCTCTCAATAGAGACAGAAAAGCGTTCAGCAAAATTCAGCATTCATTCATGATTTAAAAAAAAAAAAGACTCTTAACAAATTAGGCAGAGGGTTACAGAAGGGTTGGGGTAACCAGGTGATGGGTATTAAGGAGGGCACATGATGTGATGAGCTGGGTTATATGTGCAACTAATGAATCATTGAATACTACATCAAAAACTAATGATGTACTATACGTTGGTGAATTGAACACAATAAAAAAAAAAGAAGGAACAATCTCAACATAATAAAGGCCATATATGACAAGCCCACAGCTAACATCGTCCTCAATGGTGAAAGGTTGAAAGCTTTTCCTCTAAGATCAGAAACAAGACAAAGGTGCCCACTCTCACCATTCTTATTCAATATATTACTGGAAGTCCTAGCTAGAGGAATAAGGCAAGGAGAAGACATGAAAGGGTCAGAATTAGAAAGGAGGAAGTAAAATTATCTCTATTTGCAGATGACATAATTTTATACAGAGACTCCTAAAGACCTACTCCCAAAACTGTTAGAGTGAATCAATGAATTCAGTAAAGTTCCAGCATACAAAATTAACTTACAAAAATCAGTAGTGCTTCTACACAATAACAATGAAATTTCTGAAAAAGAAATGGATTCCATTTACAATAGCACCAAAAACAATAAAATATTTAGTAATAAGTTTGACTAAGGAGGTAAAAAATCTCTATGCTAAAAACTAAAAGACATTAATGAAAGAAATTGAAGAAGACACATATAAATGGAAAAATAACCTATGTTCGTGGATTGGAAGAATTAACATTGTTAAAATGTCAATACTACCAAAAGTCATCTATAGATTCAATGCAAACCCTACCAAGATTCCAATGGCATTTTTTTACATAAGTTAAAAAAAAAAAACCACATCTAAAATGTATATGAAAACACAAAAGATCCCAAATAGCTAACTAAACCCTGAAAAAGAAGAACAAAGCAGGAGGTATCATACCTCCTGATTTCAAGCTATACTATAAAGTTTTATCATCAAAACAGTATGGTCTGGCATAAAAACACATAGACCAACAGAACAGAACTGAGAGCCCAGAAATAAACCCAAGCATATCTGTCAACTGATATTTGACAAAGGAGCCAAGAATACTCAGGGGAGTAAAGATAGTCTCTTCAATAAATGGTGTTGGGTTAATTGGATATTTACATGGAAAAGAAGGAAACTGAACCCATATCTCACACTACTCACAAAAATTAACTTGGAGTGGATTAAAGACTTAAATGCAAGACCGAAACCATGAAACTCGTAAAAGAAAACATAAGAATAAAGCTCCTCGTCATTGATCTTGGTAATGATTTTTTAATATGACACCCAAAGCACAAGCAACAAAATCAAAAATAAACCAGTGGGACTACATCAAACTAAAAAGCTTCTGCACAGCAAAAGAAACCATCAACAAAGTGAAAAGACAACCTATAGAATGAGAAATATTTGCAAACCATATATCTGATAACGGGTTAATATCTAAAACATATAAAGAACTCATACAACTCAGTAGCAAAAAATAATAGTAGTAGTAACTCAATTATAAATTGGGTAAAGGACGTAAATGGACATTTCTCGAAAGAAGAGATATGATAGGCCAACAGGTACATGAAAACCTGCTCAACATCACTAGTCCTTAGGGAAATGCAAAAAACACAATGAGAACTCACCTCACACATGTTAGAATGGCCATCACCAAAAAAACAAGAAATCAAAATGCTGGCCCGGATGTGGAAAAAAGGGATTGGTGGGAATGTAAATTGGTACAGTCACTATGGAAAACAGTATGGAGATTGCTTGAAAGACTAATATGATCCAGCAATTCCACTTCTGGGAATATATCCAAAGGAAATAAAAACACTAACATGAAAAGATATTTGCCCTGCCATGTTCATAGCAACATTATTTACAATAGCCAACACATGGGAACAACTGAAGTGTCCATCAATGGATGAAGAGATACAGAAGCTGTGGTACACATATACAATGGAATATTATTCAGCTATTTACAAAAGGAAGGAAATCCTACCATTTGCAACAACATGGATGGATCTTGAAGGCATTATGCTAAGTGAAACAAGTCAAAGACAAATACTGTCTGATCTCACATGTGGAATCTAAAAAACAAAACCAAACTCAGAGAAAAAGCAATGGGATGTATAGTTACCCAAGGTGGAGGGCTGGTGGGAAGAGACAGGCATGGAGGAAGGTGGTCAGAAGATACACATGTCTACTCCTCAGATGAGTAAGTCCTAGGGATGTGATATATCACTTGATGACTACACCTAGCGCTGCCGTATGATGGATAGGAAAGTTGATAGGAGAGTGAAGAGTCTGCATCACAGAGAATGCTTTTTCCTTTTCTCTTCTTTTCTTTTAATTCTATCTATATGAGGAGGTGAATGTTAGCTGAACCTACTGTGGTACTTGTTCCAGAATAAATGGAAATCAAACCATCCTGCTGTATGCCTTAAACTTATACATTGATATATGTCAATTATTTCCAATAAAATGGGGGAGAAAAAAATCCATGCTTGCGACTACTCTTTAGATGGTGTCCTAGAAAGCTGTGAATTCTTCACCCAGAACCTTCCAGTGCAGCCTCCACACCCTCCTCCCCATTCCACATCCGCTCACTGGGTGTCTTCAACTCCAGGCTTTTACGCCTGTTCTTTTCCCTTCCTAAATTAGTCTCCTCTGATTTACTGAGTCCTCTGTATCCTGTCAAGCTCACCAAAAACCTTGGCTTTGGCCTATGTCTCTCTCACAGAATCCCATTTCATACTGGTCACTCTCTTTTGTTGCGTTAATTTGTCAATCACATCTTAGATGTGTCCTGATTGCGTGGTATGTGTCTCCTCTCCCTCTCTCTCTCTTTCTCTCTGCATCATGCCCAAGACTGCACTAGGCTAACAGAATACCTCTTCAACAATTACTTGGAGACATTAACAAAACTTCCATTTGCCCTCCTCAAGTCCAGGCTGGCCTTCCCATTCTGGATACTACTCCAGGAAAATATGCACAAACAATATGCTGGGCCCAGTTGAACAAGACCAACCTCTCCCTCTGACTAGGAACCCAGCCAAACAAGCAACTGTGTCAGGCAAAAAAAAAAGGGGGGTTAGTCCCAGAGAAGCAGAGTGGCAGCAGCCACCACAACCTGTGGGGTTACAAGAAGGTTATTTGGCAAGTTTGAGATCTAGGCTGAACTTTTAATGATTGTGTGATAATGACAACAATAAATTCTTACTGAATGTGCCCTCTCCTCCCGGCACTTTAAATGTGTCCCCTCACGTAATCCTCTCAATAACTCTTTGAGGAAGATGCTACCATTATTCCATTTTACTGGTAAGAAAAGTGGGGCTGAAGGAGAATGATGAAGCTCAGGGTTCCTAGTCAGTGGGAGAAAGAAGACTGAAATGCAGACAGGCTGGATCCCAGAGACCTCACCTTTAACCAGGATTCCAGCCTTCCTCTGTGGTAGGTTAGTCACCGGCGAGGGAGAGGAAGGATGGTCCAGGTCGAAGGCCCCACACACATAAAGGACACATGAAGAGCTCAAGCAGCCTCTGTAGAGAAGCTGAAGGAGCTTTCTGTAGGGCTCTGACAGTTCCAGGTGAGGCTCTGGTTACTCTGAGATGGACATTAGCCATTTTCCAATGAAGGCATGGCATAGCAACTCAGCCCTGGGGTGGCCAGCCTATCCCCGAGGGGAGTTTGCTCTGCCCAGAGGCCTCTGGTGAGCTGCGGTCCCCAGGAACTGTGCCTCACCATGTCCGCCCTTCCACCTGCCTGCCCCAGTGGCCCCGGGGTCCTCCCTGTTGTGCCTCAGCAAGCAGATCTCTGACCCCGCCTTAGCCCCGCAGAATGAGAGGATCCTGAAAGATCCCAAGAGCTGTTCTAGTTCATTCTCTTTTTCCAGAAAGGATTTTACTGTACTGTCAGACTCTTAAGAAGATACCACAACTCCCTTAGCCTCCCATTTCAGTGCCAGATCATCCTTTCTATGAAGACACACTTACTTAAGTATGTTATAAACCCTTCCTGCTAAAAATGCCTAGATTCTCAGCTCTGTTTTCTTGTGTGGTAGAACAGGAGGTGACCTCTGAAAAGAAGGTCTCAAACACCTGTGACATAGCCACACTTGGACCCTGGGATCTGGATTTGCCTCCTGGCCCGGCCACTAATGAGCTACGTGACAGTGGGCAAATGACTCAGCTTCTCAGTGATTCAGGTTCTCATCTGTAAAATGGGCACAGTAATAGTGCTTGCATGCAAACTTGATCTTGAGGATTAAATATAGACGAAAGACGTAGCAGAGTGCCTAGCTCATCATAAATGCTGATGAAACTGTAGCCTAAAAAGTGAAAAGGCTTGTTTCATCTGCATCTGCAAATCTGTACACAATCTGAGGACTCACAAAGCTTTTAGGCCCCTTTGCCTCCTTATTTTCTACCAGAAATATTTTTAAATAGAAGTTATCTATCAGTTATATGTCAGTTATAAAAGTGTTAAATAAATCCGTGAAGGCAAAGAAAAAAAGAGAAAGAGACAGGAACCATCCTGCTGTTGCCATGACAACGAGGCAGGTTACCTGGACAGAGATTTTGGAAATCTCTGAAAAGAATAGCCAGAGATGTTTCCGTCTCTTTGGGGAGGGACAAAGTCTTCCTTTATCCTCCATTAAAGACACAGACGCACTTGTTTGCTGAATATGTCCCAATTAACACAGGGCAAGATCTGAGAGGAGCCAGGACGTCGCGAGCAGGCAGGTGGCGGAATGGAAAGGGAGTTGGCAGGGGGCTACAAGGTAGGGGTCACATCCGTGGAAAATGCAAGATCAAACTGCCAGGATCTCCATTGTTTCACTTAAAATGCCCAAAGAGCATTCACTAAAAAGCATCATTCTCACACATGAAGACCCCCAACTGTGGCAGATTAACTTTAGAAGAAATTGAATCTTAACCAATAACGCTCTCGTCCTTATGAACAGTACTGATGTGAAGAAAGTGATTAAAAACTCTGGCGGGCAGGACTTTTCTCTGCAAGTCATTTTTTATATGGAAAGGAATAAAGAGCTTGGGATTCATGACATGCCTTCCACCCCCCCCCCCCATCTCCTCGGGTGTTGTCTATAGGTCGTGTGTCTATGT